>NC_042988.1:16652212-17277212 GCF_901001165.1 Salmo trutta
AATACAATGAAAGCAGTGATTCATTCTGTCATTGGTCTGGTGAAAGCCCGTTTCCGTGTGCTTCTATTTCTTCCAGGCCACGTTTCACAACGCATGATGTTGTATTTATCTGTGGTCCCGAGACCATGAGGGTGCTGTCAGTGTTTTCCTAGTCGGCTGTCCTAACTATTGCACAAGTCAACCGACATATCCAGTGGGGAAACCGAAGGTACTTATGAGTATTAGCTAATCTCGTCTCTTAGATACTGAACTGTACAACAATAAAACAGTACGGTTCAATTCCATATTACATGTCAGTCACTTTCACTGCACCTCTCAAAAACAAATGGAACCATGCCCAGAAAGCTCTTAAAAAGAAATACTTCTGATACTTATTTGACTGAACTGGACGTCTAAAACACCACAGCCCCACTCACCTCGTTTTTTATATTTCAATACGCCATCATTTCTCTCCTCTTACGGACTCAGATGTCATGTTGATGTAGTGTGTGTTATTGTAGCGTGCGTGGACAACTTTGGCGCAGAAAGATGAATGGGTCACGGAGGGCCCGACGAAAATGAGTTATGGACCATGACATACATGATTAAATATTTCTGTTTCAGCACGGCGCTCAACTATTGTGTGTTCTTTTAAGGTCCAGCCGAACGAGACTGGGGCTTTCAGCAGCGCTGGGGTGTGACAGACAACATGGCCGATGCTGGTGACTCGATGGCCTCTCTCTGTGCTTCACTCTGAGGTCTAGCAGTCCAATACTCTACTGAGTCTGACACACACACCTGGCCTGCAGAGTGGTAGACACACACTGGCTCTAAAATCACGGAGGTTTCGTTGTCAGGAACTCCTTCCCCGAGCCATTAGTCGTTGTTGACTAGGCTAAGTTTGCAGAGGTACATAGCTTTACAGACACACTGAATAGCTGCTCTTTGTTGTTGTCAAAAGACCATGGAGCCCTGCTCTTTCAGTGGATCTGTGGTGTCTGAAACAAACCTTTTGGCATGTAGCTGTGTCGTCTGCTTTCCCTCTGTACATGAAAGTCCAGAGCAGGAAGCAGGGAGCTGCCCACACACCTTCCAGGCCCCTGATGAGGGTCCTGAACATGCTAGTAGAGATAAGAGTCATTAGACTGCAGCAGCATCCTCTCATCTCACTGGGCTAAAGCTTTTATCACACAGGCCTCTGTGAATGGGCCTGCCTGCCTGCCTGCCTGCCTGCCTGCCTGCCTGCCTGCCTGCCTGCCTGCCTGCCTGCCTGCATGCCTGCCTGCCTGCCTGCCTGCCTGCATGGCTTCTGTGGGAGTGAAACAATAACACATCTCCCGCCTCGTTCCCCTCTCTGGGCCTGGGATGAGTATGAGGGAGAATCTGTTAGAGTGTCTCACAGAGATCAAGTTCCCCAGAGCACTATTTGATGAGGGGGAGGAGGGAGACATGAGAAAAAACCTTGTAGAGGCAACAAAAAAACTCTTAGGGGGAAGATGGGATACGCACTGTTGATCCATCAAGTAACGGGACATAGTAAAACTGCATGTGATATGTTACATTACAAAACCTAACCACAGCCACACTCCCAAATCAATTACGACTTACACAACTTAGAGTAATAACCCATATTTCGCTAGTCTATCCCCCAGCTACCACTAAATGCAGCATCCAGTTTTACTCAACACACAAAACCGCTCTTTATACAGTAAACTGATTCCACTTCCCTCCATTCTCTGTTGCCTGAACTGTGTTGCGCCACATCGTTCCTGGAGTTCTCACCACTCAGAGCTTCCACAGTGATCTCACTAAGCAGATCTATTTCATTCGGGTTGAAGAGAAGCTCACATGTCCTGAGGGACGAGGCCCTTGAACCCTGCACGCCAGGACTGCCAGCCAGGACTCTGTCTCCTCTCTGCCTGCCTGTTCTGCTCTCCCTCAGTCTGACTGCATCAGACCAGTTCGGCGCTCTCTCTTAACTCTCTTTCTCTCTCTTTCCCCTTTCTCTCTATCTCCCCCCCTCTTCTCTCATCTCTGCCCAAAATGTTTGTTTTCTTACTGAGAACTTCAACTCTGTGCAGGGTCCCCGTTCTCAAACAGAGAAATGTCTGCTCACTCTCCTAGTAATACTGTATGGTTATAAGAGGTAAATGATAGGTGAGCTCTGAAATGAGTAGGAATTACTATTTCACAAGAGGGCTCTGAGTTCCAGGGGAAAAGAGGGGGTTGTGGAGGGTTTGTACCAGTTCCCAGTGTTTACGGCCCCATTAGACTTATAAGTGTGCGTGTGTGTGTGGGAGGGAAGGGGGAGGATGGGGGAACAGAAATACGTATGGTTGCAATTTGCAGATGCTTTTCTTAGTCACTCTTATGTGGGAAGTCAAAGTCATTGAGCCAGGGGCATCTGTTGGAAGAGAAAAAGGGGGAAGTTTAGATCTCCTGGTGAAATGTTCTCACTTTCAGCGGAGGAGGGGAGGGGGGGGCTTCTATGGTTTTGGGGAGGCCATAGGTTTGTTGAAAGTTGGGAGGGAATGCTTATATACAGTGAAGGAAAAAAGTATTTGATCCCTTGGTGATTTTGTACGTTTGCCCACTGACAAAGAAAGGATGAGTCTATAATTTTAATGGTAGGTTTATTTGAACAGTGAGAGACAGAATAACAACAAAAAAATCCTGAAAAACACATGTAAAAAATGTTATAAATTGATTTGCATTTTAATGAGGGAAGTAAGTATTTGACCCGTCTGCAAAACATGACTTAGTACTTGGTGGCAAAACCCTTGTTGGCAATCACAGAGGTCAGACGTTTCTTGTAGTTGGCCACCAGGTTTGCACACATCTCAGGAGGGATTTTGTCCCACTCCTCTTTGCAGATCTTCTCCAAGTCATTAAGGTTTCGAGGCTGACGTTTGGCAACTCGAACCTTCAGCTCCCTCCACAGATTTTCTATGGGATTAAAGTCTGGAGACTGGCTAGGCCACTCCAGGACCTTAATATGCTTCTTCTTGAGCCACTCCTTTGTTGCCTTGGCTGTGTGTTTTGGGTCATTGTTATGCTGGAATACCCATCCACGACCCATTTTCAATGCCCTGGCTGAGGGAAGGAGGTTCTCACCCAAGATTTGGCGGTATATGGCCCCGTCCATCGTCCCTTTGATGCGGTGAAGTTGTCCTGTCCCCTTAGCAGAAAAACACCCCCCAAAGCATAATGTTTCTACCTCCATGTTTGACAGTGGGGATGGTGTTCTTGGGGTAATAGGCAGCATTCCTCCTCCTCCAAACACGGCGAGTTGAGTTGATGCCAAAGAGCTACATTTTGGTCTCATCTGACCACAACACTTTCACCTAATTGTCCTCTGACTCATTCAGATGTTCATTGGCAAACTTCAGACGGGCATGTATATGTGCTTTCTTGAGCAGGGGGACCTTGCGGGCGCTGCAGGATTTCAGTCCTTCATGGCGTAGTGTGTTACCAATTGTTTCTTGGTGACTATGGTCCCAGCTGCCTTGAGATCATTGACAAGATCCTCCCTTTAAGAGTGTGCTCCTAATCTCAGCTCGTTACCTGAATAAAAGACACTGGGAAGCCAGAAATCTTTCTGATTGAGAGGGGGTCAAATACTTATTTCCCTCATTAAAATGCAAATCAATTTATAACATTTTTGACATGCATTTTTCTGGATTTTTTGTTGTTATTCTGTCTCTAACTGTTCAAATAAACCTACCATTAAAATTATAGACTGATCATTTCTTTGTCAGTGGACAAACGTACAAAATCACCAGGGGATCAAATACTTTTTTCCCTCACTATACATTAGATTGATTCATTCTGTCAGAGTAAAGAAAGAGCCACACAGAGTTAATCTCCAGGAAACGGAACAGGCAAGCCACACCACATGCAGCGGCTCTGTAATGTGGGAATCCAGAACCACATGACGCTGTAAAAGCTGGAGCAAGGCCTGGAACAGAACTACAGATTACAGTTTAACCAGGGGGTGAGAGTTAGTTGGATGTTTGAGAAATTCAGTGTGTGTTTGTGTGTGTGTGTACGTGTTGGTGCAGAAATTGAGTCTTGCTCCGTCTCTGTTTCCCAGAGCCCAGGCCAGCTGGATATGGCCTCCTAGCAGCACAGCTGCCCTCCTAACTGATTAGAGCTTGCTGGCACACTGCAGTGGTCACCATCATGTTCTAGTACTCAGTCTGAACATCAAGACATTTTGTGCTATTTTCTATTTACATTTACAGTTAAGATATTTAGTAGACGCTCTTATCCAGAGCAACTTACAGTTAGTGCATTCATCTTAAGATATTTTTACTCAAAGAACATCTATTATATCTATCTTATTTCTATCTACCAGACAGTGTTGAGTAAATGCTGCCTGGAATGTTGGATGACAACCATGGGTTAATAAACCGAACAGAGGTCAAGTATAAAAACCAGAGGGATGCAGTGAGATGACGTTGGGGCCGATTCAGCTGCATTCTTCAAAAGCCCATCGTTGGCAGATGTGACAGTTGACCAATGACATCGCTGAAATATATCCTGCAAGCGCACAGCCTTTTGAAAGGTAACTGAAACCCAATCTGCAATCCACCATCTGTACAGAACAGGACCATACTCTAGGTTCATCCAGTCCAACTTGGGCTGCTGGCCCAGGCCAGAACATGGCAGATGAAACAGAGTATCAAATCAGAGCGTTAATTCACAGTAAATCCTACTTAGAGGGAGTCTGTTCCTTCATGTCACTCACACGTCCAGGGTCAACGACCTCCAGAGGCCTCAGAGAAACCCGTTAAAAGAGCCAGAACACAGAATGTCACACTGAAGCCTCAAGATGCTACACAGGAAAATTAGATATCCACTCAATGGACTGGAAATGAATGAAAAAATGGCGGGTGTATTTTTGAGGAAAGAGGCACGTAGTGGAGAATTTTCGGAGGTTTCTTGTTGACTAGGGGCTTTGGGTTGGACTAATGGACTGATGTTGGTCAAGCAGGCTTTGTTGTTCAGAACGGACCTGCTAGGATCTGACCTGCAGGGCTGGGCAGCAGCAGGTTGCTGGAGGCTGGAGTTACCTGACAGAGATGAAGAGAGATTATGATTTCAAAGTCCAGTGGGGATGAAAATGTCACTCTTACTGCCACACAATGAGCAGGGATAAATTACCATAAGATATTGTGTTTGCAGAGCCACCACCTCCAACCTAACCTAAAATAATGTAATATTACTTCCTTATCCCTGGAGAGGACCATAACATCCTTAACCACAGCTCCCTTAACCACAGCTAATCAGAACTGTGACTGTTCGGAATGCTTACAATGTTTATATGTACATATGATAAGATCCTGATCTAGGTAACACCGTGAGAGCCTCTCCATGGCCATGCCCCATAGCCATCCCATTGTACTATATGAGTGAGTGGTGATTTGGTGCAGGGTAAACAGGAGTGGTCAGGTTGGTCTGCATGCCTGCCCTGCCTGGGGTTGACATGGTCCAGTGGTCCTGCTGCCTATAATGGTGGGAATGCTGAAAGTTTCCATGCAGTCATGGAGCAGAGCTCAGAGGAGCAGGCGGAGCGTCACGTCGGCCTCCTGGAGAACTGTGGGAAAGTGCAGCTCCCGGCCTCCCGCTTCCTCTGCTTATTTGGACCAATCGGTTTATAAATGGACATTCACAGACCTTCGAGGCCTGCAGGCCCCAGAGCAAAGGACCAGTCAGCCAGTCAGATCAGCCTCTTTTATATCCTTGGCTATCTCAAGAGGCCAGAGCTCTGAGGGAGAGGTGCTGGGGGCCATGCATTTTTCCATTCAAGACAGACAGAAAAAACACTGGCATGTTTCGAGTCGACATTTAAACCCCAATGTTTACAATAGCAGTTTAGACTGAGAGAGTTAGTCGGAAATATTAAGTCCTCTTGGACTGTGTGTGTGTCTCTCTCTGTGTGTGTGTGTGTGTGTGTGTGTGTGTGTGTGTGTGTGTGTGTGTGTGTGTGTGTGTGTGTGTGTGCGTGTGCGTGAGCGTGTCTCTGTGTGTGTGTGTGACTGTGTGTGTATGTGTGTGTTGATTGTCTCCTGTTGATTGTCTCAATGTTCAACGCTTCAGTGTTGAAATTAACCATCGTTACGCAAACTGCATTCCTGGAGCCACTAGATCACCAGCATAATTCTGGATCATAAGATTACAAGCCACCCTATATTCTGTCCCTCACAGTGAAGGCTCGTTGTTATCATGGTGTGTCAGATCAGAGGCCAACTGCCCTGTGTGTGCTGCTGACGGCTGTGTTTCAGATCATTCAGCCACAACAGCACAGCTGCATACATACATCCCTACATCCACACTGGATCCAGACCCCTGGGTCCTGGGCCTGAGGTTCTGAGCTGAGCCATGACAGGTGCTGCTAAGACGGCCCCTCCGAACCCCTCTCCCTGGATTAAAGCTGATCTCCACATGCAGACGCCTGTGTAACAGTACTTTTCTTACCCTGGGTACGATGCACGCTGTTCTACCACAGGCCAAAGACCAATGAAGACTAAAGCCTGGAACATCACAACACTGCTGGACCTCTGAAGGGGATTACTGTAGAGGGGGAAGAGGGGGAGAGGACAGAGGGACAGAGAGAGAATGAGAGAGCGAGAGAGAGACGTGAAAAGGCGGGAAATAGTATAGGTCAGGGGGAAAAACAAGGAAGAGGATGGAGGAGGAAAGATGAGAGAGCAAGGGAGAGAGAGAGAGAGAGAGAGAGAGAGGCAGTGGGAGAAAGGTTGGAATGAGCAGGAAAAAGATAAGGGTCATAGAGTAGAGGATGAAGGTGGGAAGAGATAGAAAGGGACAGAGAAAGAAGATAACAAAAAAAAAAATTTTGGGGGGGGGGGGGTTATAGCCTAAGGAAGAGCTTTGATTTGAGCGTCAATCACCTTTCCCAGGTCTCTCCTCTCTCCATGACCTACTCAGGCTCTATGTCATTTACTTCACTCAAATCACCCACCATCTTCAAATCTGACCCCTCTTACCTATTCTGGAGGGAGTGACATTTACAATCCTCTATTGTTTCTCCTCTCTAGTGTTTGTGTGTTCCTGGAATCCCTCCAGAAGACATAATAGCCGTTTTCACTGTCTCAGTGTCACCTGTCTGGCCCGGTCTGGTCTGGTCTGGTCTGGCCTGGTCTGGCCAGGGGCAGAGCAGAATTAGTTTCAAGTTTTAGTCACATGCACTAGTACCGTGAAATGCCTTTCTTGCAAGCTCTTTCCCAACAATGCAGTAATAAATATCAGTAGTAAAACTACTATAGTATAACCTAAAGTAAAGTGGAACAAAAACACACAAAAAATGTAAATAATTAGAAAACAAGAAAGTAAGTAGGCTGTATACAGGGTCAGTTCCAGGGTCAGTAGGCTGTATACAGGGTCAGTTCCAGGGTCAGTAGGCTGTATACAGGGTCAGTTCCAGGGTCAGTAGACTGTATACAGGGTCAGTTCCAGGGTCAGTAGGCTGTATACAGGGTCAGTTCCAGGGTCAGTAGGCTGTATACAGGGTCAGTTCCAGGGTCAGTAGGCTGTATACAGGGTCAGTTCCAGGGTCAGTAGGCTGTATACAGGGTCAGTTCCAGGGTCAGTAGGCTGTATACAGGGTCAGTTCCAGGGTCAGTTCCAGGGTCAGTAGGCTGTATACAGGGTCAGTTCCAGGGTCAGTTCCAGGGTCAGTAGACTGTATACAGGGTCAGTTCCAGGGTCAGTAGGCTGTATACAGGGTCAGTTCCAGGGTCAGTAGGCTGTATACAGGGTCAGTTCCAGGGTCAGTTCCAGGGTCAGTAGGCTGTATACAGGGTCAGTTCCAGGGTCAGTTCCAGGGTCAGTAGGCTGTATACAGGGTCAGTTCCAGGGTCAGTAGGCTGTATACAGGGTCAGTTCCAGGGTCAGTAGGCTGTATACAGGGTCAGTTCCAGGGTCAGTTCCAGGGTCAGTAGACTGTATACAGGGTCAGTTCCAGGGTCAGTAGGCTGTATACAGGGTCAGTTCCAGGGTCAGTAGGCTGTATACAGGGTCAGTTCCAGGGTCAGTAGACTGTATACAGGGTCAGTTCCAGGGTCAGTAGGCTGTATACAGGGTCAGTTCCAGGGTCAGTAGACTGTATACAGGGTCAGTTCCAGGGTCAGTTGACTGTATACAGGGTCAGTTCCAGGGTCAGTAGGCTGTATACAGGGTCAGTTCCAGGGTCAGTAGGCTGTATACAGGGTCAGTAACAGGGTCAGTTCCAGGGTCAGTAGGCTGTATACAGGGTCAGTTCCAGGGTCAGTAGGCTGTATACAGGGTCAGTTCCAGGGTCAGTTCCAGGGTCAGTAGACTGTATACAGGGTCAGTTCCAGGGTCAGTAGGCTGTATACAGGGTCAGTTCCAGGGTCAGTAGGCTGTATACAGGGTCAGTTCCAGGGTCAGTAGGCTGTATACAGGGTCAGTTCCAGGGTCAGTTGACTGTATACAGGGTCAGTTCCAGGGTCAGTTGACTGTATACAGGGTCAGTTCCAGGGTCAGTAGGCTGTATACAGGGTCAGTTCCAGGGTCAGTAGGCTGTATACAGGGTCAGTAACAGGGTCAGTAGGCTGTATACAGGGTCAGTTCCTGGGTCAGTAGGCTGTATACAGGGTCAGTTCCTGGGTCAGTGCCAAAACCATATTTACAATGTGCATATTGGAGTGGTAGGGTTAGACTTTTAATGACTGATTAGTGTCAGATATCTGGCCTGTGCCACCTGGGCCTGACTGTGGGAAATAGGCGGTGCTGGTTGCACCTGATCCAGAGCTCAGCTTAGAGTTTCTCCTCAACTGGCCCATCACATGAGGAAGAACAGCGAGATCCGGGAGAGAAGACTGAACCTGGCTTAGAATAAAAACTAAACTAAAATGGCATCTGATTGGGATAACCACAGTTCCCCTGACAGCTGGAGCTTGGCCAACCCTCTTTTGTGTGCCAGGAGGCCAAGAACAAAACATTCCCCAGATCAGATCTCCTCCACTCTCAACCGGCCAAATCCTATTACCAACAGGCCATTCTCTACCAATAGGACATTCTCTAGCCCGGCCTGTGGAAGAGACTGGAGGAGACCTGGTAGTATGTATTAGAGGTTCATATAGGGTCTAAATTGAGTTTAATGGGAAAGAAGAGCCAGGTTGTGTACTTGGGACACAGTTGTATAACTTTATAGTTCATACGCTGCTTAAACAGAATTTATAGTATACCTCAACATGAAAGTTGTATATTTTAATGTGGAATCGTATTTTTTTCTTTTGGAACACATCACACACTTACAGGCAAGCCAATGCTCCTAAAATATGCCTGTCTTCCTTTGCCCATAAGCTTTCAACAAATGGAGCAGCACTTGGAAAAACAGCTTTCCAACACACCATTCCTTCTTAAGCAGTTTATTTACAATTCTCCTTAACTGTGTATGTTGTAAAGACATACTCAAGCAACTCAACAGTTTGGAGCAAATCATTGCCTGTGAACGTAATAACAACCTTTAATCTGTTCCTACTTATCTACTATATCACTTTTACTGGGTTTGGCTTCATGTTCCCGTTGGACATTTCTGAGTGATTGTGAACTCCATCTTCCAATCCTTCCCAACCAGTCAGCCAGGGAATGATGAGTAGCATGTGGGCTGTCTGGAGGCATCACTTTTAATCACCTGCAGAGGGAACGCCTCCCAGCTTCATTAGGGAATGTTGTGGCAATGTTATGGGATGTGGTTTTGGGGGGAGATGATTGGGTAAACAAACAGGGAAAGAAAATGAGAGAAGCTAATTTTAGACATGAGGACAGAGTGAGGTCATGTTCTATCATCATCTATGATTGACATGATTGCTCATTGCCATGTTCTCTTTGCCGTGCCCTGTGTCCCTGCTTCTCACTCTCGTTCCCTGTCCCCTCTCTCTTTCTCTCCCTCTCCCCCTCCTTAGCCATTGACCACCCCAGACTGAATGATGCCCTTCACAGCAGCTAGCAGTGGGAAGACGAGTGGCTGCGTGACGGCTGTGACTGTGGCTATGGCTGCGCTGTCGGCCCTAGTTGAGACAAAGACAAAGGGGGAATTTGGCAGGCTGCTGGGGCTGCTGGGGCTGCGGCTGGATCAAACAGACTCTGTTTATTAGACGTCTCCTGCCCTTCTCCCCTCTCATCTAGGAGCTGTGTATCAGACTGCAGTCTGAAGTGTCTGAGAGCGCCACTCTCTCTCTCTCTCACACGCACGCACACACACACACACACACACACTTCGAGCACAAACTCACACACACACTCGGTGAGACTGGGACCAGAGAGACCACACAGGGTGTTCAACACCACCACAAAGGGGGACTGTCACTCAGCTTATAGGCACAGTACATAAGTTCCTATTCTCCCTTTGCCTGGCCCTCTCTCTCTCTCTCTCTCTCTCTCTCTCTCTTCCTCTCTCTCTCTTCCTCTCTCTCTCTCCTCTCCTCTCTCTCTCTCCTCTCTCTCTCTCTTCTCTCTCCTCTCTCGCTCTCTTCTCTCCTCTCTCTTCTCCCTCTCTCTCTCTCTCTCTCTCTCCTCTCTCTCTCTCTCTTCTCCTCTCTCTCCTCTCTCTCTCTCTCTCCTCTCTCTCTCTCTCTCTCTCTCTCTCTCTCTCCCTCTCTCCTCTCTCTCTCTCTCTCCCTCTCTCTCTCTCTCCTCTCTCTCTCTCTCCCTCTCTCCTCTCTCTCTCTCTCTCCCTCTCCCTCTCTCTCTCCCTCTCTCTCTCCCCTCTCTCCCTCTCTCCCTCCCTCTCTCTCTTTCTCTCTCTCTCACACACACACAGAGAGACACACACTCTCCCCCTCTCTCTCTCCACACCACTTACTCTTACTGCTGCAGTAATGCCCTGCGACCTCTGTTGCCCCTGTATCTTTTTCCCATGGTGCCGCTATAGGAATGTGTTCTTGTTAAAGGTGATATATACATCGTCAGGCAGAGAGAACTTCATTACAGGCGGATACAGATACAGGGAAAACAGAGTTCAGTAAGAAGTCCCAAAAGCATTCTGTCATTCAACGGCCTTCACTCTGGGCACACACACAGCACACACACAGCACACACAGCACACACACACAGCACATACACAGCTCACAGAAGAGAGATTTGAGACGCATGTAGCTGATCCTGCACCCAATGATGGTCAATCGTACTAGAACATGATAGCAGCAGTCAATGAGTTCTGAGCAAGTGTGTGTGTGTGTGTGTGTGTGTGTGTGTGTGTGTGTGTGTGTGTGTGTGTGTGTGTGTGTGTGTGTGTACTCTGATCTGTGTTTGGAGAGAGTGAGAGTGAAATGTGGGGGGATTATGATGATGGGAGGAGATCAGGTAGAGACAGGTCTCTGTTATCCTCCCATCTCCAGGTTGGTTCCCATCACCAATTCTGTTGACAGCTCTCTCCTAGCAGACACATGTAGAGTACAGCAGGCTGAGGAGGGGAGAGTTATGACTCTAGCTATGCCTACAGGGGCTAGTATGTTCTAGATCCCCAGAGGTGCTTTGTTTTTCTCATCGTACTGCACATGACTGATTGACAGTTCTTATTCTCCCATATCCTATCTCTGCCCTTGATTCCCACGCTAAAGCTAAAGCAACAGGTCTGATGGGAACATTCCAGAATAGAGGGACACACACACTATTAGGTCCCAGAATGCTTGCGGTGTGTACAAAAACTATCCCTGCCCTGTCACACAGACAGAGAAAAAATTGAAAAGAGAATGTGAGAGAGAGAGAGAGATTTCTCAGGGCGACCTTGCTGCTGTTCCGTGTTATGTTGAAATGACAGCATGGGGAGGGTGAAGTTCTCACAGCAAAACGGTTTTAGTCCATGCCCGACCAAGGCCACTCCGCCGGCCCTTATCTCTCCCACATCGATCCCCACTTGGGAGCACACGGTTCCCACACACACTCCCCTTCAGCCGGCAGTGTAAACAATTAGACGATTGCCATCTGCGGATCACACTCCCCTAACCGAAGCTCTGGCCTGGGAGAGACCCTGTCTGGGACAGACATACTGCTCGGTGCTCACTGCCCTGTGTTCAGCACCAGGAGCAGCTCTACTGGGTGGCAGGAGGGTGGGAGGCAGAGTGGCAGGGCACTTCAGGTATCCTTTTTACACTACTGAGTCCAGCCAAGCTGCGCTGGCCAAGGTTCTGCATCCACCGTAGTTGCTGGAGCCCTGCTGGAAAAGGCCCACGTAAAAAAGGAAATACCCTCGCAAGAACAGTATGATTCAAGTTAGAAGCAATAGTGTGAAAAGGGCATTAGTGTCTGGTGATGGAGGTGAGGCAGAAGGAGTGGCAGGGGAAGCAGATGAGACAAGGATGAGAGGGCTGGTATCTGGCTGGTATCAGTGGCCATGCAGCCGCCTGAGAAGAGAAGAGCAGGGAGGATTTGGAATGGAGGAGACCATATGTTTCTGTCATCAGGAGGATCGGATGCCCTGGCAGAGGCTCCCTCTCAGGGTTGGTGACCACTGGCCAGTTTAAGAGCTAGCTGGTGCCTCTGGAAGGAGGCAGAGAGCGCAGACTGAATGATCCATCAGGCAATAGGGTTGTAGAAAAGGGCGAGGATGGTTGATGAGTCAAGTTAAAAGGAGAGGAAAGAGTTAATATCTTCACCAAACGTTCCAAGAGAGTTTACAGACCAATGACTGGTACACACAGACAAAACACCACAAATACCTAAATATCGTGTCACGTTTTGGGCCACAGCGAAAGTTCACCTGCTCTAAAGCTTCACTCAACCTAAAGCCACTCCAACATCCTACTACTCAGCTTTCACCTTTTCAAAAGAGCCCTGCCCTTGACTTGAATAGACCGACTTTACCTCACTTTTTGGCAATACCAGTTCTACCATCTTCTCTTCAGTCTTGCAAATGGCTTCACTCAATTGTAATAGCTTCACTCAATTGTAATAGCTTTTCAGAACAGAAAAATCTGGAAGGACAAATTCTGAGAGATCTGAGGGTCTGACGGACTGATGTCAGTCACCCCGTATATACTGTATACTCAGAATCACACCCTCATTCACCCTTCCACTCTACACTCCTCTCCAACAAATGACCTGATGGAAATGTGCTGTCTGAGGAAACGGGCTGAGAGGGAAATTCAGTCAGTACATTAATAGTTCCTGAACCAGAGCAGTCTGAAAACGCCACTTCATGACGTGAAGTGAATAAACAACTGGTGGAGACTATAATACTGTTCTTTCCCTCTCCCCTCCCTCTCTCTCCCTCCACGGTGTCACAACCAATCATTGTTTACACAGAACCCCACATCCGTTTATTAAGCCTTGATTTCACCGACCGTCCGAGCGCCTGTACATACTTGTGGTGTGTGAGATGTGTTTTCTCCGAAGAGGATCTGGAGCTCAGATCACTGTTTCCACTGCGGCCCGCTCCTTCCCTCCTGCTGGGTTTAAACTGTAACTCTTACTGCCTCGGCCAGCCAGTCCACCAACCACTCTTAAAATACTGTGGTGGCAGGATCACCTCTCCCTTCAGAGAGAGGCCTTTAAAGTTTAAGGGAGAAACGTAGTGAGGAGGAATAGGATCCTTAACACAGACTCAGGTTTCAGATGGGGACTTCAAACAGTCTGAGCCAGCCGGGTTTAGGCTATACTATACCAGCCTTTGTAAAACCACTAAAAACCAGAGGACCCTTTGGAAAGAAGAGAAATTCCCCAATATGAGGGCGTAGGGTAGTGGGCTACGCCCCTATCCTATTCCCATATTTGCGACCCCCTCCCCTCTCTTGCCCCGAGCCCCACTGTGATTGCGTTAAGCCTCTTCCTGCTGGCGCCCCCAGGCATGAGGCTGCTCTTATTGTGGTCTTGTTGGGCTTTCAAGACTTCCTCCTGTGTTTGTCCAATGGGAGAAGGGCTAAGGGGAGAGGGAGTAATTGGAAAAAGCTGTTGAAACAGCACCTCCATGGCAGAGCAGCGTGGGGAGACCCCCTGGATCTCCTGGTCTGTTCTCATGCATGTGTTGTGTTGACGAACTCAGAGAACTGGGGTCAGGAAGGAGCCTGCGCAATCCACATCGTTTCAACGTAACGCTTAAGGAAACAACTGCTAGAGAGAGATGCCTGGAGAAATGTTACGCAACAGTAAGGAGAGAAAATGAAAAAAAGGGAGATAAATGAATGGTGCAGCACTTGCCTGAATCACAGAGCTTTCAATTCCCAGTACTAATTATGTCTCCTAATGGAGCCAATAAGGTAATTAGGGGTTAGAAAGCACAGAAAGCACACTGGAACAGAAAGCAGATCACATCTGGGATCCCCCAGGGTCTCCCAGCCCCAACATGCAGCTCAGCCGAGTGTGAGAACCGGCCTTCTCGACCTGGGGAGACACCTATCTCCATTGGCAATTGGATCTATCTACCACACATCTACAATATTGTAACGGCCGTCGTCAGAATTAAACCAAGGTGCAGCAGAGGATGTGTTCATCATTACAATTTTAATTCAAAAAAGAGAACACTTTACAAAAACGACCAGAAACAGTCCTGTCAGGAAACACACTGAACAGAAACAATTACCCACAAAACCCAAAGGAAAAACATGCTCCTTATGTGTGACTCCCAATCAGCAACAACGAACTTCAGCTGTGCCTGATTGGGAGCCACACACACGGCCCAAAACAAAGAAATACAAAAACATAGAAAAAGGAACATAGAACGCCCACCCAATGTAACACCCTGGCCTAACCAAAATAAAGAACAAAAACCCCTCTCTATGGCCAGGGCGTTACAAATATGACATTAAAATCACTTTGAATATGAAATTATACGTTCGGGTGGGTGTTGAGCATTTAAGTGGTAGTTTAGCTTATTTACAACTTATTTTCGACTTCTCTTGGGTGTTGTTGTTTCCTGCAAATGTTTTTTAAATTCCTGAAAACCTTTAATTTCCTCTCATCACTGGTTTGGTCTGTGAGTGTTACTCGCTCCTCCTGTAGGCTGTATATTCTGTTTTAGGCTTTTCTATTAAGGGAACGTGTGCTGTGAGAAGCCTCCATGACTCAGGATCTCATGTGCTGCTGATCAAATCACTCCCCTCTCTGCAATGACTAATGCTGGATCTGGTGAATGCATAAAGCAACAGGTGATTGTAGATCTGTTTCCCTCTTCACTGAGAGAGAGGCTGACAGCCCACAGCAGCAGCAGGTGCCATCCTCTGCACAAACAACCCAGCAGGGGCCTTCAGGTCTCAGTGTGAGAACCACAGATAACAGCCCTATACACCAGAGACCTCCACAGGACCCCTGAGGAGCATTACCCATGTAGGCCCTCAAGTGCTGTTCCACTGAGACCAGTCCCTTTGGAGAAGAGAGCACAGAGAGAGAGAGAGAGAGAGAGAGAGAGAAAGAAAGAGAGAGAGAAATACTGAACAAAAGTATAAACGCAACATGCAACAATTTCAAAGATTTTACTGAGTTACAGTTCATATGAGGAAATACATTCATTAGGCCCTAATCTATGGATTTCACATGACTGGGAATACAGATATGCATCTGTTGGTCACAGATACCTTAAAAGAAATGGGCCTCACAATGGGCCACAGGATCTCATCACAGTATTTCTGTGCATTCAAATTGCCATCGATAAAATGCAATTGTGTTCGTTGTCTGTAGCTTACAGTGCATTCGGAAAGTATTCAGACCCCTTGACTTTTTCCACATTTTGTTACGTTACAGCCTTATTCTAAAATGTATTACATCTTTTTTCCCTCATCAATCTACACACAATACTCCATAATAACAAAGCGCAAAAAAAAAGTTTTTTTGCAAATGTATTAAAAATACAAAACATAAATAACTTATTTACATAAGCATTTATATCCTTTGCTATGAGACTCGAAATTGAGCTCAGGTGCATCCTGTTTCCATTGATCATCCTTGAGATGTTAATACAACTTGATTGGAGTCCACCTGTGGTAAATTCAATTGATTGGACATGATTTGGAAAGGCACACACGCACCTGTCTATATAAGGTCCCACAGTTGACAGTGTATGTCAGAGCAAAAACCTAGCCATGAGGTTGAAGGAATTGTCTGTAGACCTCCGAGACAGGATTGTAATCTAGGCACAGATCTGGGGAAGGGTACCAAAAAATATCTGCAGCATTGAATATCCCCAAGAACACAGTGGCCTCCATCATTCTTAAATGGAAAAAGTTTGGAATCACCAAGACTTCCTATAGCAGGTTTCCTCCAGATGTGATGCTTGGCATTCAGGCCAAAAAGTTCAGTCTTGGTTTCATCATATCAGAGAACCTTGTTTTTCATGGCATGAGTCCTTTAGGTGCCTTTTGGCAAACTCCAAGCGGACTGTCATGTGCCTTTTACTGAGGAGTGGCTTCCGTCTGGCCCCTCTACCATAAAGACCTGATGGGTGGAGTGCTGCAGAGATGGTTGTCCTTCTGGAAGGTTCTCCCATCTCCACAGAGGAACTCCGGAACTCACAGAGGAACTCTGGTTCTTGGTCACTTCCCTGACCAAGGCCCTTCTCCCCCGATTGCTTAGTTTGGCCGGGCAGCCAGCTCTAGGAAGAGTCTTGGTGGTTCCAAACTTCTTCCATTAAAGAATGATGGAGGCCACTGTGTTCTTGGGGACCTTCAATGCTGCAGACATTTCAAAAATGCTAACATTTCTAAAAAACTGTTCTCACTTTGTCATTATGTGTGTAGATTGTTGAGAATATATATCCATTTTAGAATATGGCTGTAACGTAACAAAATGTGGAAAAAGTCAAGAGGTCTGAATACTTTCTGAATGCACAGTATAGAGATGGGAGGCAGAGATGGGCACTTCTATCAATGGCCATCTGTAAAATAACTGACCTTAGTGTTTTTACTGCCGGGGCCTCCGGTGACTATCTATTTCCATCCTGTAATTTATCCTCCCTCTTACCTTTCTCAGTTGTTGTGGTCCGGAGATGACCTGGCACATAGTTAGAAGGAACGTGTGCTGAGTATAGCTCCTCTCCTCTCAGTCCCCTGCTTCTCTATGTGTGCCCCCCTACCCCCACCCTCCTCCCAGGCCAGTCAGGAGCTTCGATGGTTGATGGTTTGCAGAGCGACAGCTGCTCCCAAATTAGAGAGCAGAAGACAACACGACAGAGCCCTGGAATGTCAGGATTGTCCCAGCAGCCATCTCTCTCTCTCTCCTGCAGAAGCTCCCTGGGAAGACGGCTGCAACTGCAGCAGAAGCTCTACCAGGATGCAGGATAATCCAGCCCATCACGTATGTTCCTATAGGCTAATAATCTTATTCTAAATACACATTGGATTGCCCAGATGGCCTGAACAGAATTAGTGGCTAATAACTGTGAAATGCAACACAAAGGCATCATTTTGAGATTGATATATGAATGTTTTTATTTTCTCCAACAGGAAATAGCAGAAGACATTCCCTCAATGCCTAATGTCTAAGACAAGTGACCATGGCATGGCATGTTTGCTGTTGCTATGTGAGGTTAGAGAGCCAGCCACTGTGAGACCCACGGGTCATCCAGTCTACGAGGAGGTGAGGAGCATTATCACAGTTCCTTCATTAGTTACCGGGGCAACAGTGACCAGGGTCACCGGGGTCAATGGGACCAGGAGCATGGTTGTAAAATCAACCAGACAATAACGTCCGCCTCAATAACAGTGTAGTATTCATTCACAGGAGATTAGGCCAACACAGCTCTTTAGGGCTCCACCCCACCACCCCACCACCAGCACCACACCACCAGCACAACACCACCACCACCACCACCGCACCACCCCACCACCAGCACCACACCACCAGCACAACACCACCACCACCAGCACAACACCACCAGCACCACACCACCACCACCCCACCACCAGCACCCCACCACCAGCACCACACCACCACCAGCACAACACCACCAGCACCACACCACCACCACCCCACCACCAGCACCCCACCATCAGCACCACACCACCACCACCAGCACCCCACCACCACCACCCCACCACCAGCACCCCACCACCAGCACCACACCACCAGCACCACAACCTACTGAAAGCCACAGGACGCCAGGCTAACAGATGGCAGACAAGCATGGAAGGAGGAGCACCGCGATTCTACTTACACAGAGCATGTGGTTACTACTGGGAACTACTCACATGGGGAGACAGAGAGGCTGCCATGAGAGAGGAAGTGGAGTAGTGAAGGACTGAAAAAAGGAGGGGGCGAGAAAGAGGGAGTGGGATGTTGAACAGAGGAAGAAGAGAAATTAAAGGAGGAGAGATGGCCGGACAGCTGTTTGGAACCGGACAGAGGGAGAGAGAGGGAGGGAGAGAGGGAGGGAGGGAGAGAGAGAGAGAGGGAGAGAGAGGGGGAGGGAGAGAGAGGGAGAGAGAGAGAGAGAGAGGGAGGGAGGGAGAGAGAGGGAGAGAGAGGGAGGGAGAGAGAGGGAGAGAGAGGGAGGGCTGAAAAGAAGAAGAAAGGTTCATCGTCAGAGCAGAGGCACAAGCCTCCAGTGAGGGAGGAAAAGAGAGAGAAGGGGGATCTGTCATGTTGATTTCCTCCACCCCTGCAACAGCGCAGCTTGCTGTTTTTCTTCAATATATTTTAATAAAAGTGGTATTACTCATCCCCCCTCCCCCCTCCCCACTGCCTCGGTGGTGGTGTGGAATGTCTGCTCCCGTCGGTCCCCCCCAGCCCCTCAGAGGAAGACAACACAGCACAGCGCTCAACTCCAATCACACACTTTGACCCACGAGACCCAGATATGGAGAAAGACAAATCATTTGTCATATTTAGCTCTTGGAGTAACCATTCCCATGCTTTCTGACTCAACTGAACTACGACTTAGAAGAAAAGCTCGGAGCCAGACGTTTGGTCTAAACATAAACAGTCATGTTGTGTCCAGTCCATAGCCAATGACGCAGGCTAGGGAAACCCTTATCTTCACACACTATCTGTACAGAGGTGTTCATGTGGGAGTGACGTGTACTCTGGTGAAAACGTGTGTGTGTGTGTGTGTGTGTGTGTGTGTGTGTGTGTGTGTGTGTGTGTGTGTGTGTGTGTGTGTGTGCGTAACCCACAGAGGAGCTGGGTCAAAGTTCCTTTCCAAGTTGCCTTTGTCAAAGTGAGTTAGCCTTCAGGCATAAAGTATTCCAACCATGTCAGCCAATCCCCCATCCTCTTCCTCCCCCCCTTCTCATTCAATCACTACCCTCTCCCTATGTCCCTCCACTCCAGACCTGCCATGCCTAGTCAGTCTGTCTCAACAACGTGACGTGCAGCGCAGCACGCTGTGGAATCTGAGACCAGTAAGAGTAAAGCTCACCACTCCTCAAATTCACCCTCATTTTCTTGACTTGAGGATCCTCACTTTCTCTCCCTAAGCCTGACACAGAGCATGTCATGGAATCCTTTGTAATGAACTGGAACAGCTGCTGCAATGTGGAGCGTGATAACATCTATAACGCAGGCTGGAGCTATAGCTGCTCCCTCCACAGCCCTGGCCCGACTGACTGAGGAAGAGGACGAGAGGAAGACTGTGGTAATAACCGGAGATGTCATCTGACACCGCTTCACTGGGCTGGGACAAAAGGCAAGGGGCCCCCGTCACGGATCCTAGCGATCAGAGACGGATTGGCCCTCAGAACAAACAGGCCTGTTGATTTTGGCAGCAGGAGGACAGCCAGAGGATTCACCAGCCTTGGCAGGGTTCACACCAGACCAGCCACCACTGCACTGCCCCTCCACAGTACAAAGCCATAACGCCATAAAAACTATACTTCAAAAAGCAAACTGAAAGTGTGGTGCCACTGGCCCGAGTGTTTATGAGTCAGTTCAATCAACATGGGACCAAAGGATCAAAGTCTGACTACATCAGAGCAGGAAGTACTAGTGAAACCATCCAACGCATGACTTCCCTCCACTTCCAGCCTGATGGCTTGGTGCACTGAATGACACTCCCTGTCTTTAAGACTCTCTCTTGCGGTGATGTCTCTGCTATGAGGCATGGAGGTCTGTGTGTGTGGGTGTGTCTGTGCCAGCATGTAAGTGTGTGTGTAGCCTATGTCTGTGTGTGTGTGGTAACTACTAGGGTAATTATCCTGCTATTGGGTAGTGTTTGTTATAATTATACCTGAGTGGTGTTGTGGCATTGTGTCTCCCTGGCTGGTGTTTTGATTGTAGCACGGCCAGATTGATCCTGTTTTCCCTGTTTCTTTTCTTGGGGAAGAGCAGGGATCTGTGGGGCTCTGCTGGGACAGGCAGGCTACCTGTACAGGTGGGGCTGTGGGCTGGGGGGCCTCCCTCTCACCTCCGTGTGGAGGTGTGGGAACCACTCAGCCGTCAGTAGTGCATGAGTAATAAGACCCCTGAGGGAGAGTGGCGTAATCTCCTCCAACGCTTTTCTTTTCCCTCTATTTCTCCCAACCGGCTCTCAGAGGAACACACACACACACACACACACACACACACACACACACACACACACTCACTCCAATAAACAGGTAACCTCACACAAACACGTTCATCTCAATCAGTGTACATTCGCAAACATTAGTCTGCAAATGAATACACACGCTCGATAACCACATAAACACAATGTATGGTAAGTATGTGATATTGCAAATACAGGTCTATATAGTAATAACCATTTACTGTATGTAAGATCCTTCTTGTAAAAAGAAATAGCCAAAACAACTAGTGCACAATTACAACACACCTGGATATGAAACAACGAGACAGGGGTGGGTGAGCAACAATACAGAGTACGCTTCAGCTGTTTTTACGATGCAACATGTGTGCAATAGGAAAATTGCCTTTAATATTTTCTAGTCACGTCCATCAACTTCAACACAACAGAGTCTAACCCAGTCTACTGTTGTAACGTTTAATACAAGTGCATTCTTCACATCAGGAGCTAGTGAATAAGGGAACTGTAATACACAGGATTAAATCAACTACAGCCAAACCACCCACCGTGTGTAAAACTTCATAATTGCTAGTCAAGTGCCATGACAAAACTGGAACGCTCTCCTCAGTAAATAACATGTACATAATATATATCCACTTTCTCTGTTGTATCAATAGTGACATTGTTCAGCTTTGCATGATGGTGAAATAAAAGATGATCTAACATCCTCCATAACAACACTGCAGTTATACTCCACAGAGCTCTAACACGCTGCAGTTATACTCCACAGAGCTCTAGCACGCTGCAGTTATACTCCACAGAGCTCTAACACGCTGCAGTTATACTCCACAGAGCTCTAACACGCTGCAGTTATACTCCACAGAGCTCTAGCACGCTGCAGTTATACTCCACAGAGCTCTAACACGCTGCAGTTATACTCCACAGAGCTCTAACACGCTGCAGTTATACTCCACAGAGCTCTAGCACGCTGCAGTTATACTCCACAGAGCTCTAACACGCTGCAGTTATACTCCACAGAGCTCTAGCACGCTGCAGTTATACTCCACAGAGCTCTAGCACGCTGCAGTTATACTCCACAGAGCTCTAGCACGCTGCAGTTATACTCCACAGAGCTCTAGCACGCTGCAGTTATACTCCACAGAGCTCTAGCACGCTGCAGTTATACTCCACAGAGCTCTAGCACGCTGCAGTTATACTCCACAGAGCTCTAGCACGCTGCAGTTATACTCCACAGAGCTCTAGCACGCGCCCTCCATAACAACACTGCAGTTATACTCCACAGAGCCCTAACACGCTGCAGTTATACTCCACAGAGCTCTAGCACGCTGCAGTTATACTCCACAGAGCTCTAACACGCTGCAGTTATACTCCACAGAGCTCTAACACGCTGCAGTTATACTCCACAGAGCTCTAGCACGCTGCAGTTATACTCCACAGAGCTCTAACACGCTGCAGTTATACTCCACAGAGCTCTAACACGCTGCAGTTATACTCCACAGAGCTCTAGCACGCTGCAGTTATACTCCACAGAGCTCTAGCACGCTGCAGTTATACTCCACAGGGCTCTAACACACTTTATAGCGGTGGGTCTATGGAGCAATGAGGCTGGGTGGGTCTGTAGAGCTAAGGGGCTGGGTGGGTCTATGCCGCAATGAGGCTGGGTGGATCTGTAGAGCTTAGGGGCTGGGTGGGTCTGTAGAGCTATGGAGCTGGGTGGGTCTGTAGAGCTATGGAGCTGGGTGGGTCTGTAGAGCTAAGGGGCTGGGTGGGTCTGTAGAGCAATGGGGCTGGGTGGGTCTGTAGAGCTATGGAGCTGGATGGGTCTGTAGAGCTATGGAGCTGGGTGGATCTGTAGAGCTATGGAGCTGGGTGGATCTGTAGAGCTATGAGGCTGGGTGGGTCTGTAGAGCTATGGAGCTGGGTGGGTCTGTAGAGCTATGAGGCTGTGTGGGTCTGTAGAGCTATGAGGCTGGGTGGGTCTGTAGAGCTATGGAGCTGGGTGGGTCTGTGGAGTTATGGAGCTGGGTGGGTCTGTAGAGCTATGGAGCTGGGTGGGTCTGTAGAGCTATGAGGCTGTGTGGGTCTGTAGAGCTATGAGGCTGGGTGGGTCTGTAGAGCTATGAGGCTGGGTGGGTCTGTAGAGCTATGAGGCTGTGTGGGTCTGTAGAGCTATGAGGCTGGGTGGGTCTGTGGAGTTATGGAGCTGGGTGGATCTGTAGAGCTATGAGGCTGTGTGGGTCTGTAGAGCTATGGAGCTGGGTGGGTCTGTGGAGTTATGGAGCTGGGTGGGTCTGTAGAGCTATGGAGCTGGGTGGGTCTGTAGAGCTATGAGGCTGTGTGGGTCTGTAGAGCTATGGAGCTGGGTGGGTCTGTGGAGTTATGGAGCTGGGTGGGTCTGTAGAGCTATGAGGCTGTGTGGGTCTGTAGAGCTATGGAGCTGGGTGGGTCTGTAGAGCTATGGAGCTGGGTGGGTCTGTAGAGCTATGAGGCTGTGTGGGTCTGTAGAGCTATGGAGCTGGGTGGGTCTGTGGAGTTATGGAGCTGGGTGGATCTGTAGAGCTATGAGGCTGGGTGGGTCTGTGGAGCTATGAGGCTGTGTGGGTCTGTAGAGCTATGAGGCTGTGTGGGTCTGTAGAGCTATGAGGCTGTGTGGGTCTGTAGAGCTATGGAGCTGGGTGGGTCTGTAGAGCTATGAGGCTGTGTGGGTCTGTGGAGCTATGGGGCTGTGTGGGTCTGTGGAGCTATGGGGCTGGGTGGATCTGTGGAGCTATGGGGCTGGGTGGGTCTGTGGAGCTATGGGGCTGGGTGGGTCTGTGGAGCTATGGGGCTGGGTGGATCTGTGGAGCTATGGGGCTGGGTGGGTCTGTGGAGCTATGGGGCTGGGTGGGTCTGTGGAGCTATGGGGCTGGGTGGGTCTGTGGAGCTATGGGACTGGGTGGGTCTGTGGAGCTATGGGGCTGGGTGGGTCTGTGGAGCTATGGGGCTGGGTGGGTCTGTGGAGCTATGGGGCTGGGTGGGTCTGTGGAGCTATGGGGCTGGGTGGGTCTGTGGAGCTATGGGGCTGGGTGGGGCTGGGCCATCAGAGAGGAGCAGAGCAAAGTGGAGGTGCAGGGAGGGGCAGTGCAGTGGGCTGGCAGCTGTTGCCGCTGTGCTGTGAGGGGGCCCTCAGGTCTCGGCCTATCCCTAATGGCCAGACCAGCTGTCAGAGTTGTGTCTGTAGGGGCGCAGGGCTGCAGGAGGCGGGGAGGGCATGAGAACCACCACCCCCCTGTCCTGGGGGGCGGGTCCCCAGCCTGTCTGCCCTCCTCTGAAAGGGGGTGATTGATGGCGCAGGGTTGACACCATGCCTCCAGAACAATTGACTCAGGAGGGACAGAGGACCAACAGAGACGGGGTCCCCTCCAACTCTTTTCTCCTCTTTTTTTCAGAGGCAAATGAAGGATCAATTGCAGTTGTAATTCAGTCATTTCTCTTATTTTGACATATTTTGTGGAACATATGCTTCTGCAAACCGAGGTTCAAAGTTTAAAACAGTGTTCATGAATAATACATTCCCCAACTTATTTGTTTTGTGATTATTTGTCAGATTACTTGGAATCAGGACTTGGTTTTTGACGACTGGTTTAAATGACCCTCAACATTCCTTCAGATAAGCCATCTTGTTGTGGGGGGCGCCATTTATGCTCTCTCTCTCTCACATCTATAAACCCAGCAGGCAGGCAGGCAGGCAGGCAGGCAGGCAGGCAGGCAGGCAGGCAGGGCAGGGCAGGGCAGGGCAGGGCAGGGCAGGGCAGGGCTGGGTGGAGAGGTGTGGTGGATCATGGTGGACATGGTGCTCCAGGGCTGCAGTGAGGAGCAGCTCCCTGGCCTTTAGGCGTGTGCTCACTGTGCTGGGTTATCTGTGGGTATCAGGCCATGAGCCTCGGCACCGGGACCCTGCTAACACAGACCTGACCCCACACACTAAACCCCAGGAACCCCTCTGGAGCCCTTTCAACAAGTCGCCAGCACCTCCCGTTCCTCCGCTGAGATTTATAGCCTTGGGGAGAGGGGGGAGGGGAGAGAGGAGGGAGGGGGGGGGACACTGTCCGGCAGCTGTTCACAGTGGTCTTAAGAAGCTATTTCACACGGAAACAGAGCCATGGCACTCTGGATTCCTCGAGCTGGCTCGTCTCCAGTCCTGATCTGAAACACATTCCCTCACACAGACCATCCACTCTGCTCTGCTGTACTCTGCGGCCTCCTCCTCCTTGCTCTGCTGGGGACGGACTGACTGACTACTGAGGGGCGAGCGGACCACCGGGTTCTCTTACAGGAGCTCTGGGGTGTTCCTCTCATGTGGGGGGTGTAAACCCCATAGGTGGGGGGCTACGTCTTACATAGGAGGAACATCAGAGTAGAGGTCTGTTTTGTGGGGAGTGATTCTGTTGTGTTCTCCAGGGGACTGGGGGGATAAAAGGTCCACTGTAGCACAGGTCTACTACAGGGGTTGTCTTTAGGTGCCTCTCCCCTCGGGGCATGTGATCTAACACTCCAACAGAGCCATGGCACATTTCCACACAGAAACACCAGGGGCAACAATCACTAACCAGGAGAAAATAGTAAATGAGAAAAGGGAGGGTGGGGGGTGGAAAAAAGATCCAGAAGAAAAAAATCTAACCGTTCCCCTCTCTCACACACACACAAACTTCCACCCTGAGGGAGACGTACACACATGCAAGATTTATTAGCCGTTTAGAGGACTTGTGTGAAAGTCAAACACCTTTTCCCACAATCCGTAAAAAGATCCATCACTCACAATTGTTTACTTTAGGTAACAAGCCTCAGTTTCTCTGTGTGTGTGGTTGAGAGAGAGAGAGAGAGAGAGAGAAAGAGAGAGAGAGAGAGAGAGGGAGATATATATAGAAAGATCGAAGGCAGAGAGAGAGAGGGGAGAAAGTGTGAAGGAGGCAGGATGGGGGAAATTATGCTTAATTAATATGAAAGAAAAGGTATTTCAGTTTTTAAGCCTCCAGCAAACTGATTCAACAGTACAGTTCAAGAATATACACAGCAGAGAAACTACAAGATCAAACCACATGAACACACATTTCACCAACACATTATTTAGCCTTCTAGCCGCTCTGTTGGCTCAGCAGGATTTTCTCGAAAGATTAGGAAACAGGAAATGAACAAACCACTCAGATAGGAAGAAAGGGAAAATGCTATTTTGTTCCTCTCCATTTACTTATCATCCTGGGAAAGGCAGAGGTGTTCCCATTCCCGCCCTCAGAGATGATCCCAACTTTCCATTCAGAGCAGAGCAAGCGAGCTGATGTCTTATCATCCCGGGAAAAGGAGTGTGTGTGTGTGTGTGTGTGTGTGTGTGTGTGTGTGTGTGTGTGTGTGTGTGTGTGTGTGTGTGTTCTGGCACTACGTGTAGAACATATTTAATTAATGATAAGAATACAACACCACAATAATAAGTCAATGTGTCAACAATAGATATGGTTGGAATAGATCACATTCCCCTCCGAACCCCAAACATTATTTTAACAGTCAAAGTTGGCAATTTTACAAGACCCTTGACCCTTGGGCCTGTAAGCCGCTTTTTGTTTCTCCACCCGGACATAACACACACTTAATCAATAGAGGGATCTATCGTATACGTACTGAATTACAATTCCATGGCCGACACGTAAAGCATACAAATGGATTCAACCTACAGAGCCTGATGATAGAGAGATCATAAGATCATAAAGGAACCGGGAGGAGCTATAGGTAGCTAATAAAGACAGCAGACCTGAATGTTGCGTTTTGATTGGCCGTGATGTCTGTCTGTAGGGGGTCAGAGTTGCTGATTGGCCGTGACGGGGTTGTGTGGAGAGGGCTCTAATCCTCTCCACACTCAACAGGCGCTCTGAGGGCTTTTCCCACATAAATCAGTCTGGTCTGGGTGGTAAAGTCATCACCTCCCCTCACTCAGTCCAAACAGCCTGTTAGCACTGACATCCCAGAGCAGGATAGGCTAGCCTAGATCTCAAAGGCCACTAGACTAGGCTAGAAGAGCACTCACTCACAGCACAGGGGCTTGCCACAGTCCGTTTTAGCATTAGTTCTCTCAGGTCATACTGCATGTTACAAACTCACCTTCCCTTCCTATCATATGAGGCATGTTAGGTTAGTACAGGGCACAATACTTTAAGCAAATGTTTTGATGACATCCCCAACAGCATTTTTCTCCCTACTGTCTTACTGTCTACAGTACATTTACATTTTAGTCATTTAGCAGACACTCCTATCCAGAGCAATTTAGGAGCAATAAGGGTTGAGTGCCTTGCTCAAGGGCACATTGACAGATTTTCCACCACGTCGGCTTGGGGATTCTAACCAGCAACCTTTGGGTTACTGGAACAATGTTCTTAATCGCTAGGCTACCTGCTGCTACATAGTAGTGATTAGCCTACAGACTGCCAGTGGGCAGAAACAGACTCCAGATTAGGGCTTCAAAAGAAAACTGTATCTCGTTAGACATATCTTAGTGGTCAGTGAGTCTGTTATGTTTGTCCAAGTGACCCCTGCAGGGTATCAACGTGCTCCCCTGGGGTCTGGGTGTGAGGTGGGGGGAGGTTATGCAGGCAGCTTTACTCTCTTTACACACACACCTACACACACACCAGGGTGGTCCTCCTCACTAAGTGGCTTTAACCTCAAGCTTTCACTCTCCTCTCGGTAAACAGAACATACAGTATCATTCTAATGCGCTGCTGAGTGGATAAAAGCAGACATGCATGCAGGCCAGGCCGGTGTTGCACCACAATAGCACAGAAACACATACCGTAGGTTACTCATGGTAATCAGATTTGGAATAGTATCATTTGGACTAGTTAGTACAGCTGAACATACAACTAACTATTTGTAGGGAAATGTCAACAACAAGATCTTACAAAAAGCTACTTTGAATAGCCAAGCCCTTGGATGTATGTCCTTAGTGTAAATATAGAATTTTAATAGGGACAGATAGATCTATATCACAGAAATAATTCCTCAGAGAATTGCTGAATGCCATAGGCGTAATTTGATGTGTCCTTCATGTCAATACAGTATGTACTGTATGTAGACTGTTAATAGAGACACAGATCCACATATCTGTAGAATTCCTCAGTGCATTGCTGTCTCCTATAGGAGTGAGGGTTCAAAGGGTAACACAGGGAGTGTTACTGGGTTCCCATCAGTGGCCAGGGGTTATAAATCCTGACTGCTGTCAGTGTTGTTTATCTGATGTGAGATCCCCTCGGAGTCCTGTGAGAACTCTGTCACCAGCCTTTTCCTCTCTCACACTCTCTGTCCCTAACACAAACAAACATTAAGTTCCTTCTCTCTGTTTGTGTTTGTGTGTGTGTGTTTGTGTGCGTGTGCGCACCCACACGCATATTTATGTATGTGAAACTATGTGCAGTAATGTAGGCTACAGAATCAGCATGACGTTCTAAATTCACCTAGTCCCTAAAACGCATCACACAAACGATTGTTGCTGTGCACAGCCAAAACAACACAACAGTACACTACACACTCACCACCACAGAAGTAGTCTGGTCACGGTGTTTTCTTTAATTCTCCAAACAACCAGGGAGAGTTCACATTTCCAGAGGTGAAGGGCTGGGGCTGGCTCTTCCACTGATGAGTTCAGAGAAAATACATCCAACCAGAATATTATGTGATTGTATTCCTATTTCCTGGGTTAAGATCAGATGTACCTGGTATTATTCCCACACATTAACACATTAACGGGTTTAACGCAGGCCTCTGGGCCTGCAGGGTGAAGAAAAAACGAGGCCCCCATGCATATGAACCGAAGTCTTGGAGATGTTTACATGGTTTTGCGCATGTGCCAGGTTAAACAAATTTAAACTTCAGTATCTGTGCTCTAAAAACTTCGGTAAACAATACTTTCCTGTGTATATTTTGTCTCAAATGTTGAGTAGTTGAAGGACCAACACCATGGACAAGTTCAAATATAATTGTTTTCAACATTCTGGCTTGTAGAGGACCATTTGCAGAATCAAACACTCATGTTCCAGACAGTTTATTTAGAAGTTCACCATCTGGTCCTCAGGCAAGGTCAAACCTGCCCCGGTATCAGTGCATTCGAGATGGCAATGATGACTATGACGTGTCATACTCATCTGCCACGTTCACGTGCTAGTCGGAACTAGGAAACTCAGAAATGTAAGACTTGATAACTGTTTGGAGTTATACACGTGCCACGTTCAACCAGTTAGCAAGTCGGACATTTCCGAGTTTCCTAGTTCCGACTAGCACGCGAACGCGGCACAAGGCAACATCTCGAACACACCGATACTGGGGCACGACGAAGAGGAGACACATCAGGAGAACGAATTTGGTTGATGTAAGGCTCATGCTATCAAAATGTCAGCGCCCGGAGAAGACATGTTTCTGAGTTGAGCGGGACGATTATGAGATGGAGTTACATCGGGATGCCACCGATGAAGAAGAAAAGTCAGGAGAAGAGAAATATTGGGACAGGATTTCTGAGGAGGATTGGAGGCGGAAAAAGAGGAAGAGGTGGTTGAAGAGAATGAGGAAAGCAGAGGTTGGATTTCAATCTGATGAAGATGGAGATAAAAATGGAGATGGGGTGTTGATGATTGGTGTCAAACAGAATGAGCCATGAGCCAGACTGCGTTCTAGAGGAGAGCAGACGCTCTGTGTCACACAACTTGGGTCAAGATCTGTTTCGTGCTTTGCTCTTAGGAACAGGGAAACATTGAAAGGAGTGATTTTTGGGGAAGCGTTAAGTGTGGAGGTGGAGCAATTGAAGTTGAAGATTCAGGGTGTTTGTGATGCCTGCCGTTTGGTGTGACACAGACCTGGTGGGGAGCATGGTGAAACAGAGGAGTCCCTGTCAGTCCTTTTGAGTTTTGAGCCTGAGTCTTTACCAGACAAAGTCATGTCAGGATATATCAGTTGTCCTGTTAGAGCTTTTGTGGTGAATCCACTGCTCTGTTTCAGGTACAACATTTATAGTCATATTGCAGCAGAGTGTAGGAGGGAGATTCCAAGATGTGAGAAGTGTGCAGGAGGGCATTGGACAGAGGATTGTGTAGTTTCGGTAAGGTTGTATGTGTCAACTGTAGTGGTGCCCATGTTGCTGGGGATCGGAAGTGTCCGATGCGAGAGAGGCAGGTTGAGGTGATTAGAGTCAGAGTAGTGAGTAGAGGATCTGTGCCAGCACACGGATCGGCCAACGAGTGATATATACTTCAGTAAGGTTGGCTTCTTAGAGTTCATAGCAATGGTTATCAACTGTATCGCAGAAATGGAACGTAAATCACAGAACATATATGTTGTGGTGGCAGCTGCAGAGAAGTATTTGGGTATACGACATTTGACTTCAGAAGAGTTACAGACCGTTGGCATGGTGCAGGAGCAGATAGGGTCAAAGTGGGTTGGTGGGTATTTAATGAGTTGGAAGGGTGTTTATTTTTTTTTCCTTTTTCCCTTTGTATCACAAAGTATAATGGATTTATATTATAGTCCAGTTGGGGGTGGTAATGCAACATATTGAATGCCAACTCAAAAGAAGAAAAAGAAGAGGAGAGGAGACACGTCATACTCATCGTCAACATCTCGAACGCACAGATGCTGGGGCAGGTCAAACCCAACCTCAAACAGTCACGGCCAACTCAACACTACATGGCCAATGGGAGATTTAAGATTCCTTCTAACAACAAAACATATCACTGCTGCAATACCTGGCAACTGACTCAATGAATAGGAAATATTAGCCAATATTTTTTGCATCTCTGTGACGATACGGGCTAGCGTAATAACGCTTATTCAGAGTAGGCCCTAGGCCTATTTGTATCTTGCGCTGTCACGTATGTCACGTCCTGACCAGTGAAAAGGGTCATTTGCCATAGTAGAATGGTCAGGGCGTGGCAGGGGGGTTGTTTTGTGTGTCTTGGGGTTTTTTGGTTCTAGGGGATTTTGTTCTAGTTTTCTATTTCTATGTTTCGTTTTTATGTTTGGCCGAGTATGGTTTCCAATAAGAGGCAGGTGTCTTTCGTTGTCTCTGATTGGAAGCCATACTTAGGCAGCCTGTGTTCCTTTGGGTTTCGTGGGTGGTTGTTTTCCGCATAGTCTGTGTACCTTACGGAACTGTTGGCTGTCGTTTGTTTTTTTCTTGTGAAGTGTTACTCATTAAAAGTAAAGAATGAGCACTCAACACGCTGCGCCTTGGTCTGTTCATTTCGGCGCCTGTGACAACGTGTGATTACAGTTGCCTATCATTTTCAAATGAACACACACATTGGTATGTGTTAGTGTTTCTTTACAGTCAAGCTTAGGTGTCACGTCCTGACCAGTAAAAGGGGTTGTTTGTTATTGTAATTTGGTCAGGGCGTGGCAGGAGGTGTTTGCTTTATGTGTTTTGGTTTTTTTGGGTAATGTTCTATGTTAGTCTATTTCTATGTCTTTGTCTAGTTTTTCTATTTCTATGCTTAGTTTGTGTCACGACTTCTACCGAAGTTGATGCCCCTCCTTGTTCGGGTGGTGCTCGGCGATCGACGTCACCGGTCTTCTAGCCACCATTGATCAGTTTTTCATTTTCCATTGGTTTTGTCTGGTCTCCTTACACACCTGTTTCTTATCCCAGTAATTACATGTTGTGTATTTAACCCTCTGTTTCCCCTCATATCCTTGTCGGTGATTGGTTGTCATGTTATGTACGTGCTGTTGATGTATCGGTGTGCGACGGGTTATTGTTTACCCGGATTATTTTCTACGTTGGTTTTGGAGTTCATTTTGTTAATAAATACTAAAAAAATGTAACCACTTTGGTTTCTCCTGCGCCTGACTTCCCTGCCACCTACATACATGGATTATGACAGTTTGTTGGGTTGACCTTCAATTGGAGGCAGCTGTTCCTCGTTGCCTCTAATTGAAGGTCCTATTTAGTAGGGGTGTTTTTTCATGGGTTATGGTGGGTAGTTGTTCCATGTGTAGCTGTGTGCCTTACAGGACTGTTTCTCGTTGTTGTTTTTTGTTTAAGTGTTTGTTTTGGTTCTCTTCGTAATAAAGAAGATGAGCATACACATTCCCGCTGTGCCTTGGTCTCATCTTTATGACGAACGTGACAGAACTACCCACCACCAACGGACCAAGCAGTGGGGTAAGGAGCACGGTGAAGAAAGATGGACATGGGCAGAGATGAGGATGAGCATATCCAGGGCTATGGAGGATTTAAGGAAGACCGAGAGGCATCCCCCCAAAAAAAATGTGGGGGGGGGGGCACACGGGGAGTTGGGCAGAGTCAGAATGGAGACCTGAGCCAACTCCCTGAGCTTATTATGGGGAGCAACGAATGAAGAAGGCACCGAGCTATGCGGAAATGCGCACTGTATTACGAAGAAGCATTCAGAGGCCGGTGCAATCGATAGAAGCTCCTCAGCGTGGCCAGGCTATATTGAGCACTCAGCCAGGAAGGGTTGTGCAGGCCGTATGCTCCAGACCTCCAATACATCTTCAGGGTCCGGTTTACCCTGTTCCTGCTCCTCGCACTAGCCCTGAGGTGCGTGTCTCTAGTCTGGCACCTCCAAAGCCAGCACCACGCACCAGGCCTCCAGTGCGTCAGCCCAGTCCAGTACGTCTTGTTCCCGCTCCTCGCACTAGCCCTGAGGTGCGTGTCTCTAGTCTGGCACCTCCAAAGCCAGCCCCACGCACCAGGCCTCCAGTGCGTCAGCCCAGTCCAGTACGTCCTGCTCCTGCTCCTCTCACTGGCCTTGAGGTGCGTGTTACCAGTCTGGCGCCTCCAAAGCCAGCCCCACGCACCAGGCCTGTAGTGCGCCAGCCCAGTCCAGTACGTCCTGCTCCTGCTCCTCTCACTGGCCTTGAGGTGCGTGTTACCAGTCTGGCGCCTCCAAAGCCAGCCCCAAGCACCAGGCCTGTAGTGCACCTGTCCAGTCCAGAGCTTCCGGAGACAGTTCCCCGTTTAGAGCTTCCGGCGACAGTTCCCCGTCCAGAGCTTCCGGCGACAGTTCCCCGTCCAGAGCTTCTGGCGACAGTTCCCCGTCTAGAGCTTCCGGCGTCAGTTCCCCGTCCAGTGCTTCCGGCGACGTCCTACAGTCCGGAGCCTGCAAAGACGGCCCACAGTCCGGAACCGACAGAGATGGCCCACAGTCCGGAACCGTCAGAGACGGCCCACAGTCCGGAAACGTCAGAGACGGCCCCCAGTCCGGAACCGTCAGAGACGGCCCCCAGTCCGGAACCGTCAGAGACGGCCCACAGTCCGGAGCCTGCAGAGACGGCCCACAGTCCGGAGCCTGCAGAGACGGCCCACAGTCCGGAGCCTGCAGAGACGGTCCACAGTCCAGAGCCTGCAGAGACGGCCCACAGTCCGGAACCTGCAGAGACGGCCTACAGTCCGGAGCCTGCAGAGACGGCCTACAGTCCGGAACCGGTGCAGCCAGAGTCGCCCTACAGTCCGGAACCGGCGCAGCCAGAATCGCCCTACAGTCCGGAACCGGCGCAGCCAGAGTCGCCCTCCAGTCCGGAGCTCCCAGAGTCGCCCTCCAGTCCGGAGCTCCCAGAGTCGCCCACCAGTCCGGAGCTCCCAGAGTCGCCCTCCAGTCCGGAGCTCCCAGACCCTTCAGCCCGAGGTCTCCAGCGACGCGCATCAGCCCGAGGTCTCCAGCGATGCGTCTTAGCCCTGAGCCTTCAGCGGGGGTGGACAGGTTAGGTTAGGGACTAAGGCCGGAGCCTGAGCCACCTCCAAAGTAGGAGGATTGGGGGGGGGGGGGGTGTAGCACAAGAACCGTTGGTGACGGTGGCCACCCTCCCTTCCCTCCCTTTAGTTGGGATTATTTTGTTTTGGGGTTTATTTTTGTGTTTTTTGTTTGAGGTGCATCCGGGGTCTGCACCTTTGGGGTGGGGAGGGGGTACTGTCACGTCCTGACCAGTAAAAGGGGTTGTTTGTTATTGTAGTTTGGTCAGGGCGTGGCAGGGGGTGTTTGTTTTATGTGTTTCGGTTTTTTGGGGGTAATGTTCTATGTTAGTCTATTTCTATCTCTGTGTCTAGTTTTTGTATTTCTATGCTTAGTTTGTTGGGTTGACCTTCAATTGGAGGCAGCTGTTCCTCGTTGCCTCTAATTGAAGGTCCTATTTAGTAGGGGTGTTTTTTCATGGGTTATGGTGGGTAGTTGTTCCATGTGTAGCTGTGTGCCTTACAGGACTGTTTCTCGTCGTTGTTTTTTGTTTAAGTGTTTGTTTTGGTTCTCTTCATAATAAAGAAGATGAGCATACACATTCCCGCTGCGCCTTGGTCTCATCTTTACGACAAACGTGACATTAGGCCAAGTCATTATGTTGCCTATTTTGCCTAAAAAGACACTGTTTAGATAGTAACATTTCTACCGCAACTCACCTGCTTGCTTGAAAATCACGTTGGGAAGTCTTATTCTTCTATGATATCATGGCGGTCCGCAAACAAACGTTTAAGTCCATGCCGCTACCTACTGTGCTGGAATGTACGATCAATCATGATCTGCCCAATTCTGTACTACCATGAAAAAAGAATACAAAAACAATACAAAATAAATCCCTACTAACTTCTACCACCCCCTCCCCCAAAAAAACTCCCCAACCCCCTACCCCGTTAAACTTGATTTATTTCATGCTGAAACACTCCACCCTTAGGATTGTTCAGCATGTCAACAACCATTTCAACAGTAACATCTGTTCCCCAAATATCTCTTTTGCCGTCACAATGACCTTCAACCTTGCATTTCTGCTTTCCACAACCTGAGTAGCATTGATAACCTTACCAATAATAGCTATGAAGTCTACTTTACTCATTATCAAAGTGTCCTTTGACACTGCACATTCATGAGCACAAGATTTCTGAACAGGCCTCGAAATCATGCCAGGACCATCAGAAACACCAGCCCAGACAGTAGGTCCACTTACTACAAGTACATCCATGTCAGATCTATCAGTATGACAGTAGGTTCACTTACTACAAGTACATCCATGTCAGATCTATCAGTCTGACAGTAGGTTCACTTACTACAGGTACATCCATGTCAGATCTATCAGTATGACAGTAGGTTCACTTACTACAGGTAAATCCATGTCAGATCCATCAGTCTGACAGTAGGTCCACTTACTACAGGTACATCCATGTAAGATCCATCAGTCTGACAGTAGGTCCACTTACTACAGGTACATCCATGTCAGATCTATCAGTCTGACAGTAGGTCCTTACTACAGGTACACCCATGTCAGATCCATCAGTCTGACAGTAGGTTCACTTACTACAGGTAAATCCATGTCAGATCCATCAGTCTGACAGTAGGTCCACTTACTACAGGTACATCCATGTAAGATCCATCAGTCTGACAGTAGGTCCACTTACTACAGGTACATCCATGTCAGATCTATCAGTCTGACAGTAGGTCCTTACTACAGGTACACCCATGTCAGATCCATCAGTCTGACAGTAGGTTCACTTACTACAGGTAAATCCATGTAAACTCCATCAGTCTGACAGTAGGTCCACTTACTACAGGTACATCCATGTAAACTCCATCAGTCTGACAGTAGGTCCTTACTACAGGTAAATCCATGTAAACTCCATCAGTCTGACAGTAGGTCCACTTACTACAGGTACATCCATGTCAGATCCATCAGTCTGACAGTAGGTCCACTTACTACAGGTACATCCATGTCAGATCTATCAGTCTGACAGTAGGTCCACTTACTACAGGTACATCCATGTCAGATCCATCAGTCTGACAGTAGGTCCTTACTACAGGTAAATCCATGTAAACTCCATCAGTCTGACAGTAGGTTCACTTACTACAGGTACATCCATGTCAGATCTATCAGTCTGACAGTAGGTTCACTTACTACAGGTACATCCATGTCAGATCTATCAGTCTGACAGTAGGTTCACTTACTACAGGTACATCCATGTAAGATCCATCAGTCTGACAGTAGGTCCACTTACTACAGGTACATCCATGTAAACTCCATCAGTCTGACAGTAGGTCCACTTACTACAGGTACATCCATGTCAGATCCATCAGTCTGACAGTAGGTTCACTTACTACAGGTACATCCATGTCAGATCCATCAGTCTGACAGTAGGTTCACTTACTACAGGTACATCCATGTCAGATCCATCAGTCTGACAGTAGGTCCTTATTACAGGTACATCCATGTAAGATCTATCAGTCTGACAGTAGGTCCACTTAATTCAGGTACATCCATGTCAGATCTATCAGTCTGACAGTAGGTTCACTTACTACAGGTACATCCATGTCAGATCCATCAGTATGACAGTAGGTCCACTTACTACAGGTACATCCATGTAAACTCCATCAGTCTGACAGTAGGTTCACTTACTACAGGTAAATCCATGTAAACTCCATCAGTCTGACAGTAGGTTCACTTACTACAGGTACATCCATGTCAGATCTATCAGTCTGACAGTAGGTTCACTTACTACAGGTACATCCATGTAAGATCCATCAGTCTGACAGTAGGTCCTTACTACAGGTAAATCCATGTAAGATCCATCAGTCTGACAGTAGGTTCACTTACTACAGGTACATCCATGTCAGATCCATCAGTCTGACAGTAGGTCCACTTACTACAGGTACATCCATGTCAGATCTATCAGTCTGACAGTAGGTTCACTTACTACAGGTACATCCATGTCAGATCCATCAGTATGACAGTAGGTCCACTTACTACAGGTACATCCATGTAAACTCCATCAGTCTGACAGTAGGTTCACTTACTACAGGTAAATCCATGTAAACTCCATCAGTCTGACAGTAGGTTCACTTACTACAGGTACATCCATGTCAGATCTATCAGTCTGACAGTAGGTTCACTTACTACAGGTACATCCATGTAAGATCCATCAGTCTGACAGTAGGTCCTTACTACAGGTAAATCCATGTAAGATCCATCAGTCTGACAGTAGGTTCACTTACTACAGGTACATCCATGTCAGATCCATCAGTCTGACAGTAGTTCCACTTACTACAGGTAAATCCATGTAAGATCCATCAGTCTGACAGTAGGTTCACTTACTACAGGTAAATCCATGTAAGATCCATCAGTCTGACAGTAGGTTCACTTACTACAGGTACATCCATGTCAGATCCATCAGTCTGACAGTAGGTCCACTTACTACAGGTACATCCATGTCAGATCCATCAGTCTGACAGTAGGTCCTTACTACAGGTACATCCATGTAAGATCCATCAGTCTGTCGGTAGGTCCACTTACTACAGGTACATCCATGTCAGATCCATCAGTCTGACAGTAGGTCCACTTACTACAGGTACATCCATGTCAGATCCATCAGTCTGACAGTAGGTTCACTTACTACAGGTACATCCATGTCAGATCCATCAGTCTGACAGTAGGTCCACTTACTACAGGTAAATCCATGTAAACTCCATCAGTCTGACAGTAGGTCCACTTACTACAGGTACATCCATGTCAGATCTATCAGTCTGACAGTAGGTTCACTTACTACAGGTACATCCATGTAAACTCCATCAGTCTTACAGTAGGTTCACTTACTACAGGTACATCCATGTAAGATCCATCAGTCCGCACTGTAGTTCTACCAATCTGTCTTACAGCCTCTGCATATGATACATCATGACTGATCCTACTGTATATCTCTGAGCCTCTCTCTGCAACTGGTATCCACCAAATGCTGCACTGTGTCCTCCCCCACAATTACAACACTTAACCTCCACATTGCTTCCACATTCAACGTAATCATGTTTCCCTCCACACTTGCCACATCTTTTCTTTCCTTTACAGTGATAGCATTATCTGTGGACATAGCTATTGGGACCGCAGTGGTGACTCCCCTCAACCTAGCATTAGCGCTCCGGTACCACTTGCCGTGGGGTAGCAGAGAGAACAGTCTATGACTTTGGCCATTTCTAGGGCCTTCCTCTGACACCGCCTGATATAGAGGTCCTGGATGGCAGGAAGCTTGGCCCCAGTGATGTACTGGGCCGTACGTACTACCCTCTATAGCGCCTTAGCGCCTTGCAATCGGAGGCCGAGCAGTTGCCATACCAAGCGGTGATGCAACCAGTCAGGATGCTCTCGAAGGTGCAGCTAAATAATTTTTGGAGGATCTGAGGACCCATGCCAAATCTTTTCAGTCTCCTGGGGGGGAATAGGTGTTGTCGTGCCCTCTTCACGACTGTCTAGGTGTGTTTGGACTATGATAGCTTGTTGGTGATGTGGACACCAAGGAACTTGAAGCTCTCAACCTGCTCCACTGCAGCCCCGTCGATGAGAATGGGGGCGTGCTCGGCCCTCCTTTTTCTGTACTCCACGATCATCTCCTTTGTCTTGATCACATTGAGGGAGAGGTTGTTGTCTTGGCACCACACTTCCAGGTCTCTGACCTCCTCCCTATAGGCTGTCTCATCGTTGTCAGTGATCATGCCTACCACCGTTGTGTCATCGGCAAACTTAATGATGGTGTTGGAGTCGTGCTTGGCCATGCAGGCATGGGTGAACAGGGAGTACAGGAGGGGACTAAGCATGCACCCCTGAGGGGCCCCCGTGTTGAGGATCAGCATAGCAGATGTGTTGTTGCCTAACCTAACCACCTGGGGGCGGTCGTCAGGAAGTCCAAGATCCAGTTGCAGAGGGAGATGCTTAGTCCCAGGGTCCTTAGCTTAGTGATGAGATTTGAGGGCACTATGGTGTTGAACGCTGAGCTGTAGTCAATGAACAGCATTCACACGTAGGTGTACCTTTTGTCCAGGTGGGAATGGGCAGTGTTGAGTGCAATAGAAATTGCGTCATTTGTGGATCTGTTGGGGCGGTATTTCAAATTGGATTGGGTCCAGGGTTTCTGGGATGATAGTGTTGATGTGAGCCATGACCAGCCTTTCAAAGCACTTCATGGCTACAGACGTGAGTGCTACGGGTCGGTAGTCATTTAGGCAGGTTACCTTGGTGTTCTTGGGTACAGGGACTATGGTAGTCTGCTTGAAACGGTCTTACTCACATCGGCTACGGCGAGCGCGATCACATGAGCTCTCTTTTTCCTATGTCTTTCCACTACAGACCATTCAGATCCTTGACCCTCATCCTCCCGCTCCATATCATCAGAACGGTCATCCATATTGTTTGCATTCCAGCACAGCTGTTGCTTCTCCAACCTTCTATCCATTTCTTCCATTTTGACCACCACTCGCCGCCATTTCCCCACTCCGTTCCTGCCAATATCTGTCTTCAAGTTGGGAGTTCTAGAGAGCGTGCATGCCCTTCTCATGCACTACTTTACCTGTGTAGTGCACGCACATTGTTTGGGATAATTCATTCTGAAATGTCAGTGACATAATATAAAATTCTGTGCTAATTAAAATGGCTTATACTATTTCCAATTACCACTGTGTGTATTGATGTAAAATACATGTTTATTGAATCTCGTTGAGGTGTTTATTTATTTTTTTAAATCATGAATGGATCCACCTGTCGTTAGGTCATACTATGATAATTTCTGCTTTCAGGCTACTTAAGCCATTTGCGCTTTTTCACCTGATGTTGGTGGTGTATAGATAACGTTGTTACAGTGTTTGGTTGTTACAGTAAGTAGGCCTAGCCTTCTTTGGATCATGTTAACCTGTCTTTTTTGTCAACTTAAAACCTACTACTACAACCATTTTTTTTAATGTTCCTGGACTGTACATTTGTAAATATCCTCAACATCACTTTTGCATTGTAGGCCTACAAAATTGTAAATAACTATGCTTTTGATCACGCTACTCCGTCTGCTGTCCCACTCTGGTCCCACTGTGAGCTCCAAAATCCAACGAACTGGGCTGTGGTCCATTATCCTTAAAGATGCAATATGCAGATATCGCTCCACCATTTCCTGGTTGCTAAAATTCTAAAATTGTAATAGTTTGCCGAATTTCAGTTTATGTGACAAAACAAGCAGGTATAGTGTAGAGAATTATTGTACCATCTAAACTGTTGTGAAATATATTTTCCATAACCAAAAATATTGCATTTTCAGCTGTTTGAAGCTGGTGTACAAAACCGAAAGTAAAAGACGCAAAAACGAAACTTAAGAACGGGAAGCATATAAATAGTGCACATAGAACATATCTACTGCTTCTTACACTTGCTTTCAATAAGAATGACAGATCTACAACACACTTTTCTATGTGAATTTGGTCAGGTCACCCAAAAAGTTACATAGTGCAGCTTTAATAGGCCAATATTTTTACACCTCAAATAGTGTCAAGGCTCTACACTAGCAAGCCCGTGTCTGTGATACTTATTGGATTACGTTACACACTTACACACTGTAACACTTAACTACGTGTTGTTATAACAGTGTAATTATTGTTTTACAGTAAGTACAGTGTTACAAGAATATTGTACATTTTTACACTGTATTGTTACACTGTATTTACAGCAGTAAAAAAATGAATAGACTTTACAGGTTTCCTATCCTGTGCCACCATTACTCTGTCACATTTAGTGATGTGACTGATCGGTAACACCTCTGTTGTCAAAGCACTGTCAGAGTAGAACAACCTCTATGGAACAGAGCCAAACAGCCTGCTAGCTGTAAGCACAGAGAAACACACTCACACACCTTTTCACTCAGTGATATGACAGAGATATAGGTGCAGGGCGTGCCGGGCCCGTGCCGTGCATAAATCGGAAATACCAGAACACATACACAAACAAAAGTGTCCCCAAACTACATTGTGGTGCTGGGGAATGCCCCTCTCAGTGGTCCATTACCCCCAAATATAACATCTCCAACAGCAATTTCTACTGAGATATTTTAGCGTATGACAAGGTTGCAGCTGGGATTGGTCAACTGCCCATTTTGACCTCTATTGTGAAAGTCATCAGGGAAGGATGAGGGATGATAAGGCGGTTACAGTCAGACATGGAATTCCTGGGTGATTATAGACTCCCCTAACAGACTCTCTGTCTTACAGCACACAGGGAGAAAACCCTCTCTGGGAAGTCCTCCAGCTGGAAAGGACTCTCAACACAGATGGGAGCCTGCCATGACCCATATGGAGAGGTTATACCACAAGCCCTGCGGCTGCAAGACAAAACTGTAGCCAGCCAGGTGAGATACACAAACACACCCGATCACACACACTTGCAACCTCTCTTCTTCTCTACATCTGTCTTTCACAAACATATGGAGACACTCACACATAGTCAGAGAGTCTTGGTTGAGAGTGAGTTTGCATCCAGTGGCTATATCAGTGTGAGAACATCAACATGATTTGGTGGTGCTGGTGAAGAAATGAACTCATCCACCCACCATGTGTACATCATCAACCATTGTATTCACTGCTGAATCCGGCTATTGACTGGGATGGTTACAGCAGAACACAAGTTTTAGAGGGTCGGTGCCAAAAGAGTCAGGTGTCTGGTGGGCCCTAACAAGCTCTTTTCAATTACCCCTATAGAGTGACGTCACTGGCTGTAACGAACCACTCCAAACGAGCTCTGCTACATTCACACCCCCTATCTAGCGCTTGTTAATTTATTCAAGGCCAGGAGCAGAATGTCAGTGTGCTACTACCCCCCTTCTCCTCAGTCCCCCGCGGAGAGAAACTGTGTCATAATGCCGGACTCCTTTTCTCATTCAAATCCCGCTTATTGTCTCTGTAAGCGACCGGCTCCGCTCTGAGCACACAGAACAACCGAGGCACTATACAGCGGCTGTAGAAAATGAGTCCACCGACACAGGGCTTTGGACGCTGGAGAGGCAGGCTGAGAGAAAGAGAGGCCTGTAGCCCTGACAGTAGTGGTATAAAGGGTGGTAACAGGGATGTCTGCTCTCATTTCCATCATGTAAACATGATTCACAGTCTTATTTGCAAAGCATCAAGTGTAAACACACAAACAAACAAACAAGTAGCACCTAGACACACTCCTGTCAGGATAACAAGGTGCATTGTCAGGAAAACAGTAGTCCATCACACTAAACTGTAAACATGTTGTTATTCTACAAAGAGTGTTATCTGCTATTATAAAGTTGATAATAACAGATCATATCAAGTAGTAATGGCAAAGATTTTTTATGGTAGAAGTTGACATTTCTATATATTCCTTTGATATTTCAAAATCGACTTGATTGACACTCAACATGACCCATGGAAAATGTAGGCTACTTAAAAAATTACATAAATCAGAAATTAGATATCTAACAGTGTGTCAACATTAATTCATGGATTTGTTGCATTGAGATCACAACTTTTTTTCATGTAAATCTACTCTAGATTGGCTATTACAGATCGATTACAATGCTGAAAAAACTCAATATAACATTTATGTCTTAACGTGCTGTCATATTAATTAGATAATTTACTGTTTCTTTGAAATTATTTTCAAGTTTCATACTCTTGAAAGACAACAAGACTGGTCTCTCCCTAAATGTTGCTAATGACATACAAAAAACACTTTACCCGGTCCATTGACCGGTGGCTTGCGGACTATTTGTCTTGAGCGGAGTGTAACCCCTTACTGCAAGTGGAAAGAGGAGGAAAGGAGGGCGGAGTGATACCAAGTTGTTTCCCAGCGCAGACTTCAAGCTGAGAAGAAAAAAAGTTTTTCAAAAGTTCCAGGAGGAGACGCACAGCAGCCGTGTCCGAGCTGCCAATGCTAATCCGGGATAGGACCTATACCATTTATACACCGTTTTTATTTTTAGTTGATTAATGAACTTTTTGAAGATCCCAGACACTGCCTCTTGGAACTTTTATCTCTCGGTGAACTCAAAGGATGTATTACTGCTAAGTTAACACTTCAAAGAGAAGAGTTGGGACACATTTCCACCGAGATGGGGGGGAATTATAAAGTTTGGATATTTTTACCAATTTTATTCTTGGTCCATAATTGCGAAGGTAAGGACAATTAATTTATTTGACAGTCACATAAATTACAATGAATGTGTATGTGAGCTGTATTCTAAATTTGACTAGCAGACAAGTCTGGACATATTCTAGCTTTTTGCGGTTTTTTTCCCTTCACAAATTGTTAACGTTACATTTTGTCACCTGTGCGCTGCGCAATTTAAATGGCTTCAGATTGAAGCACATGCCAGACAACATGCTAGCTGATCTCTAGTCTAGGCTACAAAGATTTGTTTTAAGCATTTCATTTACAAAAGCATGGTTGGTTGTTAGTGCGGTTCAAAATTAGATTTCTAACAGGTTAATATAACACCTAAGAAGGCTATTATAACGGGTTAATAACTGGATAACAAGCCTACAGTAATAGGCTACCAACTTTGTAATTGCATAATGTTCTTTGTAGACTGGTAGTGAACAAGGAGGATTCTATCCTGGAATATGTTCCCACTAAAGTTATTCTAACTTCTAGCAGTGTTTGAGTGACAAAGCCCAATGTATTCAATGGAAGGAAGTTGGGAGGTGTTTTGCGGAGGTTGATATCAATGTTGCATCTTCTAGTTTGTGGTGAGATTTTTGTTTACAGATTGCATCCGATAACAGCAAAGAATCCGCTTGTCTCTGCGGGACTGGAATGCGTCTCTGTGGGTAACTTTGCGAGGCTGATCGCCACGGTGAGAACATAATGACAAGCGGTGGTGTGGAGCGCGGCTGGCAGCGCTGACCAAGCCCGCAACAACGGAACGCGGAATGGAACAATTGAAAGAAAGTTACTTCGGGCATTCGTCCACAAGTTGTAGGCTAGAAGCACGGTTTACTCACATAAAAACGGAATTCCATATGTATGTCTTGTAGGAGATAAGTATTTTCCCTATTTCATTGAAGTCTTATTATCCTCGTTCGTGGGGGTAACGTTATAGGGTGAGATTTGTTTGTGAGTGAAGGGGGGTGATGAGGCAAATTTACCCCTCCTGAACAAAGAGCTTTTAACAATTGAACTGTGTTGATGTGGGGGATGGGATGAGTGCTAGAATATAATTGAACATGATTTAAAAAAGGTAATCTGTCTATGTTGTGTAATAAGCTACCACATATGGCTCACAAACCTTTTGGATGGATGTTTGATAGGGTTGTGAGTTCCAGATCTGTTTGTGCGCGAAAATCCGTTGAACTAGGCCTACTGTTGAGAAAGTCACCGATAGGTCTATTTTGTTGACATCCAGTAAAATAAAAGTTTATGGTTGCAACATTTGATTGGTTGTATACAGGGAAGCTCATAGTTGAACTCTGAATTAATTAATTATCTTGCAATAACCCTGAACATGAATCAACTTGAGTCGGCTACATTACACTGTAATTAAACAAATGATGGAAACCATTCATTGGCTTATAGGCTTTGCCTACCCTCAACGAAACGGGTTGGCAGATATTCTTATAGTTATCCCATATAGTCAATAATTACCATATCAAACCTATTATTACTAAAACGATTTTGAATCTATGAAAAAGAAATGGAATCTTATCTCGTTTCTCTGTCTACACGGATCTCAGCATGCATCTGCATTCAGTCGCAGATAAAGCTATCAGCTCTTGCCAAGAAAGTCAACGTAACGTTCCCATGTAAGCGGGTGTGTCCATAAAGTGTCATTTTAACGAGTGGGAAAATGGAACTGTCTAGCCAAGAGCAACATGTTTGAAATCCAGCACATGGCTTACCGGTATGTTGGAATGATTGATTCTGAACAGCAGAAAAGTGTAATTTGATCATATATATATATTTTTTAAATGCCCACTTCTCCGCCCACAAATTATATAGGATGCTCTATCAAATGTCTGGATTAAATGAATATTTCAAAACTGCCCTGAGAAAAGGGCCTGATCACCATGGGCAGGACTCCCTTCATCTCTCCTTCCTCTCCACAGGATTCCGCTGCGTGGATAAATACAGACCTTGTGACAATGGAGGAACGTGCATAGACTCACCCTCGCGATGCATGTAAGTGCAACATCATGTTTTATGGATCACACATGTACGAATTCACTGCAGGCCTGCATTGTTCCAAATGGTCACATGATGAGGAGGAACTCTGAAAACAGGCCAGGCCCAGGCCCATGAGTAGACTATCACGATTAGTTGAGGAGTTATGGTGTAGAAACGGTTCAAGAAGCCATAGTTTAGTCATTTGTATCAGTATGCAGAACTGGTGTTATTTAGAGTTGGTTAGTAAATCATTGCATCGCAAACTACTGGAGCTGCACTGCGCTCACAATGGGCTGGAACTCAGCCAAGTGCTGGGTGGTTATCGCTACGTTGTGGACAATTGCACGTGTTTACGGTGAACATTTGACACGTTTAGTTAAATGTTTCAATCTGCAATCGAACCACTACTTGGGGTGTAATGTGTATAATGAACAATGCGTGGATACACACGAGACAGGTTGAATGGAGTGTTCCAGCCTGGACGTGTTTGGCTTGTGACACACCGTTCACTTGCAGTTACACCTGTTGAAGATGAAGAGCTTTGTGAAACATAAATCACAGTATTAAACTGGTTATAGCATGACTAAGCTGTTCCTTATATGCAATTCGATGGATTGTTTCGTAACCAGCAGAATTCCTTTTGAGAGTTTCCCACGGTTTCTATATCGGTGAAGCAACATGATTGTTATCATGAGAGAGCCAGGGGCTGCTGTTTTTACTTTCCCGCCTGATTTGGACATTTTCTGTGTGAGCTCTCACAGTCATTCACAGTGATTAGGGGTGTTTGTTTTTCCAGTAGGCGAGGGGGTACGTGGGAAACAGTAGTTAGGATAAATACAGTGTGATGATGGCGCGGGGCCGTTAGGGTTTTTACCATTGGGAAAACCAAAGCCTATAATACATTAGGGTTTGAAGTTGGACCAGAGCTGAGAATTGGATGGAACAATAATGCTGGTTCCTTTGGTTTTTACTTTTGTCTGATGAGATTGGCTGACAGGCAGCTTCCCTCCACTACAGTCGTTTTTAGGACTTGGTTGGTGACAAGACCCTCACCTTCATGCTACAGTTGGGCTAAAGGCTATTTGACGTCATCAAGCATCATTCCAATTCTCAGTAGAGTTTCTCAACCAGGCTGTATAGTAGCTCCCTATGTAGACTAGGGATGGACCAGTGATTCCACTAGACTAGTCTATACTATAGTTGCTGCTTGATTGGAACTTTCTACACTGCCACCTCATTTCATTACTTACATCCTAGTTCTGACCTGTCTGAGAACATGGCCATTGTAAAAGATCAGTCACAGACACCGCATAAAGGTATACAAGTGGCAGGCAGCGTCTGTGTAAACGCATGTGCCGCCAGTAACCACAAGCGACAATAAAGTTCTCAAATCATTACCTAAGGCAGGGAAAGCGCTGGGTAAATGTATAATTGTGTTAATAGCTCCTCAAACTGTTCTTTGTGAGATGAGCTCTCTTCTGTTTTCAAACTGGTTAGACTTTCTGGAGCAAAAGACTTCTCAGTGTCTTCACATAACTCTGCTACCAACTAGCCTATGTTTCTACCTTCTACTGGTCATTACTGTATTAATGTACATAGTTAAACCCTTGAACTTCGACCAAGCATATTCATTCATCTCCCAACTTTAATGGCGTCCATTAATGTGTAATCACCCCTCTGGGTCAGTGTCAACAGCGATGCATAGAAGAGATTTCCACTAGAAAATCTAAATGCCATACCACACAAAATGGTAACACGCCCACAGCAGGGCCATGACCAGGACAGGCAGCGTAGCCTCAGCCCGGCCAACGGGAGAGCAGATCGGAGTGGTCAAACCAGACCTAGTCCTAGACAGAGGCGACTGGAGGACCCACCTCACCCCAGCCCCATCCCCTGGGATCCCAGTGTAACTGGAGATCCACAACAGCAGAAAAGAGCCTTTCTTCTCCCAGATACCTGACTGTAACCGTGCACCATCAGGAGAGCTGAGAGCTTGGGAGAGGGTGAGAACAGGAAAGGGCACAGGAGAGTGAGGGAGGAATGGAGAGAGAGAAATAGCAGATAGAGATAAAAGTGGTAGCTTTAGGAAGAAATTGTAGAGAGCTGGTGAGACACGTGAGATTTTACCTGAAAATCATCGAGGGTAAACTAGCCATTAGCGCTCTGTTTGAAATCAACCTGTGGATTTCCCTACCTGATGTTTCAGAGCAGACGCTGTTGATCAGGTCCTTCTCTGAAGTTGTGCAACGTGGCTATTATTTTCCTCTGTTCTCAGGTGACAATAATATTCTTTATTTTCTTATTGTCATTGTTACTGTCCCAGATACCAATGTATCCTCTGTCTGGTTGGCAAACATAAAGACATGATACTAAACTCTACTTTAAGCATACCAGAACCATGAAGCTTTGCTCCCTCCCTGTTAGCCCTGTCTGCCTGGCCCCCTCATGGTTCACTGCTGTCTGTCTGGCCCCCTCATGGTTCACTGCTGTGTCCCTGTCTGTCTGGCCCCCTCATGGTTCACTGCTGTGTCCCTGTCTGTCTGGCCCCCTCATGGTTCACTGCTGTGGCCCTGTCTGTCTGGCCCCCTCATGGTTCACTGCTGTGGCCCTGTCTGTCTGGCCCCCTCATGGTTCACTGCTGTGTCCCTGTCTGTCTGGCCCCCTCATGGTTCACTGCTGTGTCCCTGTCTGTCTGGCCCCCTCATGGTTCACTGCTGTGGCCCTGTCTGCCTGGCCCCCTCATGGTTCACTGCTGTGGCCCTGTCTGTCTTGCCCCCTCATGGTTCACTGCTGTGGCCCTGTCTGTCTTGCCCCCTCATGGTTCACTGCTGTGGCCCTGTCTGTCTGGCCCCCTCATGGTTCACTGCTGTGGCCCTGTCTGTCTTGCCCCCTCATGGTTCACTGCTGTGGCCCTGTCTGTCTTGCCCCCTCATGGTTCACTGCTGTGGCCCTGTCTGCCTGGCCCCCTCATCAGGGGCGAAAATCTGATATCAACTTTGGAGGGGACAATTACATTACATTTTCTCAAGAGTAATTCCTGAGGGGGACACCAAAAGTAGTGCTGTAACACATAGCCTACATTTTAATATGGTAAATGTATATTGAGGAACCAAAGAAATAAGGTGTTTGCCGTACTCCTAACTACCGGTACCCAAAACTACACAACTAATCACAACAGCAATACCATTGCCTTTAACAAATCTTAGTTCAGTCAGCAGTTTAAGTTGAGAGTGGGGGTATCCATGGCATTTTCCAATTATGTTCCTATTTTACAAGTCATAAAAATTGAGAACCTTTCATAATGTTGCCAAAGACTCAACAAACTTACCTGAGACTCCCTGTCTCTGCCAGTCTGTCCCTGCATATCTGTCCCCAACTCTGCTGTCTGTGTGCCATCTGTTGCCTGCTCTGCCTAATGACATCATTGTGAAACATTTCCATTAGAATTTCATTTCTTTCTTATGAACATTTTATCAACTAGTCTTTGAGATATTAGGCTACTAGGGTTTTTACTTTGCGTTTTGGTGTACTGAAAAATACTCTGATGTCCGTCTTTTATTTTTCTGCCATTTTTCTACCTGGCTGGCTGGCTGGCTACACACACAGTGTGTAGGTTATTTACAGTAGGAGATGGGCTTCTATCATCTTATCTTTTATCATTCTATTTGGGCTTCGATCTAAAAGGTAGCTAGCAAATGTGAAACGGATTAAAATGACAAGAGTTGACAGCTGTATGAGTTCACCATTTACACAACATATGCTGCAACCTTTTGTAATTTTAATAGTTTGTTTCATATTGGCTGGCTTCCAACAATAGCTGAATTTGAAAAGCTAGCGAGCATCAATTCCGTTTCAGTGGTGTTTGCTATAATCTTTGCTACCCGGGTTAAATAAAGGTGAAATAAAATAAATAAATTGCGACAATTTAGCTTTTGTAACGAGACCATTAAATATATTTAAGACAATGGTAGAAGAGAGTGTAGTTCTGTTCAGTTTGGACTTCAGTTTATCGCTAACCTTATCACAGGGACTTTGAAGCACTAATTTACATCATCTGCATGCTGATCTTGGAATAAATTGACGATAGCAAAGATTCCATCTTTGACGAGGCCACATAAATGGAATAGGTACTAGCTAGCTTAATAGTTAATATTTGCGCGCTAGCTCTGCATATTCAGCTAGTGTGTGTGCGCGATTGACTGGATTAACCTCACGTCAGTTACGTTCATTGAGTGCCTTTCAGACAGTAGATACGACCCCTCTGTTACCTTGCCAACTAAGGAACTGGCAGTGGATCAAACCATTGTGAGGCAAAGGGTGGGGGGGTCGCAATCTTTTGAAACTTAAAAACGCGCTATTAAGTGTCTATAATCAGCACAATTGCTTTCATTGCCTATTATTAATATTATTTAAATTACATAGTTATGTTTCAGTGATATATTGGGGGGGACAAGTCATATTTTCCCCAGGATGGGGGGGTCGTGTCCCCCCCGTCCCCCCCGGGATTTCCGCCCCTGCCCCTCATGGTTCACTTCTGTGTCCCTGTCTAAGGTGAACGAGCAGGGTCTCAGACATGTGTAGTGGATAGCAGATTACAGGAGCAATCCTTCTGGAACCTGTTCCACCGTCTCACTGAGCCAGCATGACGGGTCACTTCTGATAGGTGCAGGGGCTGGCTGGTCTGGCCTGGGAGGGACTACTATGCTGATGCACCTGTAACACACACTACAGCGATCCAAGTGATTTGTTCTTCTCTGAATCATGATAACAGTATATTGGATCTAGTGCTTTGGCTTCAGGGCATGATACTCCCTGTTGTGTCATATTATGAGTCTTAGCTATTCTTTTCTCTTCTCTTGATGCACCTGCTAACATCAACATCCTGGTTGGTTGGGGAAAGTACAAAACATACACAAATCATTGGACAGAACGTTGTTGTCCTCTCTGTCCCTCATTCTCTCTCTGAATCCCATAATTGAACACAAGGCCAAGGGAGCACAAAGCCCAGAGACAGACAGACAGACAGACGGACGGACGTGTGGTGCACTTGATGGTGAAGAGGTTGAGTATCACAGAGAGTGGCCCTCTAGGTGAGCAGTCAGTTGAAGGGCCACGGGCCCCCTCTGCTCCGCCCTGCCCTGCCCCTGTATGTCTGTGTGTAGATGGAATGTGCAACGAGGGGCCGCTGGAGTGCTGGAGATAATTAGGCAGATTGAGAGGGTGTCATTCAGGGGGGGGTGTAGGGGACAGCTGGTGGATGTTGTGATGGTAATCCAGTGAAGTCAGATCTTTGACAAAGGGGGAGAAGCGGAGGGCCAGGTGCTGCCATTGAGCGGCCTGCTGGCCGCATGCTGGGAGAGACGGGCTCGTGCGTGGAGGAATGGAGCCGGCCGGCCGACCAGCCCACAGGCCTCCTCTTCTCTGAACATGCTCCCTTTCTCTCTCACTGCCATTGGGGATGAACGCTCTTTGTCTCTGTGTTTTTCCCCAGCTCCTCCGACGGTTTATCTATCCTCTGTGTGTTGTGTCTCTCAAAGCCCACAGTGGACCCCACCACAGATTGCACAATGGCTTCAGATCCTCTGTCAGGGATGGATGGATCTGAAAGATATGTTCTTCTCTCTCTCTCTCTCATCGCTCTCTCTCTCTCTCTCTCTCTCTCTTGCTGTCTGTCTGTGAGGCCAGGCGGATGGAGGGATGGAAACAGTGGCTCTGTGTGTTATTAATAGCTGTGATGTGACCTCAGTAGCAGAGTGAGGTCTATAAATTCTAAGTGTTGTGTTATAATGACCTCCATGGAAGCTCCCGGCCTCTTAGGACATGATGAACGAGGGACAGTTTTTCAGTTGATAGGGAACAGCCACTTCAGCCTGTGTGTGTGTGTGTGTGTGTGGTGTGTGTGTGTGGTGTGTGTGTGTGTGTGTGTGTGTGTGTGTGTGGTGTGTGTGTGGTGTGTGTGTGTGTGTGTGTGTGAGAGTCTCTGTGTAGTAAGGTCTCTGTGTCCTAGGAGCTCTGTGTAGTAGAGTCTCTGTGTCCTAGGGTCTCTGTGTAGTAGGGTCTCTGTGTAGTAGAGTTTCTGTGTAGTAGGGTCTCTGTGTAGTAGGGTCTCTGTGTAGTAGGGTCTCTGTGTTGTAGGGTCTCTGTGTATAGGGTCTCTGTGTAGTAGGGTCTCTGTGTTGTAGGGTCTCTGTGTAGTAGGGTCTCTGTGTAGTAGGGTCTCTGTGTAGTAGGGTCTCTGTGTGTAGGGTCTCTGTGTAGTAGGTCTCTGTGTAGTAGGGTCTCTGTGTAGTAGGGGTCTCTGTGTTGTAGGGTCTCTGTGTAGTAGGGTCTCTGTGTAGTAGGGTCTCTGTGTGTAGGGTCTCTGTGTAGTAGGGTCTCTGTGTAGTAGGGTCTCTGTGTAGTAGGGTCTCTGTGTAGTAGGGTCTCTGTGTAGTAGGGTCTCTGTGTAGTAGGGTCTCTGTGTAGTAGGGTCTCTGTGTTGTAGGGTCTCTGTGTAGTAGGGTCTCTGTGTAGTAGGGTCTCTGTGTTGTAGGGTCTCTGTGTAGTAGGGTCTCTGTGTAGTAGGGTCTCTGTGTTGTAGGGTCTCTGTGTAGTAGGGTCTCTGTGTAGTAGGGTCTCTGTGTTGTAGGGTCTCTGTGTAGTAGGGTCTCTGTGTTGTAGGGTCTCTGTGTAGTAGAGTCTCTGTGTAGTAGGGTCTCTGTGTAGTAGGGTCTCTGTGTTGTAGGGTCTCTGTGTAGTAGGGTCTCTGTGTAGTAGGGTCTCTGTGTTGTAGGGTCTCTGTGTAGTAGGGTCTCTGTGTAGTAGGGTCTCTGTGTAGTAGGGTCTCTGTGTTGTAGGGTCTCTGTGTAGTAGGGTCTCTGTGTAGTAGGGTCTCTGTGTAGTAGGGTCTCTGTGTAGTAGGGTCTCTGTGTAGTAGGGTTTTATGTGTTAATGTTTGCTTTATTTTCCATGAGGAAAGAAAGACCTGAGCAGAATTCTGAGTTTCCTCATGAAAATGCATCAGGTTCTGTTGAATGTGATTATTGTCATTTGGATCCAAACCAGATAGACCAGATAGACCATTTGATTATGATTTGGATGGGTAACTGGCGGTCACTCAAATAGCCCTGGTCAGCAAAAATTTTTTAGATTGTAAGTTAGTCTTGCGGCCAGCTATCTAAACGTGTAGTAATCACGGTCGAATTACCGACCAGGCCCCAATTGATTTTGTTAGTCAATCTCAGTCAGATATCCCCCCCCCCCCCATGACAGTTCAGCTTTTTGTGACTCCCACCCCCATTAAAGTTGCCCATCCCTGAGATGTAATCCTGTACAGTACCCCTGAATAGAGCCAATTCACCTTGAAAGAGAGATTTACACACACTCCCCACTCACTGGGCACAGATGTCATTTCAACAACAATTCTGATGTACATTTGGTTGAGTTGTCAACTAACATGAATTCAACATGAAATCAACACAAAATGATACCATGTCATTGGATTTAGGTACAAAAAAAATCATGAATTCACTTACGTTGATGACTTTATGCAAATCCAATCAGTTTTCCACGTTGATTAAACGTCATCACACTGATTTTGTTTTTTTGCAATGACGTGGAAACAATGTTGATTCAAAAACGGTGACAGGCGTAGCGATGCAGGCGGACAACACAGTTAGTTAGTACTGTTGGCTTTGCCCGGAGCACCTTGGGGATAGTAGTGTTTTCTCTGGCGTCGTCACGCTGGATTAGAGAGGAATGCCTAGTAAGATCCCTCCTTTCCTCTCCCCCTCTGCTGCTCCTCTCAGTGCATTGTCCTGCTCACCTCCAGCCCGTTCACCCCTCACCTCCAGCCCGTTCACCCCTCACCTCCAGCCCGTTCACCCCTCACCTCCAGCCCGTTCACCCCTCACCTCCAGCCCGTTCACCCCTCACCTCCAGCCCGTTCACCCCTCACCTCCAGCCCGTTCACCCCTCACCTCCAGCCCGTTCACCCCTCACCTCCAGCCCGTTCACCCCTCACCTCCAGCCCGTTCACCCCTCACCTCCAGCCCGTTCACCCCTCACCTCCAGCCCGTTCACCCCTCACCTCCAGCCCGTTCATCCTGCAGGCTTCTCAGGAATGCTTCAAACACCCTGACCACAGGCTCTCGTTTAAAACGGCATGTTTGGAATGACTGGTGGGATAGATAGACAATTAGGTTCTCTCACGCCAACATGCAGCGGGAGGGAACCACAGATCTCTCGTGTCTGGTTGACAGGCAGATTGAGCCATCTCCAATCCGTCATGTCAGGAGACCACTGACTCCATGGGTGAATCTCAATTGTCTTTCTTGATTCCTTGCATCCTCTTCCCTCACCTCCTCAAAACGCATCCATGAGTGAGGATCCATGGAATCAAGTAAACACAATTGAGATTCACTCCCAAGGAGTCAGTGGTCTCTTCCCGACTTGAAGGAACCTGTGGATTCAGCTTGTTGGACCTGTAGATAGGATTTGAGGTGGTTGCATATCTAAGGGAAGATGAAGTGTATTTATCTGAGACAGTGGTGGTTGGGTCTGAGCAGAGAGAGGAGGTCGCGGGTAGAAGGGGGTTTGCCCCCACTGCTCCTGGTTCATGGGGGCTGGAGGAGAACTGGGGGGCTGTGGTTCCCAGGCCCTATCAGAGGAAGTGGTGCCTTCTGACCCGCTGTCATACGCACATCCTGTCTGTGCAGCTTAAAGCAGCTTCCTCACTGCTCTCTGCCCTCCTCCTTGATCCCTCCATCCACACTGACCACAGTACCACCAACAGCGTCCCCTACGCAATCATGTTACTGCCACAACTCATCATCAGGGATTGTGGTACAACTTGCCTGCTTGTTTTTCTCATGTGAACTCTTCATGTTTTATATTTGGAATCTCTACTAAGAACAAACACTGACTCACACGCACACAGCACTCAGACACAGAGACACAGAGACAGAGACACACAGACACAGAGACAGACACAGAGACACATACACTCAACTGAGCTAGATAATCATTGTCAGACTGTCCATTATTGTGTGGCCCAAAGAGGAAGAAAATATGCAATGAAGTCCTTTATTATTAACTACATTATGCTTCAGTCCCTATATGTCTAAATCTCATGCTTAGATAGGGATAGTCCTTCCTCTGTCTCATCCCCTGCTTGTTTCTCTTTCTGCTGGGAGACTACGGCTTCTAAAGAGACATGTCATTGGAATAACTGAGGTTGAGCCCAGCCGATCGAGACTCCTCCCCATGTTCCCCTCCCTCTCCTCTCAGACCCAGACTAGCTGAGGAGAGGAAGGAATGGGTTCTTCCCTCAGATGACCAGAAGAAAGGCAAGCACATTTTTCCACAACACAGAAATGTGTTAATGTAGGCAGCGAGCAGCAGGGTGCATTATAGCTGCAATATCGAACTTTTTGGACGATCTGGGCGATCAGTTATAGATCTGTCGTTCTCATTGAAAGCAAGTCAAAGAAGCAGTAGATCTGTTCTATGTGTGCTCTTTCTATGCTTCCCACTCTTAAATTTAGTTTTACTTTCGATTTTGCACACCAGCTTCAAACAGCTGAAAATACAATAGTTTTGGTTATAGAAAAGACATTTCACAGAGGTTTAGATGGTACAATGATTCTCTACACTATACCTGCTTGTTTGGTCACATAAACTGAAATGTTGGCGAACTATTCGAATTTTAACAAGCAGGAAATGGTGGAGCGATTTCTGCATAGTGCACCTTTAAAGTAGATAGAAACCAGACATGGTTACAGAAAGATACAAGTCAAATCCCACGTTGTCGAGTGTTTGTTTTGGTGTTTATAAGATGTTAGAGGAGATAGAAGTGAGGACCTCATCCTTCATCTTAAACTTCTCCAGCGGTTTGTTGGTGAGAGTGCTTGAGATAATGGACATTCTTTGGCCCTTTTCCTAGTATTCTCCCCCAGGTTTCTTATCACTGTGGAAGATAGTCCCTGTCTTGTAAACATACCTCCAATGACTCTGATTATCACACAGCCTTTCTCCTGTAAAACGGTCCGCTCTGTGCTGGTCTGTTTGCTTTGGACTCCACATTCTAATCCATCAGCCTGTCTTCATAAAAGCTTTTGTTTGAATATATTGGAATCCATTCATTGCTCTCTCCCAAAGTCATTGTGAAATAAATGTTCACTGAGCAGTAGAATAGCCAACTATGATAAATGAACTTGGTCTTTGGATTGGAACAAATGCTGTCTCATCATCATTAGTCACATTTAGGCCTGGCTATACATTATTCCTGAATGAACTTGGAACCATCGCAGTGAGAAACAGGCCAGATATTGGAAGGGAAGTTCTGTCGTTTGATGACGGGGAATCATTTGTTGAGAAACTCTGTGAGGAAGTAGCCTTTTATGCTGGAAAAAGTCCCTGTTATTTTCTCAGGCTCTGCAGCAGTCTGGTTCAGTTTAGGTGGGGGGGTGGGGTTCTGTGGTGGAGCACACTGAAGAATGCTTTGGAAGACCTCAACCCTGGGATACATGTGATGTGGTTATGGACGTCTGCTTTGCTATTGAAACTATTTCAGGGAGGTTTTTTTTCCAGAAGAAAGGGTGTTGACATTTGAGGTATTTCTTAAGATATCAACTTTAGTGTTGCATTGTCTCCTAAAGAATCAGTGTCTTCGTTTCAGTTTAATGTGAGGTAAATGTGTGTGTTTACTGCATTACAGAGCCCTTATTTACACAATTGCAGCCATGTGTCACGCCAAGGTACAAAATTGCACCATGTCCATGCAGTCTTCTGACCAGAGAAACTAGGACTTACAAAGAGCATTGAGCCGAGCAAAGCCACAGGAGTTTGAAATTCACTGATATGTGTTCTTGTCCCCTCGAGGGTTAAGAGGGTTTAGTGACAGCTTTTTTCTGCTCAGATTCATATTTGCTTTTCTCTAAGAGGAGGTTAATTGTCTTAATGTTCACATGGTTAATATTCATGCCATCGGGGCGCTCCTCAAACCTCCCTCTGCTCATTTCAATACCTCCATTGTCTGTCGCCAAGCACCATTGTTCAATAAAACGTTGGACTTTAAACGGGGAAACTCTCGTACACACATCCTTTTATAGTTGATCATGGTCATTCTGTTTGATCATGTCACTAACTGAACTCTAAGTTACCTAAGAGATCATTGAATAGTTTGCTGACAACAAAATGAAGACACTCATTCAGAGGCTGTAGTGTAGTTAGTATGTGTTAATTATTCCATATCTGGCCATGTCTTATGACTTTAAATTCTTATTTCTTCTTATTTCATGTGGTGGCCCTGCTGTATGCTCTCCAGAACTTTACAAACTGTCTTCACAGAACCCTATGTCTCTCCCAAATGCCCCCCTCACCTCTCACCCTCTCCCCAACCATGGGTTACTGTTGCCAGGCTACAGCTGAGATCTGTTGGTCCGTGTAAACTCAGGCCTGAAAGACTGTCTGTTTGGGTCACTGCCCCTCCTCCCTCCACTCCGCTCCAACCCCCCCCCCCCTCACACAATGGAGTTCTGACTACTTTAGCTCTTTTATTTGGCCCACATAACTCTCCCCTACCCCCAACCTCTTGGCTCCTCTCTGAGAAAGAGGAGAGCAGGGAGAGAGAGAGGAGAGCAGGGAGAGAGAGAGGAGAGCAGGGAGAGAGAGAGGAGCAGGGAGAGAGAGAGGAGAGCAGGGAGAGAGAGAGGAGAGCAGGGAGAGAGGAGAGCAGAGAGGAGAGAGGATGAGAGAGAGGAGAGCAGGGAGAGAGAGAGAGGAGAGCAGGGAGAGAGAGAGGAGAGCAGGGAGAGAGAGAGGAGAGCAGGAGAGAGGAGAGCAGGGAGAGAGAGAGAGGAGAGCAGGGAGAGAGAGAGAGGAGAGCAGGGAGAGAGAGAGAGGAGAGCAGGGAGAGGAGAGCAGGGAGAGAGAGAGGAGAGCAGGGAGAGAGAGAGGAGAGCAGGGAGAGGAGAGCAGGGAGAGAGAGAGGAGAGCAGGGAGAGAGAGAGAGGAGAGCAGGAGAGAGGAGAGCAGGGAGAGAGAGAGGAGAGCAGGGAGAGAGAGAGGAGAGCAGGGAGAGAGAGAGGAGGGGGGTGTTGGGGGAGGAGGATCTCTTCTTGTTGGCAGTGTGGTGTCAGTATGGACTCTCACAAATAAATAAGAAATGGAGCTGCTGGTTCCTGGTGGTGGTGATGGTAGTGGTGGTGTTGGTGGTGGTGGTGGTGGGGGTGGTGGTGATGGTGGTGGTGGTGATGGTAGTGGTGGTAGTGGTGGTGGTGGTGGTGGTGGTAGTGGTGGTAGTGGTGGTGGTGATGGTAGTGGTGGTAGTGGTGGTGATGGTAGTGGTGGTGATGGTGGTGATGGTAGTGGTGATGGTAGTGGTGGTGGTGGTGGTAGTGGTGGTGGTAGTGGTGGTGGTGGTGGTGGTGGTGGTGATGGTGATGGTGGTGGTGGTGGTGGTAGTGGTGGTAGTGGTGGTGATGGTAGTAGTGGTGGTGGTGGTAGTGGTGGTGGTGATGGTGGTGGTGATGGTGGTGGTGGTGGGGATGGTGGTGGTAGTGGTGGTGGTGATGATGGTGGTGGTGGGGATGGTGGTGATGGTGGTGGTGGTGATGGTGGTGGTGATGGTGGTGGTGGTGATGGTGGTGATGGTGGTGGGAGTTTGGCTGACGGGGGCTGTGCTTTGCTGTGGGCAGAACACTGCCTCAGAGGGACTTTTGTTGGAGGTTACCAAATTCCCATACCTTCATAAATTCCTCCCAAAGCAAGCTCGCAAACAAGGGAAGGAAAAGACTTTCATGACAGTTCTCAGAAGTGTAGAGGTTGGAGATTCCTTCCTTCCTGCTGAAGGGGATGACAAGATGGTGGCCCTGCTGTGCTTTCTATCCTGTTATTGTTATTGTCCCTCTTCTTGTATGGGCTTTTGGTTGGTTCACAATACCTGTGGAATAGGTCGCTGTCTGAGTGGGGATCAGGCCATTCATCCATACTTGTTGCTCTGTAGTCCGTGACCGTAGTGTGTCGAACCGTGTCACAGATTACTGCGTGACGTCCACAGGTGAGTTGGCCTACGACCCCTGTGTCAGGCTGGGTGATGTATTGTGTCTGAGAGGGTGGGCTCTGGTTACCTTGCACAATGACACACAGAGCAGAAAAAGTGTCTCTGGGTTACTGTCACTCACACGGGCTGAACGGAGGTGTCCTGATTCACACACATAAATCACGTCTCCTTTATCTGGAGAGGAACACACGCTCAGCCTGAACACAGTCTGCTTTTCAACATGTAAAACATAGGAGTTACGGGTCTTTGCGGTAGGTCTGTCTGGGTCCCTTCATGTTGTTCAGAAGTCTCCCCCATAAAGTGTAGAACGTCGGAGGAGCTCAATCTCATTGTCACCTGTTTTGTAATTTCCCAGTGGATCCCGGCCCTGTGATGGGCTCAACATACTGCCTCCCTCCTCTTCCAGACACTATAGTGGTTGTAAGTTCCTGCCTGTGTTTGGGTGTGTTCTGTGGTGTTTCTTTGCATGTGTGCGCACATTATACCATGTGAATATTTGCATTGTTTTTGTTGTCGTTGGTGCCCTTTTGGTTGAAGGTGTAAAAAGTAACTCCATTGCATGTGCGTGTTTGTGAGGTAATGTTGTGTGTGTGTGTGTTGGTGTCCGTGCCTCGTCCACCAGCCAGGCAGAATAGCTCCATTGTTCTAGCAAGAGTAAAGTAAAGCCCTGGCAGCCTGAGTCTCTCTGACAGATGTGGACAGATGCATGGTGCTGGCTGGGGCTGAGTGGGGCTGCAGCTGGCGTTGACCCTCAGGTCTGTTGTGACGTGAGGAGATTACCCTGGCTTTTCTGGCCCCGGCCCCGGGCCCCGCTGCACCCCACAGACCTCCCCCTCGACTGGCTCTGGCGCACTCTCTTCCTCAAAGGTCAGGAGTCAGCCCTCGGTAAATCCCCCCCCCCCCCCCACACACCTGTTCTCCCCACATCCTACCACTTAACACTCCCTGGCTCTGGTCGAAGGTCCAACAGCTACTGCTCTGCTAGGCTACACTACAGCAGTCTCAGTGGACAAGGACTTTCACAACAGTGGTGGAATCCAGATGGCTGTAAAAGTCTGAACTGAACTCCCAGATTCTGATAAGGCTGCAGGACCAAACAGCGTCCTCCACAGCCACGAGACTGACAGAACCCTGGTCTAGTTATGTGTTCCCGGAGTAGCATGTTGACAATGGCCAAGGCCCTAGACAAAAGAATGTGTGTTTTGGCTGCTGGACTCTGTGTTTTTAAAGGAAAGCAAACAATCTCTCCACTGCATTCCCTCCTGCTCTACCGCTGCTCTACCACACACACACACACACACACACACACACACACCTAATTTATTCTCACAATCCAGTCATACTCTTTTAGCCTTGCTTCCTCTCAGTCAGTATTATCCACACATTATGCAGCTCTGTCCACAGTCGTCGGTTGAGAATCTCCTCTCTCCCTTAAACTTTTAACTGCCGTATCAACAGAATAGAAGTCAAAAAGATTTGAGTGTGACTGCCCTGGTCTCATTCACTGTGCCTCAGACAAACACACACACACACACACACACACACACACACACACACAGTCTAACATCCGCTAGTTTCTAGAAGTAGCTGTAAGTTATTCCCTGTCTGTCTGTCTGTCCAGGAGAGTTGTGAAGGCCTTTAGAACAGAACAACAGGCCGTAAAAGATGGCTGTTCTGCGGTTCTTTCTTCGGCGTTTTAAATGGCCACAGCACAGAATGGCCTCAGAAGAGTTTGAGTGTCAGTCTGTTGTTAGTTTTAAAACCTCCAAGCGGTTCCCCTTCCCCTCCTCAGTCCATCCAGACCTCTCTTTGTGGCGACGCAGCGCTGTCCGCGTTTCATTTTCTTCCTGGGTGACACCCTAGATTCCAGACATAGTTCATTTGCTTCTAAATAAACTCAGCCAAGCCATGACAAATAGCAAAGGGGACGAAGGCTTGGGAGGGAGGGGGTGGGGGGGAGGCGGGTGATTGGTTGGGTGTCAGGGCTTGCTCGTTCGTCTGTGAGGTTGCCAGGGCAACAGGGATATGGGATTCAGAGAGAGTGTTTTCAGAGCAGGGGACGAGGGATTACAGGAAATATGACATGACATTCTCTCTGGACCAGACCCCCCTCTATACCCCACCCATACCCTCCCAAAGACATTCTCTCTGGACCAGACCCCCTCTATACCCCACCCATACCCTCCCAAAGACATTCTCTCTGGACCAGACCCTCCTCTATACCCCACCATACCCTCCCAAGACATTCTCTCTGGACCAGACCCCTCTATACCCCACCCATACCCTCCCAAAGACATTCTCTCTGGACCAGACCCTCCTCTATACCCCACCCATACCCTCCCAAAGACATTCTCTCTGGACCAGAACCCCCTCTATACCCCCCATACCCTCCCAAAGACATTCTCTCTGGACCACCCCCTCTATACCCCACCCATACCCTCCCAAAGACATTCTCTCTGGACCAGACCCCCCTCTATACCCCACCCATACCCTCCCCAAAGACATGCGCTCTGGACGCAGACCCCCTCTATACCCCACCCATACCCTCCCAAGACATTCTCTCTGGACCAGACCCCCTCTATAACCCCACCCATACCCTCCCAAGACATTCTCTCTGGACCAGACCCCTCTATACCCCACCCATACCACCATCCCAAAGACATTCTCTCTGGACCAGACCCTCCTCTATACCCCACCCATACCCTCCCAAAGACATTCTCTCTGGACCAGACCCCTCTATACCCCACCCATACCCTCCCAAAGACATTCTCTCTGGACCAGACCCCCTCTATACCCCACCCATACCCTCCCAAAGACATTCTCTCTGGACCAGACCCCCTCTATACCCCACCCATACCCTCCCAAAGACATTCTCTCTGGACCAGACCCCCTCTATACCCCACCCATACCCTCCCAAAGACATTCTCTCTGGACCAGACCCCTCTATACCCCACCCATACCCTCCCAAAGACATTCTCTCTGGACCAGACCCCTCTATACCCCACCCATACCCTCCCAAAGACATTCTCTCTGGACCAGACCCTCTATACCCCACCCATACCCTCCCAAAGACATTCTCTCTGGACCAGACCCCCTCTATACCCCACCCATACCCTCCCAAAGACATTCTCTCTGGACCAGACCCCTCTATACCCCACCCATACCCTCCCAAAGACATTCTCTTTGGACCAGACCCCCTCTATACCCCACCCATACCCTCCCAAAGACATTCTCTCTGGACCAGACCCCTCTATACCCCACCCATACCCTCCCAAAGACATTCTCTCTGGACCAGACCCCTCTATACCCCACCCATACCCTCCCAAAGACATTCTCTCTGGACCAGACCCCTCTATACCCCACCCATACCCTCCCAAAGACATTCTCTCTGGACCAGACCCCTCTATACCCCACCCATACCCTCCCAAAGACATTCTCTCTGGACCAGACCCCCTCTATACCCCACCCATACCCTCCCAAAGACATTCTCTCTGGACCAGACCCCCCTATAACCCCACCCATACCCTCCCAAAGACATTCTCTCTGGACCCAGACCCCCCTCTATACCCCACCCATACCCTCCCAAAGACATTCTCTCTGGACCAGACCCCCTCTATACCCCACCCATACCCTCCCAAAGACATTCTCTCTGGACCAGACCCCCCCTATAACCCCCCCCAAACCCTCCCAAAAGACATTCTCTCTGGACCAGACCCCCCTCTATACCCCACCCATACCCCCCCAAAAGACATTCTCTCTGGACCAGACCCCCTCTATACCCCACCCATACCCTCCCAAAGACATTCTCTCTGGACCAGACCCCTCTATACCCCACCCATACCCTCCCAAAGACATTCTCTCTGGACCAGACCCCCTCTATACCCCACCCATACCCTTCCAAAGACATTCTCTCTGGACCAGACCCCCCTCTATACCCCACCCATACCCTCCCAAAGACATTCTCTCTGGACCAGACCCCCTCTATACCCCACCCATACCCTCCCAAAGACATTCTCTCTGGACCAGACCCCTCTATACCCCACCCATACCCTCCCAAAGACATTCTCTCTGGACCAGACCCCCTCTATACCCCACCCATACCCTCCCAAAGACATTCTCTCTGGACCAGACCCCCTCTATACCCCACCCATACCCTCCCAAAGACATTCTCTCTGGACCAGACCCCCTCATCACCCATACCCTCCCAAAGACATTCTCTCTGGACCAGACCCCCTCTATACCCCACCCATACCCTCCCAAAGACATTCTCTCTGGACCAGACCCCTCTATACACCCACCCATACCCTCCCAAAGACATTCTCTCTGGACCAGACCCCTCTATACCCCACCCATACCCTTCCAAAGACATTCTCTCTGGACCAGACCCCCCTCTATACCCCACCCATACCCTCCCAAAGACATTCTCTGGACCAGACCCCCTCTATACCCCACCCATACCCTTCCCAAAGGACATTCTCTCTGGACCAGACCCCCTCTATACCCCACCCATACCCTCCCAAAGACATTCTCTCTGGACCCAGACCCCCTCTATACCCCACCCCTACCCTCCCAAAGACATTCTCTCTGGACCAGACCCCCTCTATACCCCACCCATACCCTCTCAAAGACATTCTCTCTGGACCAGACCCCCCTCTATACCCCACCCATACCCTCCCAAAGACATTCTCTCTGGACCAGACCCCCTCTATACCCCACCCATACCCTCCCAAAGACATTCTCTCTGGACCAGACCTCCCTCTATACCCCACCCATACCCTCCCAAAGACATTCTCTCTGGACCAGACCCCCTCTATACCCCACCCATACCCTCCCAAAGACATTCTCTCTGGACCAGACCCCCCTCTATACCCCACCCATACCCTCCCAAAGACATTCTCTCTGGACCAGACCCCCTCTATACCCCACCCATACCCTCCCAAAGACATTCTCTCTGGACCAGACCCCCTCTATACCCCACCCATACCCTCCCAAAGACATTCTCTTTGGACCAGACCCCTCTATACCCCACCCATACCCTCCCAAAGACATTCTCTTTGGACCAGACCCCCTCTATACCCCACCCATACCCTCCCAAAGACATTCTCTCTGGACCAGACCCCCTCTATACCCCACCCATACCCTCCCAAAGACATTCTCTCTGGACCAGACCCCCCTCTATACCCCACCCATACCCTCCAAAGACATTCTCTCTGGACCAGACCCCCTCTATACCCCACCCATACCCTCCCAAAGACATTCTCTCTGGACCAGACCCCCTCTATACCCCACCCATACCCTCCCAAAGACATTCTCTCTGGACCAGACCCCCTCTATACCCCACCCATACCCTCCCAAAGACATTCTCTCTGGACCAGACCCCCTCTATACCCCACCCATACCCTCCCAAAGACATTCTCTCTGGACCAGACCCCCCTCTATACCCCACCCATACCCTCTCAAAGACATTCTCTTTGGACCAGACCCCCTCTATACCCCACCCATACCCTCCCAAAGACATTCTCTCTGGACCAGACCCCTCTATACCCCACCCATACCCTCCCAAAGACATTCTCTCTGGACCAGACCCCCTCTATACCCCACCCATACCCTCTCAAAGACATTCTCTCTGGACCAGACCCCCTCTATACCCCACCCATACCCTCTCAAAGACATTCTCTCTGGACCAGACCCCTCTATACCCCACCCATACCCTCCCAAAGACATTCTCTCCCCCACCCCCCGCCTTCCCTTCCCACAACCACCCACATCCCCCGGCCAGCTCCGCCCCCTCCTTTCCACAGCCTGACTGACATTATCATTACAATCAGACTGGTGACCTTTGACATCTGACCTCCCAGCGTGTGAGTGGGTTCATAGGGAAAGCCAGGCCTATGCTGCAGGAGCTTTGGGACACGGAGGAGTAGCCGTGGAAACTAAGTGAGCCAGCGGGACCTCTCCCCCCCTCCCCTCTTTCTCTCTCTCTCTCTCTCTCTCTCTCTCTCCTCTCTCTCTCTCTCTCTCTCTCTCTCTCTCTCTCTCTCTCTCCATATTGCTGCTCTAGCTCTTCCATGTAGAGGAGCATAACTCTCCCAGGCCCCAACACTGTCCCAACTGCCAAGAACCATTAGGTTCTTACTGTAATGGCAGTTTTGTTCAAAATGACCGGTTGTCTATTCAATCAGAGCGGCGTTCCTGAATAATATTGTAATTCTTCTCAGCATGTCATTGAAAGTGTAGAGGGGAAACAAATGGGACTTTCCTGGGTTTCTCTGGATTTTAGGTCTGGTGTGTGTGTGTGTCTCTACGGCTGCACATTCATGTGGGTGTGCCTGCCTCTCCATGCTGAGCCCTGTGGCTTCTCGGTCTCGCCATTGTCATGGCAGGTAGAAAGAAAGGCCACAGAACACTGAGCAGTCTTGTTTTTAGGAAGCGGAGCAGAGCAGCCAGTGGAACACAGTGTATTAGAGAGACAGAGAGCAGGCTGGCTCAGTATTCAGCACACAGGGCCTGGTAACCCACAAGAAGAGTGGCCCCTACGGGTCAGGAACAGCACCTCCTCTCCCTGCACTAGCCTCAGGCCCCCCAGTCAGAGAGCAGAGTCAGAAAAGCAGATTGAGGGAGGAGAGAGAGAGTAGGTCACAAAAGATGCACAAAAAGTAACAGAGATGATCTACCCCCTCCTGCAAACTAGAAGAGGAAAAGCCATTGTTGTTTTCTGCCAAGGGGTTATTTACAGTGAAAGAGGAGAGCGGCCCCGAGGGAGGGCCAGGGCCCAGCCATCACTGCCCTGTCATCAGCTTCAAACGACCTGTTTGAAGTGGGAGCCAATTCCCGTCCCTATCCCTTGGCCGGACCGGGGCTCCCTGTCCCTGGGTGGATGTAGGGTTATCTACCTATCACACTGGCCTCCCTCTCAAACAGACCCCAATAGGTGCTGCTTCGCCGAGCTCTCCCTCCCCTGGGGCCCCTGGAGTGGGCCACAGGAAACCTGTTGTTTACCTCACACTACCTGCACACTTTTAGTTCAGGCTTTAGTCGTCCATCAAGATGGTGTGATGCGTTACTGGAAAACAACAACTAGGAAGAGGTCCAGGAAGCAGAGACATTTATTTCTCACCTAGTCTTTACAATCGTTCCAAAGCAGCTCTCAGAGTCAGTGAAATGTTGTTTTAGTGGAATCCTGGTTCCTAATGTCTGCATCTCTCATAGGTCAGCTATGTCACAGGTGGTCTAAGCTGCTTGTTTTAACGTACGAGGGGAAAAGTGAGAGCTGAAGAGCGGAAAAGGAGTAATGGTGGAAGTAACTGGTAAGTGATGCTTTCCAGCTGGGAACCACAGAGGGAGAGGGAAATGGAGAGAGTGATGCTTTCCAGCTGGGAACAAGAGAGGGAGAGGGAAATGGAGAGAGTGATGCTTTCCAGCTGGGAACAACAGAGGGAGAGGGAAATGGAGAGAGTGATGCTTTCCAGCTGGGAACCACAGAGGGAGAGGGAAATGGAGAGAGTGATGCTTTCCAGCTGGGAACCACAGAGGGAGAGGGAAATGGAGAGAGTGATGCTTTCCAGCTGGGAACAACAGAGGGAGAGGGAAATGGAGAGAGTGATGCTTTCCAGCTGGGAACAACTGAGGGAGAGGGAAATGGAGAGGGTGATGCTTTCCAGCTGGGAACAACAGAGGGAGAGGGAAATGGAGAGAGTGATGCTTTCCAGCTGGGAACCACAGAGGGAGAGGGAAATGGAGAGAGTGATGCTTTCCAGCTGGGAACCACAGAGGGAGAGGGAAATGGAGAGAGTGATGCTTTCCAGCTGGGAACAACTGAGGGAGAGGGAAATGGAGAGGGTGATGCTTTCCAGCTGGGAACAACAGAGGGAGAGGGAAATGGAGAGAGTGATGCTTTCCAGCTGGGAACAACAGAGGGAGAGGGAAATGGAGAGAGTGATGCTTTCCAGCTGGGAACAACAGAGGGAGAGGGAAATGGAGAGAGTGATGCTTTCCAGCTGGGAACAACAGAGGGAGAGGGAAATGGAGAGAGTGATGCTTTCCAGCTGGGAACAAGAGAGGGAGAGGGAAATGGAGAGAGTGATGCTTTCCAGCTGGGAACAACAGAGGGAGAGGGAAATGGAGAGAGTGATGCTTTCCAGCTGGGAACCACAGAGGGAGAGGGAAATGGAGAGAGTGATGCTTTCCAGCTGGGAACAACAGAGGGAGAGGGAAATGGAGAGAGTGATGCTTTCCAGCTGGGAACAACAGAGGGAGAGGGAAATGGAGAGAGTGATGCTTTCCAGCTGGGAACAACAGAGGGAGAGGGAAATGGAGAGAGTGATGCTTTCCAGCTGGGAACCACAGAGGGAGAGGGAAATGGAGAGAGTGATGCTTTCCAGCTGGGAACAACAGAGGGAGAGGGAAATGGAGAGAGTGATGCTTTCCAGCTGGGAACCACAGAGGGAGAGGGAAATGGAGAGAGTGATGCTTTCCAGCTGGGAACCACAGAGGGAGAGGGAAATGGAGAGAGTGATGCTTTCCAGCTGGGAACAAGAGAGGGAGAGAGAAATGGAGAGAGTGAAGCTTTCCAGCTGGGAACAACTGAGGGAGAGGGAAATGGAGAGGGTGATGCTTTCCAGCTGGGAACAACAGAGGGAGAGGAAAATGGAGAGAGTGATGCTTTCCAGCTGGGAACAACAGAGGGAGAGGGAAATTGAGAAGAGTGCATGTCTTGTATTTTACAGACAAGAGAGAAAGACAATGACTGATGGTTTACATCTGTTTCCGAATTAGAAATAGTGTGTGTAATGTGTGTGTGTGTGTGTGTGTGTGTGTGTAATGTGTGTGTGTGTGTGTGTAATGTGTGTGTGCGTGTGTGTGTGTGTGTGTGTGTGTGTAATGTGTGTGTGCGTGCGTGTGTGTGTGTGTCTGTGTGTGTGTGTGTGTGTGTGTGTGTGTGTGTGTGTGTAATGTGTAATGTGTGTGTGTGTGTGTGTGTGTGCGTGTGCGTGTGCGTGTGTGTGTGTGTGTGTAATGTGTGTGTGTGCGTGTGCGTGTGTGTAATGTGTGTGTGTGTGTGTGTGTGTGTGTAATGTGTGTGTGTGTGTGTGTAATGTGTGTGTGTGTGTGTGTGTGTGTGTGTGTGTGTGTGTGTGTGTGTGTGTGTGTGTGTGTGTGTGTGTGTGTGTGTGTGTGTGTGCTTGCAGTATAAATATTCTGACTGAATGGAACCCACCCAGTCCAGGGCCAAGGGGACTGACTCCTTCCAGGGTCTGAGGCAGAGTCAGGGGCGTCTGCCAAGGTGTCTGTCAGGGGGTGGAGCAGGAGCATGATGGGAGCTGGGAACGGGGTTGCCTGCCTGGCTTTTGGCTGGAAAATCACACTGATGTAGTTGTAGTTAGTTTCACATCTCTCCCAACTGCCTCAGCTCTGAGGCCTGCTGCTCTGCTGCCAGTCTGTCTGTCAGTCTAACCTAGGGTCTAACGTGCTGTGTTCCGTATTTCTGTCCAGATGTCGGCCGGGGTACATCGGGCCTCTGTGCCAAAGCCTGGACCCCTGCCACCGGTCGCCATGCCTCAACGGAGCCGCCTGCAAGAGCCAGGTGGCCAACGGAATGCCACAGTTCACCTGTGTGTGCCAGAGAGGGTTCAGAGGTACGTCTGTCTGTCTGTCTGTCTGTCCGTGTGGATCAGTGTTTACTGAGAGAGGGGTGTGGGAAAGAGCTGATCTGTGCACATTTATGTACAGTATGCAAGTACATTTATGAGAGGCAGTTGAAGGCTCATGCATGCTTATAACAAGTTATAAAGCATATATTAGGTTTAGGTGTTAACTAAAATGTTCATAATGAGACATTGCATCCCTTATCTATCTACAGGTCAAGACTGCTCCCTCATAGACGCCTGTGCCACCAGCCCCTGTGCCAATGGCGCCCGCTGTGCCAGTTGGAATAACCACTATAACTGTTCCTGCCCGCCCGGGTTCCAGGGGAAAAACTGCCGCAACGATATCGACGAGTGCCGCAAGTCTGGCGTCTGTCTCAACGCAGGCCTCTGCATGAACACCCATGGTTCCTTCCGCTGCCAGTGCCCACCTGGGTACAGCGGGCGCACCTGCGAGGTGTCCTCCCTGCCCTGCGCCCCCTCCCAGTGCATCAACGGGGGCACCTGCCGCCCGACCGGAGATCACACCTACGACTGTGCTTGCCTGCCAGGTAAACTGATTGGCTCATAAACTGGCCCACACACACACACACACACACACACACACACACACACACACACACACACAGCCTCAACACAGACCCCAGAGCCCCTCCAGTCACTATAAACCCCAGGTCTTTCTCAGGGGTCCCCAGGCAGGCTCTCTGACGTAGCTGCTAGTGCTGTCTGGTGGGATGTGGATCTACTCCCCTGTCTTTCCCAGTTTCCCATGCCTCTCTCTCTCTCTCTCTCTCTCTCTCTCTCTCTCTCTCCCTCTGGCTGCTATTAATAGCTTGTTGACGGGATGGGGGGACAAACGAGGGTTGGGAGAGGAGAGTGGGCCGCTGCTCTACTCCAAACTGCTCCCTTCAGGAGGAATTTACTTCATGGCCCTTCTGGCTTCCCTCCTGGGAGCTGACAGGAAATGTCTCTGGGCCGGAGAGGAAGTCATTGAAACTGTGAGAGATTATAAAACAAGCAAACATGGCAGGGAGTAGTGGACCTCTGTAGCACAACGCTGTGTGTCAGCCCGGTGGTGTCAGGGCTCTCGCTGGTGCTCTGCTGCTGCCTACTGTGGGAAACACCACGCCATGAGAACATGTAAACACTTTTACTGCCCCTCTCTGCCCTTCACCTCCACGGCTGTGGGAAGCACAGGGGAATGTTTAGGAAGACCATATGAATGGAAGTGGGGGGCATTGGATGTGTTAGTGAACACTTAACTCTAATGGGAGTGCCTGTTATCCCTGAGACCTAGCTTCTTGGCTCACCTCTCCCTCTCTCTCTCTCTCTCTCTCTCTCTCTCTCTCTCTCTCTCTCTTTCTCTCTTTCTCTCTTTCCCCCTTCTCCGCTCTCTCTCTCTTTCTCTGTCAGGGTTCGAGGGACACAACTGTGAGACGAACGTGGACGACTGCCCAGGGCATAGGTGTATGAATGGGGGCCTGTGTGTGGATGGAGTCAACACCTATAATTGCCAGTGCCCACCTGAGTGGACAGGTCAGTACTGTGCAGAGGATGTCAATGAGTGCCTTATGCAGCCCAACGCCTGCCATAACGGAGGCACCTGCTTCAACACCATCGGGGGGCACACCTGCGTGTGCGTCAACGGCTGGACGGGAGACGACTGCAGCGAGAACATCGACGACTGTGCCACCGCCGTGTGCTTCAACGGCGCCACCTGCCACGACCGCGTGGCTTCCTTCTTCTGCGAATGCCCCGTGGGGAAAACCGGTGAGTCCGCTGGTCCGCTGTTTCTCTGTGTCCTAGTTAGGGTTGTGAACTTTCCCCAAATTACCTGGTTTTCCTGAAATCCCGGTCTGGAAAACCATGGAAGTTTCCAGAATTTTGCAGTCCTAGTCCCATGTTAGTTAGGGTCTTGTTTGTTTACTCACAGGAGGACAGTGTTCCTGACATGGCTCTGTTTGTCCCTGTGTCCCCTCCCTCAGGTCTGCTGTGTCACCTGGACGACGCATGCGTCAGCAACCCGTGTAACGAGGGCGCCGTGTGTGACACCAACCCCCTGAACGGGCGCGCCATCTGCACCTGTCCCGCCGGCTTCGTGGGCGGAGCCTGCAACCAGGACATGGACGAGTGTTCCATTGGTAAGATGGCATATTATTTAGCACCGCCCTCTGCTTTGTGTTGGTCCTATCTCACCTGGCCCCGCCCTATATGTACTGTGTGTGAGCGGGTGCACTGACCCCTGTTCCCTCTGCCTGCAGGTGCCAACCCCTGTGAACACTTTGGGAAGTGTGTGAACACGGAGGGGTCCTTCCAGTGCCAGTGTGGTCGAGGCTACGCCGGCCCCCGCTGTGAGATCGACATCAACGAGTGTCTGTCCATGCCCTGCCAGAACGATGCCACCTGTCTGGACCGCATCGGAGAGTTCACCTGCATCTGCATGCCAGGTAGGACCCCACCTCGACCACCTGGAGACACCTCACAGCACAGAACTACAGCCAGGGAACTACAGCTACTGAACTACAGCCAGGGAACTACAGAGAAATACAGCTAGGGAACTACAGCTACTGAACTACAGCCAGGGAACTACAGAGAAATACAGCTAGGGAACTACAGCTACTGAACTACAGCCAGAGAACTACAGAGAAGTACAGCTAGGGACCTACAGGGAACTACAGGGAACTACAGCTAGGGAACTACAGGGAATTACAGCTACTGAACTACAGCCAGGGAACTACAGAGAAATACAGCTAGGGAACTACAGGGAATTACAGCTACTGAACTACAGCCAGGGAACTACAGGGAACTACAGCTAGGGAACTACAGGGAATTACAGCTTCTGAACTACAGCCAGAGAACTACAGAGAAATACACCTAGGGAACTACAGGGAACTACAGCTACTGAACTACAGCCAGAGAACTACAGAGAAGTACAGCTAGGGAACTACAGGGAACTACAGCCAGAGAAATACAGCTAGGGAACTACAGGGAATTACAGCTACTGAACTACAGCCAGAGAACTACAGAGAAATACAGCTAGGGAACTACAGGGAACTACAGGGAATTACAGCTACTGAACTACAGCCAGGGAACTACAGGGAACTACAGCTATGACACTACAGCCATGGAACTACAGCCAAGGAACTACAGCCAGGGAATTACAGCCAGGGAACTACAGCCAGGGAACTACAGCCAGGGAACTACAGCTATGGAACTTCAGCCAGGGAATTACAGCCAAGGAACTACAGCCAGGGAACTACAGCTATGACACTACAGCCATGGAACTACAGCCAAGGAACTACAGCCAGGGAATTACAGCCAGGGAACTACAGCCAGGGAACTACAGCCAGGGAACTACAGCTATGGAACTTCAGCCAGGGAACTACAGCCAAGGAACTACAGCCAGGGAACTACAGCTATGACACTACAGCCAGGGAACTACAGCCAAGGAACTACAGCCAGGGAACTACAGCTATGGAACTACAGCCAGGGAACTACAGCCAAGGAACTACAGCCAGGGAATTACAGCCAGGGAACTACAGCCAGGGAACTACAGCCAAGGAACTACAGCCAGGGAACTACAGCTATGGAACTTCAGCCAGGGAACTACAGCCCAGTCCGGTCTCATCTCATCTCTCACTGCTCTCCCATCCCTCTTGTTTACAATAGACCCTCTGAGCCCCAGACACTCTGGAGATGATGGATTTACACTTGACTTTCCCAGAGTAGCAGTAGCCACAGCTCTAACCCTCCACCAACCCTCAGCACTAGATCTTATTATGTAACACGTTCTCACAGCTGCTGCTGGTGGTGGTGGGCTAGATAACCTTGCCACCCACCGGTGGTCCCAGTAAGACAGCCAGCCAGTGTGTTAGTTAGAACGGTACAGAGTCAAGGCTCCCGACCCTCCTTCACAAACACATTGAAACTCTCACGCACGGCACCGTCCTCAGTCCATGCATCCTGGCTGGGGGTTTGGTTTGGGGGACTATGCAAATTAGGGATGGGAGTCGTGGTCTATAGGGCTGGATGGTGAGAGAGAGAGGGAGAGAGAGGGAGAGAGAGAAGCGAGGCGAGGGGGAGGAGTGTGCTGTGAATAATAATGAGCGGTGGTGTGGTGGGAATGGAGCAGAACAATAGGGCCCCTCTGTGCTCCACTTTGCACCCCTCATACACACAGAGAGAAGAGAAGGGAGAGAGGCTTTTTCCCAGAGCTTCTACCCTCCCCCTTCCCCTCCACCTCCCCGTTCATTTTCCACAGACAGCCCCCTTCCTCTCTCTCCACCCTCCTCATCATCGGCTAGCCTGCTGGAGCGCCATGTGGAGTGGGCCGATTCTTCCTGATTCCACGCCGCCTCTGTCTCTTCTGAGCCAGTCCACACTCAGCGTCAGCTCAATCTCAATGGAGGGGACACTGCAACACTCTATAGCACGATTCCACTGCATATAGGACAGTTGTTAAGGGGAAAGATGACCCGGGGACTGGGAGGGGGAACCACGGTGGGGTTTGGTGATCCAGGTCACAGCCTTAGCCCAGGCAGCACTTCAATTAGGTGTATTTGTGATGGTTTCCCATCCAGGGAGTAAAAGCTAACGTTCCCCCTGTGGTTTGGGACTTTGCCATGAGCAGTGTTGATTGAAAACCTTCTGTGGCCCCCCGAGACTGAGACTGTGAGAACTCTTTCCACTGCTAGAACTCCTCTAGATAGACAGGGAAACAATATAGTCATGTCTCCTGGAAATAGAAGGCCCACATGAATCGTTTTTCACTTCCAATTTTTGTATTTTATGAATAACTATGATCTTTGATATTTGTTTTAATAATGTATATGCAGGGGGGTGTTCTTTAATAATGACGTTGAGTGTCCTGTTTGAAAATCCAATAAATATGTTAATATATATATATGCGTATTTACTTTCCAGGCTACATGGGGACCTATTGTGAGGTGGATGTGGATGAGTGTGAGAGCAACCCTTGTGTGAACGACGGAATCTGCCGCGACATGGTCAACGGCTTCACATGCACCTGCCAGCCAGGTAAGACCCGATTCACGTCTCAGCCTCTCTGAGCTGTTGAGATACAGCAAAGAGCCTCTCCAGCCTGTCATGAAGGAAAATAGCTGACCTGTGCCGGTGTCGGTCGGCGTGAGATGTAGAGTTAAATGTCCCTGTGAATCAGTGCTCCTCTTGCTCGTTTTCTCTGAGTTTAGAGCAACCGAGCCCAGTCATAAAAGCCATGCAGGCCCCAGAGGCAGCCTGCCTATCCTTTCCACTGAACAAAGACACTATTGTGACCCCCCCCACAACCCCTCCCCCTTCCTCTCCCCATCTATGGTGGAATGTGGAAGGGACAGCAGTCCTACTAATGAGATTCTTATTCAGGTTGGCAATTTACATCTGGGGCAGACATCCCCCCTCACCCCCCATCTAGCTATTGAGCCTGTGTAGCTGATGCAAGCAGGGAGGGGGGGGGGGTCCCTGAGAGAGAAAACAATCCCACTGTCTCTCCCCCTCTAACCTCTTGCCCCAAGCAGCAACACAGACACACAGAGACACAGACCAGGTCCATCCTCCTCACACTGTTAATCACCACTAGGTATTCCTGAACCTCCTGCACCAAGCAGCAACACAGACACACAGAGACACAGACCAGGTCCATCCTCCTCACACTGTTAATCACCACTAGGTATTCCTGAACCTCCTGCACCAAGCAGCAACACAGACACACAGAGACACAGACCAGGTCCATCCTCCTCACACTGTTAATCACCACTAGGTATTCCTGAACCTCCTGCACCAAGCAGCAACACAGACACACAGAGACACAGACCAGGTCCATCCTCCTCACACTGTTAATCACCACTAGGTATTCCTGAACCTCCTGCACCAAGCAGCAACACAGACACACAGAGACACAGACCAGGTCCATCCTCCTCACACTGTTAATCACCACTAGGTATTCCTGAACCTCCTGCACCAAGCAGCAACACAGACACACAGAGACACAGACCAGGTCCATCCTCCTCACACTGTTAATCACCACTAGGTATTCCTGAACCTCCTGCACCAAGCAGCAACACAGACACACAGAGACACAGACCAGGTCCATCCTCCTCACACTGTTAATCACCACTAGGTATTCCTGAACCTCCTGCACCAAGCAGCAACACAGACACACAGAGACACAGACCAGGTCCATCCTCCTCACACTGTTAATCACCACTAGGTATTCCTGAACCGACCGCACCAATTGACTCCTCCAAGGGCCTCTTCCCCATTGATTTCTATTGCTTTGCCAGCCGAACCTTTTCTCAGACATGGAATGCAAGTTCATTTAAAGCCTACTTTGGTGCTGCCATCTCAACAAATTGAGAACGAGCTGTTTCAGACACTGTAGAAGAACGTGTACAATATGAAATGACCAAGGCATCAGCCATACTCACTATTCTGGTTTGACATTTACGTCAATGTCGGGGCAAGAAATCCATTTAAATGGTAAGCATGTGGGAGATAAAATCTTGCTCGGTTAAGCGATTGGTAGACGTGTTGGAAGTTGGAGCCATGATTTGACATTAGCAGACATTCCAGAACACAACATAGCCCTTTAGAGTCCAGACATTCCAGAACACAACATAGCCCTTTAGAGTCCAGACATTCCAGAACACAACATAGCCCTTTAGAGTCCAGACATTCTCAAATTCACCAGACATCCCAGAATGCATGATAGTCCAGACGTAACAGAACACTGCAGATTGTAGACATTGCAGAACCTAACCCTCTCCAGAACCATGTTTAGGTCCTATACTGTGGATCACAGTAGACATTTCAAGTCCATGGATCACCCTGTCCAGACACTTCAGAACCTTACCATCCCACTGTACAGACGTCCCCCACCTAGCCTAACCTGGAGACCTCTGGCTGACCTCTGGCTGACCTCACCGTGGACCCGTCTACTGGAGCTTTTCTCTGACCCCTCACCTCTGTATTTGCCTGTCCCAGGGTTTACTGGCACCATGTGTCAGATCGACATTGATGAGTGCGCCAGCACGCCCTGCCAGAACGGAGCCAAGTGTTACGACCGGCCCAATGGATACGAGTGCCGCTGTGCTGAAGGTAAGGAGCAATAATAATGTACATTTCTTTATGTCCATGTGTGTGTTCTGTGTTTGTGTGTGTCAGTGTGTACAGTGAGGGAAAAAAGTATTTGATCCCTTGCTGATTTTGTACGTTTTCCCACAGACAAAGAATCTTGTCCCTGACATCCTTGGAGAGCTCTTTGGTCTTGGCCATGGTGGAGAGTTTGGAATCTGATTGATTGATTGCTTCTGTGGACAGGTGTCTTTTATACAGGTAACAAGATGAGATTAGGAGCACTCCCTTTAAGAGTGTGCTCCTAATCTCAGCTCGTTACCTGTATAAAAGACACCTGGGAGCCAGAAATCTTTCTGATTGAGAGGGGGTCAAATACTTATTTCCCTCATTAAAATGCAAATCAATTTATAACATTTTTGACATGCGTTTTTCTGGATTTTTTTGTTGTTATTCTGTCTCTCACTGTTCAAATAAACCTACCATTAAAATTATAGACTGATCATTTCTTTGTCAGTGGGAAAACGTACAAAATCAGCAGGGGATCAAATACTTTTCCCCCCTCACTGTACATGCATGAGTGGTCCTAGACTGACAGTCAGCCCCTACAGCAGGCAAGTCTGTCCCCTCACCTCTATAGGGGTTATAGATGGTGATGGTCTCAGTGAGAGTGAGTCTGTCCCCTCACCTCTATAGGGGTTATAGATGGTGATGGTCTCAGTGAGAGTGAGTATGTCCCCTCACCTCTATAGGGGTTATAGATGGTGATGGTCTCAGTGAGAGTGAGTCTGTCCCCTCACCTCTATAGGGGTTATAGATGGTGATGGTCTCAGTGAGAGTGAGTATGTCCCCTCACCTCTATAGGGGTTATTGATGGTGATGGGGTTGAGACTGGGCTGGGGTTGAGACTGGGCTGGAGTTGAGACTGGGCTGGTGTTGAGACTGGGCTGGGGTTGAGACTGGACTTGGATTGAGACTGGGCTGGGGTTGAGACTGGGCCGGGGTTGAGACTGGGCTGGGGTTGAGACTGGGCTGGGGTTGAGACTGGACTTGGATTGAGACTGGACTTGGATTGAGACTGGGCTGGGGTTGAGACTGGGCTGGGGTTGAGACTGGGCTGGAGTCGAGTCTGGGCTGGTGTTGAGACTGGGCTGGGGTTGAGACTGGGCTGGGGTTGAGACTGGGCTGGGGTTGAGACTGGGCTGGAGTCGAGTCTGGGCTGGTGTTGAGACTGGGCTGGGGTTGAGACTGGGCTGGGGTTGAGACTGGGCTGGAGTTGAGACTGGGCTGGTGTTGAGACTGGGCTGGGGTTGAGACTGGGCTGGTGTTGAGACTGGGCTGGGGTTGAGACTGGGCTGAGGCCCCTAATCCCCCTCTTCTCCCCAGCCGGTCCCTCGGACCCCAGGATCACACACAGAGTCTCCCAGGGCCAGCAGCTGCTGGGGGGCCGGGGGGTTAGGGCTGGTCATCCCCCCGACATCTGTTCCTCTGTACCCCACAAAACATACCCCCACGCACCCCAACACGCTGCACTGGCCTTCTGGTATATCTTAGCTCACTCAAGGTCATTCCCATTCATATTAACATCTATGTGTAAGACTGTGAACAGCTCAGCTACAGTGTTTTTAGCTGTTTCTTGAGAAGGTGTGTTTGTGTTAGTAGGTCTAGTGTGTGTGTGTGTTTGTCGGAGGCTGTGTGTATGTGTGTGTGTTTGTCGGAGGTTGTGTGTATGTGTGTGTGTTTGTCGGAGGTTGTGTGTATGTGTGTGTGTTTGTCGGAGGCTGTGTGTATGTGTGTGTGTTTGTCGGAGGTTGTGTGTATGTGTGTGTGTTTGTCGGAGGTTGTGTGTATGTGTGTGTGTTTATCGGAGGTTGTGTGTATGTGTGTGTATGGGGGAGCCTGTTGCATTGTTTAGCGGGGACCAGCTGCTTGGTATTCCCTGTGTCCCCCCCTCCTCTGTTGTTGAGTGAAGTGGCCCTGTTAGACGTGGCGCGGCCCATTGTCCCCGGTGGGAACAAAGCCAGGCCTGTGAGCCTTGTCAAGGGCCCTACTCCTTCTACACCGTAAGGCCCTGTCCCCTGGCCCACAGCACCACGAGGCCTACCTAGCACCCGGCACAGCAGCGCTCAACTCTCTCTGCACCACCACCCGCCTCTGCTCTGCACTCTAACCAACCAACTAACACTGCTCAGTCTCACACACACACACACCACCGTCGGCATGGAAACCACGGGGCCCAGAACTCCAAACTGTAGAAGCTTTCATAGAGAGAGAAAGAGTGGGAAATAGGGGGAGGAAATAGAAAGGGATAAAGAGGGAAGTGGAGATGGAGAGAAGTGAATGGGAGAGGGGAAATGGTAGGAGGGGTTTGGATGAGGAGAGGTGGCTGGGTGGCAGGCAGATTTAAAGACAAATAACTGTCTAAAAGATGAAGAGTGAGACGTAAAGAAACCCCAAGAGGCCTGTTGTAATTCCTGTTGTCTCTTCCCCAAGGGTACGAGGGCACACTGTGTTGTAATTCCTGTTGTCTCTTCCCCAAGGGTACGAGGGCACACTGTGCGAGAGCAACACCAACAACTGCCAGCCCGACCCCTGCCACCACGGCACCTGCCTGGACGGCATCGCCAGCTACACGTGTAACTGCGAGGCGGGCTACACGGGCTACCGCTGCGAGAACCAGCTGAACGAGTGCCACAGTAACCCCTGCCAGAATGGGGGCAAGTGTGTGGACCTGGTCAACAAGTACATCTGCCAGTGTCAGCACGGCACCTCAGGTGAGAGAGCAGTACCAACAGAGATTCAGAACACTAAATATCTTCTACTTTATTCTGGTTATGGACACAGAATATCTGCTGGGGTCTGTGTCTTAGTACTGCTGTTTGATTGGTGTTCTCTCTCTTGTACACGCAGGTACCAACTGTGAGATTAATTTTGATGACTGTGCCAGCAAACCATGTGACTATGGCATCTGCAAGGACGGCATCAACCGCTACGACTGCGTGTGCAAACCAGGCTTCACCGGCCCGCTGTGCAACGTGGAGATGGACGAGTGCTCGTCCGGACCCTGCAGGAACGGGGGGACGTGTGTGGACGAGGAGAACGGCTTCCACTGCCAGTGTCCCGAGGGCTTCCAGCCTCCCTACTGTTACTCCCAGGTGGACGAGTGTGGCAGCAACCCCTGTGTGCACGGCGCCTGCAGAGACGACATCAACGGCTACCGCTGTGATTGTGAGCCCGGCTGGGTGGGGAAGAACTGTGACCTAGACCGTAATGACTGTCTGCCCAGCCCCTGTCAGAACGCTGGCACCTGCATTGATCAGCTGAACGGATTCACCTGCAAGTGTCGCCAGGGCTTCAGAGGTCGGCCTGCTGTCCTACCCCAAACCTTATCTCTATCCCTAACCCTATCTCTATCCCTAACCCTATCTCTATCCCCAACCCTTATCTCTATCCCTAACCCTATCTCTATCCCAAACCCTATCTCTATCCCCAACCCTATCTCTATCCCTAACCCTATCTCTATCCCTAACCCTATCCCAAACCCTATCTCTATCCCAAACCCTATCTCTATCCCCAAACCTTATCTCTATCCCTAACCCTATCTCTATCCCTAACCATATCTCTATCCCAAACCCTATCTCTATCCCCAACCCTATCTCTATCCCTAACTCTATCTCTATCCCTAACCCTATCTCTATCCCCAACCCTATCTCTATCCCTAACCCTATCTCTATCCCTAACTCTATCTCTATCCCTAACCCTATCTCTATCCCTAACCCTATCTCTATCCCTAACCCTATCTCTATCCCCAACCCTATCTCTATCCCAAACCCTATCTCTATCCCAAACCCTATCTCTATCCCTAACCCTATCTCTATCCCTAACCCTATCTCTATCCCTAACTCTATCCCTAACCCTATCTCTATCCCAAACCCTATCTCTATCCCTAACCCTATCTCTATCCCAAACCCTATCTCTATCCCTAACCTTGTCTCTATACCTAACCCCAACTTTATCCCTAACCCTGTCTCTATACCTAACCCCAACTTTATCCCTAACCCCATCTCTATCCCTAACCCTATCTCTATCCCAAACCCTATCTCTATCCCTAACCTTGTCTCTATACCTAACCCCAACTTTATCCCGAACCCTGACTCTACCCCAAACCCTATCTCTATCCCTAACCCTGACTCTACCCCAAACCCTATCTCTACCCCTAACCCTGACTCTATACCTAACCCTATCTCTATCCCTAACCCTGACTCTATACCTAACCCTATCTCTATCCCTAACCCTGACTCTATACCTAACCCTATCTCTATCCCTAACCCTGACTCTATACCTAACCCTATCTCTATCCCTAACCATGACTCTAGACACACAGAGGCACTACAAACATACACCAGGCACCCGTTATGTATACACTCTCACAGTATAAAAACACATGGTAGATAAACACCAATCACGGTTTGAAGATAAACTTGGAGATGCATGTATGCACCAAAACATTTGAACATCTACAGACCGTGTAAACATCTGTACGTTGTTCTCATGCCAACTCAGGCCTTGTTTGGTTTGGTTTCCAGATCATCCATAAAGGGTCTCATCTAATACACTGGCTCATAACGCCCCCTAGTGTATATCTAAAAGAACTGCAGAGAGTGAGACAGTTTACTAGTTTACTTTGTAAGGTTTATCCCCATGTTAAATGAACCTACTCAATGACTCTACTCTGTATCGTAATCTAACACATCTCCCTTGTGTCGCTCTGTCCTGCGTTGCCTAGGTAACCTGTGCCAGGTAAACATCAACGAGTGTTCGTCAAGTCCGTGTCTGAACCAGGGCACGTGTGTGGACGGCGTGGCCAGTTTCACCTGTCTGTGTGAGCTGCCCTACAGCGGGCCCACCTGTGCCGACGTGCTCACCCCCTGCTCCCCCAACCCCTGTGCCAACCATGCCCTGTGCACCAACACACCTGACTACCTGGGCTACCAGTGCAACTGCCAGCAAGGATGGCAAGGTCAGCTGTGCAACATTGACGTGAACGAGTGCATCGCCAACCCGTGTAAGAACCGTGGTACCTGCACCAACACGCTGGGAGGGTTCGTGTGCTCCTGCCGCGGCGGCTTCACCGGGCCCAACTGTGAGACGGACATCAACGACTGTGCCCCTAGTGAGTGACCAATGAGAGACGAGCAATATTATATTACTGTACTTCATTATCCATAGGACCACAGTCTCTGCTGCTGGTGTACAATACTGGTCTCCAATTCTGCTTCTACTTCCTCCAACTCCAGTTTATCACATTATCCATAGAACTATAGTACTGTATAGACATCATATCATCCTCCTCTCCCTCCCTCTATCCCTAACCCCTCTCTCTCTCTCCGTCTTCCTGCAGACCCGTGTCTGAGTGGGGGTTCCTGTACGGACGGTGTGAACTCGTTCCGCTGCAGCTGTCTGCCAGGCTTCACGGGGCCTCGCTGTGCAGTGGAGGTGAACGAGTGTCAGAGCGCCCCCTGTAAGAATGGAGGCACCTGCACAGACTACGTCAACAGCTACACCTGCACCTGCAGACCTGGCTTCACTGGCATTAACTGTGAGACCAACATCCCAGACTGCACTGAAAGGTGAGTCTCATAGTCCGCTGTGTTTGTGTGCGTGCACGTGTGCCCTTTGTGACCTTTGAAACAGTGCGTGTTCTGATGTGTGCAGAATGGATCAGCAGTGATGATTTAACTATCTTTTACCCTACACCCACAGCTCATGCTTCAACGGAGGTACCTGTACAGACAAGATCAACGGCTACTCCTGTACCTGTCGCTCAGGCTTCACAGGCTCCCACTGCCAGTATGAGGTGAATGAGTGTGACTCCCAGCCCTGCCTCAACGGAGGGGTCTGCCAGGATGCTCTGGAGTCCTTCCGCTGCTCCTGCCCCAAGGGATACACAGGCAACCGCTGCCAGGTACACACACACAGCATATACTATACTATTATATACTATTATATTCTATACAATCTTTTCTATTCTATACTGTTCTATACTATTCTATACTATTTTATACTATTCTGTTCTATACTATTCTATACTATTATATTCTATACTATTTTTGCTATACAATACTATTTTATTATATACTATTCTTTTCTATAGTATTATATTCTACATGATACTATTATATTCTATACTATTCTATACTATTCTTTTCTATACTATTCTTTTCTATACTATACTATTATATTCTATACTTTTCTATTCTATACTATTCTTTTCTATACTATACTATTCTATACTATACTATTTTTTGCTATACACTACTATTCTATTCTATACTATTATTTTCTATACTATACTATTATATTCTATACTTTTCTATTCTATACTATTCTTTTCTATTCTATACTATACTATTATATTCTATACTATACAATTTTTTGCTATACACTACTATTCTATACTATTCTATTCTATACTAATCCAGAAAGCATTAATACAAACACATGTTCAGATACTGTGGTGTTAAGCTGGTTCTCTTCTCTGTCTCTCCAGATGTCAGTGGACTGGTGCAGACGCTCGTCTCCCTGTCAGAACGGAGGGCGCTGTCGTCAGAAGAATGCCTCCTTCTCCTGTGAGTGTCTGGGAGGCTGGTCTGGACGCTACTGTGACATCCCTGGGGTTTCCTGTGAGGTTGCCGCACTCAAGAGAGGTACGGACGCATGCTCTGTTCTTGTTGTGTGTGTGTGTGTGTGTGTGTGTGTGTGTGTGTGTGTGTGTGTGTGTGTGTGTGTGTGTGTGTGTGTGTGTGTGTGTGTGTGTGTGTGTGTGTGTGTGTGTTTACTGTAAGTGTTTAGCGCAGCAGGGGTAAAACTCATTTTGCCCCAGGGGGCCGCATTCGGTCTTCAACGAGGTCCCGAGGGTCGCACACAAACATCTTTATATTTCCTCTCCATCAAAGTTAGCAAAGAATTGTCCTCGATCCATAGTTGTGGGATTTTCCGATGCTCCCTGACTGTCTAGCTTCATTTTGGTGATTATTAGCGAGCTGGAAACTGTATGAATGTAGGTCCATTATCATTACTACACTGTTTCCATTTGGTTTTAGTCTTTTGAAAGTATATTGAGTTCGTACATATATATTTTGTTTTACTCAAACCACCCACAGGCCCTATGTTTGACACCCCTGGTTTAGTGCATGTATGCAGTATGTGTTTGTATTTATGCCGTGGTATAACCGTCCCCGGCCTCTTGTCTGCTCCCAGGCCTCCAGACAGATGAGCTGTGTCATCACGGAGGTCACTGTGTCAACACAGGCAACACCCACTACTGTAAGTGTCCCACAGACTACACAGACAGCTACTGTGAGAGCCAGGTGGACCACTGTGAGGACAAACACTGTCGCAACGGCGCCACCTGCAGGGGCTACGTGGGAGGATACCAGTGTGACGTGAGTCGGATTAGTCAAGTCAGAATTCTGTATAAACTGCAGTTTGTCTAATAACTCTGAAGTGAATGTCTTAATGTTGCTGTAATATGGTTCTAGATATGATGTTAATGGTATGTGTCTATGGCCCTACAGTGTATGCCGGGCTACACCGGAGAGAACTGTGAGATGGAGGTCAACGAGTGCCAGTCTCACCCGTGTCAGAACGGTGGCACCTGCATTGACCTGGTGGGACACTACATCTGCTCCTGCCCACCTGGCACATTGGGTATGTCCTCCTCATGTCCTCTTCTGTCCTCACCCATGTCCTCGTTTGTACTCACAACATGTCCTCTTCCATACTCACAACATGTCCTCTTCCATATCCACATGTCCTCTTCCATATCCACATGTCCTCTTCCATACTCACAACGTGTCCTCTTCCATACCCACATGTCTTCTTCCGTACTCACAACATGTCCTCTTCCATACTCACAACATGTCCTCTTCCATACTCACAACATGTCCTCTTCCATACTCACAACATGTCCTCTTCCATATCCACATGTCCTCTTCCATACTCACAACGTGTCCTCTTCCATACTCACATGTCTTCTTCCGTACTCACAACATGTCCTCTTCCATACTCACAACATGTCCTCTTCCATACTCACAACATGTCCTCTTCCATACTCACAACATGTCCTCTTCCATAATCACCACATGTCCTCTTCCATACTCACCACATGTCCTCTTCCATACTCACCACATGTCCTCTTCCATACTCACATGTCCTCTTCCATACTCACAACATGTCCTCTTCCATACTCACAACATGTCCTCTTCCATGCTCACAACATGTCCTATTCCATGCTCACAACATGTCCTCTTCCATGCTCACAACATGTCCTCTTCCATGCTCACAACATGTCCTCTTCCATGCTCACAACATGTCCTCTTCCATGCTCACGTCCACTTCCATACTCACAACATGTCCTCTTCCATGCTCGCATGTCCTCTTCCATACTCACATGTCCTCTTCCATACTCACAACGTGTCCTCTTCCATACTCACAACGTGTCCTCTTCCATACTCACATGTCCTCTTCCATACTCACAACATGTCCTCTTCCATACTCACAACATGTCCTCTTCTATACTCACAACGTGTCCTCTTCCATACTCACAACATGTCCTCTTCCATACTCACAACATGTCCTCTTCTATACTCACAACGTGTCCTCTTCCATACTCACAACATGTCCTCTTCCATACTCACAACATGTCCTCTTCCATGCTCACAACGTGTCCTCTTCCATACTCACAACATGTCCTCTTCCATGCTCACAACGTGTCCTCTTCCATACTCACAACGTGTCCTCTTCCATACTCACAACATGTCCTCTTCCATACTCACAACGTGTCCTCTTCCATACTCACAACATGTCCTCTTCCATACTCACAACATGTCCTCTTCCATACTCACAACGTGTCCTCTTCCATACTCACAACATGTCCTCTTCCATACTCACAACGTGTCCTCTTCCATACTGACAACATGTCCTCTTCCATACTCACAACGTGTCCTCTTCCATACTCACAACATGTCCTCTTCTATACTCACAACGTGTCCTCTTCCATACTCACAACGTGTCCTCTTCCATACTCACAACATGTCCTCTTCCATACTCACAACTTGTCCTCTTCCATGCTCACCACATGTCCTCTTCCATACTCACAACGTGTCCTCTTCCATACTCACAACATGTCCTCTTCCATACTCACAACGTGTCCTCTTCCATACTCACAACATGTCCTCTTCCATACTCACAACGTGTCCTCTTCCATACTCACACCATGTCCTCTTCCATACTCACAACGTGTCCTCTTCCATACTCACAACGTGTCCTCTTCCATACTCACAACGTGTCCTCTTCCATACTCACAACGTGTCCTCTTCCATACTCACAACGTGTCCTCTTCCATACTCACAACATGTCCTCTTCCATACTCACAACATGTCCTCTTCCATACTCACAACATGTCCTCTTCCATATCCACATGTCCTCTTCCATATCCACATGTCCTCTTCCATACTCACAACGTGTCCTCTTCCATACTCACATGTCTTCTTCCGTACTCACAACATGTCCTCTTCCAAACTCACAACATGTCCTCTTCCATACTCACAACATGTCCTCTTCCATACTCACAACATGTCCTCTTCCATGCTCACAACATGTCCTCTTCCATACTCACCACATGTCCTCTTCCATACTCACCACATGTCCTCTTCCATACTCACATGTCCTCTTCCATACTCACAACATGTCCTCTTCCATACTCACCACATGTCCTCTTCCATACTCACCACATGTCCTCTTCCATACTCACATGTCCTCTTCCATACTCACAACATGTCCTCTTCCATACTCACAACATGTCCTCTTCCATGCTCACAACATGTCCTATTCCATGCTCACAACATGTCCTCTTCCATGCTCACAACATGTCCTCTTCCATGCTCACAACATGTCCTCTTCCATGCTCACAACATGTCCTCTTCCATACTCACCACATGTCCTCTTCCATACTCACCACATGTCCTCTTCCATACTCACATGTCCTCTTCCATACTCACAACATGTCCTCTTCCATACTCACAACATGTCCTCTTCCATGCTCACAACATGTCCTATTCCATGCTCACAACATGTCCTCTTCCATGCTCACAACATGTCCTCTTCCATGCTCACAACATGTCCTCTTCCATGCTCACAACATGTCCTCTTCCATGCTCACGTCCACTTCCATACTCACAACATGTCCTCTTCCATGCTCGCATGTCCTCTTCCATACTCACATGTCCTCTTCCATACTCACAACATGTCCTCTTCCATACTCACAACGTGTCCTCTTCCATACTCACATGTCCTCTTCCATACTCACAACATGTCCTCTTCCATACTCACCACATGTCCTCTTCCATACTCACATGTCCTCTTCCATACTCACAACATGTCCTCTTCCATACTCACAACATGTCCTCTTCCATACTCACCACATGTCCTCTTCCATACTCACATGTCCTCTTCCATACTCACAACATGTCCTCTTCCATACTCACAACGTTTCCTCTTCCATACTCACAACATGTCCTCTTCCATGCTCACAACATGTCCTCTTCCATACTCACAACATGTCCTCTTCCATGCTCACAACATGTCCTCTTCCATGCTCACAACATGTCCTCTTCCATACTCACAACGTGTCCTCTTCCATACTCACTAGTCCTCTTCCATACTCACAACATGTCCTCTTCCATACTCACCACATGTCCTCTTCCATACTCACATGTCCTCTTCCATACTCACAACATGTCCTCTTCCATACTCACAACATGTCCTCTTCCATACTCACCACATGTCCTCTTCCATACTCACATGTCCTCTTCCATACTCACAACATGTCCTCTTCCATACTCACAACGTGTCCTCTTCCATACTCACAACATGTCCTCTTCCATGCTCACAACATGTCCTCTTCCATACTCACAACATGTCCTCTTCCATGCTCACAACATGTCCTCTTCCATGCTCACAACATGTCCTCTTCCATGCTCACAACATGTCCTCTTCCATACTCACAACATGTCCTCTTCCATACTCACAACATGTCCTCTTCCATGCTCACAACATGTCCTCTTCCATACTCACAACATGTCCTCTTCCATACTCACATGTCCTCTTCCATACTCACAACATGTCCTCTTCCATACTCACAACGTGTCCTCTTCCATACTCACAACATGTCCTCTTCCATACTCACAACGTGTCCTCTTCCATACTGACAACATGTCCTCTTCCATACTCACAACGTGTCCTCTTCCATACTCACAACATGTCCTCTTCTATACTCACAACGTGTCCTCTTCCATACTCACAACGTGTCCTCTTCCATACTCACAACGTGTCCTCTTCCATACTCACAACGTGTCCTCTTCCATACTCACAACGTGTCCTCTTCCATACTCACAACATGTCCTCTTCCATACTCACAACGTGTCCTCTTCCATACTAACACCATGTCCTCTTCCATACTCACAACGTGTCCTCTTCCATACTCACAACGTGTCCTCTTCCATACTCACAACGTGTCCTCTTCCATGCTCACAACGTGTCCTCTTCCATACTCACAACATGTCCTCTTCCATACTCACATGTCCTCTTCCATACTCACAACATGTCCTCTTCCATACTCACAACGTGTCCTCTTCCATACTCACAACATGTCCTCTTCCATACTCACAACGTGTCCTCTTCCATACTGACAACATTTCCTCTTCCATACTCACAACGTGTCCTCTTCCATACTCACAACATGTCCTCTTCTATACTCACAACGTGTCCTCTTCCATACTCACAACGTGTCCTCTTCCATACTCACAACGTGTCCTCTTCCATACTCACAACTTGTCCTCTTCCATGCTCACCACATGTCCTCTTCCATACTCACAACGTGTCCTCTTCCATACTCACAACATGTCCTCTTCCATACTCACAACGTGTCCTCTTCCATACTCACAACATGTCCTCTTCCATACTCACAACGTGTCCTCTTCCATACTAACACCATGTCCTCTTCCATACTCACAACGTGTCCTCTTCCATACTCACAACATGTCCTCTTCCATACTCACAACGTGTCCTCTTCCATGCTCACAACGTGTCCTCTTCCATACTCACAACATGTCCTCTTCTATACTCACAACGTGTCCTCTTCCATACTCACAACATGTCCTCTTCCATACTCACAACATGTCCTCTTCCATACTCACAACGTGTCCTCTTCCATACTCACAACATGTCCTCTTCCATGCTCACAACGTGTCCTCTTCCATACTCACAACGTGTCCTCTTCCATACTCACAACATGTCCTCTTCCATACGCACAACGTGTCCTCTTCCATACTCACAACATGTCCTCTTCCATACTCACAACATGTCCTCTTCCATACTCACAACGTGTCCTCTTCCATACTCACAACATGTCCTCTTCCATACTCACAACGTGTCCTCTTCCATACTGACAACATGTCCTCTTCCATACTCACAACGTGTCCTCTTCCATACTCACAACATGTCCTCTTCTATACTCACAACGTGTCCTCTTCCATACTCACAACGTGTCCTCTTCCATACTCACAACGTGTCCTCTTCCATACTCACAACTTGTCCTCTTCCATACTCACCACATGTCCTCTTCCATACTCACAACGTGTCCTCTTCCATACTCACAACATGTCCTCTTCCATACTCACAACGTGTCCTCTTCCATACTCACAACATGTCCTCTTCCATACTCACAACGTGTCCTCTTCCATACTCACACCGTGTCCTCTTCCATACTCACAACGTGTCCTCTTCCATACTCACAACGTGTCCTCTTCCATACTCACAACGTGTCCTCTTCCATACTCACAACATGTCCTCTTCCATACTCACAACGTGTCCTCTTCCATACTGACAACATGTCCTCTTCCATACTCACAACGTGTCCTCTTCCATACTCACAACATGTCCTCTTCTATACTCACAACGTGTCCTCTTCCATACTCACAACGTGTCCTCTTCCATACTCACAACGTGTCCTCTTCCATACTCACAACTTGTCCTCTTCCATACTCACCACATGTCCTCTTCCATACTCACAACGTGTCCTCTTCCATACTCACAACATGTCCTCTTCCATACTCACAACGTGTCCTCTTCCATACTCACAACATGTCCTCTTCCATACTCACAACGTGTCCTCTTCCATACTCACACCGTGTCCTCTTCCATACTCACAACGTGTCCTCTTCCATACTCACAACGTGTCCTCTTCCATACTCACAGCGTGTCCTCTTCCATACTCACAACGTGTCCTCTTCCATACTCACAACGTGTCCTCTTCCATACTCACAACATGTCCTCTTCCATACTCACAACATGTCCTCTTCCATACTCACAACATGTCCTCTTCCATACTCACAACGTGTCCTCTTCCATGCTCACAACATGTCCTCTTCCATACTCACAACATGTCCTCTTCCATACTCACAACATGTCCTCTTCCATACTCACAACATGTACTGTTATTTCTTTGTGAAGTGAATAAAGAGGAGAGTCTTATAGTGAGTATAGTTACATGCACACAATAATACGAGTATTGTGGATAGATTAACATATTACTTAGTTTAAAACATTTACATGCTTTGCAAGAAGAACGATTTCCCTAATAATCCTGTTTACATGGACACATTTGAAATCAGGCTGCCTGATAGAACTTTGATGAATGCAGAAAATGCCCAATCAAAATAAACTGTCTACCACAGCGGCCATGTTATTTTTGGGGTGCCTATTTGATAGACTTCCCATTCTGAGTTTGGACATGTAAAGTTTGTATGTGAAAGCTACTTCTGAGATTCATACTTTCAGTTTTTCCGAACTCACTTCACTTGCTCATAAGGGAGACTGCTAGTACTGCCTGGTACCTGTACAGATCAAATACACTGCTGGTGCTGCCTGGTACCTGTACAGATCAAATACACTGCTGGTGCTGCCTGGTACCTGTACAGATCAAATACACTGCTGGTGCTGCCTGGTACCTGTACAGATCAAATACACTGCTGGTGCTGCCTGGTACCTGTACAGATCAAATACACTGCTGGTGCTGCCTGGTACCTGTACAGATCAAATACACTGCTGGTGCTGCCTGGTACCTGTACAGATCAAATACACTGCTGGTGCTGCCTGGTACCTGTACAGATCAAATACACTGCTGGTGCTGCCTGGTACCTGTACAGATCAAATACACTGCTGGTGCTGCCTGGTACATGTACAGATCAAATACACTGCTGGTGCTGCCTGGTACATGTACAGATCAAATACACTGCTGGTGCTGCCTGGTACATGTACAGATCAAATACACTGCTGGTGCTGCCTGGTACATGTTCAGATCAAATACACTGCTGGTGCTGCCTGGTACATGTACAGATCAAATACACTGCTGGTGCTGCCTGGTACATGTTCAGATCAAATACACTGCTGGTGCTGCCTGGTACATGTACAGATAAAATACACTGCTGGTGCTGCCTGGTACATGTACAGATCAAATACACTGCTGGTGCTGCCTGGTACATGTACAGATCAAATACACTGCTGGTGCTGCCTGGTACCTGTACAGATCAAATACACTGCTGGTGCTGCCTGGTACCTGTACAGATCAAATACACTGCTGGTGCTGCCTGGTACATGTACAGATCAAATACACTGCTGGTGCTGCCTGGTACATGTACAGATCAAATGCACTGCTGGTGCTGCCTGGTACATGTACAGATCAAATACACTGCTGGTGCTGCCTGGTACATGTACAGATCAAATACACTGCTGGAAGTCAGATTAAGCCGTTGACATGTCCTAATAATTAGAAAAGATTGCTCAGAAATCGGCGTATGCTAACTACCATTAGAACCTTACGCTGATTAAGATAAGCAGAGTAAGGTGTTTACATGACTAATGCCATGCTCTGCCTTCTGCCATAATCAGTTTGATATTTCATGACATGTGCATGTAAACGTACTCAATATTGATAGCTGTCCATCTCTCCTACAGGTGTTCTGTGTGAGATCAACGAGGATGACTGTGCTCTTCCTCTGAGGCTGCGCGGGAGTCCTCCTAAGTGTCTGAACAATGGTACCTGTGTGGACAGGGTGGGGGGCTACCGCTGCAACTGTCCCCCTGGCTTCACTGGAGAGAGGTGTGAGGGGGACATCAACGAGTGTCACTCCAACCCCTGCAGCCTCGCCAACAGTCTGGACTGCATCCAGCTCCCCAACGACTACCAGTGTGTCTGCAAGCCCAGCTTCACAGGTAAGGAGGGTGCGCGTGTGTGTATAGTCGTATTGTTGTGTAATAAATGTGTGTGTTTGTATCTGTTTGCGCCACTCTAACGTGTGTGTGTGTGTGTGTTATCGTGTGCAGGTCGGCGGTGCCAGAGCAGGTTCAGTGTGTGCGAGTCTCAGCCCTGTCAGAACGGAGGGGCCTGTTCTGTCTCCAGCAGCTCAGCCCTTGGATACGTCTGTACCTGTCATCTGGTAAGTATCAACATGTCACTGTCGCACACCTTTACCCAGTGTCTCGTCCTCCTGTGGAAACAGCTGGTATTACTACAACCATCTCTATCTCCCTGAACTTCCCTGCTCACATAGCATAACCTAGAACCATATGTCAAAGAGCCCTGGATTTATTACAACGCTAACATCCTGTAGTTGACCACATCTGTTTGTTACCCACACTGACGTAGTAAGTGATTGTTCTCCCTCCTCAGGGCTATGCTGGGAACAACTGTGAGAGGAGCATGTCATGTCGGGAGTTATCTTGCTATAATGGAGGTAGTTGTGCTCTGACCACGCGGGGCGCCCGCTGTACCTGCCTGACAGGCTACGCCGGGCCCCAGTGCCAGCACCGTAGTAACGAGGGCTGCTCCTCCCAGCCGTGCCGCAACGGAGGCCTCTGCACCGAGGAGACCAGCTTCCCCTTCTTCCTCTGCCAGTGTGCCCAAGGCTGGACGGGCAAGCGCTGCGAGCAGGGCAGCACCAGGCTGGTAGAGACCCTTCTGCCGCCCGCCTGCCCCCTGGCCGACTGCCATGGCAAGGCCAACGACGGTGTCTGCGACAAGGAGTGCAACACATTCCCCTGCCGCTGGGACGGGGGCGACTGCTCGCTGGCGGTGAACCCGTGGGCGCGCTGCACCGACCCGCTCTGCTGGCGTGTCTTCAACAACAGCCAGTGTGACGAGTCGTGCAACAACGCCGACTGCCTCTACGACAACTTTGACTGCAAGAACAAGGAGAAAATCTGCAAGTAAGTACTCCACCGCCAGCATTCTGTTCTGAACTCTCATTCTTTCACCTTACCCTCTATATGAAACCCTCTAAGCTGATCTCTGTAACTCTCTCGGTCTCCACCAGTCCCATCTACGAGGCGTACTGCATCGACCACTACGCTGACGGCCGCTGTGACCAAGGCTGTAACTCAGAGGAGTGTGGCTGGGACGGTCTGGACTGTGCAGGGAAGGTTCCAAAGAACCTGGCTGACGGGGTGCTGGTCCTGGTGGTCCTGCTTCCCCCGGACGAACTCGTGAATACGGCCCCTGCCTTCCTGCAGAAGCTCAGCGCCATCCTGAGAACCACCCTGCGCTTCCGCCTGGACCACAACGGAGAGCCCATGATCCGACCCTACACCCGCCGAGAGGCGCGCCTCAAACGAGAGCTGCAGCCCCACCAGGAGGTCATTGGGTCCATAGTGTACCTGGAGATAGACAACCGTCTGTGTTCCCAGCGGTCTGACGACTGTTTCCCGTCGGCAGACAGCGCAGCAGACTACCTGGGAGCCCTGTCAGCCGTGGAGATGCTCCGCTTCCCCTACCCCATCAAGGAAGTCCGCGGTGAGCAGAAACCCTCTGACACTATACCAGGATACAGCATCTAAACATAACATTACAAACATTTATATATATGTCATTTCTCCATCGAATACTGTAACCACAGCTTGTATACTAAAGTCCTTGTTATATCATGTAGGTGAGAAGATCCAAGACCCTGTGGACATGCCAGAGTGGGGCAAGCTGATGCTGGTGGGCGTGGCAGCCCTGTTCCTATTGGTCATCCTGGTGGTGGGCGTGCTGATTGGCCGCAGGAAGAGAGAACACAGCACCCTGTGGTTCCCCGAGGGCTTCTTCCCCAAGAAGGAACCCAGCAGCAACAAGAACCGCAGGGAACCCTTAGGCCAGGACGCACTGGGCATGAAGTGAGTAGTCACTCTGTTGTCTCCTCAGTACACTTCCAGATCAATGTATCTGCTCCACTATGGTATTGTGACTGTGTGTTACCTGTCTCTCTGCAGATACATGCCCAAGACGGTGGAGGAGTCTCTGCTTGGCGACCACAGTGACTCGTGGATCGACACAGACTGCCCCGAGGCCAAGAGACTGAAGGTTGAGGAGCCCAGCCTCCTGTCAGAAAGTGAAGACACTGTAGACTGTAGACAGTGGACCCAGCACCACCTAGCGGCTGCAGACATCCGCATGCCCCCCTCCATGGCCCTCACCCCGCCCCAGGGAGAGTTCGACCAGGACTGCATGGACGTCAACGTCCGAGGACCTGGTCAGTATTGAAATGAATCACATGGGAGCGTTGTTGTGTCATGTGCAGTGTTGTATGTGTCTGGACTGGAATCCTTAAGGCTGTAGTATATCCTTAAAAACCGCTCCTCCTGATTCATATTCCCAGTGTTTATGGTTAGTTGCTACGTTTGATCTCTTTGATCTGTTCCTGTCCGTTGTGTTTTGATTGACACATTGACTGACCCTTCGCCTCTCCCGACCTTCTCCCCTCCAGACGGTTTCACCCCTCTGATGCTGGCGTCGTTCTGCGGAGGCGGTCTGGAGCCCGAGCTCCCCGAGGAGGAGGAGTCAGAGGAGTGTTCCGCCAACATCATCTCTGACCTCATCTACCAGGGCGCCACATTGGCCGCCCAGACGGACCGCACCGGAGAGACCGCCCTTCACCTGGCTGCCCGCTACGCCCGCGCTGACGCCGCCAAGCGGCTGTTGGACGCTGGGGCCGACGCCAACGCGCAGGACAACACAGGGCGCACGCCGCTACACGCCGCCGTGGCCGCCGACGCCCAGGGGGTCTTCCAGGTAAACAGTTATATCTTCATACTTACTCAATGTATTCCTCTGTCTTTCTATACGCAGTATTACACATGTAAGACTTGACTTTGCTACTTCTTACGGTTGCCCACTTGCTGAGTAGACTGCTGGGTCATCTGCCAGACTGACCTGTTATTTCTCCCTGTCTGACCTGGTTAGATTCTGATCCGAACCCGGGCTACAGACCTGGACTCTCGTATGTACGATGGCTCCACCGCCCTGATCCTGGCTGCCCGCCTGGCCGTAGAGGGCATGGTGGAGGAACTCATCACCTGCCACGCAGACATCAACGCTGTCGACGAACTGGGTACGTGATTGGCTAAACTAGTGTGTGAGTGTGTGTGTTGAAGAGAGAGTTGATGCAGTTGAATGGTGATGCTGTGTTTCGTGGTAAGAGGCAGGATGAGTAAGAACAGGGTGTGTTCCTCCCATCCCAGGTAAATCTGCTCTGCACTGGGCAGCTGCTGTCAACAACGTGGAGGCCACCATGGCCCTGCTGAAGAACGGAGCCAACAAAGACATGCAGGACCTCAAGGTACACACAGCTCTCCACCTATATCTACAACTGTCATCCACCCACAGTCATACAGTCATATATAGAGAGATATTGAGGAGCCAAAATGTCTAACTATCCCTCTCTCTGTATATTAGGAGGAGACGCCACTCTTCCTGGCGGCGCGTGAGGGTAGTTGTGAGGCGGTCAAGATCCTCCTGGCCCACTTCGCCAACAGGGAGATAACCGACCATATGGACCGTCTGCCTCGGGACATCGCCCAGGAGAGAATGCACCATGACATCGTTCAGCTGCTGGATGAGTACAACACAGTGAGGAGCCCCCAGGGCCACGGTGGGGCCCCACACCACCTGGCCGGGGGACACACCCTGTCCCCCCTCATGTGCCCCCCCAGCGCCTTCATGCCCGGCCTGAAGAACACCCCCCAGGGGAAGAAGAGTCGCCGCCCCGGGGCCAAGGGTTCAGGTCTGGGAGGGCAGCATGCCCAGAACCTCAAGGATTCAGCTAAGGCCCGCAACAAGAAGCTGACCCTGGACATGCAGAGCGCCCTGCTGGAGAGCTCTGTCACCCTGTCCCCCGTCGACTCCCTGGACTCCCCCCGCGGAGGGGCCAACAACGCCGGCTACATCACCAACCCCTGCTCCCCGGTCGCCATGCCCTCCTCGGGGCTCTTCCACTCCTCCATGTCGGTGCCCAGCACTCCCATGGTGCACAGCAGCATGATGGACGGCTCTGGCCCCTTCGCTGTGTCTCTGGCCCAGCTCAACGACCTGGGAGATGGAGGCATGTCCATGCAGGGCCGCGTGTCCATGGCCAGCAAGGTCAACCAGGGCCCCCACGGCTACGTGCTCAACGCCGGCCAGCTGGGGCTTAACATGGGCCTGGTGAGCCCTGTCAGCGTGCCCTTCGACTGGCACAGCCGCATGCCCTCCTCCTCCCAGTGCGGGGGACAGGTGGTGAACCTGGTCCACAGCAGCCAGGCGGGCATGCACCCTCAGAGCCCCATGCAGCAGAACAGCCTCATGATGCAGCAGCACCAGCAGCACCAGCAGCACCTGTACCGCAGCGCCCAGCAGGCCATGCTGCAGCCCACGCCTGTCATCGCCAGCACGCCCATCTCCCACAGCCCCGTCAAGCTGCCCTCCATCGCAGAGCAGCAGCAGCAGCTTCACAACCACTCCATGGCCAGCCAGCAGAGCCTCCGCATGGGCACCTCCTCCCCACCCACACCCCAGACAACACAGCCCCCTCCAGCCTTCTTCCAGCAGCAGCAGCAGCCTCCTCAGCCCCAGCCAGCTCCTCAGCCCACCTCTCCACAGGCCTCCCAGGCCCCTCCTCCCCAGGCCAGTGGCAGCACTGCAGGCTTGGAGGACTACCCCACCCCGCCCTCCCAGCACAGCTACTCCGCCCTGGATGCCACCCCCAAGCATTACCTCCGCCTGTCCAGCGAGCATCCCTACCTGACCCCCTCCCCAGAGTCGCCCGAGCCCTGGTCCAGCCCTTCCCCCCACTGTGTGTCTGATTGGTCAGACTCCACCCCCAGCCCGGCGGTGGCCGGTCCTGCCCAAACCCAGATTTCCCATGTCCAGGAGTCCAACGGCAAGATGCAGGTGTTTGCATGAACCCCCAAGGCACCTGGTTAACACCTGGTTAACACCTGGTTAACACCTGGTTAACAGAGACCTGCCTGGGGGAGAGGAGAGAGGAGACGACTGGCTGTAAAGGCCTGTGTGTCTGGAGTTTATGCGTCAGCCTGGATCCAGGTTTTCCATTGGATTTGGATTGACTGTGTTTTATCACGAGGACCGTCTGCTAGTGTTGTTTGCAGAGAAAGAGTAAAGGGAAATGTGTGTTGTCTGGATATAAAAGAACAGACAATTTAATGAAGTAAGACTTATTCTGTCACAGATGGACTTGTTTTTTTATTATTATAAAAAGTATATGAAGAAATGAAGTCTTTCATTTCAAAGACTTAGGGATGCTCTCCTGAAAAACTAACAAACTTTTAAAAAAGTAGATAAAAGAAAGAAAAAAGCAACAATGTTGAAGGGAATTCCTTTATTTTTATTTATTGTTTTTTTGTGTTTCTCAGAGCTGCCTTTTCAGGTGTTTTCTCAGCCTCTTTCTGTCCTGTCCTCTCACAGTGTTTCACACTCACCTGTTACATGGAACATGTCTTGGGCTCACCTGAGGCCAGTGGTGTTACAAGGAAGATGACTAGTGATTCAGTCACTCTCCACCCACCACCACCACCACCAGTGTCTAACACTCTGTAGGCAGATCAACATGGGCTTCAGACAGGAAGAGGAAGAGGTCTCGCCTCTCTTGACTGATGTTATTTATTTAGGCCAACAGGTAAAACGATACGATTGGCTTGGGAACAAATATGTACTCTTTTAAGTTGGCTGTCATTAGTGATATTATGTTCTGATTTGATGAACTAGGAAAAAAAGAACTGATTTACATTCCGTAGAAGTATTATGTGTAAGAATGTAGAATGATGGGCGTCTCTGAAGCACTTGACGGGACCGAGCGTTGGGAGGGAGGGTGATCGTGAGGTGGGGTTCTGACACGGCAACGAGGCACTCTGCTTATCCACACACAGAGCCAGGAAGGCTCTAAGCATTCATTACAGTACTTCATTGGCCAGTGTTCAGTCAGACAGACAACTCAACAAAAACATTGATGTGTTAAAGTTTCAACGTCACATTGACTTAAGCCACGTTCTCCCCCAGGCCGTCTGCGTGTCAGCCCCAGGCACGGCTCGAGTCATCCTAGTCATTAGTCTCATTGGTCCTGGTATAAAGGGTTTGCGCCCCCAGTCTGCCATCACTACTTCAGTCATGCAGCTTGTTTTCACTCATTCTGAACATTCATTCAGATGAAGGCATTATTATGCCAATTCTAAATCAGCCTGTCACTGCCCTTTAGTTTTGGTTTTTACTCAGTTATGTGTGTTTTTTTATATACTGTATATGTGTTGACACCATGGTTACCTTTTGGAACATCTCCTCGGTGTACTAAGCTATGTTTATCAGCTGCTATTCTTTTACCACTAACCTGCAAACATTCCTGCATGTTGCCTGGCAGTGTGATAGAATGTTTTTGACTGCTTCTATTCTATTCTTTGACCCCTGGTCCTGTTTTTGTGTAGCCTGAGTCCCACATCTATTTGTGCTCTCTTTCCGACTCCGTTGCTGTCATTGTTGTGCGTGCAAGACCGCACACCTAGATCTGGGACTCAGGCTAGCTGTCGCGTTGGCCAATAGAAGCACATTCTCTTGCGGTTCCATTGGTAATTGAGGTGTTGGTATGTTCTCCTGCGGTTCAGTTACGGATAAGTCTGTGGACTGATTCCAACTCTGGTGCGCTCCAGTCGTGGTCAGTCAGTCGTCAGTCAGTCGGCCAGTGTGAGGGCGTGGCTGGTGAGTTGGGACTGTTAGTGCTCTGTCTCTCCTCAGGGAGGTGCTGTTCTACAGCATGAAGAGCGTCGTTAGCAGCTCGCACCCCACTAGCCACAGAGAGGACATTTACATAGGACTTGTTAGAAGACGTGGAAGGAGAGAACACTACTATGTAGTGCTGCACCCCCCTACTGTAGCCCTTTACTATGGAGGTCACTCCCCAGAGATCCAACTAGCCCTCACAACCAGACCACTGCTGCTCCCTGGACAGGATACTTACTACTGGGAGAGCCAATCAGATCCTCCCCTGTTCGATTTCATTACTGGTCCAAGCCTGTTGACTATAACCAGCTACTACAGTACAGTCAGACCTGGGAGGTTTCTGGGTTGAACTGATACTAGGTTCAGATTCCACTTCAGGGTTCATTTAGTGAAGTGTTTATTTGTTGTCCTTTGATTTCCTTTCCTGGCGACATTACTATGCTCTGTCTGTACATTTCAGATATCCCAACTTCTGTCTGTAAATAATGCTTGTCCTGGGTAGATCTACTTGTTTATGATGCATCTTGTGTTTCTAAAAATGATTATGTACTAAAAAGGACAAAAAGAAAATGTACTTCCTTTTAGGATTATTGTGAAAATTGAGGATGTGACTGATATTTTATTGGTCTTGTATTATTAGAAGTCATAGATATTTTCTATCATTATTATTAATTCCTATACTTGTTTAAAAGTAGTTTAAAAATCATTGTACATAAAAAAACGTTCCACAGTGTTTCTTTCTACAGACAAAAGTTGTAAAATAAGTCACTTCTAATAAAAACTGTAGGGAACTACATTTCTGTGTATCTTTTTGCATTCATCATATTTTCACACATTTATATTTGACTTATAATAATGTACTAATTATTATGTATTGCATGTGAATAGAGCAAATAGTTTCAAATGTAGAATATGATGTTGATTGCCGTTTTAGTGGATGGTTAAAGGCATCGTTACAGCCTTCCTGACACCTAGAGGTACTGTCTCCCTGGGTTTAGAAAAGCCTTAGCATTTCTGGGTCAGTGGTATTGACAGTACTTCTTGAGCATGTTGTTACAGCGCTGAGAGTTGTGAGTTCGTGCCCATGTCGGGTGGAATTTCCACTCTGTCACATTTGTAGTGGATTTCCACTCTGTCACAATTGTAGTGGATTTCCACTCTGTCACAATTACACAAAAGTAAATGGGTCTACAAGGAGGGACAGGCACGTTCTTTAAATGGTATAAAACTGAACTTCCAAAGACCTTGCTATTCATCATTTTCCTCCATTTCAACGTTAGTCTCGGAGCAAGGAAGGATCACAACTTTGGACAACTTCCCTAAGGTAATTCTATCCTATCAGAGAAATAATGAAGGTGAGATTGGTTACCTTGAATAGGGGGTGGGGATTACTATTCTATAATAATGTCTAAGTTAAAGTTGACATTTATTGCAGGCTTTGGATGTGCTCATTCTACTACTCCCAGTGGCAGTCAATACTCTACCATATGATATCATGCCAGTGGATTGTGTTGATGTGTACAGAAGGAGCTTTGGACACAGTGGAGTGTTCACCATCTACCCTGCAGGAACAACCTCCCCCATCCAGGTCTACTGTGACATGGGCTGTGAGGACCAACCTGGGGGGGGGAATGGACAGTGTGTACAGTGACTAGACCTTTTGTTTATAGTCTTTTGAGCTTCAAAGTTTGTTTCACGACCACTACCTCAGGGCTCAATCCATGTTGTTGTTTGCACAATTAGCATTTGAAGTAGAGAATGTTATCAACCCGGAGAGATGGATAAAAATTCCCCTTGTGTGGAACATCTTAAAATGCCCCTCTATTCCAGGTGATCCAGAAGAGAAAGGATGGGACAGTGAACTTTTACCGTGGATGGGACCAATACAGGAGTGGATTTGGGCAGCCATCTGGAGAGTACTGGTTAGGTAAGAGCATGACGCACTGGACACATTTGAAATGTCTATGCTGAGATACGAAATGTATTAAATGTCTGTTCATGTGTATTATTACTATCTTTAGTACTCACCTCGTGTTATGTTCTCCACCAGCACCTTGTGCTCTCCCTCAGGCCTAGAAAACATCCATCCCCTCACTCAGGAAGAAGTATGAGTTGAGAGTGGACCTGGAGGACTTTGAAGGGGCTAAAGTCCACGTCCAGTACTCCTCCTCTGTCGACTCTGAGCATGAAGAATACAAGCTGCATTTAAGTGGCTTCAAAGATGGAGGTGCCGGTGAGTCTAAAGAACACTTCAATTTCTCCTCCTTTCCCGTGAAATAACAGTATTACAAATCTGAAAGGACTACTTGGTCGATACAGTATGAAGAAAGTTATACTGTAAATGGACATGTGGAACAATCCCTTCTGCATTTCAGGAACATCTATGGATGAACACAATGGGTTCTCCACCTTCGACAAAGACCAGGACACTCACGTTTCAAACTGTGCTAAATCCTATCTAGGAGGATGGTGGTATGGAGAATGCCAGTGTCAATCCCAACGGGGTATATCTGTGGGGCGACTCAATCTATGGTATTGGTATCAACTGGGTGTATTGGAAAGGTTATAAATACTCTTTAAAAGCCATTGAAATGAAGATAAGGCCTGTGTAATAAGTGCAGAACCTCTCATACTTTGCATTCAAATATTACCTATCAAATTATGAAAATATTTTGAAAGCCACTGAAGTTTAAAGCTAATAAAAAACAATTAAAACGTTTTGCCTCGTTTTATTGAAGTGTTGCCAGTCTTACCATAAACCTTCAATACACTGTTAAAATACAGTAGTAACACTAATATCCTCTAAAAGCTGAAGGAACAGAAGGAGTCCAGATTGGTCTGAGACACACTGAGCCCTTAGTCCGTATGGCTAGGTTACTGGGTTTGATTAGAGGCCCACAAACATCAGTCCTTAACTTGTTAAAGTCTCATCTTTGTTGAGCACAGTCATTGATAGTTTAAGGAGTGGTTATGAATGTTCATAAGGAAGGGTTCTGGTCTGAGGTGTGGGTCTTTTACTAAGGATCTATCAGGAAGGTCTCAACAGTACTCTTTTGTTGTGTCTATACACCAACATGACTAGCAGAGAATAGAAGGGGGCTTGTCCACTGCAGACTGGAGAGTCACTCAATGACTCACGCCTTCTGCTCTCTCTATCCTCCTATCTCTCCTCACCAGGTTATTCACTCTGTCTCTCCAACCTTCTGCTCTCTCTATCCTCCTATCTCTCCTCACCAGGTTATTAACTCTGTCTCTCCAACCTTCTGCTCTCTCTATCCTCCTATCTCTCCTCACCAGGTTATTCACTCTGTCTCTCCAACCTTCTGCTCTCTCTATCCTCCTATCTCTCCTCACCAGGTTATTCACTCTGTCTCTCCAACCTTCTGCTCTCTCTATCCTCCTATCTCTCCTCACTAGGATATTAACTCTGTCTCTCCAACCTTCTGCTCTCTCTATCCTCCTATCTCTCCTCACCAGGTTATTCACTCTGTCTCTCCAACCTTCTGCTCTCTCTATCCTCCTATCTCTCCTCACCAGGTTATTCACTCTGTCTCTCCAACCTTCTGCTCTCTCTATCCTCCTATCTCTCCTCACCAGGTTATTCACTCTGTCTCTCCAACCTTCTGCTCTCTCTATCCTCCTATCTCTCCTCACCAGGTTATTCACTCTGTCTCTCCAACCTTCTGCTCTCTCTATCCTCCTATCTCTCCTCACTAGGATATTCACTGTCTCTCCAACCTTCATCTCTCTCTATCCACCTATCTCTCCTCACTAGGTTATTCACTCTGTCTCTCCAACCTTCTGCTCTCTCTATCCTCCTATCTCTCCTCACTAGGTTATTCACTCTGTCTCTCCAACCTTCTGCTCTCTCTATCCTCCTATCTCTCCTCACCAGGTTATTCACTCTGTCTCTCCAACCTTCTGCTCTCTCTATCCTCCTATCTCTCCTCACTAGGTTATTCACTCTGTCTCTCCAACCTTCATCTCTCTCTATCCACCTATCTCTCCTCACTAGGTTATTCACTCTGTCTCTCCAACCTTCTGCTCTCTCTATCCTCCTATCTCTCCTCACTAGGTTATTCACTCTGTCTCTCCAACCTTCTGCTCTCTCTATCCTCCTATCTCTCCTCACCAGGTTATTCACTCTGTCTCTCCAACCTTCTGCTCTCTCTATCCTCCTATCTCTCCTCACCAGGTTATTCACTCTGTCTCTCCAACCTTCTGCTCTCTCTATCCTCCTATCTCTCCTCACTAGGTTATTCACTCTGTCTCTCCAACCTTCTGCTCAATTGGAGCTCTTGCCCGTCCTCTTCTGCAACATGCGCAGCAGCCCCAGACTGGCAGTGAATAGACTGTCGTGCTTGAATAGCAGCTTATAAAAGGTGTCCAGGGGTAGACGACCGGTAGGGTCTGCGTGCTTCAGGGCAGTCATGGGCATGTACACCCGGTTGGTCTGGTGGCGAAACGGAGGCTCCTTCGCTGTGATCAGTTGAAGTGTTTGCTGCAAGAGAGTAGAGTAGAGCGATTAGTATATTCTGTTTCCCATTTAGCCACCAAAGGATGACATGTTGAGACTGCATACCAGATAATACTAGGATAGTAGTCACAAAATATAAGATAGTGACATAAGAGTGTTACCTCTGCTATTTCCTCGGGTGTCTGTGCGAGAGAGTTGAACACCTTCCTAGAGTAGGGCAGGTAGATCTCACGGAAGATCCTAGCAGTCTCCTCGTCTGCCCCCGCGAGGTCCATCTTCTCAGCGTCGTCGTACACCTTCCTCTCAAACTCTGTCCCCACCGGACCAGGCTCCACTAGAGTCATCCTCAGAGTGGAAGGACAGATGGACAGAGCAGGGAGAGGGACAGATGGACAGAGCAGGAGGAAGGACAGATGGACAGAGCAGGGAGAGGGACAGATGGACAGAGCAGGAGGAAGGACAGATGGACAGAGCAGGGAGAAGGACAGATGGACAGAGCAGGGAGAAGGACAGATGTACAGAGCAGGGAGAAGGACAGAGCAGGAGAGGGACAGATGGACAGAGCAGGGAGAAGGACAGATGGACAGAGCAGGGAGAGGGACAGATGGACAGAGCAGGGAGAGGGACAGATGGACAGAGCAGGGAGAAGGACAGAGCAGGGAGAAGGACAGAGCAGGGAGAAGGACAGAGCAGGGAGAAGGACAGAGCAGGGAGAGGGACAGATGGACAGAGCAGGGAGAGGGATAGATGGACAGAGCAGGGAGAGGGACAGATGGACAGAGCAGGGAGAAGGACAGAAGGACAGAGCAGGGAGAGGGACAGATGGACAGAGCAGGGAGAGGGATAGATGGACAGAGCAGGGAGAGGGACAGATGGACAGAGCAGGGAGAAGGACAGATGGACAGAGCAGGGAGAAGGACAGATGGACAGAGCAGGGAGAGGGACAGATGGACAGAGCAGGGAGAAAGACAGATGGACAGAGCAGGGAGAAGGACAGATGGACAGAGCAGGGAGAAGGACAGATGGACAGAGCAGGGAGAAGGACAGAGCAGGGAGAGGGACAGATGGACATAGCAGGGAGAGGGACAGATGGACAGAGCAGGGAGAAGGACAGATGGACAGAGCAGGGAGAAGGACAGAGCAGGGAGAGGGACAGATGGACATAGCAGGGAGAGGGACAGATGGACAGAGCAGGGAGAGATAAAGGACCACTGTTTTAACTGAGGGAATCTTCCTGCTTACACATGCATGTGCGATCAGCTATTCCCTATCTCAGGCTAATCATCTACATCAAAACATAACTTGCGGGTTCACTGTTGTGGCATTAGGGCAAAGTCATATTATTGCAGAGTGTTGGTTTAGCTACTGCTGCATGACTCATGTGAAGGGATGTGGATGGATCTCCTTTAATGTAGACTCACTTCACACTGAACTTCATGGCTTGTACTGCTAGACTCTCACAGAACCCCTCCACAGCAAACTTTGAAGCAGAGTAGACATCATTGAAGAGTAGCCCTACCAATACAAATACAATCCATTCATTCATTTTAATGTAAGATTCTATAGGGATACGTTTAGGAAGTAAACACCTTATTTATTTCTGAAGCTGCATTTATGTAGTGACTACTCACCCTGAATGCCCATGATGCTGCTCATCACCACAATATGTCCGCTTCGACGTCGCTTCATATCAGGCAGGACCTCCTTCACCAGCCGCACCAAGCCAAAGAAGTTGGTGTCGAAGAGCCCCTGCATGTCAGACACACTATGGCACTCCAACGGCCCAATCATGCCTACACCTGCATTACTCACTGAGGGTGACAGATAACACCATGTCACACCCTGTTCCCTCATTATGGATGACAACATGTTATCACTGATGGTGTACTGTGTACACTACAAGTCAGTTTATATTGGCGTGTGCTTTTTATTGTCACGTGCACTAGTACCGTGAAATGCCAACAATGCAGTAATCAATATCAGAAGTACTATAACATTTAAAAAAGTCAAGTAGAACAAAAATGTACAAGAAATAGAAATAAGAAGAACACAAGAAAGTAAGTAGACTGTATACAGGGTCAGTTCCAGGGTCAGTTCCAGGGTCAGTAGACTGTATACAGGGTCAGTTCCAGGGTCAGTAGACTGTATACAGGGTCAGTTCCAGGGTCAGTAGACTGTATACAGGGTCAGTTCCAGGGTCAGTAGACTGTATACAGGGTCAGTTCCAGGGTCAGTAGGCTGTATACAGGGTCAGTTCCAGGGTCAGTAGGCTGTATACAGGGTCAGTTCCAGGGTCAGTAGGGTGTATACAGGGTCAGTTCCAGGGTCAGTAGGCTGTATACAGGGTCAGTTCCAGGGTCAGTAGGCTGTATACAGGGTCAGTTCCAGGATCAGTAGACTGTATACAGGGTCAGTTCCAGGGTCAGTAGGCTGTATACAGGGTCAGTTCCAGGGTCAGTAGGCTGTATACAGGGTCAGTTCCAGGGTCAGTAGGCTGTATACAGGGTCAGTTCCAGGGTCAGTAGACTGTATACAGGGTCAGTTCCAGGGTCAGTAGGCTGTATACAGGGTCAGTTCCAGGGTCAGTAGGCTGTATACAGGGTCAGTTCCAGGGTCAGTAGACTGTATACAGGGTCAGTTCCAGGGTCAGTAGACTGTATACAGGGTCAGTTCCAGGGTCAGTAGGCTGTATACAGGGTCAGTTCCAGGGTCAGTAGACTGTATACAGGGTCAGTTCCAGGGTCAGTAGGCTGTATACAGGGTCAGTTCCAGGGTCAGTAGACTGTATACAGGGTCAGTTCCAGGGTCAGTAGGCTGTATACAGGGTCAGTTCCAGGGTCAGTAGACTGTATACAGGGTCAGTTCCAGGGTCAGTAGACTGTATACAGGGTCAGTTCCAGGGTCAGTAGACTGTATACAGGGTCAGTTCCAGGGTCAGTAGGCTGTATACAGGGTCAGTTCCAGGGTCAGTAGACTGTATACAGGGTCAGTTCCAGGGTCAGTAGACTGTATACAGGGTCAGTTCCAGGGTCAGTAGGCTGTATACAGGGTCAGTTCCAGGGATCAGTAGGCTGTATACAGGGTCAGTTCCAGGGATCAGTAGGACTGTATACAGGGTCAGTTCCAGGGTCAGTAGACTGTATACAGGGTCAGTTCCAGGGTCAGTAGGCTGTATACAGGGTCAGTTCCAGGGTCAGTAGGCTGTATACAGGGTCAGTTCCAGGGTCAGTAGGCTGTATACAGGGTCAGTTCCAGGGTCAGTTCCAGGGTCAGTAGGCTGTATACAGGGTCAGTTCCAGGGTCAGTAGGCTGTATACAGGGTCAGTTCCAGGGTCAGTAGGCTGTATACAGGGTCAGTTCCAGGGTCAGTAGGCTGTATACAGGGTCAGTTCCAGGGTCAGTAGGACTGTATACAGGGTCAGTTCCAGGGTCAGTAGGCTGTATACAGGGTCAGTTCCAGGGTCAGTAGGCTGTATACATGGGTCAGTTCCAGGGTCAGTAGGCTGTATACTGGGTCAGTTCCAGGGTCAGTAGGCTGTATACAGGGTCAGTTCCAGGGTCAGTAGGCTGTATACAGGGTCAGTTCCAGGGTCAGTAGGCTGTATACAGGGTCAGTTCCAGGGTCAGTAGGCTGTATACAGGGTCAGTTCCAGGGTCAGTAGGCTGTATACAGGGTCAGTTCCAGGGTCAGTAGGCTGTATACAGGGTCAGTTCCAGGGTCAGTAGGCTGTATACAGGGTCAGTTCCAGGGTCAGTAGGCTGTATACAGGGTCAGTTCCAGGGTCAGTAGACTGTATACAGGGTCAGTTCCAGGGTCAGTAGACTGTATACAGGGTCAGTTCCAGGGTCAGTAGGCTGTATACAGGGTCAGTTCCAGGGTCAGTAGGCTGTATACAGGGTCAGTTCCAGGGTCAGTAGGCTGTATACAGGGTCAGTTCCAGGGTCAGTAGACTGTATACAGGGTCAGTTCCAGGGTCAGTAGGCTGTATACAGGGTCAGTTCCAGGGTCAGTAGGCTGTATACAGGGTCAGTTCCAGGGTCAGTAGGCTGTATACAGGGTCAGTTCCAGGGTCAATAGGCTGTATACAGGGTCAGTTCCAGGGTCAGTTCCAGGGTCAGTAGACTGTATACAGGGTCAGTTCCAGGGTCAGTAGGCTGTATACAGGGTCAGTTCCAGGGTCAGTAGGCTGTATACAGGGTCAGTTCCAGGGTCAGTAGACTGTATACAGGGTCAGTTCCAGGGTCAGTAGGCTGTATACAGGGTCAGTTCCAGGGTCAGTAGGCTGTATACAGGGTCAGTTCCAGGATCAGTAGGCTGTATACAGGGTCAGTTCCAGGGTCAGTAGGCTGTATACAGGGTCAGTTCCAGGGTCAGTAGGCTGTATACAGGGTCAGTTCCAGGGTCAGTAGGCTGTATACAGGGTCAGTTCCAGGGTCAGTAGGCTGTATACAGGGTCAGTTCCAGGGTCAGTAGACTGTATACAGGGTCAGTTCCAGGATCAGTAGACTGTATACAGGGTCTGTTCCAGGGTCAGTAGGCTGTATACAGGGTCAGTTCCAGGGTCAGTAGGCTGTATACAGGGTCAGTTCCAGGGTCAGTAGGCTGTATACAGGGTCAGTTCCAGGGTCAGTAGACTGTATACAGGGTCAGTTCCAGGATCAGTAGACTGTATACAGGGTCAGTTCCAGGGTCAGTAGGCTGTATACAGGGTCAGTTCCAGGGTCAGTAGACTGTATACAGGGTCAGTTCAGGGTCAGTAGGCTGTATACAGGGTCAGTTCCAGGGTCAGTAGGCTAGGTCAGTTCCAGGGTCAGTAGACTGTATACAGGGTCAGTTCCAGGGTCAGTAGGCTGTATACAGGGTCAGTTCCAGGGTCAGTAGGCTGTATACAGGGTCAGTTCCAGGGTCAGTAGGCTGTATACAGGGTCAGTTCCAGGGTCAGTAGGCTGTATACAGGGTCAGTTCCAGGGTCAGTAGGCTGTATACAGGGTCAGTTCCAGGGTCAGTAGGCTGTATACAGGGTCAGTTCCAGGGTCAGTAGGCTGTATACAGGGTCAGTTCCAGGGTCAGTAGGCTGTATACAGGTCAGTTCCAGGGTCAGTAGACTGTATACAGGGTCAGTTCCAGGGTCAGTAGGCTGTATACAGGGTCAGTTCCAGGGTCAGTAGGCTGTATACAGGGTCAGTTCCAGGGTCAGTAGGCTGTATACAGGGTCAGTTCCAGGGTCAGTAGGCTGTATACAGGGTCAGTTCCAGGGTCAGTAGACTGTATACAGGGTCAGTTCCAGGGTCAGTAGACTGTATACTGGGTCAGTTCCAGGGTCAGTAGACTGTATACAGGGTCAGTTCCAGGGTCAGTAGGCTGTATACAGGGTCAGTTCCAGGGTCAGTAGGCTGTATACAGGGTCAGTTCCAGGGTCAGTAGACTGTATACAGGGTCAGTTCCAGGGTCAGTAGGCTGTATACAGGGTCAGTTCCAGGGTCAGTAGACTGTATACAGGGTCAGTTCCAGGGTCAGTAGACTGTATACAGGGTCAGTTCCAGGGTCAGTAGACTGTACACAGGGTCAGTTCCAGGGTCAGTAGGCTGTATACAGGGTCAGTTCCAGGGTCAGTAGACTGTATACAGGGTCAGTTCCAGGGTCAGTAGGCTGTATACAGGGTCAGTTCCTGGGTCAGTAGGCTGTATACAGGGTCAGTTCCAGGGTCAGTAGGCTCTATACAGGGTCAGTTCCAGGGTCAGTAGACTGTACACAGGGTCAGTTCCAGGGTCAGTAGGCTGTATACAGCGTCAGTTCCAGGGTCAGTAGACTGTATACAGCGTCAGTTCCAGGGTCAGTAGACTGTATACAGGGTCAGTTCCAGGGTCAGTAAGCTGTATACAGGGTCAGTTCCAGGGTCAGTAGACTGTATACAGGGTCAGTTCCAGGGTCAGTAGACTGTATACAGGGTCAGTTCCAGGGTCAGTAGACTGTATACAGGGTCAGTTCCAGGGTCAGTAGACTGTATACAGGGTCAGTTCCAGGGTCAGTAGACTGTATACAGGGTCAGTTCCAGGGTCAGTTCCAGGGTCAGTAGACTGTATACAGGGTCAGTTCCAGGGTCAGTAGGCTGTATACAGGGTCAGTTCCAGGGTCAGTAGACTGTATACAGGGTCAGTTCCAGGGTCAGTTCCAGGGTCAGTAGACTGTATACAGGGTCAGTTCCAGGGTCAGTAGGCTGTATACAGGGTCAGTTCCAGGATCAGTAGGCTGTATACAGGGTCAGTTCCAGGGTCAGTAGGCTGTATACAGGGTCAGTTCCAGGGTCAGTAGGCTGTATACAGGGTCAGTTCCAGGGTCAGTAGGCTGTATACAGGGTCAGTTCCAGGGTCAGTAGGCTGTATACAGGGTCAGTTCCAGGGTCAGTAGACTGTATACAGGGTCAGTTCCAGGATCAGTAGACTGTATACAGGGTCAGTTCCAGGGTCAGTAGGCTGTATACAGGGTCAGTTCCAGGGTCAGTAGGCTGTATACAGGGTCAGTTCCAGGGTCAGTAGGCTGTATACAGGGTCAGTTCCAGGGTCAGTAGACTGTATACAGGGTCAGTTCCAGGGTCAGTAGGCTGTATACAGGGTCAGTTCCAGGGTCAGTAGGCTGTATACAGGGTCAGTTCCAGGGTCAGTAGGCTGTATACAGGGTCAGTTCCAGGGTCAGTAGACTGTATACAGGGTCAGTTCCAGGGTCAGTAGACTGTATACTGGGTCAGTTCCAGGGTCAGTAGACTGTATACAGGGTCAGTTCCAGGGTCAGTAGGCTGTATACAGGGTCAGTTCCAGGGTCAGTAGGCTGTATACAGGGTCAGTTCCAGGGTCAGTAGACTGTATACAGGGTCAGTTCCAGGGTCAGTAGGCTGTATACAGGGTCAGTTCCAGGGTCAGTAGACTGTATACAGGGTCAGTTCCAGGGTCAGTAGACTGTATACAGGGTCAGTTCCAGGGTCAGTAGGCTGTATACAGGGTCAGTTCCAGGGTCAGTAGGCTGTATACAGGGTCAGTTCCAGGGTCAGTAGACTGTATACAGGGTCAGTTCCAGGGTCAGTAGGCTGTATACAGGGTCAGTTCCTGGGTCAGTAGGCTGTATACAGGGTCAGTTCCAGGGTCAGTAGGCTCTATACAGGGTCAGTTCCAGGGTCAGTAGACTGTACACAGGGTCAGTTCCAGGGTCAGTAGGCTGTATACAGCGTCAGTTCCAGGGTCAGTAGACTGTATACAGCGTCAGTTCCAGGGTCAGTAGACTGTATACAGGGTCAGTTCCAGGGTCAGTAAGCTGTATACAGGGTCAGTTCCAGGGTCAGTAGACTGTATACAGGGTCAGTTCCAGGGTCAGTAGACTGTATACAGGGTCAGTTCCAGGGTCAGTAGACTGTATACAGGGTCAGTTCCAGGGTCAGTAGACTGTATACAGGGTCAGTTCCAGGGTCAGTAGACTGTATACAGGGTCAGTTCCAGGGTCAGTTCCAGGGTCAGTAGACTGTATACAGGGTCAGTTCCAGGGTCAGTAGGCTGTATACAGGGTCAGTTCCAGGGTCAGTAGGCTGTATACAGGGTCAGTTCCAGGGTCAGTAGGCTGTATACAGGGTCAGATCCAGGGTCAGTAGGGTGTATACAGGGTCAGTTCCAGGGTCAGTAGACTGTATACAGGGTCAGTTCCAGGGTCAGTAGGCTGTATACAGGGTCAGTTCCAGGGTCAGTAGGCTGTACACAGGGTCAGTTCCAGGGTCAGTAGGCTGTATACAGGGTCAGTTCCAGGGTCAGTAGGCTGTATACAGGGTCAGTTCCAGGGTCAGTAGACTGTATACAGGGTCAGTTCCAGGGTCAGTAGGCTGTATACAGGGTCAGTTCCAGGGTCAGTAGGCTGTATACTGGGTCAGTTCCAGGGTCAGTAGGCTGTATACAGGGTCAGTTCCAGGGTCAGTAGGCTGTATACAGGGTCAGTTCCAGGGTCAGTAGACTGTATACAGGGTCAGTTCCAGGGTCAGTAGGCTGTATACAGGGTCAGTTCCAGGGTCAGTAGGCTGTATACAGGGTCAGTTCCAGGGTCAGTAGGCTGTATACAGGGTCAGTTCCAGGGTCAGTAGGCTGTATACAGGGTCAGTTCCAGGGTCAGTAGGCTGTATACAGGGTCAGTTCCAGGGTCAGTAGGCTGTATACAGGGTCAGTTCCAGGGTCAGTAGACTGTATACAGGGTCAGTTCCAGGGTCAGTAGACTGTATACAGGGTCAGTTCCAGGGTCAGTAGGCTGTATACAGGGTCAGTTCCAGGGTCAGTAGGCTGTATACAGGGTCAGTTCCAGGGTCAGTAGGCTGTATACAGGGTCAGTTCCAGGGTCAGTAGACTGTATACAGGGTCAGTTCCAGGGTCAGTAGGCTGTATACAGGGTCAGTTCCAGGGTCAGTAGGCTGTATACAGGGTCAGTTCCAGGGTCAGTAGGCTGTATACAGGGTCAGTTCCAGGGTCAATAGGCTGTATACAGGGTCAGTTCCAGGGTCAGTTCCAGGGTCAGTAGACTGTATACAGGGTCAGTTCCAGGGTCAGTAGGCTGTATACAGGGTCAGTTCCAGGGTCAGTAGGCTGTATACAGGGTCAGTTCCAGGGTCAGTAGACTGTATACAGGGTCAGTTCCAGGGTCAGTAGGCTGTATACAGGGTCAGTTCCAGGGTCAGTAGGCTGTATACAGGGTCAGTTCCAGGATCAGTAGGCTGTATACAGGGTCAGTTCCAGGGTCAGTAGGCTGTATACAGGGTCAGTTCCAGGGTCAGTAGGCTGTATACAGGGTCAGTTCCAGGGTCAGTAGGCTGTATACAGGGTCAGTTCCAGGGTCAGTAGGCTGTATACAGGGTCAGTTCCAGGGTCAGTAGACTGTATACAGGGTCAGTTCCAGGATCAGTAGACTGTATACAGGGTCTGTTCCAGGGTCAGTAGGCTGTATACAGGGTCAGTTCCAGGGTCAGTAGGCTGTATACAGGGTCAGTTCCAGGGTCAGTAGACTGTATACAGGGTCAGTTCCAGGATCAGTAGACTGTATACAGGGTCAGTTCCAGGGTCAGTAGGCTGTATACAGGGTCAGTTCCAGGGTCAGTAGACTGTATACAGGGTCAGTTCCAGGGTCAGTAGGCTGTATACAGGGTCAGTTCCAGGGTCAGTAGGCTGTATACAGGGTCAGTTCCAGGGTCAGTAGACTGTATACAGGGTCAGTTCCAGGGTCAGTAGGCTGTATACAGGGTCAGTTCCAGGGTCAGTAGGCTGTATACAGGGTCAGTTCCAGGGTCAGTAGGCTGTATACAGGGTCAGTTCCAGGGTCAGTAGGCTGTATACAGGGTCAGTTCCAGGGTCAGTAGGCTGTATACAGGGTCAGTTCCAGGGTCAGTAGGCTGTATACAGGGTCAGTTCCAGGGTCAGTAGACTGTATACAGGGTCAGTTCCAGGATCAGTAGACTGTATACAGGGTCAGTTCCAGGGTCAGTAGGCTGTATACAGGGTCAGTTCCAGGGTCAGTAGACTGTATACAGGGTCAGTTCCAGGGTCAGTAGGCTGTATACAGGGTCAGTTCCAGGGTCAGTAGGCTGTATACAGGGTCAGTTCCAGGGTCAGTAGACTGTATACAGGGTCAGTTCCAGGGTCAGTAGGCTGTATACAGGGTCAGTTCCAGGGTCAGTAGGCTGTATACAGGGTCAGTTCCAGGGTCAGTAGGCTGTATACAGGGTCAGTTCCAGGGTCAGTAGGCTGTATACAGGGTCAGTTCCAGGGTCAGTAGGCTGTATACAGGGTCAGTTCCAGGGTCAGTAGGCTGTATACAGGGTCAGTTCCAGGGTCAGTAGGCTGTATACAGGGTCAGTTCCAGGGTCAGTAGACTGTATACAGGGTCAGTTCCAGGGTCAGTAGGCTGTATACAGGGTCAGTTCCAGGGTCAGTAGGCTGTATACAGGGTCAGTTCCAGGGTCAGTAGGCTGTATACAGGGTCAGTTCCAGGGTCAGTAGGCTGTATACAGGGTCAGTTCCAGGGTCAGTAGACTGTATACAGGGTCAGTTCCAGGGTCAGTAGACTGTATACTGGGTCAGTTCCAGGGTCAGTAGACTGTATACAGGGTCAGTTCCAGGGTCAGTAGGCTGTATACAGGGTCAGTTCCAGGGTCAGTAGGCTGTATACAGGGTCAGTTCCAGGGTCAGTAGACTGTATACAGGGTCAGTTCCAGGGTCAGTAGGCTGTATACAGGGTCAGTTCCAGGGTCAGTAGACTGTATACAGGGTCAGTTCCAGGGTCAGTAGACTGTATACAGGGTCAGTTCCAGGGTCAGTAGACTGTACACAGGGTCAGTTCCAGGGTCAGTAGGCTGTATACAGGGTCAGTTCCAGGGTCAGTAGACTGTACACAGGGTCAGTTCCAGGGTCAGTAGGCTGTATACAGGGTCAGTTCCTGGGTCAGTAGGCTGTATACAGGGTCAGTTCCAGGGTCAGTAGGCTCTATACAGGGTCAGTTCCAGGGTCAGTAGACTGTACACAGGGTCAGTTCCAGGGTCAGTAGGCTGTATACAGCGTCAGTTCCAGGGTCAGTAGACTGTATACAGCGTCAGTTCCAGGGTCAGTAGACTGTATACAGGGTCAGTTCCAGGGTCAGTAAGCTGTATACAGGGTCAGTTCCAGGGTCAGTAGACTGTATACAGGGTCAGTTCCAGGGTCAGTAGACTGTATACAGGGTCAGTTCCAGGGTCAGTAGACTGTATACAGGGTCAGTTCCAGGGTCAGTAGACTGTATACAGGGTCAGTTCCAGGGTCAGTAGACTGTATACAGGGTCAGTTCCAGGGTCAGTTCCAGGGTCAGTAGACTGTATACAGGGTCAGTTCCAGGGTCAGTAGGCTGTATACAGGGTCAGTTCCAGGGTCAGTAGGCTGTATACAGGGTCAGTTCCAGGGTCAGTAGGCTGTATACAGGGTCAGATCCAGGGTCAGTAGGGTGTATACAGGGTCAGTTCCAGGGTCAGTAGACTGTATACAGGGTCAGTTCCAGGGTCAGTAGGCTGTATACAGGGTCAGTTCCAGGGTCAGTAGGCTGTACACAGGGTCAGTTCCAGGGTCAGTAGGCTGTATACAGGGTCAGTTCCAGGGTCAGTAGGCTGTATACAGGGTCAGTTCCAGGGTCAGTAGACTGTATACAGGGTCAGTTCCAGGGTCAGTAGACTGTATACAGGGTCAGTTCCAGGGTCAGTAGGCTGTATACAGGGTCAGTTCCAGGGTCAGTAGGCTGTATACAGGGTCAGTTCCAGGGTCAGTAGGCTGTATACAGGGTCAGTTCCAGGGTCAGTAGGCTGTATACAGGGTCAGTTCCAGGGTCAGTAGGCTGTATACAGGGTCAGTTCCAGGGTCAGTAGGCTGTATACAGGGTCAGTTCCAGGGTCAGTAGACTGTATACAGGGTCAGTTCCAGGGTCAGTAGGCTGTATACAGGGTCAGTTCCAGGGTCAGTAGGCTGTATACAGGGTCAGTTCCAGGGTCAGTAGGCTGTATACAGGGTCAGTTCCAGGGTCAGTAGACTGTATACAGGGTCAGTTCCAGGGTCAGTAGGCTGTATACAGGGTCAGTTCCAGGGTCAGTAGGCTGTATACAGGGTCAGTTCCAGGGTCAGTAGGCTGTATACAGGGTCAGTTCCAGGGTCAATAGGCTGTATACAGGGTCAGTTCCAGGGTCAGTTCCAGGGTCAGTAGACTGTATACAGGGTCAGTTCCAGGGTCAGTAGGCTGTATACAGGGTCAGTTCCAGGGTCAGTAGGCTGTATACAGGGTCAGTTCCAGGGTCAGTAGGCTGTATACAGGGTCAGTTCCTGGGTCAGTAGGCTGTATACAGGGTCAGTTCCTGGCTCAGTGCCAAAACCATATTTACAATGTGCAGGGATATTGGAATGGTAGGGTTAGATATGTATAGGGGTAAGGTGACTAGGGGTAAGGTATCAGGACATTTGATAAACAGAGTAGCAGCAGCGTATATGATTATTGCATGTGAGTGTGTGTGTGTGTGTGTAGTCAGAATGAATGTGTGTGTGGGTGCGAGCGAGCATGCGTGGAAGCCTAATATTCACCGAGTACATCCACCCGTCGGTCTTCCAGGCTGTCCACACACTCTCTGATGGAGTCTTCACAGCAGGCATCCAGCTGTCTGATCTCCAGGGATCTGTTCAGGGTGTCCCCAGCCACTCTCTCCAGGGGTTCCCGCTTCTCTAGGTCCCTCATGGTGGCAACCACTGCCTCACACAGACACACTGCAACTTAACAACACTTGCATTGCATCTCAACTGATGGGGTTGAGCGTGTCAAACTGTCAATTTCATTTATGAAAACCACCATGTTTTACAATGAAGGGTTCAGTGCCTCTCTGACCTTTGAATCCCTTCTCCTTGGCCAGTCTTACAGCCACAGCCATCCCGATCCCAGAGGAACAGCCTGTCACCAGCACCCTCCTGGTCCCCATGGATACCTCACAGCAGCTACAGTTGCTCCTGATTGAAACGGGGTTCTCTGCAACTCTCCCAGAGTCCTTTGCAGTTGGAATGCATGGACCTTAGTGACCAGTCAACCTTGCGGTCACGGCCAGTGTGTGAAGCAGGTGCTTTGTTAGAAGATTAGAAGGCTAATCCTATGTGTCTATCCTGGGAACGCATTGGCTCCATAGACGGGTTGGCTGTTTAGCAACAAAACCGACACGTGCGCAACTATGGGGCAAAACTGACCGGGTTGGCTAAGATTGTTGACAACATGTAAACTATATTTCGTTCACAATATTTGTTGAAAACAACTCAATTTGCAGTTGTTGTCTCTCAAATACATCATTACAGTTGTTGGTTAGCTAGCTAGCGGATTTTAGCCATATTAGCATTGACATGAAATCAGTCAAAACACCTCAAAACAAGAGATGTTATCAAGAACAAGATTAAACGAGCCACTTTGGATTCCCCACATGGCAGTTTCTTGTCAGTTTTGCTAGCAATCTGGCCATCCAGAATCACAACAACACGTCACATGGAAGGGCGCCCATCGTTTTCGTGACGTTGTCAGCTAACCCATCTATGCTGTACAGCCTTACCGTCTGTGTCGCTGCTTGCCCCACTTCATTCAGATGTCAGTAGCCTGCTGATTACTTCATTTCACTCTAAAGGGTAAGGTTCATTATATGGATGGCTAGGTGGATTTCAGTAACAAAGCCTTCCCTCAGGCCCCTAAATTAATTTCAATCATGTAAGTATTTTTGCTGGGCTTTACAAATGCAAATGATTTAATGACAACGGGTCTGCACCTCTTTACAAATCGAAATACATTTATAATATACATCTTTAAATACATAGCCTACACACCAGCTACCCATGATGATACATTACATCTATTATATACTGGGTGGTTCAAGTCCTGAACGCTGATTGGCTGACAGCCGTGGTATATCAGCCATATACCATGGGTATGACAAAACATGTATTTTTACTGCTCTAATTACGTTGGTAAGCTGTTTATAATACCCATAAGGCACATCGGGGGTTTGTGGTATATGACCAATATACCACGGCTAAGGCCTCTATGCAAGCACGACGCAACCCCTTAGCCTCGGTATATTGGCCATATACCACACCCCCTCGTGCCTTATTGCTTAACTACAAACTAAGTGGTTCGAGCCCTGAATGCTGATTGGCTCACAGACGTGATATATCAGATGTATACCAGGGGTATGACAAAACATTTGTCTTAACTGCTGTAATTACGTTGGTAACCAGTTTGTAATAACAATAAGGCACCTCGGGTTGTGGTAAATTGCCAATGTACCACTGCTATGGGACGTGTCCAGGCACTCCGCGTTGCGTCGTGTTTAAGAACAGCCATATACCACACCCCCTCTGGCCTTATTGCTTAATTATAATGTAATAGTGAAAGTTATGCAAGTTCAGATCAGCCTAAAAGGCTGCAACACAAAGTTGAAGAAGTTGCCAGCTGCGTTGCTTGCAATGACTGTAAAAAAAGGTTGCTTGGTGCTGCTATCTGAAATGCCCCATGTGCCGGTTAATACAGCTACAGCAGCTTATAGCTACACCCATTATAAATGGCTATACTGTACCGGTATACTAACCTGTAGTGTGGGAAATAGTGCGCAGTTGCTACGGTGCAGGTATATATCCCACGTATATGTGTAATCTAATACAGATATATCTAGGTAAAGATTGCCAATTTAGAGCAACGTCTAAACATGTAGCTTATTCTAACCAACGCTAAAGCAAAGTGTACAGTCACATAACGACGACCGAACAGAGGCTAGCCCGATGACCTAACTGGGTCATGTCATTTTGCAAACTGTGGCTGCTCTAATGGGAGTTGTAGTTCTTCGTCGGCAATTTACATTAGGTTTTAAATCGTTGGTTAGGAGAGGGGGCTGGTGATTCCGTGATTCAGTTCGCTTAGGGGTGACAGAGTGGAGGGGACGGTGGGGGTTGTGCTACATTCGTTAAAAAGAGGGGATGGCATACAGAGTATTGGAGATACAGGAATTGGAATGTGTAGGAGGAATAGAAATACAGTTGAAGTCGGAAGTTTACATACACTTTGGTTGGAGTGATTAAAACTTGTTTTTCAACCACTCCACTTTTCTTTTTTTAACTATAGTTTTGGCAAGTCGGTTAGGACATCTACTTTGTGCATGACACAAGTCATTTTTCCAACAATTGTTCACAGACAGATTATTTAATTTATAATTCACTGTATCACAATTCCAGTGGGTCAGAAGTTTACATACACTAAGTTGACTGTGCCTTTAAACAGCTTGGAAATTTCCAGAAAAATGATGTCATGGCTTTAGAAGCTTCTGATAGGCTAATTGACATCATTTGAGTCAATTGGAGGTGTACCTGTGAATGTATTTCAAGGCCTACCTTCAAACTCACTGCCTCTTTGCTTGACATCATGGGAAAATCTAAAGAAATCAGTCAAGACCTCAGAAAGAAAATTCTAGACCTCCACAAGTCTGGTTCATCCTTGGGAGCAATTTCCAAATGCCTGAAGGTACCACGGTCGTCTGTACAAACAATAGTATGCAAGTATAAACACCATGGGACCACGCAGCCGTCATACCACTCAGGAAGGAGACAAGTTCTGTCTCTTAGAGATGAAAGTACTTTGTTGCGAAAAATGCAGATCACTCCCAGAACAACAGCAAGGACCTTGTGAAGATGCTGGAGGAAACAGGTACAAAAGTATCTATATCCACAGTAAAACGAGTCCTATATCGACATAACCTGAAAGGCCGCTCAGCAAGGAAGAAGGCACTGCTCCAAAACCGCCACAAAAAAGCAAGACTACGGTTTGCAACTGCACATGGGGACAAAGATCGTACTTTTTGAAGAAATGTCCTCTGGTCTGATTAAACAAAAATAGAACTGTTTGGCCATAATGACCATCATTATGTTTGGAGGAAAAAGGGGGAGGCTTGTAAGCTGAAGATCACCATCCCAACCGTGAAGCACGAGGGTGGCAGCATCATGTTGTGGGGGTGCTTTGCTGCAGGAGGGACTGGTGCACTTCACAAAATAGATGGCATCATGTGGGAGGAAAATTATGTGGATATATTGAAGCAACATCTCAAGACATCAGTCAGGAAGTTTGGCCGCAAATGCTTCTTCCAAATGGACAATGACCCCAAGCATACTTCGAAAGTTGTGGCAAAATGGCTTAAGGACAGCAAGTCAAGGTATTGGAGTGGCCATCCCAAAGCCCTAACCTCAATCTCATAGAAAATTTGTGGGCAGAACTGAAAAAGCGTGTGCGAGCAAGGAGGCTTACAGATCTGACTCAGTTACACCAGCTCTGTTAGTAGTAATAGGCCAAAATTCACCCAACTTATTGTGGGAAGCTTGTGGAAGGCTACCCAAAACGTTTGACCCAAGTTAAACAATTTAAAGCCAGTGCTACCAAATACTAATTGAGTGTATGTAAACTTCTGACCCACTGGGAATGTGATGAAAGAAATAAAAGCTGAAATAAATCATTCTCTCTACTATTATTCTGACAATTCACATTCTTAAAATAAAGTGGCGATCCTAACTGAACTAAGACAAGGAATTTTTACTAGGATTAAATGTCAGGAATTGTGGAAAACTGAGTTTAAATGTATTTGGCTAAGGTGTATGTAAGCTTCTGACTTCAACTCTATGTAGGAATAGTGGTAACATTGTAATAGTTAACTTCTATAACCCCTGCAAACCTCTCTTGTTAGCAAAGTTAAAGGGATTGATAGGACTTGTAGGGGTAGAAGCTAATATGGTGTGACTTTAATACCCATAATGAAGACGACAATGGGAGTACAGTTGAACAGTGTATGGATAACAGGGGATTAGTGTGTGTTAATGATGGGAGGGAGACGAGAATCAATGTGGTGAGTGGTAGAGAGTCATGCTCTGACTTGGCATTGGTATCTGCAGCGGTGGCAGGGAGGTGTGAATGAATGGGAAGTGATGAGAGAAACCACAGTCGGAAGTAATCATTTTCCGGTTAGGTGTGTGTGTGTGTGTGTGTGCGTGCATGTGCTGGAAGTGGTGTTGGAGGGCCAGTAGGAGGCACCCTTTCCTCTGGTCTAAAAAATATCCCAATGCCCCAGGGCAGTGACACTGCCCTGTGTAGGGTGCTGTCTTTCGGATGGGACGTTAAACGGGTGTCCTGACTCTCTGAGGTCATTAAAGATCCCATTGCACTTATCGTAAGAGTAGGGGTGTTAACCCCGGTGTCCTGGCTAAATTCCCAATCTGGCTCTCATACCATCATGGTCACCTAATCATCCCCAGCTTACAATTGGCTCATTCATTCCCCTCCTCTCCCTTGTAACTATTCCCCAGGTTGTTGCTGTAAATAAGAATGTATTCTCAGTCAATTTACCGGGTAAAATAAAAAAATAACATAAGGTGGTGCTTTGAGAAAGCTACCTGGAAGATGTTAGTACCTGTGTGAGCGTGTGGGACAAAAGTGATCAATGGAGGGATCTGTGAATGAGTGCACCGAGGCAGTAATGTCTGTAATTATATCAGCTGCCGATGTGACTGTTCCAGTGTGTATCATGAAGTATCAAAGGAAGAGAGCGATGGCCAGAAGAATGATTAAGACAGTGAAAGGGGAGGCATGGTGTGAATTTTGCTCCACTATTGGTATAGGGGCCAAAAATGGTGAGGTTTGGAAAATGTTTTAATAAATGATTGGGAAGGGTTAAACTGCTGAAATTCCAGTGTTGGTGGGAAACGTCACAGCTGTATCAAGTGAAGAAAAGGCAAATGGCCTAGGAGGTGTTTGCAGCGGTTCATAGATGTGCGCACCTGTGTGATGAGAGAAAGAGGAGATGTAGGGAAAAGTTAAAGGAGCATGGAAATGTCTTAGAGAGAAAAGGAGAGTCAGGAGAAGCTATGGATGTTTGAGATGCCAAGGGTGTTGGGAGGGCTGCGGGCAGACTGCTCCTGATAGGGTGTGTTAAGTGATGTTTAAGCATGCACCAGACAGCGTGTTGGAAGCAGTGTTAGGGTTGTATAATAAGGTGTGGAGGACTGGGGTGATACCTGCTGGGTGGAAACGTGAGCTGGTGTTGCCCTGTGTAAAACCAGGTAAAGATCCCGCTAGTGCGGGCAGTTATAGGCCTATTGCGCGCGCTGTCATCCAACATGTGTTAATTGATGGAAAGATCATAGTGAGTAGGATGATGTATTTCTTGGAAGTTAAGGGATTGATGAGCGTAGCACAGAGTGGTTCAGGAGAGGGCGGTCTGCCATGGATGCCCTGTTGACAGTTAGTACAGAGATAGCCAAGGCCCTGACAATTAAAGAGGTGATGAGTGCTGTGTATTTTGACATTGAGAAAGCTTATGATACCATGTGGAGGGAAGGGTTGTTGATCAAGTTGCGTGCGTTGGGCATTGAGGGACATCTGTATAACTGGATCGTGGACTTCCTGTTCGATTGAGTCATACGGGTGAGGGTGGGGTCAGAATTGTCAATGTGGTTTGAAGTGGACAATGGTACTCCTCAGAGAAGTGTGGTTAGTCTGGTGTTGTACACTCTGAGGATAGATTACATATTTAAGGAGAATTTAAAAACAGAAATAACTTATTTACATAAGTATTCAGACCCTTTGATATGAGACTCGAAATTGAGCTCAGGTGCATCCTGTTTCCACTGCTCATCCTTGAGATGTTTCGACAACTTGATTGGAGTCCACCTGTGGTAAATTCAATTGATTGGACATGATTTGTAAAGGCACACACCTGTCTAAATAAGGTCCCACAGTTGAAAGTGCATGTCAGAGCAAAAAACAATCCATGAGGTCGAAGGAATTGTCTGTAGAGCTCCAAGACAGGATTGTGTCGAGGCACAGATCTGGGGAAGGGTACCAAAATGTCTGCAGCATTGAAGGTCCTCAAGAACACAGTGCCCTGCACCATTCTTAAATGGAAGAAGTTTGGAATCACCAAAACTCTTCCTAGAGCTGGCCACCCGGCCAAACTGAGCAATCGGGGAGAAGGGCCTTGGTCAGGGAGGTCATTAAGAACCCGATGGTGACTCTGACAGAGCTCCAGATTTCTTCTGTGGAGATGGGAGAACCTTCCGGAAGGACAACCATCTCTGCAGCACTCCACCAATCAGGCCTTTATGGTAGTGGCCAGACGGAAGCCACTCCTCAGGAAAAGGCGCATGACAGCCCGCTTGGAGGCCTCTAATAGACTCTCAGACCATGAGAAACAAGATTCTCTGGTCTGATGAAACCAAGATTGAGCTCTTTGTCCTGAATATGAAGCATACGTCTGGAGGAAACCTTGCACCATCCCTATGGTGAAGCATGGTGGTGGCAGCATCATGCTGTGGGATGTTTTTCAGCCTCAGGGACGAGGAGACTAGTCAGGATCAAAGGGAAAGATGATTGGAGCAAAGTACAGAGAGATCCTTGATGAAAATCTGCTCCAGAGCGTTCAGGACCTCAGACTGGGGTGAAGGTTCACCTTCCAACAGGATAACGACCCTAAGTACACACCCAAGACAACGCAGGACTGGCTCCGGGACAAGTCTCTGAATGTCCTTGAGTGGCACAGCCAGATCCCAGACTTGAACCCGATTAAACATCTCTGGAGAGACCTAAAAATAGCTGTGCAGCGACGCTCCCCTTCCAACCTGACAGAGCTTGAGAGGATCTGCAGAGAAGAATGGGAGAAACTCCCCAAATACAGGTGAGCCCAGCTTGTAGCATCATACCCAAGAAGTCTCAAGGCTGTAATCGCTGCCAAAGGTGCTTCAACAAAGTACTGAGTAAAGGGTCTGAATACTTATGTAATTGTGATGTCAGTTTTTTATTTTTGATACATTTGCAAAAATGTTAAATAAACTGTTTTTGCTTTGTCATTATGGGGAATTGTGTGTAGATTGATGAGAAAAAAATAGCAATTTAATAATCAAATCAAATCAAATGTATTTATATAGCCCTTCTTACATCAGCTGATATCTCAAAGTGCTGTACAGAAACCCAGCCTAAAACCCCAAACAGCAAGCAATGCATGTGTAGAAGCAATACATTTTTGAATAAAGCTGTGACGTAACAAAATGTGGAAAAAGTTAAGGGGTCTGAATACTTTCTGAATGCACTGTGTATGGAACCCAAAGGGCTTCTGCCTGGAACCAAAAGGCTTCTACCTGGAACCTAAAATTGTTCCTCAAAGTGTTATCCTATGGGAACAGCCAAAGAACCCTTTTAGGTTCTAGAGAGCACTTTTTTTTCTAAGAGTGTAGGGTGTCTGAGTTTAAGTATTTAGGTATGTGATTTGATGAGAGTCTTACATGGAAGAGACATGTTGAGCATATTGAAATTAAGTGTAGGAAGGTGCTGAACCTCATGAGGGCAGTGGCAGGATATGATTGGGGGTCGAATAGACAAACACTGTTGTATTTGTACCAGGCGTTGATCAGGTCATCTGTGGATTATGGGGGCTTTGTATATTGATCGGCAGCCAAAATGGTACTATACTACAGCGCCTGGATAGTATAAAGTCAAGGACCCTGAAATTGTGTGTGGGTGCCTTCAGGACGACACCTGTTGAGGCATTGCAGGTGGATAGTGGCGATCTGCAACTGAGGATAAGGACTTGCATTAGCATACTGGACAATCGGGCAGAAGGTGGTAGAGTATGGACTGGGGGAGAGAGGGAGAGGGCCGGCAATTGCATTGGGGAACGCTCCTCCATGGCTGTTTCCTAAACCAAGTGTAGATGTGGACATGATTGAGGGCAGGAGAGAATTGGGTGACGTGAGATGGTGTGTAGAGTTTTTAATGATATATGCAGATAGTTCAAAGGATCCATTCAGTGGTAGGGTGGGGGCAGGGGTGTATATCCCAGATTTCAGTGTTAGTTTTCGTAAGCGGTTAACTGATTATGTGTCAGTGTATGCGGCCGAGTTGATGACCATGATTATAGGTTTGAGATGGGTGGAGGAGGTGAAACCACTCAGAGTGGTGATCTGCTCTGATTCGGCTGCAGTGTTGGGTAATGTGAAGATGGGCAGGTCGGATAGATTAGACTTGTTTAGTGGAGATGACGGTGCTGTTAATGGGATTGGAGAGGATGGGAGTTTGTGGTGAGCTTTTGCTGGGTTCCCGCCCATGTGGGTGTGGAGGGTAATGTGAAGGCCGATGTGGTGGCTAAGAGTGCTGTGAGGAGAGAAGGGGTAGATATTCAGGTCCCGCTGGGCCACAGGGAAGTCAAGTTCTTGATCTGGGCAAAAGGGTTTGATCTTTGGCAAAGGCAGTGGGATGCTAGTTATAAGGGGAGGAAAATTGTTTGCGTGTACCAGTCAGTAAATAAAGACGTGGGAGTATGGGATGTAGGAGAAAGGAACCTGTGTAGAGTAGACTATGGTTTGGGCACACAGGTTTGAATGACACGTTGTGGATGATAGGGAGACATGAAACAGGTCTGTGTGATGAGTGTTTAGTGAACGAAACAGTGGAGCATTTGTTGATATTTTGTGAACTGTATGACGTACAATACCAGTCAAAAGTTTGGACACACCTACTCATTACAGGGTTTTTCTTACATTGGAGAATAATAGACATCAAAGCGATGAAATAACACATATGGAATCATGTAGTAACCAAAAACAAATATTATATATATATTTTAAATTCTTCAAAGTAGCCACCCTTTGCCTTGAAGACAGCTTTGCACACGCTTGGCATTCTCTCAACCAGCTTCACCTGGAATGCCATTCCTGACAGTCTTGAAGGAGTTCCCACATATGCTGAGCACTTCTGTACAGCACTTTGAGATATCAGCTGATGTAAGAAGGGCTATATAAATACATTTGATTAGATTTAATTTAATTTGTTGGCTGTTTTTCCTTCACTCTTCGGTCCAACTCATCCCAAATCATCTCAATTGTGTTGAGGTCGGGTAATTGTGGAGGCCAGGTCATCTGATGCAGCACTCCATCACTCTCCTTCTTGGTCTAATAGCACTTACACAGCCTGGAGGTTTGTTGGGTCATTGTCCTGTTGAAAAACTAATGATAGTCCCACTAAGCGCAAACCAGATGGGATGGCGTATCATAGCAGAATACTGTGGTAGCCATGCTGGTCAAGTGTGTCTTGAATTCTAAATAAATCACAGACAGTGTCACAAGCAAATCACCCCCACACCATCACACCACCTCCTCCATGCTTCACGGTGGAAACCACACATGCAGAGATCATCCGTTCACCTACTCTGTGTCTCAGAAAGACACGGCAGTTGTAACCAAAAATCTCACATTTGGGCTCCTTAGACCAAATGACAGATTTCCACCTGTCTAATGTCCATTGCTCATATTTCTTGGCCCAAGCAAGTCTCTTCTTATTGGTGTCCTTTAGTAGTGGTTTCTGTGCAGCAAATCGACCATGAAGGCCTGATTCATGCAGTTTCCTCTGAACAGTTGATGTGGAGATGTGTCTGTTACTTGAACTCTGTGAAGCATTTATTTTGGCTGCAATTTCTGAGGCTAGTAACTCAAATGAACTTATCCTCTGTAGCAGAGGTAACTCTGGGTCTTCCTTTCCTATGGCGGTCCTCATGAGAAACAGTTTCATCATGGCACTTGGCGGTTTTTGCGACTGCACTTGAAGAAACTTTTCCGGATTGGCTGACCTTCATGTCTTAAAGTAATGATGGACTGTCATTTCTCTTTGCTTATTTGAGCTGTTCTTGCCATAATATGGACTTGGTCTTTTACCAAATAGGGCTATCTTCTGTATACCACCCTTATCTTGTCAAAACACAACTGATTGGCTCAAACACATTAAGAAGGAAAGACATTTTACAAATTAACTTTTAACTTTTAACTAACACCTTTTAATTGAAATGCATTCCAGTTGACTACATCATGAAGCTGGCTGAGAGAATGCCAAGTGTGCAAAGCTGTCATCAAGGCAATGGGTGGCTACTTTGAAGAATCTAAAATCTAAAATATATTTTGTTGTTTAACACTTTTTTGGTTAATACATGATTCCATATGTGTCATTTAATAGTTTTGATGTCTTCACTATTATTCTACAATGTAGAAAATAGTAAAAATAAAGAAAAACCCTTGACTGAGTAGGTTTGTATTAACATTTTGACTGGTAATGTAGATAGGGAGAGATTGTGTGAAATGTTTAGAGAGGCTGGACGGGGTTGGGGTTTGGGTGGTGTAGTGGGGGGAGTAAATGGGAGGGAAGTGGTATTTCACTTTCTTAGAGGAACAGGACTAAGGAAGATAATTACATTTTGGTAGGCTGTGACTGGCCTTACACTCCAGTACAGTAGGTGGTGGTGTATGCACCTTAAAAGTTGGATGCGATCCACCAATCCAATCCCAAAGAAGATGAAGCAGGGCTGGTTGGAACAGTTCACTTGAAAGGGGTTCTGAAGAGGAATCCTGGAGCAAGAACAGGAATATTGGGACAGGGACACAGAAATGTGGATTTCTGAGGAGGAAAGGAGGCGGAAAAAGAGGAAGAGGTGGTTGAAGAGAATGAGGAAAGCAGAGGTTGGATTTCAATCTGATGAAGATGGAGATAAAAATGGAGATGGGGTGTTGAAGATGATTGGTGTCAAACAGAGTGAGCCATGAGCCAGACTGCGTTCTAGAGGAGAAATTCAAGTGAATGAGGGCGAGTTAAGTGAGGTGGAAGGTGTGGTGAGAGCTTGACATCGTTGAACAAAATACAAAATAATCTAGTTCAATAGGAGTGACATTGTTGGAGAAAGTGGACCCTTGCCTTTTGGCAGATCCATTTGTGGTTTCAGGATGGGTGGGAAAGGAGTTGGGTGCAGTAGAATCCGTGAAGGTGACCTGAAGTGGACTTTTTCTTTTTGTTTATGTTTCTTCTGACGAGAGGGAGCAGGCGCTCTGTGTCACACAACTTGGGTCAAGATCTGTTTCGTGCTTTGCTCTTAGGAACAGGGCAACATTGAAAGGAGTGGGGAAGCATTAAGTGTGGAGGTGGAGCAATTGAAGTTGAAGATTCAGGGTGTTTGGGATGCCTGCCGTTTGGTGCGACACAGACCTGATGGGGAGCATGGTGAAACAGAGGAGTCACTGTCAGTCCTTTTGAGTTTTGAGCCTGAGTCTTTACCAGACAAAGTCATGTCAGGATATATCAGTTGTCCTGTTAGAGCTTTTGTGGTGAATCCACTGCTCTGTTTCAGGTACAACATTTATAGTCATATTGCAGCAGAGTGTAGGAGGGAGATTCCAAGATGTGAGAAGTGTGCAGGAGGGCATTGGACAGAGGATTGTGTAGTTTTGGTAAAGTTGTGTGTGTCAACTGTAGTGGTGCCCATGTTGCTGGGGATCGGAAGTGGCCAGAAGTACGAGAGCGGCAGGTTGAAGTGGCCAGAGAGTAGTGCAGAAGGTGTTGTATGCTGAGGCAGTGAAGAAAGTAGAGGCGGATGGGTCAAAGGTGAGGAATCCTGAGAGGATCCCAGTGAGTCGTAGATCTGTGTCAGCACAGAGGGAGAGGCCATAGTGTTTTGAGCTACAGGGAGGCTGCCTTCTTAGCGTTCATAGCAATGGTAATCAACTGTACCGCAGAAAGGGAACGTAAATCACAGAAAATAGATGTTGTGGTGGCAGCTGCAGAGAAGTATTTGGGTATATGATATTTGACTTCAGAAGAGTTACAGGGTGTGTTGAGTGGGGTGTCCCGTCCTCCCAGGCCGTTGGCATGGTGTAGGAGCAGATAGGGTCAAAGTAGTGGAATGGGGTAGTGGGTTTTTTAATGAGTGTAGCTGCCAGCTGGGTGTGAGATTTTTTTGATGTTTTTTAATGAAATAGTGGTATATAGTTGTAGGGTTGGTTGGTGGTGAAATGTTTATATACATATATATTACCCTTTTAATTTTTGTATAATGTGATTGAACATACACTGCTGCACAGTAGGTGGTGAAATGCACAAACAAAATGTGCAACGACATGATACCAAATAATAATAAGAAGAAGTAGCGGGGGCTGGTTGTGTGTTCATTGGTTGGTGTGTGTTTGTTTTTACGGTGTGTGGCGTGCGTGGGCGCGTGTTACGTATGACCAGTCTAATGATACGTTCAAAACAACTCGTAACTGGAATCCCGAAATCCGACTTCAGTGCGTTAAAACAAATGGGAACTAGCACAACAAAAGGGTCTCCGACTGGATTTTTTTTTTAATTGAACGGTCATCCAACTCGGAATTTCAACTCGTGAACTCGGGCCTCTCTCCAGAGCTCCGACTTTTCACCCTAAAGATCCCTGACGTAATGATCTGACATCGTATTGTTCCAAGTTCCCAGTGGTTTTGAACGCGCCATCTTATTAAAGGGAAAGTTGTTAACGTTAGTCAACACATTGCAACTGCAGCGCTACAAGGAAATATATCGATTGTTGCAAAATATGTTGCCATAGAACGACATATACAAGGGTAGAAAAAGCCTAGACGACAATAAAATGAGCTGTCTGCAAGATGAATTTGAGGTAGGCTACGGTTAACTTAGTTTTCATTTGGCCAGTAACACTGTTTAATATGGTCGATTTGTATGCGCCTTTCTTGTTTGAATTGTTGTCCTACGGATCCAATGTACAATTTGTGTTTTGGTCGATGTGAAACGTTGGATAAGAATTATGTTTGTTTTTTAAATCACATTTCTCATACGTTTAGCCTAAACCTAAATAACGTCATCAAACACTATAGAGTTATTACACTTTATAAGTAGGCCTGTGTGGTTAGAGAGGACAGGGCAAGAGCAGTGTGTTTCATTGTGCGTTGTGTTGTGATCTGTTTTTGAATAAACCTTGCCCTTAGGCTACATTTGCATTTATTGCAATGTTCTGTCGATCTTCCTGTTGAATGTGCCCGAGCTTATGTTTTATTTACAACATGATTGAGACCAGCCTGTTTATTTTAGATTCTTACGGTCCTTTTCTTATTTGTCTGTTAACTCAGCTGGAGAAAAGTGTCAGGCGGTTCAGGGAGACATTCCATGGAAAGATAGCGGTGGAAAAGGCAACCTTACTGATGAGGCGCTATGCCAACAACCACCAAATGGTCACCTGGGCAGTTATACTGAAGAAAGGCAACGGTAAAGAAATGGTTTACAGTAAATGCAAACCCCAGTCATACCACCATAGGAAACCCTATGGAGGGGTTTCCAAGACACCTGGTCCTGTACTAAAAAGCTTGTACCATGGGGATGCTCCGTTAAATGTGCCCCTTAGTCCAGGAACTAGGATTCATCTGTCCTGGAAACTATCCCTTAATGTGGCAATCTGCAGTTGCTGCATCCATTTGTTGGACTTATGCATTTATGATATGTACCTATTGATTCTTGAAGAATATAACTTATAAATGCCTCATGAGCTTAGTTCAACTGTCATACCCCATCAGAACACAAAATATAAGCTTGTTTTAGTCAATGTTTGTAAACAAAGTAAATGAAAAACAAACACTGTATAGCCTCAAAACATGGTTAAAACTATAATTTTGATATCATGGATGGTCAGTCCTTGCATCCATAGCTCTGCGTATACATTTAAAAGTGGCTACATTTCTCCAGCCCCGTCCCTACATTTCTTTACAGAAACAGGGGCCACTAACATCAAGGCGGTGACCCGATCCTGTAGGTTCATGCTCTACAACATTCGCAGAGTACGACCCTGCCTCACACAGGAAGCGGCGCAGGTCCTAGTCCAGGCACTTGTCATCTCCCGTCTGGATTACTGCAACTCGCTGTTGGCTGGGCTCCCTGCCTGTGCCATTAAACCCCTACAACTCATCCAGAACGCCGCAGCCCGTCTGGTGTTCAACCTTCCCAAGTTCTCTCACGTCACCCCGCTCCTCCGCTCTCTCCACTGGCTTCCAGTTGAAGCTCGCATCTGCTACAAGACCATGGTGCTTGCCTACGGAGGTGTGAGGGGAACGGCACCTCCGTACCTTCAGGCTCTGATCAGGCCCTACACCCAAACAAGGGCACTGCGTTCATCCACCTCTGGCCTGCTGGCCCTCCTACCTCTGCGGAAGCACAGTTCCCGCTCAGCCCAGTCAAAACTGTTCGCTGCTCTGGCACCCCAATGGTGGAACAAGCTCCCTCACGATGCCAGGACAGCGGAGTCAATCACCACCTTCCGTAGACACCTGAAACCCCACCTCTTTAAGGAATACCTGGGATAGGATAAAGTAATCCTTCTACCCCCCCCCTAAAAGATTTAGATGCACTATTGTAAAGTGGTTGTTCCACTGGATATCATAAGGTGAATGCACCAATTTGTAAGTCGCTCTGGATAAGAGCGTCTGCTAAATGACTTAAATGTAAATGAAGACTCTTTGTTATTGTTTCAGCTGCTGATTTCCTCTTTAACCTCTCTATTCAGACATGGTCTCTGGTGGTTTAACAACCATACCTATTTTATTTGCGTTAAAGGGTTGGCCATGTTGACAATCTAACCTCTGATTCTTCCTCTTTCTCTACTCTTGCCGTGCAGAGCTGGATGATGAGGACAGAAAATGCTTACAGACGGATCGGGCAGTCAAGGTCACATGAATAAATTCCATACTATTCTCTGTCGCTTTGTGTGTGTCTCTTTGGCTTAGGGGTGTATCCAGGCTGGTCTGTATTTCTTTGAAAATGTGGTCTTTGTGGTCATAAACATGATAGTTCAGTTGTACCCTGACCCTTGACCCACCTCTCTCTCTCTCTCTTTCAGAATGTGGTGCAGAGACTCACAGCTGAGGACAGGGAACCTCAGGTCCCTCCTGCACAGCAGGTACAACGCAGTCACAGTGTTAGTTAGTCCCTCTTTCATTAGGTTAAAGAGTCAATGTTCATCAGAAGACATCTGGATTTCAGGCATTTCAGTATAATGCAAAAATCTCTTTTGATTTTGAAGTTCTTTATTCCGTAACCATATTGTTAATGGGTATTAACACATTAGTAATAGATTTGTGAGCTATTATAACAACACTGTTCAAGGGCTGAAAGAGGGGATAAAACTCCTATCATATTACATTGGTCCTATATCCAATCTGATAATCAGGTTGGTAAATTGGTTGCCTTGACTATTTCTAATTCTATGACTTACATTTGTCTTCCCTACAGCCCCGAGGTAGCAGACAGCCTGAAGACGATAATGATATCAAGGTGAGTCGAGATTAAGGGTTAATGATATCAGGTCCGTCAAGAGATTAAGGGTTAAGTGGATGGCTAACTGAAAGGTGTGTGTGCGCGCATGAGTGCGTCCCTGCCTTTGTGTGTGTTGAGTCTTCAGGAGCTGGGAGAGCGTCTGCGGGTCCTGCCTCTCACTGAGAAGAACAAGAGAATGTTTGATAATGCCCAGCGCCACCTCACCCCCTCGGTCCTGCACTAGTTTGCCTGCCAGACCTGTGACAAGGACTGGTGGCGTCGGGTACCCCAGAGGAAGAGGGTAATGCTCTTCCATACATACCCACCTGGTATACACCGTGGTCTTCACACATTGGTACACTCTGTTTGATATGCATGCCAAACCCATGCACAATAGTTAAAACGTATGTCTCCCTGCCTGTGTCTGTAACTGTGTTCTTGTTACTTTGTCTTTGGATGTGTATTTCACATGGCCAGTTCATCAACTAACTGGGGCCTCCACTGACTGTCATCTCTCCGAGGTATCTCACTGTCACCTGTGCAAGAAGAAATATGACCCTGTCCCTTATGACAAAATGTGGGGTATTGGAGAGTTCTGCTGCACCAAATGCACACGCTCCTTCAGGTAAATGCTGGAGCTGTCCTGTACATGTGCGATTATGATAAATGATAAATGTGATTTAATCTCTATGCACTTGGTTTGATTTGTCCATCAGGGGCTTTGGGAGGATGGATTTGGGCTCCCCCTGCTACTCCTGCTGAACTCTGGTGATCCCAACAGAGATTCTCCCTCCACGCAAGGGAGGGGTAGGAGTAGGTGGACCCAGAAAACCTATCCCACACAGCTGCCTCGCTGAGGACTGTTACAACAGACAAGGTTAAACTACACACACACACACACACACACAGGATTGCTGTACAGCGCAATGTACTGTGGTTTGTAGAGTGTGTTACTACAAACAAGTACCACCAGATGGCGTCCTTTTACATGTCTGTCTGGCTGCTGGCTCCAGCCAACTAACTGGCCTTGTACTTCCATTCCAGAGCCCCATGTTCCTGGGACAGAGTGTGTCCACCCCCGCAGTCGCCAGAGGAACAGGAAGCCTCGCGTGGTCAATCCCAGCTCCATCCACATCAGCTCCGGCTCCACCGTCAACACCTGCCTGAGCCAAGGAAGCCTGGAGAACCTGTACGACCTCATCATGGATGACATCAGAGAGGAGAGTGAAGAGGACAACAGTAGTGGTAGCAGCAGCAGCTAGAGCATCACTGATGTTACCAGTGACCAACAGTCGTGAGCAGCTTCCATGCTTCCCCAATGGTGCTTCCAACGATCAGGATATGATCGCTTATCTTAGGTTCACATTCAGTGTAAGGATGGCATCTCATAGGGCTACTGACATAGTATTGGTTCTACTTTCATTTTAAAAACCATGAAAATACCACTCAATATTCACAACAGTCAGATGATATAAGTGAGATGACATAACTAGTTTTGTGTTTTGCTTTTGACTTTGTTCATGCTTATTGCCACGTGTTATTGCTTTGTTAATGTCTGAATGACAAGGGGAGATTGACCGCACTGGCTACTGCCCAAAATTCTGACTTTACTCTTGGTTACCTATTCAGGAGTTGGCCTTCTAGTAATGTGTGTGTTCAAATAGATTTGTCATATCAACTTGAACAAGAATATATTATAAAACACAAATAATGCATTTTGGTTTCCCCCCCCAAAAACACAAATAATGCATTATGAAATCTTAATATTATTAATTTTCAATACGACTCGGGTTCAAATCAAGTTGTATTTGTCACATGCACAGAATACAACAGATGTAGACCTTACAGTGAAATGCTTACTTACAAGCCCTCAACCAGCAATGCAGTTTTAAAAAAGTACGAAAATAAGAAAATATTCAAAGACGTAACACAATAAAATAATAATAACGAGGCTATATAGGGGTTCCCGGTACCGTGTCAATGTGCGGGGTACAGGTTCATTGAGGTAGTATGTACATGTAGATAGGGGTAAAGTGACTATGCATATATAATAAACAGCAAGTAGAAGCAGGGTAAAAAAGGGGGCCAATGCAAATAGTCCGGGTACCCATTTGATTAGGTGTTCAGGAGTCTTATGGCTTGGGGATAGAAGCTGTTAAGAAGCATTTTTGGTCCTAGACTTGGCGCTCCGGTACCGCTTGCCGTGTGGTAGCAGAGAGAACAGTCTATGATATGGGTGGCTGGATTCTTTCACAATTTTTAGGAGAAAAAGAATCAGACATGCCACCGTGGATTTTAAAATATCACTAAATAATTTAGAAGATACCTGTACACCAATAAAGCACAATTTATTCTGTTTGTTTAAGAATAACCTGAGAAAAACATTATAGTGGGGTTCAAAGTTATTGATAAAGATAAGCTTTATTGACTTTATAAACGAAATAATTCAAATACTGAGCTATATTGTATGCGGAAAGAAATTGGGAAATTTATTTCATACTAATAATACAATTCCTCAGAGAAAGAGATGTTGTTTAACAAGTAACACTTTTTTTTCTCTCAAAAAGGTAGTGGTCAAAATTGAAACCCCTAAAGATTGTTATAAATAAAATAGTCAAAGGTTTTGGATTTGGTCCCATGTTCCTAGCACACAATGATTACATCAAGCTTGTGACTACAAACTTTTTGGACGCATTTGCAGTTAATTTAAGTTGTGTTTCAGATAATTTTGTGCCCAATAGAAATGAACCGTAAATCATGAATTGTCTTTTTGGAATCGATTTTATTGTAAATAAGAATATAGTGTTTCTAAACACTTCTACATTAATGTGGGTGCTACCTTGATTGCAGATAATCCTTAATGAATAGTAAATAATGATGAGTGAGAAAGTTACAGAGGGACTAAACTCCTAGGTTTATCATTGGATGGTCAATTATCATACTGACTAAGTTGTTGTGAAGATGGTGAGGGGTATGTCCCATCTTGATTACTGTCCGGTAATATGGTCAAATGAAGCAAAGAAAAACCTAGCAAATCTGCAGCTGGTTGAAAACAGCAGCAAGCCTTGCCTTTACAGTGCATTCGAAAAATATTCAGACCCCTTGACTTTTTTGTTATGTTACAGCCTTATTCTAAAATTGATTCAATTGCTGTTTTTTCATCAATCTACATACAGTACCCCATAATTACAAAGCAAAAACAGGTTTAGACATTTTCTAATTTATATACAAAATTATTTTTTAAATGAAATATCACATTTACATAAGTATTCAGACCCTTTACTCAGTACTTTGTTGAAGCACCTTTTGGCAGCGATTACAGCCTCAATTCTTCTTGTGTATGACACTACAAGCTTGGCACACCTGTATTTGGGGAGTTTCTCCCATTCTTCTCTGCAGATCCTCTCAAGCTCTGTCAGGTTGGATGGGGAGTGTCGCTGCACAGCTATTTTCAGGTCTCTCCAGAGATGTTTAATCGGGTTCAAGTCTGGGATCTGGCTGTGCCACTCAAGGACATTCAGAGACTTGTCCTGGAGCCACTCCTGCGTTGTCTTGGGTGTGTGCTTAGGGTCGTTATCCTGTTGGAAGGTGAACCTTCACCCCAGTCTGAGGTCCTGAACGCTCTGGAGCAGATCTTCATCAAGGATCTCTCTGTACTTTGCGCCAATCATCTTTCCCTTTGATCCTGACTAGTCTCCTCGTCCCTGAGGCTGAAAAACATCCCACAGCATGATGCTGCCACCACCATGCTTCACCATAGGGATGGTGCAAGGTTTCCTCCAGACGTATGCTTCGTATTCAGGACAAAGAGCTCAATCTTGGTTTCATCAGACCAGAGAATCTTGTTTCTCATGGTCTGAGAGTCCTTTAGAGGCCTCCAAGCGGGCTGTCATGCTCCTTTTCCTGAGGAGTGGCTTCCGTCTGGCCACTCTAGCATATAAAAGCCTGATTGGTGAAGTGCTGCAGAGATGATTGACCTTCTGGAAGCTTCCCCGATCTCCACAGAGGAACTCTGGAGTGCTGTCAGAGTGACCATCGGGTTCTTGGTCACCTCCCTGACCAAGGCCCTTTCCCCCCGATTGCTCAGTTTGGCTGGGTGGCCAGCTCTGAGAAGAGTCTTGGTGGTTCTAAACTTCTTCCATTTAAAAAGGATGGAGGCCACTGTGTTCTTGGGGACCTTCAATGCTGCAGACATTTTGGTACCCTTCCCCAGATCTGTGCCCCGACACAATCCTGTCTTGGAGCTCCTCGGACAATTCCTTTGACCTCATGGATTGGTTTTGCTCTGACATGCACTGTTAACTGTGGTACCAGTCATGTCCAATCAATTGAATTTACCACAGGTGTACTCCAATCAAGTTGTTGAAACGTCTCAAGGGTGATCAATGGAAACAGGATGCACCTGAGCTCAATTTCATGTCTCATAGCAAAGCGTCTGAAAACTTATGTAAATAAGGTATTTCTGTTTTTTATTTCTAACAAACTTGCAACAATTTCTAAAAACCTGTTTTCGCTTTGTCATTATGGAGTAATGTGTGCAGATTGATAAGGATTTGTTTTTTTAAATCAATTTTAGAATAAGGCTATAACTTAACAAAATGTGGAAAAGGGGTCTGAAAACGTTCCGAATGCACAGTAACTGCATAACATCAACAACATGCATGCCAATCTTTCCTTGTTGAGGGTTACAGAGAGATTAAATACTTATCTTGTAGTTTATGAGAAATATAACTTTGATGAAAATTCCAGATTGTCTGCATAATCAAATACCATACAGCTCAGACACCCATACGTACACTACAAGTGTCACGGTTGTCGTGGGATGAAGCGGACCAAAGTGCAGCGTGATTATTGTTCCACATATTTTATTGAACTGTGAAACTATGCAATACATACAAAATAAACTGAATGAGCAAAAACATCAAACCGTGACAAAGCGTTAACATAAACTTACTCAAAATCAATCTCCCACAAATCCAGGTGGGAAAAACACCTACTTAAGTATGATCTCCAATTAGAGACAACGATGACCAGCTGCCTCTAATTGGAGATCATCCCAAACAAAACCCAACATAGAAATGCAAAACTAGAACATAACAACATAGAAAATCTAAACTAGAAAAAAACCTGTCACGCCCTGACCTACTCTACCATAGAAAATAACAGCTTTCTATGGTCAGGACGTGACAACAAGACAAGGGACTCGTCACAGTGTTATACAGAGCCATGATCGCATGGAACTCCCTTCTATCTCCAATTACGCAAGCAAACATCAAAATGACCTAAAAATGTTTTATAAAACAACATCTCATGGCACAATAGGAACTGTGAAATGACACACACTCTAACACGGTCTAACTCACTGCATCTCAGTGCTAGAGGTGTCATTACAGACACCCTGGTTAAATTCCATGCTGTATCACAACCGGCCGTGATTGGGAGTCCCATTTGGAGGCGCACAATTGGCCCAGCGTTGTTCGGGTTTGGCCGGTGTAGACCGTCATTGTAAATAAGAATTTGTTCTTAACTGACTTGCCTAGTTAAATAAAGGTAAAATTAAAAAAAAATATATATACACATTCTTTTGTTGTATTGTTTGTATATTGTTGTATTTTATATTTGTGTGACGGTTCTTGTATATCAGTGTATCAGTGTTTTGTTACTTGTCGCGTTCTATGTTTTTGTGTGGACCCCAGGAAGAGTAGCTGCTGCTTCCTTAGGGTGCTTTTTAGTTGTTCAGTTTGTGTCATTCTTTAGTTTTTTTTATATTATGTTTGTTGTGTAGTAAATATTTCAGCTTTTATTTTCGTAGGTTTTTAATATATATTTTTTCCTGTAAAGCACATTGCGTTGCATTCCATGTCTGAAATGTGCTGTATAAATAAAGCTTGATTTGATTGGTGGAACAGGAGAGATAACACTAGGGACTAATCATGCTCTCCCTCAGGAGCGTTGTAGTTGGCAGTGTGACATTCCAGACTGAAGGCAGAAGTGTTGAGAAGGAACTGACAGAAATTCTCAACTTAAGTGGCTTGAAGTCAATCTAACCGATGCATTCCTCGGTACCTGTAATAGAAATGACTGACATGTATCGCCCAGGTGGGATGACTTTTCAATGAGGTCCAATTCTAGGAACACTTTTTTACTCATGAATACCCTCAGTTATAAGATGTCGCATATACTGGGTAGGGTTGCGTAAACAATCCAAATTAGTAGGCTAATGACCAAATTAATTACAATAACTAATAAAGAAGCTTTCAAGTTGACGCCAGATGTTGAAAACTTGAAGACTGACAGGTTTTATTGCTCTTTGTGGATTGGTTGTCTGACAACGTCACAAAAATGATGTGGGCGCATTGATGTGTGTGTTATGATTCTGAAAGGTCAGATAGCTGGGAGAAAACTACTAAACGACATGGCTGCTATGTCTCCATCTAATTTGGCTGATCTCTTGAGCTGTGCTAGATATGATAAACACAACACAGCTATGTTATCAAAATGTTGTTTCAGTTATATGGCTGAAACAGGACTGTAAAACAACAAATAAAGATGACTAGACTAAACATTTATTTCAGTTTTTTATCTTCCAGAAATATGTAATTATCTCCTGATGACATCCACAATGTCCATTGATACTGACCCTTATGACTTCAATGGAGAATGATTTTCAAATGGGTCTGATTTTCAATGCAGCTTGATTACAGACATTTAAGCTTCTATCATGTCATTCTGGCAGGCTCTATGTAACCTCTCACCTGTATCAATCGTTCTACTTCAATGATACATTCATTTTATTACATACACTTTTTTTGTTTTTTAGCAATCAAATTAAAAAAGTGAATCCTGTCAAAGACACTAAGTTAACTTAACTTCCAAGCCAGCCTGATCTTCCTGGCACATATTCACACCTCTAAACATGAGAGAGGCAGCAACATGCCTGAGATTGACTGTCTACTCAGTGAGACCCGCCATTTCACTGAAACTACCTCTGTGGCCTGGGTAGGATTGAGCTGGATAAAGCAGCAATCTCATTTTACAGATTCATCCCTAGAGTTGACCCCAATGTCCAAAAAGACAATGAGGATATTAGGGACCTTTGTGACTGGCTGGGATATTGAATGTAAAACACATGGCTATGTGCTGACTGAACCGCTCTTGTCACGCACATCCAATAGCACCTGTACTTCCGCCTGGAATTGGTCCATCTGTCATTAGAGGGATGATATAACCAACATGTGTGTAACATGTTATTTGTTCTTTCTTGTGGTGTATATCCAGCCTGTATTTTAATGTATGTATTGTACAATTGAAGTCAAAAGTTTACATACACCTTAGCTAACCACATTTAAACTCAGTTTTCACAATTCCTGACATTTAATCCTAGTAGAAATTCCCTGTCTTAGGTCAGTTAGGATCACCACTTTATTTTAAGAATGTGAACTGTCAGAATATTTATTTCAGCTTTTATTTTTTTCATCACATTCCCAGTGAGTCAGAAGTTTACATACACTCAATTAGTATTTGGTAGCATTGCCTTTAAATTGTTTAGCTTGGGTCAAACGTTTCGGGTAGCCTTCCACAAGCTTCCCACAATAAGTTGGGTGAATTTTGGCCCATTCCTCTGACAGAGCTGGTGTCACTGAGTCAGGTTTGTAGGCCTCCTTGCTCACACACGCTTTTTCAGTTCAGCCCACACATTTTCTATAGGATTGAGGTCAGGGATTTGTGATGGCCACTCTAATACCTTGACTTTGTTGTCCTTAAGCCATTTTGCCACAACTTTGGAAGTATGCTTGGGGTCATTGTCCATTTGGAAGACCCATTTGCGACCAAGCTTTAACTTCCTGACTGATGTCTTGAGATGTTGTTTCAATATATCCACATAATTTTCCTGCCTCATGATGGCATCTATTTTGTGAAGTGCACCAGGCCCTCCTGCAGCAAAGCACCCCCACAACATGATGCTGCCACCCCCGTGCTTCACGGGTGGGATGGTGTTCTTCGGCTTGCAAGCCTCCCCCTTTTTCCTCCAAACATAACGATGGTCATTATGGCCAAACAGTTCTATGTTTGTTTCATCAGACCAGAGGACATTTCTCCAAAAAGTATGATCTTTGTCCCCATGTGCAGTTGCAAACCGTAGTCTGTCTTTTATATGGCGGTTTTGGAGCAGTGGCTTCTTCCATGCTTAGCAGCCTTTCAGGTTATGTTGATATAGGACTTGTTTTACTGTGGATATAGATACTTTTGCACCTGTTTCCTCCAGCATCTTCACAGGGTCCTTTGCTGTTGTTCTGGGATTGATTTGCACTTTTTGCACCAAAGTACGTTCATCTCTAGGAGACAGAACGCGTCTCATTCCTGAGTGGTATGACGGCTGCGTGGTCCCATGGTCTTTATACTTGCGTACTATTGTTTGTACAGATGAACGTGGTACCTTCAGGCATTTCGAAATTGCTCCCAAGGATGAACCAGACTTGTGGTGGTCTACAATTTTGTTTCTGAAGTCTTGGCTGATTTCTTTTGATTTTCCCATGATGTCAAGCAAAGAGGCACTGAGTTTGAAGGTAGGCCTTGAAATACATCCACAGGTACACCTCCAATTGACTCAAATGATGTCAATTAGCCTATCAGAAGCTTCTAAAGCCATGACATCATTTTCTGGAATTTTCCAAGCTGTTTAAAGGCACAGTCAATTTAGTGTATGTAAACTTCTGACCCACTGGAATTGTGATACAGCGAATTATAAGTGAAATAATCTGTCTGTAAACAATTGTTGGAAAAATTACTTGTGTCATGCACGAAGTAGATGTCCTAACCGACTTGCCAAAACTAAAGTTTGTTAACAAGAAATTTGTAGAGTGGTTGAAAAACAAGTTTTAATGACTCCAACCTAAGTGTATGTAAACTTCCGACTTCAACTGTTTGTGTGTATTAACATAGACCTTAGCCTATGCCTGCTATGTGATGCATGCCATAAAACACATGGAAGCTGTAAGCCTACATGCTACTTGCAGATCTGCCACCAGAGGTGTCATGCCCATAAGGGTCACATGGTAACGTGCCCCCTCAGATGTCCTGGGAAAAAAGAAAAAAATAACATTACATTTTTTTGTTTAATTTGTTGTTATTGTTTCTCTGTAATACTACTAGACACCTGCAGATGTAGGATGTTAATTTGAGGCAGTTTACTACAGCAGGAAAATAATCCTGCAGCAATAGGAAATGGGAATTATTATGTGGATTATAATTAATGCACATTTTTTGTAAGGGAAAATCAAGTCTGTTATTTCAGAGTGGAAGTGACAGACTTCAGAAACCGTTTTAAACCTCAAATACACTACAAGTTTACATTTCCTGCATTGCAGGAAACTTATCCTGCAACAGGGTGACCTAATTAAGTTTTTGGAATCAAACCATGTCGATTGCATCCCTACTTTATATCAGCATCGAACATGTCACCCTCCCTAGGAGCGGGGGTGACCTCGACAATTTATTGTTAAAATGAGAGGCTGCCTGGATCTTTAATTTAAAGACCCTTGTTCCCTTCGGTCTTAACGTAGACTTTGATCTGAAGCCATTCTTGTGATTATTGTGATTTTGCTATTGTAAATGTTTGTAGGCCTATGTTGCCAAATTGTATCTATGATTGTATGCTATCCATTCATGTTTTTGGTATGTTATTTTTATATCTGAGAATTAACCAATGATATCAGGCCACACCCAGCCATGATTACAGACACCTGTGTGTGTCCTTTGACACTATATAAACTAGTCACCCCGCAGTGTTTGTCATTATACCGTGATGAAGACAGCTTGTCTGTCAAAATGTTGGTTATTAGGTAATTACATTTTTGCATCTGAGCTCCTAGAGTGTGCGGCTCTCGTTTAATATTTCAAGTGATCAAATTAAGATCCTACATCTGTAGCAATTTTATGAAGTTGGCTTTAGCTAGTCCAGATATGTTCCAAATCGCCCAACCTCATAACCAGCTACCAAGACATTTCAGGCTATCAAGTTAGAGTAACTTGTCTAACTATCTTAGCTGGTATGCCTGCTGGCAAGGTTGGTGGACTAGAAAAGCAAGCAATTACTAAATGTACTGAAGAAGACTCATTCCTTTCAATATTTTACTCAGATTTTAGTAGAAATGCAGAGTAGCATATTTAGTTTCTTAAATAAAAAAACACCCGTCAGTAGGATTCAGACAGCTCAAGAGGTATGATTAGATATGCAGAAAAATAACCATGTTGTCTTTACCTATAATTAAGCATAATGCTTATGGCTCTAGATTGCAGAAAAAAACTGTTTCAGATGTTTGAAAAATGCTAAATTCTCTAAATTGGCAAATATCTGAATTATTGGTGATAATGAACAACGCAATGTCATACATTCCTAATTAATGACATAATTGCGTTCCGGATTTAATTTGTAAATTAGCTATTGTGATTTTATATTTATAGCCCCACCAGCCATCCTCGCATACTTTGTGCCCCCTCAGGTTTTTGGGTTGCATGACGCCCCTGTCTGACACAGAGATAGAAAGAGTGAAATTACCGAATAAGAACTGTTAAGATCTAAGAAACCTTTTTCAGTACATATTGTAGCGACCCGCACAGACAGCTGTGGGTTATGTGTTAGGCTATTAGTGGGTTGTGTCTTCCTTACCAATGTTCGCGGGGTCATGCCAATCAACCTGCTATCTGCCAATCACGGGAATGCCTGGAATGTTCTGATACCGGGTAGCCTGGTGGTTGGCGGAGTGGCGTGGAGGGGGGTTGGGCAGGGGGATGGAGCATTGGAAGTTAAGACCGGGTTTAGCCATTGTTCTCTCTCTTACGTCTGTGTTTCACAAGAGAAGGCCACGGTTGGTTTGTAGGGTACCTTTCATTCATTTGGCGTGGGCTACGGCCAAATAGTAGCCTGTGTTAAGTTGAGTTAATAAACCGTCCATTCGTTAACTCCATCCTCTGTCTGGACAATTGTTCCTTTATGATCTAGTCAGGTCATTACAATATATTCATTAGAGAGGGTTTGATTTGTCCAACATTGATTCCATTAGCCTTTTTTCACCAAGTCAACTGCAATATACACTGCTCAAAAAAATAAAGGGAACACTTAAACAACACAATGTAACTCCAAGTCAATCACACTTCTGTGAAATCAAACTGTCCACTTAGGAAGCAACACTGATTGACAATACATTTCACATGCTGTTGTGCAAATGGAATAGACAACAGGTGGAAATTATAGGCAATTAGCAAGACACCCCCAATAAAGGAGTGGTTCTGCAGGTGGGGACCACAGACCACTTCTCAGTTCCTATGCTTCCTGGCTGATGTTTTGGTCACTTTTGAATGCTGGCGGTGCTTTCACTCTAGTGGTAGCATGAGACGGAGTCTACAACCCACACAAGTGGCTCAGGTAGTGCAGCTCATCCAGGATGGCACATCAATGCGAGCTGTGGCAAGAAGGTTTGCTGTGTCTGTCAGCGTAGTGTCCAGAGCATGGAGGCGCTACCAGGAGACAGGCCAGTACATCAGGAGACGTGGAGGAGGCCGAAGGAGGGCAACAACCCAGTAGCAGGACCGCTACCTCCACCTTTGTGCAAGGAGGAGCAGGAGGAGCACTGCCAGAGCCCTGCAAAATGACCTCCAGCAGGCCACAAATGTGCATGTGTCTGCTCAAACGGTCAGAAACAGACTCCATGAGGGTGGTATGAGGGCCCGACGTCCACAGGGGGGGGGGGGTTGTGCTTACAGCCCAACACCGTGCAGGACGTTTGGCATTTGCCAGAGTACACCAAGATTGGCAAATTCGCCACTGGCGCCCTGTGCTCTTCACAGATGAAAGCAGGTTCACACTGAGCACGTGACAGACGTGACAGAGTCTGGAGACGCCATGGAGAACGTTCTGCTGCCTGCAACATCCTCCAGCATGACCGGTTTGGCGGTGGGTCAGTCATGGTGTGGGGTGGCATTTCTTTGGGGGGCCGCACAGCCCTCCATGTGCTCGCCAGAGGTAGCCTGACTGCCATTAGGTACCGAGATGAGATCCTCAGACCCCTTGTGAGACCATATGCTGGTGCAGTTGGCCCTGGGTTCCTCCTAATGCAAGACAATGCTAGACCTCATGTGGCTGGAGTGTGTCAGCAGTTCCTGCAAGAGGAAGGCATTGATCCTATGGACTGGCCCGCCCGTTCCCCAGACCTGAATCCAATTGAGCACATCTGGGACATCATGTCTCGCTCCATCCACCAACGCCACGCTGCACCACAGACTGTCCAAGAGTTGGCGGATGCTTTAGTCCAGGTCTGGGAGGAGATCCCTCAGACCATCCGCCACCTCATCAGGAGCATGCCCAGGCGTTGTAGGGAGGTCATACAGGCACGTGGAGGCCACACACACTACTGAGCCTCATTTTGACTTGTTTTAAGGACATTACATCAAAGTTGGATCAGCCTGTAGTGTGGTTTTCCACTTTAATTTTGAGTGTGACTCCAAATCCAGACCTCCATGGGTTGATAAATTGGATTTCCATTGATTATTTTTGTGTGATTTTGTTGTCAGCACATTCAACTATGTAAAGAAAAAAGTATTTAATAAGATTATTTCTTTCATTCAGATCTAGGATGTGTTGTTTAAGCGTTCCCTTTATTTTTTTGAGCAGTATATATTTCTTCAATAAGTCATTGCTTATTGTCCTAACTCAATAGTACTCACCTCTGGGTGTTCTGCCCTTATTGGACGATCATTTATCCAGAGGTAAACAATTCGACCACACAATGTAAAACAAATGGGTTGAGAAAAACAACACATGCATCATGAGAAAAAGGTCAGATGGCTTTAGACAATCGTGAGTTTGCTCACCAGTTGCGCACAAAGTTATGGCAAAAACATTGGAATATAAATTGACCACAGCGTTACCGATTGACAGGCACACGAGAGAGACCACACTAAAAAGCCTGTTACAACTTTGGCTTTGCTTAATAGATATCTGTTTGTTTCAAACAGAAGAAACACCTGCAGCCTATCATCTATTCCCTCAAATTTACCGAGATGACAGTGTTAAAGTTAGTGGTTTTGATAATTGTAGTGTTTGCGCAGGTTTACTGTGCCCTGGGAACCCCAACCAGCGACGATGGAGATATTTGGTCGATTGAGAACTGGCAGGTAAAACGCTGTCCCTCTTCTGAAGTGTATAGATCTAGTGGTTGACCTCACCAAGAGGTCCAAATCGCAGCAGGTTCAACAACTCGTGGAGAAAAGCTCAATTCAATTTTCATATCTTTTGATTTGGTCTGTTCTTTGGGGGGGTCATAGTAAAATGAGCTTGTAGGCTATAATTTATAGAAATGATAGAAATGTGAATGAATTCAACATTTAATTTCCAGATTTAGGAGTCCCTCAACAGATTCAAAGTAGGTGTTTCAAATTTGAAAGCATTTTAAATCAAATTATTAATTGGCCTGCTTTGGACTATAGCCAATATTATTGTAATGAAACAGGCAGGGAGCAGGTCTCGAACCCTCGACCTTCTAAGCCCGAAGTCCAGCGCGCTATCGACTGTGCCGCAAAAGCATGCTCATGCGGCAGAGTCAATATCCGCGTTTATAAACCCAGGGTCGTTACATTATGTACTTCTCAAATAAAACTGTGTGTGTGTGTGTGTGTGTGTGTGTGTGTGTGTGTGTGTGTGTGTGTGTGTGTGTGTGTGTGTGTGTGTGTGTGTGTGTGTGTGTGTGTGTGTGTGTGTGTGTGTGTGTGTGTGTGTGTGTGTGTGTGTGTTTTTTTAATCAGGAAATAAAGATTTTTTTTTTGGACTCATGGGTCGAAGGTCCCCAAGTGGAGGTAGAGTCAAGCACCTTACCAGATGATAAATATGTTAGCTATCATTCTTCAGAGCAATTTCAATCTAATGTATTTATTCCATATTTGTTTTTTCAGTCACAAGAGGAATGGAACAAGCCCTAGTATTACTAGAGATGAGATATAACGTGATTGTTCAAAGTTACTGGAATAGTCAATCTTGCTCAAATTATTAATCTGGGTCAAAGCAATCCAATACATGCAACAAAGTTGAATTGATGTAGCATAAGTAAGGAATGTGTAATAAGGGTAAATAATTATTTGACCCATATGTTTAAAAACTGGGGCAGGGATTTGCTGCAACTAATTGACATTTTATGTCTTCCTTAACTGTATCTTTCTGTATTCCCCTTTGCAATACAAGCTGCTTGTCATGTTCAATCAAGTATTTTTTTGTTGTCGCATAATATTAGATGGCTTGTTATGCATACAAACAGGTATATTTGTCTTTACTGAACTTCAAGATTCATTAATATTGAAAAATAATTAGCTTTTCTGTGCTTCATATCAAATACTGATAATTTGTCAGTGAACCCCTACACATCTGTGGCAATGGCTCAATGCTGTTCAAATTTCATTAATAAAAACTATTTGTTCAATCAAGTGCACTTTTTCTAGTGTTGATTTGCTTTCAACTGTCTAGATCTACCAGATTGGTGCAGGTCATGGAGTGGAGATGAAGCCATTTTAGACTAATCCATGCACCCGAGACAGCAACATATTGCAGTGTGTAGTGGCAACTGGTTGAGGAAACAGGATGCTGCCCCAGAAAGTTCAGAAAGAACACCTTGCACACAGGATCAAGACATTTTGGAGTTTAGATTTATTGGAGAGGAACCAAGTACAAAAGCAGGTGCACACAACTTATCTACATATTAATGCTGTACAGAGGTACTGCTGTGTAGCTACAGTGGTCTACTGCTCTTTTGATAGCTTATTGAAGAACAAATGCTTGTGTGAAGGTGAACATTATGACCACGCACACTGGTTTCAGGTAAACCGAGCTGTCCTGGAGTTGCTTTCTATAGCTGCCATGACTGGCACAGGAGGAAGCATCAAGACAACACAGACCACAGCAACATGTTGGGAGGCAAAATATGAAAGGCAGAGGTAAAGGAAGATAATTGTTAGTGGGCAATTAACAGTTGACCTGTTGTAGCAGTGTTCTCAGGTTCCAATAAAATATACAGTGAAATGAGCTGCAAGTTGACCTGCTATAATACCTCTGTGTGATGTTAGGCCAAGTTAGCATCTATTCATGCCAAAGATGCTGATATTATAGATTCTTGATGAACTTTGCAACTAAATCAAAATCATACCCCAAAATATAGTGGACCATGTACAATCTAGTTTTAGAGAGTCAAAATAAGGAAGTAAACAATCTGATGGGCAGGTATATTTCAAGGCCTTTTACTTAACATTCAAAAGCAGAAGGAATGAATAAAGCCTGACTGGCCCAAAACTATTTTAACATGCAATTTAAATTGGAAATGCAACACTTCAACACCAGTGCTTATATTCTGAAAATAATCATAAAACGCCATATTATTGGAGAATTACTTTTAGTTCAACCTGGATCCATTGAAATACATTTTGAAATATACAGTATATTTGGCAGCCTTGAAGAAATACCTCTCAGATTTTGAGCTTGTTTCTCCCCTATGACATACAAATGCACAGATCAAATAGCTTATTTTTAAAATACACAAGATAAACAAGAACCCAGAAACACAACTGAAAAAAAACTCTACACAAGGATTAACACAATTTCAGAATGACAGTGAAGTTTGTCAATTCTTTACAATGTTAGTAAAGAGTTAACTTTTGACATATGGTCAGTAAAGGCCATTTCTTCTGCAACTATAAAGATGTGCACTTTATATATTTATTGCCTTATTGTGGCTATAAATTCTTGAGATGAGGGCCATACGTTGCTGTCGAACTCAATCTTATATATACACACAGCAGATGGAGGTAATTTCTGGTTTCATCCAATGTATTTGCACAATCAGTCTAGCAGTCAGTAACATTTGCAGCAATTCAAAATGTTGGTGAAAAACATCCATTATTTTATCCTTATACACAAACTGACATAAAATGGGTTGACCACAACACAAAACAAATTGTCTTTTTTGCTGGGTGCATTTGCTTGTTCCTCTGCAACATGTTCGTTCAAATCTAGTTCTCAGTACGGCTAGGAAACCAGTCCTGCACATTTTAAAAACTTTCTTCAAATATACTTTGTCTTGCCAAACCTGTACCATAAAATCTTCTCTATCATTTAAATATATTGACAGCATGACTTGAACTTGACATCAAATTCGTACTTCGGCCTCAGACAGAGCCTGACTGAATTCCAGTTCCGTTCTTCCTCCTTCTCTCCCAAAGTGTTTACTTGTGCACTCTCCCTCGTGGATTTAAAAGGAATGGATTGGGGTAAGGAACTTCCTCCAGCCAACGTTTTCACCACCCCGATGCTTTTAAATACTTGAAAGAGTGCACACTGTGGAGAGAAGGGGAAGAAAGGGAATTGGCAATCTTTCAGGAAGCCACATTTAAAATAGCTTAAAAAAACACATTAGCCAAAACAGCTTAAAACAGTGGTAAAACCAAACAGAAGTAAAAAAATAAAATTAAAATAAAGCCAAAACCAAACAGAAACACTAAAAACAATCAAGACACATGGATACATTGTTGTGTTACCTCGACCCCTCCCCAGAAAGACAGCTATATTCCCCATACGTACTAACTGACTGGCTCACTAGGTTAACACGGTTCTACTGAGAAGTTGTGTGAGGAAAGCTAGGGTCTGGATTCAAGCAACCCAACATCACTATTCTTCTTGATATTATGATCTACTACTTAAGCTTGGTTAGGACTCTCAATAAGAATTATCAATGATTCTGCACTAACACAGTATAATGAGCAAAAAGTTGTTTGAAGTAAACTATTCTGATAGTGCGCTTTGAACCCAGGTCCGTGGGTTGGACAGTTGGCGTGGTATGGTGTAGGGGGAAGGGGGAGGGGTGTCCTATGTTCCTTTAGGTGGGGTCCACTTTAAGGCGGTGGGTTCAATAGTCTTGCTGCTGCCACGCTTGGTCTCCTTGGCTTTCCAGTCGTCGATTAGGTCCTGGAGGAGATAGTAGCATGTTAGCCTCAGAAGCCAAGGTTTGTCACGCTCCATTCCAAAACCTGTGGAAGTTCTCCTCAGGAAGACAATAAAAAAGGACAGACAACAGTGGCATAGATGGAAACTAGACATGTTGCCACTTTTCAAACCCATTAAATATTTAGCATGTTTCCGATTTTTTTTAAATGAATACACAACTAACACAGCATAGGCAAACAGTCTGATGCGGTAGAAAGAGAAACAAAGCAAATAAAAAAATAAAGCCTCTCCTGAGGGGTAACGTCACTAATACTCAAACTCCAATACCAAAGTTCTCCAGACTTCCAATAGTAAAGTCAATGTGACGAGATTTGAACGGAGGCCTCCGTGAGGTTAGTAGCACGTTAGCACTGCTAGGCTCAATGATAAGTGGATGTCCACGACAATATCGAGACTGAACTGACGTCTAATGGAATAACTCAAACCCCAACTAATTCCACAGTTAGTTGGAGAAATGTCCTGGCCGTCATACTAAATCAGAATTAGTTCTTGGCTGATTAAATAATATATAAAGAATAAATATATGAAGAAATGGTAGGTGACATACCTGTCTCTTCAAGACCAGGTGCTTCCCTTTCCAGTACTTGAGCATCTGGAGGGACTGCAGGGTGCTGACGATGTCCACTGGGTTGACGGCTGTCTCCTGGCTGATCTCCTTGATGGAGATCTCCTTCCCCTGGAACTGGTTGAGGTAGCGCAGCAGCACCTCCTTCCAGTAGGACCTGTAGCTGATTAGGCCCAGGTCTGAGAGGGGCCGCTCTGGGGAGCCCACCTTCTCCTCCACCTTAGACAGTAGGTAACCTGGGAGAGGGCAGACCACACACAGGGTTACACAGAGACCAGGGTTAGAGAGAAACCAGGACCAGACACAGGGTTAGAGAGAGATCAGGTAGAGTTACAGAGAGACCACAAGCTAGTGGCTGTACTCACTGAAGTCAATCAGCATCTTTCCGTAGCCCTGCCTCATGTACTGTGGCATGGTGAGGATACAGGAGACATTGTAGTTCAGGAACGAGTTCTTCTCCTAAAATGGGAGGGAATAGACGTTTTGAGTTTGAGAAAAGCAGTTTATAAATAAAACGTAGCATTATAACTACGAGTGACTGGTTACCTTTGAGAAGTAGCCAACAAGATGGCAGCCGGTGTTGTCAGCCTCTGTCATGACGTAGAAGAGGAAGGGCTCCACGTCATAGTATAGGGTCTTGTGGTCCAGGAAGAGCTTAGCCAGAAGGCACAGGTTTTGGCAGTAGATCTATGGACGATAGGGTCATGTAGCAGGGCTATGGTCAGAGCAGGGTAGTCATAACATTTGCAAGGCACGATAACATAACATTCCTGGGACCACAGCAATCTCTCACCTTGTTTTTTTTACCGTCCACCTCAAAGACGGAGATGTTTCCCTTTCGATAGATCTCATCCCCTGGTGGGTGTTTCCAGACACACTTGGCCTGTACAGGGGGAGGGACAGCACCAATCATCATACAAAAACCTATTGAGAACTGAGATCCACTCTGAAACGTCTGAATCCATCCATAAAGAACAATCAGAAAACACCAGAGAAACGAATTGACATGCACCAACGCGCTCACCATGTGCCGGCGCAGGATGGTCAGACTCTTCATGTACTTGAGGCAGAACTCACACATGTAGAGGCGTCCCAGGCGGGCGTACTCCTCAGGGTAGGGCGAGTGGTACCAGGTGTCCAGCTCGTACCGGCCAAACACGATGGTCTTGATCATGTTGCTGCCCTCCGCCACCTGGCCCTGCAGCTTCTCCTGCACCAGACGGAGAACAGGGAGAGGGGACAGAAAAGAGAGGAGGAAGAGAGAGGTTTGACCAACGCAGCGAGGGAGAGGGGCAGGCAAAACGCCACAGGAGAAGAACTCATTACTCTCCGTGGAAGCGACCACGGAGAATACGCTTTCAGTTGGAAAAAAGGTTAGAAATGTGTGTGGAAAGGATAAGAGAGAGCTTTGATTTGGAAGACTGAAAGGGGAGCCTCTTAAAGATATCGGCTAGAGTAAATCTAGCTCAAAGAGAGCGAAGAAGAACTTCTCCATAAACTACCCGGTCTTGTAACTGACAACACCAGACAGTGTGAGTAGCCAGATTACCCAGAATGCTCCCCGTCTGGCACTGCCCACCATAAACGGTGAGAGCTGGGCGTCGACTGGGCCCAGTCCAGACAGTCACTAGTACAGGCTCAGGAAAAGAAAGAGGAAAATGGGAGGAAGGGCGATGAGTTCTCTCTCTTACAAGATCCTCCGAAGCACGTGCCTGGGCTTTTCGAAAGAGCTCCAGGTCGTAATCACTTGTGATGTTCTCCAGGAGGGGCTCTCGGTTGTTGCCGTGGGACTGCCGGTGATCCTGGGACATCAGAGAGGGAGAAGAAGCCTTTAACCTCAGAACAATCAGCACATCTCTTCAACCGGACACATTATTTACCTTCAACATATCTGTTGTCCGAACAGTTGTCAAACTGTGCTTGCAAACACTTTTTAATTTTGCAAGTATTATATTTGTTTACGTTTCATATGGGATAAGAGTCTATTACAACGCGTAGGCTACAAGGAAGCTTTTTCTTCTGGTACTAACGGAAAAGGGTAGTTTTTTCTTTCCTAGAGTTTGGATTAGAGGTCAGATCATCACACTCACCATGTACTGGTCTTTCTGCTCTTTTAGCAGACCCGAGTTCCTCTTCTTCCTCATTTCCGTCACCTTCTCCTTGTACCTCATCTGCCTCTCCGTTGGGGCCTAATCCATTATGCAATGTTATGATACTGCCATGATACTGCCTTTATATCCAAATCCTTAACTAATTTGCGCCCTATTGCCTTTCTTGAAACATTTACTGCAAGGAAGGACAAATCCAAACCAAAAACAGTAGCGTAGTGATAACATGAGATGGTTGACCAAATGAAAGGCCCAGGATCAGGATCATAGTACCTGGTGACGGGTAGCGTGTCTGTTCTCATCCTGCCGGTGGGACAACGTCCGCTCCTCTACCTGTTTGTCACGAGAGGAGGCCCTCGTCTGTGAAGAGAAATCCCGTTTGGTATAACATCCCTACTAAAGATATACCTACAGTATGTTGTTTTATTAAGTAGTAGGCAGACAGATTTCAGACACGGCCCAAGAATCCCACACCTCAACACTAAAGCCAACTTCCAAGGTCTTGTAGATTTACCTTGCATTCATCTACAGAGAGGTTGTGGAAGAGAGGGCAGCCAGATATTGAGAAGTGCCTCTCATGTTTCCCTGTCAAATGGCCTGAGAAACAAATAAAACAGAGAACATCAAGTGAAACAAATGCAGAACATAACAATTAACAGTGTGTGTTTTGAAGTTGTAGCATTCTGAGGTCCACATTGCACAAAAAGTCAACTATGTAAATAAATGTCCTGCCCTTATTGACGGTGGAGCTGACAGTTAAGAATGAGATCATTTACCCAGGGAGTTGCAGCCTGGTGTGGGGCACTTCATGTTGAAGTTGTAGCTCTCGTGGAAGCGACGGCGCTTGGGCCTGTGGGAGAGGTCGCTGCCAGAGTCTTTGAGTGACAGCTCCTTGGCCAGGGACTCGTCATGAGAGGCATTAGGGCTGGACACGTCTATGTCCGACTCCGATGAGAGAGCGTTCCCTGTTGGGGTGCGGGGCGGAGACTCGTCCTGGTCTGCTGCTCGCTTCAGGTCTGGAAGAGCCAACGAGGAGAAGAACACATGTAAAGGAATTGTTATACTCACAAGCCCGACAGACACCTCACATTTTTTTATTTTACCTTTTTTAACTAAGCAAGTCAGTTAAGAACAAATTCTTATTTACAATGACGGCCTACCCCGGCCAAACCCGGACGACGCTGGGCCAATTGTGCGCCGCCCTATGGGACTCCCAATCACGGCCGGTTGTGATACAGCCTGGAATCGAATCAGGGTTTGTAGTGATGCCTCTAGCACTGAGATGCAGTGCCTTAGACCGCTGCGCCACTCGGGAGCCCACACGATGGGGCTTAGTTCATATTTCAAGTACCTGGCATGTATCAAGAATTATAAATGAGGACATTCCAACTATCTCACAGTACCATGTTTATAAAGTTTCAGGACACAAGATTCCATTTTGTTGTGATGCTGTTATACACACACTATGCTATATATTTTTTGTCAATGTTGGTGATGCATTTGTTTTTCACAAAATTCTTGCACGCCCCCTTCAGGTTTTCCCAAGGCATGTTTTTCCAAAGGCAAAAAGTGAGGGGTATGAAATAGGGCAAGAGGGGATGATGACTCATCGTGACACCAAACACCCAATACATGATCACATACAACGACCCCACCATATCAGCAACGGAACCCAAAGGAATGAATAGGGATGGTAGCTACAAGCATAGGCTGCAATTTTCAGCAGAACTGTGAGTAACCAGCAGAAACATAACAAATGAGTGGAATAACATGTGGAGGACAACACAAGCTCAAATCATCTATGTTTGAGGACACAAGTCCAAAACAAACTTAAAGAGTAGAAATGTGCTGGTTGAGCGCCACTGCCTCTTCGAAAACTTAAAATGATACAATGAAAATATATCATAAATAACGCAGTGGGTGGCCAGCTCTCAGGTGTGGACAATGGAGCGGGGGGGAACTGTGAGAGAAAGTGACCATGCTGCATCGTCCTCCTACCCTCCACATGCTGCTCCGTGTCCGACCCCGAAGAGCGACTCTGACGCAGAGGGTATTTCTTGGGGGTGACCGGTGGCCCTTGCTGCAGACTACGGCTACGGGTCACTCGCCGGGCAGAGAAGGTCACCACCTCTGCTGGGCTGATCTGGACAGGGCTGGAATCTAAAAATATATTTTTAACAGACGTCTTCAGGGGTCTCTGGCCCTCAGCAGTAATGTAGCATGCTAGGAGGTACACGTCTTCTGTCTCGTCAATGGAGAAATCCCTTTCAAGCAGAGACATTTACACTCCCTTAACAAATGGATTCATTTCCACAACATACCTGACCATATAGGATTCATATACAGGCAACAAAACAAAACATAGGCCCAAGCAGTAGGCTACTTGTTGTATATAACAACTTAATAACAATATCAGTTGTTATCAAATTGAGGACCAAGGGACATGTCAAGCTTTTCAAAAACCACATAGAATGCATCCAGTTTTTTTTCAATAACAAAAGTGAGTGGGAACTATATCCTCCTCTACTCAAACCATAACCACCAGACCGAATAGGGATCAGGGGGGATGACTGCTGTCTAAACCCATTCACAGTTCATGAGCTTGAATGCTGATATACAATGGCTATTGTACAGCAAGAGATAACAACCCATGAGCACATCTATGGGTATATCTACAGACAGACAAAAGACAACCCCCGCATTACAGTCAGTATCTTCATTTTGAATCTTCTGACAGATTATTGTCACAACATTTGGTTCAATGACCGAGACTCAAAACTCATAGGGCTGGAATCCAAGGGATTCATAGTTATTCAGCATATTCCTATTGCAGAAACATAATAATATAAATATCTTGGCCATCTCATGACAGTTCCATATCAAAACTGCATTGTTGGTTAGGGGCTTGTAAGCACACCACTGTAAGGCCTGTACAACACCTGTTGTATTCGGCGCATGTGACAAATAAAATTAGATTTGAAAAACATATTTACCTTGTGAACTTTGGCTGAGTCGCAGCGATGCCCGGGTGAGGCGCGTGTTCCTCCGTGTTCTCCCATAGGTCTCGATTCTGTCTGTGTGCTCATGGTCAGCAGAGAAGTCTGAATCCTCAGTGCCCTCGGAGCTGCTCCCAGCATTCCTCTTTCATAGAACAAGAGGAAAGATCGATCATCAGTTATGCACATCAGTAACATAAACATCACGATTCTTTGGTTTGGTTTCTGTTAGCTTGTATGAACAAAAATGCTATCGTTGAATCCATTTATGATTATCATGAAGCATCACTTGTGTGCCCCAATCTTCCAACAACATGTGAGAGGAAACAGCGCAATAGCCGCTCTAACTGCGACGTGAATAGGCTATATTCAGTAGCCTACAGTGCATTTGGAAAGTATTCAGACCCCTTGACTTTTTCCACATCTTGTTACGTTACAGCCTTATTCTAAAATAGATTAAATCGTTTTTTCCCCTCCTCAATCTACACACAATACCCCATAATGACAAAGCAAAATGTTTTTTTAATTTTAGCAAATGTATAAAATATATATCACATTTACATATGTATTCAGACTGTTTACTCAGTACTTTGTTGAAGCACCTTTGGCAGTGATTACCCATTACCCATTCTTCTCTGCAGATCCTCTAAAGCTCTGTCAGGTTGGATGGGGAGCATCACTACACAGCTATTTTCAGGTCTGTCCAGAGATGTTCGATCGGGTTTAAGTCTGGGCTCTGGGTGGGCCACTCAAGGACATTCAGAGACTTGTCCCGAAGCCACTCCTGCATTGTCTTGGCTGTGTGCTTAGGGTCGTTGTCCTGTTGGTAGGTGAACCTTCACCCCAGTCTGAGGTCCTGAGGGCTCTGGAGCAGGTTTTCATCAAGGATCTCTCTGTACTTTGCTCCGTTCATCTTTGCCTCGGTCCTGACTAGTCTGCCAGTCACTGCCGCTGAAAAACAACTCCACAGCATGATGCTGCCTCCACCATGCTTCACCTTAGGGATGATGCCAAGTTTACTCCAGACTTGGTTTCATAGAATCTTGTTTCTCATGGTCTGAGAGTCCTTTAGGTGCCTTTTGGCAAACTCCAAGAAGGCATGTGCCTTTTACTAAGGAGTGGCTTCCGTCTGGCCACTCTACCATAAAGGCCTGATTGGTGGAGTGCTGCAGAGATGGTTGTCCTTCTGGAAGTTTCTCCCATCTCCACAGAGGAACTCTGGAGCTCTGTCAGAGTGACCATCGGGTTCTTGGTCACCTCCCTGACCAAGGCTCCGATTGCTCTAGGAAGAGTTCTAAACTTCTTCCATTTAAAAAGGATTTTATTTTATTTAACCTTTATTTAACTAGGCAAGTCAGTTAAGAACAAATTCTTATTTTCAATGACGGCCTAGGAACATTGGGTTAACTGCCTTATTAAGGGGGCAAATCAACAGATTTGTACCTTGTCAGCTCAGGGATTCAAACTTGCAACCTTTCGGTTACTGGCCCAACGCTCTAACCACTAGGCTACCCTGCCGCCCCAGTATGGAGGCCACTGTGTTCTTGGGGACCTTCAATGATACAGAAATGTTTTGGTACCCTTCCCCAGATCTGTGCCTCGACACAATCCTGTCTTGGAGCTCTTCGGACAATTAATTCGATCCCATGGCTTGGTTTTGCTCTGAAATGCACTGTTAACTTGGTACCAAATCATGTCCAATCAATTGAATTTACCACAGGTGTACTCCAAATCAAGTTGTCGAAACATCTCAAGGATGATCAATGGAAACAGGATGCACCTGAGCTCAATTTTGAGTGTCATAGCAATGGGCCTGAATACTTATGTAAATATGGTGGGATTTTTTTAATACATTTTCAAGAATTTACAAAAACCTGTTTTTGCTTTGTCATTATGGGGTATTGTGTGTAGATATGAGTTTAAAAAAAAATCTATTTTAGAATAAGGTTGTTACGTAACAGAATGTGGAAAAGGGGAAGGGGTCTGAATACTTTCCGAATGCACTGTATATCCCCAATATAGCTCCGGTCTCCCCTAATCTGCATCGGATGCACTCATAAATTCTCTGCTACTCACAGAATGTTTCAGAGATCTCAAGTTATGATGCTGCGTGCATTTCATCAAATGCCCGCAGTCAAACAAATAATAATGTGATACAGGTTATATTCCTGTGTTTAGTCTGGACTGCATTCTCACCTGCAGTGGACTGCACCACGGAATGAATTGAATCGGACCGAGTACACCCTTTTTGAACAAATCATGGTGCGTTGTTCAGTGTGTTCCCAAGTGCAAATAGGGGGTAAACGCACCAGAGGTCGGAAAAAACGCACCAAACCAATTGTGTGAAAGCCCCCTACAACTGCAAAAACATGTGGCAAAGAAATGTACTTTATGTCCTGAATAGAAAGCGTTATGTTTGGGGCAAATCCTAACACATCACGGAGTACCACTCTTCATATTTTCAAACATGGTGGTGGCTGCCTCATGTTATGGGTATGCTTGTCATCAGCAAGGACAAGTGAGTTTTTTAAGATAAAATAAATGGAATAGAGCTAAGCATAGGCAAAATCCTAGAGGAAAACCTAGACACTGGGAGATAAATTCACCTTTCAGCAGGACAATAACCTAAAACACAAGGACAAACATACACAAGAGTTGCTTATCAAGATGGCATTGAATGTTCCTGAGTGGCCTAGCTACAGTTTTGACTTGAAATCGGCTTGAAAATGGCTGTCTAGCAGTGATCAATAACCAACTTGACAGAGCTTGAAGAATTTAAAAAATAATAATGTGCAAATATTGTATAATCCAGGTGTGCAAAGTTCTTGGAGACTTACCCAGAAAGACACAGCTGTAATTGCTGAAAAATGTGATTCTAACATGTATTGACACAGGTGTGAATACTTCTGATTTCATTTTCAATAAATTTCCTAAAACTACATGTTTTCACTTTGTCATTATGGGTATCGTGTGTAGACGGGTGAGAAAAAACATCTAATCCATTTTGAATTCAGGCTGTCACATAACAACATGTGGAATAAATCAAGGGGTATGAATACTTTCTGAAGGCAAAACTGGACTGGAGTACTAGCTAGTACTCTACACAGAAAAAAATCATAATCCAACGGCACAAGCACATAAAATACCGAAAATATTGTTTACAGGCGTCAATGGTTTACATCTTAATTAATGTGGAGGAGGAGCATGTGTACAAGCAACACTTCCGCAGTACTTTTCCCACAATGCACCATGTCAAAACATTTACTAACGGCCAGAATTGAAATCCACTCGGGAAATGTTCCAAAACAAACATGAACATGAAACGGACCATACATATGTATATTACACAACATTGCCATACTGTTACGTTAACAACTAGCGTATCGAAAATACATTCGAGATGTAAATGGCTCAACAATCATGAATTTAAACCAATTGCAAGTGAGGAAAGGCGGGACATGAGAAAATTAAACCAATTGACACTATGTTATTCCTGAATCAGGCCAATGAAATCGTTGTTTTGAGGAAGACAATTATTTCCCTCACCACCAGCACGATTCAAGTAGCTAAAGCCAGAGAGGTTTGAACCTAGATTACACATTTTCCGTACACCCTGCGGGCCTGTTCCACCAAGCTTTTTGATTTATCACTGCTAACTGGTGGTTAATCTGTTAGCTAGATAACTACGTTAGCTAGCTAAAACGATTGTGAAATGATGTTCAAATGCGCCCCATCACTATAGCCATGAATGCACACACTCACGGATAGCTAGCTAGCATTAGCTAGACCAGTATCGCATCAGCTTGCCATGGCATTTGTGCTATTCTAAATGTTACACAAAACTTATTGTGCTATGCTTTAACGCAAACTTGGGCTCAAATAGCTCTTACTTGTCACGTTATAGTGACATATTAGCTAAACAAATTAACATTACATATAGCTAGCATGAGTCAGTCACCTGTATTTTACCACCAACGTTACGTATCTAAATCAACCAAGTTCTTACCTTTCTCCGAGGCATATTTCACTTTAACGGCGTCTGTTTTAAGACGTTAGCTATTCCTTAGCAGTAAAAATAAACACAGCGTTTTAAAATGAAAATGCTCACTAAAGAAACTGGTTGACTGGGCATACCGCTCAACGTTTCTCTCACACTTCCGTGGTATGTTCAAGCAAGTCGACACGTTTCGGAATGTTTTGAAACGGTTCAACTGTTATTCAATTGGCCACTAGATGGCAGTGTTGTAACGTGTACATGACGGTCCCTTGTGTAAAGGCCCCTTGCTATTCGGAATCCATGGGAGTAGAGGTCGACCGAGTATGATTTTTCAACACCGATACCGATTATTGGAGGACCAAAAAAAGCCGAATCCGATTAATTGGCCAATTGTTTTATTTTATTTGTAATAATGACAATTACAATAATACTGAATGATCACATATTTTACGTTAATATAATACATCAATAAAATCAATTTAGCTTCAAATAAATTATGAAACATGTTCAATTTGGTTTAAATAATGCAAAAACAAAGTGTTGGAGAAGAAAGTAAAAGTGCAATATGTGCCATGTAAGAAAGCTAACGTTTAAGTTCCTTGCTCAGAACATGAGAACATATGAAAGCTGGTGGTTCCTTTTAACATAAGTCTTCAATATTCCCAGATAAGAAGTTTTAGGTTGTAGTTATTATAGGAATCTAGGACTATTTCTCTGTACGATTTGTATTTCATATACCTTTGACTAATGGATGTTCTTATAGGCACTTTAGTATTGCCAGTCTAACAGTATAGCTTCCGTCCCTCTCCTCGCTCCTACCTGGGCTCGAACCAGGAACACATCGACAACAGCCACCCTCGAAGCAGCGTTACCCATGCAGAGCAAGGGGAACAACTACTCCAAGTCTCAGAGCGAGTGACGTTTGAAACGCTATTAGCGTGCACCCCGCTAACTAGCTAGCCATTTCACATCGGTTACACTAGCCTAATCTCGGGAGTTGATAGGCTTGAAGTCATAAACAGCGCAATGCTTGAAGCACAGCGAAGAGCTGCTGGCAAAATGCACAAAAGTGCTGTTTGAATGAATGCTTACGAGCCTGCTGGTGCCTACCATCGCTCAGTCAGACTGCTCTATAAAATCATAGACTTAATTATAACATAATAACACAGAAATACGAGCCTTAGGTCATTAATATGGTTGAATCTGGAAACTATCATCTCGAAAACAAAACGTTTATTCTTTCAGTGAAATACGTAACTGTTCCGTATTTTATCTAACGGGTGGCATCCATAAGTCTAAATATTCATGTTACATTGCACAACCTTCAATGTTATGTCATAATTACGTAAAATTCTGGCAAATTAGTTCGCAACGAGCCAGGCGGCCCAAACTGTTGCATATACCCTGACTCTGCTTGCAATAAACGCAAGAGAAGTGACACAATTTCACCTGGTTAATATTGCCTGCTAACCTGGATTTCTTTTAGCTAAATATGCAGGTTTAAAAATATATACTTCTGTGTATTGATTTTAAGAAAGGCATTGATGTTTATGGTTAGGTACAGTCGTGCAACGATTGTGCTTTTTTCGCAAATGCGCTTTTGTTAAATCATCCCCCGTTTGGTGAAGTTGGCTGTCTTTGTTAGGAAGAAATAGTCTTCACACAGTTCGCAACGAGCCAGGCGGCCCAAACTGCTGCATATACCCTGACTTTGTTGCACAGAACGCAAGAGAAGTGCCACAATTTCCCTAATTAAAAGAAATTCATGTTAGCAGGCAATATTAACTAAATATGCAGGTTTAAAAATATATACTTGTGTATTGATTTTAAGAAAGGCATTGATGTTTATGGTTAGGTACACGTTGGAGCAACGACAGTCCTTTTTCGCGAATGCACACCGCATCGATTATATGCAACGCAGGACACACTAGATAAACTAGTAATATCATCAACCATGTGTAGTTAACTAGTGATTATGATTGATTGATTGATTGTTTTTTATAAGATAAGCTTAATGCTAGCTGGCAACTTACCTTGGCTTCTTACTGCGTTCGCGTAACAGGCAGGCTCCTCGTGGAGTGCAATGTAAGGCAGGTGGTTAGAGCGTTGGTTTAGTTAACCGTAAGGTTGCAAGATTGAATCCCCAAGCTGACAAGGTAAAAATCTGTCGTTCTGCCCCTGAACAAGGCAGTTAACCCACCGTTCCTAGGCCGTCATTGAAAATAAGAATGTGTTCTTAACTGACTTGCCTAGTTAAATAAAGGTGTAACATTTTGTTTTTTAATTGAACAAAAAAAACTGCCATATCGGTGTCCAAAAATACCGATTTCCAATTGTTATGAAAACTTGAAATCGGCCCTAATTTATCGGCCATTCCGATTAATCGGTCAACCTCTGCTTGGGAAGTCCCTACCCCCCACATTGAAGTTGAAATGTAAGGTTAGGGATTAGAGGTAGGGACATCCCAAGGGCCCCAGATAGTGTAAATCAAATTAAATCAAAGTTTATTTGTCACGTGCGCTAAATACAACAGGTGTAGTAGACCTTACTGTGAAATGCTTACTTACAGGCTCTAACCAATAGTGCATAAAAGGTATTAGGTGAACAATAGGTAGGTAAAGAAATAAAACAACAGTAAAAAGACAGGCTATATACAGTAGCGAGGCTATAAAAGTAGGGAGGCTACATACAGACACCAGTTAGGCTGATTGAGGTAGTATGTTCATGTAGATATGGTTAAAGTGACAATGCATATATGATGAACAGAGAGTAGCAGTAGCGTAAAAGAGGGGTTGGCGGGTGGTGGGTGGGACACAATGCAGATAGCCAATGTGCAGGAGCACTGGTTGGTTGGTCCAATTGAGGTAGTATGTATATGAATGTATAGTTAAAGTGACTATGCATATATGATAAACAGAGAGTAGCAGCAGTGTAAAAAGAGGGGTTGGGGGGGGCACACAATGCAAATGACACCGCCTGGTGTAGAGGTCCTGGATGGTAGACAGTTTAGCCACAGCGATGTACTGGGCCGTACGCACTACCCTCTGTAGTGCCTTGCGGCCAGAGGCCGAGCAATTGCCGTACCAGGCAGTGATGCAACCAGTCAGGATGCTCTCGATGTTGCAGCTGTAGAACCTTTTGAGGATCTCAGGACCCATGCCAAATCTTTTTAGTTTCCTGAGGGGGAATAGGCTTTGTCGTGCCCTCTTCACGACTGTCTTGGTGTGGTTGGACCATTCTAGTTTGTTGTTGATGTGGACACCAAGGAACTTGAAGCTCTCAACCTGCTCCACTACAGCCCTGTCGATGAGAATGGGGGCGTGCTCGGTCCTCCTTTTCCTGTAGTCCACAATAACCTCCTTAGTCTTGGTTACGTTGAGGGATAGGTTGTTATTCTGGCACTACCCGGCCAGGTCTCTGACTTCCTCCCTATAGGCTGTCTCGTCGTTGTCGGTGATCAGACACTGTTGTGTCGTCTGCAAACTTAATGATGGTGTTGGAGTCATGCCTGGCCATGCAGTCGTGGGGGAACAGGGAATACAGGAGGGGACTGAGTACGCACCCCTGGGGAGCTCCAGTGTTGAGGATCAGCGTGGCAGATGTGTTGCTACCTACCCTCACCACCTGGGGGCGGCCCATCAGGAAGTCCAGGATCCAGTTGCAGAGGGAGGTGTTCAGTCCCAGGATCCAAAAATACAGGGAAATACATTGACATTACACTGACACATATAGTTTGCATAAAAGTAGACTGTATTTTTTTCTGAGGTAAGATACAGTACAGTACACAAGATGCATAGCAAGTCGTTTGATGTAAATAGACCATTCATCATAGAGCGCTCATTGAGTGTATATCAGGGGAGGTCTTGTGTAACTGACCTCCCTTCCCCCACACATTCTGTCTTTACTACTAAGTCTCACTCCCACCGAGTTCTATAGAGTTCTATACTGAACAAAAATATAAATGCAACATGCAACAATTTCAAAGATTTTACTGTTACAGTTCATATAAGGAAATCAGTCCATTTAAATTCATTAGGCCCTAATCTATGGCTTTCACATGACTGGGAATACAGATCTGCATCTGTTGGTCACAGATACCTTTAAAAAAAAGTAGGGCCGTCCGTGTATCAGAAAACCAGTCAGTATCTGGTGTGACCACCATTTGCCTCATGCAGTGTGACACATTTCCTTCGCATAGAGTTGATCAGGCTATTGATTGTGGCCTCTTCTTCAATGGCTGTGCGAAGTTCCTGGATGTTGGCGGAAACTGGAACAGACTGTCTTACACGTCGATCCAGAGCATCCCAAACATGCTCAATGGGTGACATGCCTGGTGAGTATGCAGGCCATGGAAGAACTGGGAAATGATCAGCTTCTAGGAATTGTGTACAGATCCTTGTGACATGGGGCAGTGCGTTATCATACTGAAACATGAGTTGATGGTGGCGGATGAATGGCATGACAATGGGCCTCAGGATCTCGTCACGGGATGTGCATTCAAATTTCCATTGATAAAATGCAAATGTTTTCATTGTCCGTAGCTTATGACTGCCCATACCATAACCCCACCACCATGGGGCACTCTGTTCACAAAATTGACATCAGCAAACCACTCGCCCACACAATGCCATCTGCCCGGTACAGTTGAAACCGGGATTCATCCATGAAGAGCACACATCTCCAGCTTGCCAGTGGCCATCGAAGGTGAGCATTTGCCCACTGAAGTCGGTTACGCGGCGGACTGCAGTACACGTGGTCTGCGGTTGTGAGGCCGGTTGGACATACTGTCAAATTCTCTAAAACAACGTTGGAGGCAGCTTATGATAGAGAAATGAACATTCAATTCTCTGGCAACAGCTCTGGTGGACAGCTCTGCAGGCATTCAATTGCACGCTCCCTCAAAACTTGAGACAACTGTGGCATTGTGTTGTGTGACACCTGTGCAATGATCATGCTGTTTAATCAGCTTCTTGATATGCCACACTTGTCAGGTGGATGGATTATCTTGGCAAAGGAGAAATGCTCACTAACAGGGATGTAAACCAATTTGTACGTCAAATTTTAGCGAAATCTGCTTTTTGTTCGTATGGAACATTTCTGGGATCTTTGGTTTCAGCTCATGAAACATGGGACCAACACTTTACATGTTGCGTTTTTGTTCAGTATATATGTAATTCTATGCTCACCCTCCTTCTCTCCCTATAACAATATTTCATGAGGACAAGAAACTGATTGGGAGTGCTTCTTGATTTTACAATCTAAAGTCTGAATCCTACACAGGCTTTGCTGGCTGAGAGCGATAGCAAATAAATGAACTGTGGTCTATCTACAGTAAGTGATGATTAATTATGCTATTTGGTAGTCAAATAAAATGTGCCATTGGGTATTACAAATCACAGGGCATTTACAGGGATAGGGCCAGTTTTATAGAACATGATTAATCTGGATTGTACACAATAAAAATATATGTATATTTAATTTTAAAATAATTGTCTCTCATATCATATAAAAATAAAATGAAGTAGTGAGCTAATAACGGCTTTATATTGCTGTCTAATTTCTCAGGGCAAGCCCTGTCCATGACCACTGCACTGTGTGAGGTTACCAGCCCTTCTCCATTGGAAAAAACGACAGCTGCTCCCTCTATGGACATTTTATCCCCCCAACGGACAATTACCCTGCCCACACCCAATGAACATTTATATTGATCATTGTCATGTTGTAAACATGTATACATAATAATAATAATTGTTATTGTATTTTTTATTGTTTCATTCACACCTGCACTGCTGGAGTCCGGAGCTTAAGAATTTCACTGTACACTGCAACTACATCTGTGCATGTGACAAAAAAAGAGAAAAAAATCTAATATTAAACATCCACCTCATGCAGCAACAAGTGTCTACTGACCGACCTTCAAGCCCTTTCAACTGGGGTGAACATTCCTGCTTCTCCTATGACAGTCCGTCTCTGTCTGTCCCTTCAGGACATTTCTCACAGAATTACAATAAGTTCGAATTAGTTCAAAACTGGTGTTTCTTTCCGTTCCGTCCCGCTGCCCCGGCCAAGCAGTAGGGCACTATGCCCACGGTGGCCAGGGGCACAGTGGCACTCTTACAGAAGGACAGCAGGTAGAACAGAGCCCTCGTGTGGGCTGGTGGCCTGAATGAGTCCAGTAGGTGGAGCAGCAGCAGTGTGGCGCCCACGCATCCCAGCCTATATGTGGCGCCACCGCCTACTCTCCGGGCCTCGGTGTAGAGGGGCGAGTGCAAGCCCAAGCCCAGGCCTAACAGAGTGCCGGTGTTGCGCAAGAGGCTGGCGAAGGGTGTAGTGTCTATGTGGACCCATTGGGGCCGCTGGCACCAGCGCTGGGCCTTGTCCAGGGTCCAGAGCAGGTCCACCCCCAGGCCCCTGAGGACCAGGTAAAGGCCCACAGCGAAGGAGAGCAGGGAGAGGGTGGTGTAGATGTAGCGCCTCAGGCTAGCCCTGTAGATCCAGTGGACCCGGTCAAAGGTCTCCGCCACTAGGATGCCTAGGAAAACGGACAGGCTTGTCAAAGAGAAGTTATTTCCCAGCTTTCACTTGCATGTTCTCAATTGGGAAAACACCTAACAAAGGCGCCAGGCACCTACTACCATACCTTGTTCAATGACACCTACATCTTTTGTCTTGCCCATTTACCCTCTGAATGGCACACATACACAATCCATGTCTCAATTGTATCAAGGCTTAAAAATCCTTCTTTAACCTGTCTCCTCCTCTTTATCTACACTGATTGAAGTGGATTTAACAAGAGACATCAATAAGGGATCATAGCTTTCACCTGGATTCACCTGGTCAGTCTAAGTCATGGAAAGAGCAGGTGTTCTTAATGTTTTGTACACTCAGTGTATATCTGAAAGGTTTGCATTTGTAGATGCTCTTCCTGGGGTCCAGTAAAATTAAGGCAGTTATACAATTTTAAAAACATCACAATACATTTCATAACAGATTTCACAACGCATTGAGTGTGTGTCCTCAGGCCACTACTCTACTAGCACATATCTACAACACTAAATCTATGTGTACGTGTGTGTACAGTGCGTATGTTATCATGTGTGTGTACAGTGCTTATGTTATCATGTGTGTGTACAGTGCGTATGTTATCATGTGTGTGTACAGTGCGTATGTTATCATGTGTGTGTACAGTGCGTATGTTATCATGTGTGTGTACAGTGCGTATGTTATCATGTGTGTATGCATAAACAACATCTATGGCATAAACTACATTTATGGCAGAAGTTACACCAAGCCAATCAGTGTGCAAAGCAGGGCTATTACCATATTGCTTATCCAGAACTGAAAGAAGGGCCTACAGGGTAGGTGTAGGGTTTGATTTAGAATTCAGTATAAGACTTGGGGCTCTCCACTGACCTGTGACGACCCCAGCAACAACCTGGTGAGGGAAGTGGGCAGCGATGAAAACCCTGGAGAGGCAGACACACACCTGCACACACCAGAAGACAGCCCACAGGGTCCCTCGGACACACCTGACACACACACACACACACACACACAGAAGGACACACAGTCACCTACTTAGCAGAGTTTGATCATTCAATCTAGATAACTGTCTAGCGGATAAACTCTGATAAACAACATAGAATTTGTCCTCTTACCAGTTCTTGATGTGACCCCCATGTTCCTTGAGGAGGATGGCGAGGAGTGATGAGATCATAGCGTAGTAAACCCCTGCAGCACTCATGGCATGACCCGACGGACTTCCTGTGGGAGGAGAACTGCCGTCAAGTACAGTTTTGCTTGAAAAAAAATGTGCGAACTGAATGGAATCGAACTGAATCGAACTGCATCCTATACTCTTCTGTAAACTGGTCATCTTTGTATACCCGTCGCAAGACCCACTGGTTGATGCTTATTTATTAAACCCTCTTAGGCCTCACTCCCCCCTATCTGAGATATCTACTGCAGCCCTCATCCTCCACATACAACACCCGTTCTGTCAGTCACATTCTGTTAAATATCCCTAAAGCACAGACATCCCTGGATCGCTCCTCTTTTCAGTTCGCTGCAGCTAGCGACTGGAACGAGCTGCAACAAACACTCAAACTGGACAGTTTTATCTCAATCTCTTAACTCAAAGACTCAATCATGGACGCTCTTACTGACAGTTGTGGCTGCTTCACGTGATGTATTGTTGTCTCTACCTTCTTGCCCTTTGTGCTGTTGTCTGTGCCCAATAATGTTTGTACCCTGTTTTGTGCTGCTACCATGTTGTGCTGCTGCCATGTTGTGTTGCTACCATGCTGTGTTGTCATGTGTTGCTTCCATGTTATGTTGTTGTCTTAGGTCTCACTTTATGTAGTGTTGTGTTGTCTCTCTTGTTGTGATGTCTGTTTTGTCCTATATTTTTATTTGTAATCCCAGCCCCCGTCCCAGCAGGTGGCCTTTTGCCTTTTGGTAGGCCATCATTGTAAATAAGAAATTGTTCTTAACTAACTTGCCTAGTTAAATAAAGGTTAAATAAATTAAAAAATTTAAAAAATAATGGAATTGAATTCATTTGAGTTGATAATACTGCATGGATTCTCCAGAAAGGAAAGTGGTTTTGCCACCAGCAAAACCACAGACAGACAAACAGGCACTCACCTGGACTAGTCTCACAGGTCATAGGGAACTGCTCAATTTGTGGCGCTGATGAGTTGCCATAGTAAGGAGTCTCTTGAACCCACCAATAGGGACGCTCGCCAAACAGGATCCTGTGTAGACATGAGAGAGTAATACATCATGTATCACATATTGAATCCTCATCTGTCTGGCAACATACGCATTGGAGGGATCATCTGTTGGATCGTTCTCATAGCATAGTTAAAACATTTGGAACCTACAGTATTTTCATCCTGTAAATATACATATTATATTGTTATTCTTTATCTTAGCATCTGAGCACTGTGATTAGTATTAGTAGTCACCTACCATTTGAAGATAAGGTTGAGCCAGTCTCCCACCACAGCCACCCAGACCAGCTTGACCCCCACTGATTCCCGCAGGTGGAAACACACAGGAAAGAAGACAAAGAAGGTGTTCCGCAGGTCGGCTGCCATGGAAACAAACAGGAACCAGCTCTGAGTGTCCCTGTAGTGAGTCTGGAGGTATCGTGTGGTGCTAACCCCATAGGCGTGGACGGTGTCCATGGCTGCTCTCTAGTTCACTGTATCTGACAGTCACACTAACGTTAAGAACAGTCTTCGACAACTAGTCTATAGCTGCTGCTGTGTCTGATATCCTATGTCAGAAGAGCAGAGGTGTCTCCTGAGATGCCCGCTGGCAGTACCATAGTTCTGTGTGTATTGTCTGATAAAGTCAAGAGGTAGTGGTGTGAGATCTCTGTGCAGCCCTTGTAGTGTGTGCTGCTTGTCTGTCCAGTGCACTCCTGTCACCGCTGCTATCCCTTTTATACCCTGTGTGAACACCTGGTCACTCCACCACGCCTGATCTTTGAACTGGAGAGAGTGAGGAGGGAAAAGAACTGGACAAACATTACATCATGACCGACTGCACTGCAGCCAGCTGGCCAGTGCATCACCATGGGGACTACCTGTGGTGTGGTATTGCTGGAAGCCCCCCACCCCCACACACATGCACGCACGTACACACACACCAGTGGCAGCTGGTGGGAGGAGCTATAGGAGGACGGGTTCATTGGAATGGCTGGAACGGAATCAATGGAACTGTTAGGGGTGTGTACGGGAGGCGAAGTCAGGTGCAGGAGAGCAGAGTATAGTTAACAGGCGCACTTTAATTCTGGTCCAAAAATGACAGCACATAAGAACAATAACGTGCCAAAAACACGGAAAATAGCAAAAGTATAGCGCCTGACAATATCCATATAACAACAAACAATTACAAACAAAGACATGGAGGGGAACAGAGGACTAAATACATGCAGTGATTATGGAATGAAAACCAGGTGTGTAATGGAACAAGACAAAACAAATGGATATATGAGAAATGGAGCGGCGATGGCTAGAAAGCCGGTGACGTCGATCGCCGAACGCCGCCCGAACAAGGAGAGGAGCCGACTTCGGTGGAAGTCGTGACAGTGCCCCCCCTTTAACGCGCGGCTCCAGCGGCGAGCCGACACTGGCCTCGGGGACGACCCGGAGGGCGAGGCGCAGGGCGATCCGGCCGGCGACGGTGAAACTCCCGCAGCAGTTCGGGGTCCAAAACATCCGCAAACGGAACCCAGCACATCTCCTCCAGACCGTACTAATCCCACTCCACGAGGTACTAAAGGCCCCCTGCCCGACGCCTCGAATTTAGGATGGAACAAACGGAGTACGCCGGGGCCCCCTCAATGTCCAGAGGGGGCGGAGGGACCTCCCGCTCCTCAGATTCCTGGAGCAGACCAGCCACCACCGGCCTGAGGAGAGACACATGGAACGAGGGGTTAATACGGTAATCAGAGGGAAGCTGTAATCTGTAACACACCTCGTTCACCCTCCTCAGAACTTTGAATGGCCCCACAAACCGCGGACCCAGCTTCCGGCAGGGCAGGCGAAGGGGCAGGTTTCGGGTCGAGAGCCAGACCGGTCCCCCGGTGTTGCGGTGACGGTCCGCGCTGTTCTTTTGGTGAAGCGCGGCTCGCTGGAGGTGAACATGGGCAGCCTCCCATGTCTCCTCCGCGCGCCTGAACCAGTCATCCACCGCAGGAGCCTTGGTCTGACCCTGATGTCACGGCGCCAGAACCGGCTGCTACCCCAATACGCACTGAAAGGGGGAGAGATTTGTCATATTCGTGTATGTAGGTGGCAGGGAAGTCAGGCGCAGGAGAAACCAAATTGGTTAATCTGGAGTATTTCATTTAAAAAACTAACTCCAAAACCAAAATACAAAATAACATGGGTAACATATACCCGTCGCACACCGATACAAAACACACATAACATAACATCACAAAAACAATCACCGACAAGGACATGAGGGGAAACAGAGGGTTAAATACACAACATGTAATGAATGGGATTGGAAACAGGTGTGTAGGAAGACAAGACCAATGGAAAATGAAAAACTGATCAATGATGGCTAGAAGACCGGTGACGTCGACCGCCGAACACAACCCGAGCAAGGAGGGGCATCGACTTCGGCAGAAGTCGTGACAAGGTTAGTGGAAGAGTGGCGAAACGAGTTCTGTGCCATCTCGGCCCAGGGCACGAACGCCGCCCACTCCCCCGGCCGGTCCTGGCAATAGGACCGCAGAAACCTGCCCACATCCTGGTTGACTCTCTCTACCTGCCCGTTACTCTCGGGGTGAAAACCCGAGGTAAGGCTGATCGAGACCCCCAGACGTTCCATGAACGCCTTCCAGACTCTCAACGTGAATTGGGGACCCCGATCAGACACTATATCCTCAGGCACCCCGTAGTGCCGGAAGACGTGAATAAACAGGGCTTCCGCAGTCTGTAGGGCCGTAGGAAGACTGGGCAGAGGGAGAAGATGACAGGACATAGAGAAACAATCCACAACGACCAGGATACTAGTGTTTCCCTGTGAAAGAGGTAGATCGGTTAAAAAATCCACAGACAGGTGTGACCATGGTCGTTGTGGAACGGTAAGTGGTGTAGCTTACCTCTGGGCAGGTGTTTCGGAGCCTTACACTGGGCGCACACCGAGCAGGAGGAAACATAAACCCTCACGTCCTTAGCCAAGGTGGGACACCAGTACTTCCATTCAGACAGCGCACCGTCCGACCGAACCCCGGATGACATTTACATTTACGTCATTTAGCAGACGCTCTTATCCAGAGCGACTTACAGTAGTGAATGCATACATTTCATACAATTATTATATATTTTTTTCTGTGCTGGCCCCCTTGGGAATCGAACCCACAACCCTGGTGTTGCAAACACCATGCTCTACCAACTGAGCTACAGGGAAGCCGGAGGAGGGTAACGTGTGAGCCCAATAGTTCAACTGGTCATGGACAGCAGATGGAACGTACATATGCCCGACAAGACACTGGAGGGGAGCAGGCTCTGTACGCAACGCCTACTCAATGTCCGCGTCCAGCTCCCACACGACCGGCGCTACCAGGCAAGAGGCCATGAGTATGGGAGTCTAGCCCCCTCAATCAATGTCTCCATGCCTTCAACGCTTTAACCACGGCCAACAGCTCCCGGTCCCCCACATCATAGTTACGCTCCGCTGGGCTGAGCTTCTTCGAGAAGAAAGCTTAGGGGCAGAGTTTTGGTGGCGTACCAGAGCGCTGTGAGAGCACGGCTCCTATCCCAGCCTCGGACGTGTCCACCTCCACTATGAACACCAAAGAGGGATCCGGATGGGCCAGCATGGGAACCGAAGTAAACAGAGCTCTTAGCTGCCCAAAAGCCCTGTCCACCTCAGCCGACCACTGCAACCGTACAGGACCCCCCTTCAGCAGTGAGGTAATGGGAGCAGCCACCTGGCCAAAACCCCAGATAAATCTCCAGTAGTAATTGGCAAACCCTAAAAATCGCTGCACCTCCTTTACCGTGGTGAGAGTCGGCCAATTACGCACGGCTGCAATGCGGTCACTCTCCATCTCCACCCCTGATGTGGAAATGCGATACCCTAGGAAGGAGACGACCTGCTGAAAGAACAGGCATTTCTCGGCCTTGACGTACAGGTCATGCTCCAACAGTTGTCCAAGCACCCTGCGTACCAAGGACACATGCTCGGCGTGTGTAGCGGAGTATATCAGAATGTCATCGATATACACCACTACACCCTGCCCGTGCAGGTCCCTGAAAATCTCGTCTACAAAGGATTGGAAAACAGATGGAGCATTCATCAACCCGTACGGCATGACTAAGTACTCATAATGCCCTGAGGTGGTACTAAACGCTGTCTTCCACTCGTCTCCCTCCCAGATATGCACCAGGTTATACACACTCCTAAGATCCAGTTTCGTGAAGAAGCGCGCCCCATGCATTGACTCAAATGCCGTGGCGATAAGAGGTAGCGGGTAACTGTACCTCACTGTGATTTGATTGAGACCTCTATAGTCAATGCACGGGCGTAGACCTCCATCCTTCTTCTTCACAAAAAAGAAACTCAAGGAGGCTGGTGAAGTGGAGAACCGAATGTACCCCTGATGCAGGGATTCAGAGACATATGTCTCCATAGCCACCGTCTCTGCTTGCGACAGGGGATACACGTGACTCCTGGGAAGCACAGCGTCTACCAGGAGATTTATCGCACAATCCCCCCGTCGATGAGGTGGTAATTGAGTCGCCTTCTTTTTACAGAAGGCGAGAGCCAAATCTGCATATTCTGGGGGGATGCGCACGGTGGAGACCTGGTCTGGACTTTCCACCGTGGTAGCACCAACGGAAACCCCTACACACCTCCCCGAGCACTTTCGCGACCACCCCGTGAGAGCCCTCTGTTGCCAGGAGATAATGGGGTTATGATGAGCTAACCAGGGAAAGCCTAGTACCACGGGAAACACAGGAGAGTCAATGAGGAAGAGACTGATTCTCTCCTCGTGACCCCCCTGCGTCACCATGCCCAAGGAGATGGTGACTTCCCTGATTAGCCCGGACCCTAATGGTCGACTATCCAGAGCGTGAACCGGGAAAGGTGTAACTACAGGAATAATGGGGATCCCTAAACTAAGGGCTAACGCTCTGTCAATAAAATTCCCAGCTGCGCCTGAATCGACGAGCGCTTTATGCTGGGAATGTGGGGGAAAATCAGGGAAACAAACAGGTACAAACAGGTGGTCAACAGAGGACTCTGGATGAGTGTGGTGCAGACTCACCTGGGGTGACGCCAGAGTGCCCTGCCTGTTGCCTCGACTCCCAGAGGAACCAACACGGCACCGACCGGCAGTGTGCCCTCTGCGGCCACAGATGGTGCACGTGATGGCTCCTCCTCCAGTCTCCCTACGCACAGCCCCTCCCAACTCCATGGGCACCGGAGCAGGAGTGCTGGAAGATGGCACCGACAGAGCCCCCTCTGACGTCCGAGGGTGACCAGCAGGTTATCCAACCGGATGGACAAATCCACCAGTTGGTCGAAGGAGATGGTGGCATCCCTGCCGGCAAGCTCATGTCGGACGTCCTCGCGCAGGCTGTACCTATAGTGGTCGATGAGGGCACTGTCGTTCCAGCCTGCTCTGGCGGACCAAGGTCCGGAATTCCAGGGCGAATTCCATGGCGCTCCTCGTCTCCTGCTTCAAATGAAAGAGCCGTTCCCCCGCCGCTCTACCTTCGGGCAGATGGTCAAAGACGGCCCGGAAGCGACAGGTGAACTCCCCGAAGTGGTCCAACGTCGCGTCTCCTTCTCCCCACACAGCGTTTGCCCACTCCAGAGCTCTCCCTGAGAGGCATGAGACGAGGGCAGACACTCTCTCCCTCTCCGAGGGAGCTGGGTGCACAGTGGCCAGGTAGAGGTCCAGTTGTAACAGGAATCCCTGGTACTGTACTGCCGTCCCATTATACTCCCTGGGAAGGGAGAGATGCATCCCACTGGGACTGGTTCCGGACGGGACGGGTAGAGGTAACCCTGGTTGCGCTGGTCGAGGCACTGGGGAGACTTCCTGTCTCTCCCAGCGGTCCAAAGTCTGGACAACGCGATCCATCATGGCACCAAGACGATGTAACATAGCAGAATTTTCCTGGACGCGCTCCTCGACTCCTCTAACCAGGGTCCCTGCTCCTGCTGACTCCATGGTTCGGTGTGTAATTCTGTTAGGGGTGTGTACGGGAGGCGAAGTCAGGTGCAGGAGAGCAGAGTGTCGTAAACAGGCGCACTTTAATTCCGGTCCAAAAATGACAGCACATAAGAACAATAACATGCCAAAAACACGGAACATAGCAAAAGTATAGCGCCTGACAATATCCACATAACAAACAGTTACACACGAAGACATGGAAGGGAACAGAGGACTAAATACATGCAGTGATTATGGAATGAAAACCAGGTGTGTAATGGAACAAGACAAAACAAATGGATATATGAGAAACTTCGGTGGAAGTCGTGACAGGAACGGTGTCAAACGCATCAAACATACGGAAACCACATGCTTGACTCCATTCCATTAATTCCATTCCAGTCATTACAATGAGCCTGTCCTGCTATTGCTCCTCCCACCAGCCTCCACTGAAAGACGTATGCATGCACACATACTCATCACCACCATCACGTCATGCATGTGCAGGGGCTGCTCCTCCAGTTATCGCTCTCTGCCCTGTTGAGAGCTCAGAGTGAGTAGATACCAGATGAAGTAAATGGGAAGTGTTCTTTTTCCCCCGCCGCCTGATTGCCCTCTTATGGGGCTAGTGGAGTTGAACAATAACAAGAGTATGGGTTCAATATAAGCGCCAATGAATCGCTGACAAATTTCTCCTTTCAAGAGTTCAATATCCCTCAATGTCTCATTGATCCGTCATTCTTATTTCATTCAATGACTGCTTTAAACTACATGTACTCTCTAAAGGTTCCAAAAGGGTTCTTTGGCTGTCCCCATAGGAGAACCCGTTTTGGTTCCATGTAGAACACTTTTGGGTTCCATGTAGAACCCTCTGTGGAAAGGGTCCTACTTGGAACCCAAAAGGGTTGTACCTGGAACCAAAACGGTTCTACCTGGAACCAAAAGGGTTCTCCTATGGGGACAGCCGAAGAACCCTTTTAGGTTCTAGATAGCTCTTTTTTTTCTAAGAGCGTATGGTTAACCAAGTTAAGAAAGATGACTTTTTCAGGACATACTACTTAGCTTGTGTTGCTGAAGGCCAAATGAGGAGAGAAAAAAGAGGACAATATGGAAAAACCCACGCTGGACAGGCACGTCGAGCTAGTGATGGAAAAGAGTGTAGCCTCGTTTAGTGAGGGTAGGCATGGAGGGGAGTGAAGGAGGGAAGCGGAGGGGAGGGAAGGAGGGAAGAGGAGGGGAGGAGGAGAGGGTCTGTGTTTACTTCTAGCTGAGTGTTCCCAACCAGCACAAGTTTCCAAGGTGATATGTTATCTGGCCGTGGCCGGCTGACAGACATTAGGCCTGTTCCTTGCCTGCTGCTGCTATTGTTTGCTCCACAAACCTTAATCTTCCCCAGGGAGCTAAAAATAACACTAGCATGGTTCGACTGTGCAGCCCACCACACGTACACACACATCCTACAATTCACATTTCATGTCCGTCCCCAACCCCTCCAACTGCACTAATGGAGCGGATGGCTTTCCCTTGAGAAACACGTTCAGGGAGAGGGGAGACAAGTGAGCGTGTGTGGGGGGTGGGGAGGGGGGAAACCAGGTGAGAGATGCATGATCTAAGTGTGTTTTGTTGAACTCTTCCCTGATTGTATAATAGGATATATTTTTGCGATATTTATTCATGTAACCTTTGTAAATCCATTACAAACCTATTGATATTTTCTAGCCAGCTAAGGGACTTGCTACTGGTGTGAGAGGGGAGAAAGTTGTTATTTCCAACTCAAGGAGGCCATTAACTGTGGTTGATCTCTGCTATGCAACATATCACTGTGAAGATGTTTACTCAGTCAAGAGCCTCTTGTTTATGTCTACACAAATACTTGTGTGAATAACAAGGCAATTGTCTTAATTGTGCCATGTTGATTGCCAGAGTGCTATAACCAGGTTTAATAAACAGAGTTAAAACAGAGGTTAAACCGGGCACTCCATCACCAATAATACCCTTGCCATAGACCACATCACCAACATCACTGCCCTGCACACCAAGGTAGCATCTGTCCCAGTGGACTGTGCTGATAAACTAGAGAAAAACACACAGTTGTCCAAATATTGAATGTTCAGCTGATGGTTGTCTGCTTTGTATGGAGATCAGGCTTCTGAGCTGTGGCTGTTTGGGACTGTGAGTTATGACCAAACCAGGTCTATTAGTTAATGATTACAGACATCCCCAACACATTCATCACAAGTGTGAGGATGCATGATGCATTAGAGAGGAAACCTGTGCAGGACACCATGCGTTCATTACATTGTCTAGTGTTGCTGTTGTTCACCACGTTATAAAAGGAGGATAATGGTCTACTGGAGACTTTTAGCACCAGGGAATCACAAGGCTCAGACTTTTGCGGAAATAATGCATTCATGTCAATGGGAGATTTTTGTGAAAGTTATCCTTGCAGATCACATGGTAGGATTCCTCCCTGAGTTTCTGGACTCTGTCAGTGTCCTCTTTCGTCAGCTGGAGAGGCTTACCTTTGAGGAAGTTCCAAAGGGTAGTCAAATACTGGGGTTTCACACCATACATAGGCCTAGATTTAATTTAATTTATGGTTTATTTTAATAGGGATGGGTACAAGCACAATATTGAATAAACAATCATCGGATGTGTTGCATTAGCTAGATTAGTGTATTAAAATAGCATCACTGTGTTTACACAGTACAATTTAGCCATAAAGTTGAGGTCTTGTTTATAAGGTCATCTGGTCTGTTCAGCATTTATACATCTGTTATAGAAGTTGTTGTTGAAAGAGAAACTAGACTAATTAAGAACTACAGGCTCAAAGGAAGTGTGGTACTATACTATCATGAACCTCAACTTATTGGCAACTTTCCATCTATTGCCCTTGAGAATAGACAGATGTGACACCCATGTTGCTATCGATGTCTCGCCAGGCAGTCTGCCAAGAGAATCCAAACGATAAACAGTCTTGTTATGACAGTAAGGTTCTTTATAGAAACGTCCAACATACTTTCCCAAGTCAGTTCAGACTCCTCACAGTATGCACTGAACCAAGAGACCCTGACATTAAGTATTTTATGCTAGATTTTCTTGTTGCCATAAAGAAAAACATTTCCCATGGTTGAAGTTACCTAATAGTTATGCATGGGTCTTTTATTATGAAAAGAAAATCAAACTCAAGTGAACTCAGGTAAATAACTAAAGATGTGTGATTTTATCGGGCCAGCATTTGATCTAATGTTTTATAGAAATATGATATTTTTCTATGTAGGCTATAGGCTATCCTGATCTAATGTTTTATAGAAATATGATATTTTTCTATGTAGGCTATAGGCTATCCTGTGTATATTCCTCTATTCAAATCTTCTTACTGCTTAGTCTAAGTCTACTAATCTTGGTGTAGACTTTTCAACTCCAAGGGAGTGATTCTCAGAATGAAGGTGCCTCTGGAGAGACTGACAACCAGTCTTTGGTCGACCTCTGAGATCAGTGTGTGGGGGTTCTTACCAGTAACTGGAGCAGTCTACTGGTCATGACTCATGACCGTTATATGGTTAGTGGAGCAGGAAGGTCACAGGGCGAGGACGTTGGGGGGACCAGCACTAGGCAGCTGAGAGTTTAAATCCAGTTGAAAATGTCCCTGACATTAACACAGATGAAGTTATCTCCTCTTTATTTAGGGGGGGATGTGATTGCTGTGTCAGGAGTCAAGTTAGGAATTTGACAAATGAAGTTCCTTTGCTTTCTCCTGAGTGGTTTTTTTGTGCTAATCTTTCTTGTTTTAACCAAGCTAGCCTGCAGGCATTAATTAGAATGGAGGACAAACCAACATTTCCTTAGTGTCTGACTGAAGTCATGCGAACCCAGATGTGGTAATCTCTATAGGAACGTTTTCTCTGACACCACTAACTCCAGTGTTGATTCAATGTATCCATTCCTCTCACAGTTCTAACACTTTAACATCTGGTCTGTAACTGAATGTCTACACAGTCTGGGTGGAATTTATTGGAAGTGGAAGGCCAAATTTAAACAGACGTTTTGCAACACAAGTGGGAGTAGACATATGAATGTATGTGTGTGTGTGTGATGATTCGCCTACACAGGTCTAAGAGGCACTTAGCAGCGGAGCAGAAATCCATCTTTCCAAAATGTGGACAAAGTTTTGCGTAAGAGGCCTCTTAGCTGCATGGACCTTCCTTCAAATATTTACGATGGCCAGGGAGAGGAGGTCATTTTCAGGTCACCTTTAGTAGGGATTGGAGGCTGCGCCAAGATATGTTACAAAATCTGTGGGTTGTCCAAGGGGGAAAATTACAGACTCGCAACGGCCTTAAAAATGCCAAAATCTTGTGCAACAAACCTCTACTGTGAAAAAAAATTCTAAGTTATTTCTTATCCAGGCTGTATCACAGCCGGCCGTGATTGTCCCATAGGGCGGTGCACAGTTGGCCCAGTGTCGTCCGGGTTTGGCCGAGGTAGGCCGTCATTGTAAATAACAATTTGTTCTTAACTGACCTGCCTAGTTAAATAAAGGTTTAAAAAAAAATGTTTTAAACATATTAAAAGGTATTACAACAAGAACTTCCGTTCCCATGAAGTGAGAAGGGGTGGGGAGTTCATTCACCCACTTTGATCTGGTCTCTACAGACAACATGGGGAGTAGAAAGACTGTAAAAAACAGGAAACAGCTGAGGTCCAGCCTATTTTAAACAAATATTTTTATTGGGAGAGACAACTAGACAGATTCTTTCTTATGTGTAAGGTAAAAACATAAACAAAACAATCAACAGAGAGTTCCAGCTTCCTCCTCATACAGAGAGTGGTCAGACGAAAGTGAATTGAAAAGCCTCAGTGCAGTGATAAAGTATGCAAATGAGCAGATATAAACCTATACTGTATTGAGTTAAATATATACAGTGTGTACCATTTAGAGGGTGAATGGGCAAGACAACATATTGAAGTGCCTTTGAACAGGGTAAGGTAGTAGGTGCCAGGCACACAGGATTGAGTGTGTCAAGAAGGTTTTTCCACTCTCAACAGTTTCCCGTGTGTATCAAGAATGGTCCACCACCCAAAAGACATCCAGCCAACTTGGCACAACTGTGGGAAGCATTGGAGTCAATTTGGGCCAGCATCCCTGTGGAATGCTTTTGACAAACTTGTAGAGTCCATGCCAAGTTAGAAATCCAATATTGTTTCTTAATTATTTAAAATGTTGTCTTGGGCAAGATTCACATTTTCATAAGTGTTTTAGTGTTTAGCGCAGAGCACACTCAGGATTGGGACTGGAGACTTTTTTTTTCACTCTTCAAACTTCATGGTCCCTTCAAACCCATTGTAGGTGAAGGGTTCAACGACTGGGCTGCATGCGTCTTCAGTAAAGCAGGCCATCTTGTTATTTTCACAGTTTCCCTCTGACCCTGGGCTGATGTACACCCCGTCTGGAGAGTGAATAGACGGGTCCTCATCAAAGTAGTTATGTGGTCTCAGGATCACTCCGCCTCCATTTCCAACGGTAACTGTGTTGGGGATGTCCTCAGCATGAGGAATGTGGAGGAAGCCGGTGGTTACCCATGCAACCAGGTCCTAGACAAAAAAGCACTAATTTGGTGACTACCAAACCTTATTTATCAATGACCTGAAAATGTGCAAATCTCAAGAGAGAGTGGTAAAATATATGTAAGGACAACGGCACATAAGATCAAAAACACACCTGGTTCTCAATGCTCTCGTCATCCTCAATGTACTTGCTGAAGTCCACTGCTGGTGTCCACATGTTGTTCTGACTGTACAGGCTACTGCTGGTCTGCTCTGAGTCTTTGTGCTTAGTGATGGCTACTTTATACCTGTCAAATAAAATAACAAAAGTTGGTCAACCTGCTTTGCCTTTGGTCTACCTGTTACCTGTGTTTTAGGAATTAGGACCTTTCTTAGGAGGAGAGAGGAGGGAGCCTTACCTAGCCCAAGACATGGACTTCTCCTCTGGCTCCGTCTCTGGAAGGCTGTCACCGGTGAAGCTGACCACCTGGAGGCGGTAGGAGCGTTGGTGGCCCCAGCGGTTGGTGCGGTTGCTGGCGATGTGAAGGTAGCGTGGCGTTTTGGTGTCGTAGCGGAGAGCAGCCTCCTTCTCAGTCTTTAGCTGGGCCTCCACCAGCTGAGGAACCATGGCATAGCGCTCCGGCATCCAGGGTAAAGAAACATTCATAAACTTCATGTCCTTGGTCTGGAATACATTCTCAACCCCTGGAATAAAACCACAATTCAAAATTCTAATTATTGGATCATGTTATAATCCTATCATTGAAATGAAAGATAACTCACAGAGACACGTCCAGCACCAATGTAACCAACTGGGGTTAAAACCAGGTCTTCAGTGGCTACTGTGCGTGACCTTTCATCGGTTCATACTAGGCCAAATGCATTGTTCACACTTACCCAACACGTCCAGGTCAACTTTGAAGTTGATGAAATGAGTGTGGATGTTCCCAATAGTATTTTCTGCCACCTGGTGTCCGTATTTGAGATTGCCATCAACATTGAAAGATGACGATATGTATCCAGTGGCATGCACTTTGGTCTCAACAGAGCCGCTCTGGTAAAAAATGAAGTCCCACAAGTAGTCATAGTTACCTATGGCCGTAATTGTCCTAAAAACTAAGGCACTGTTAACCATGCCTCCATAACTATTGCTGAAAAAGTCCGAGAAGTGTCTTCTGAGAGGACGGCCTGTATTGTGCTCAAAAAGGCAAATTGAATTCCTGAATCTATGAGGTGCACTGACGTCAATGTATCGGAATGTGTCGATGTAGGTTGCAGCGTACGGACAATCCACGCCTCGAACAAGCTCGTGCGCAAAGCGACCTATTCCGATACTAGAGTCCAAAAACTTAGTCAGAATCATGCCCGGTGTGATGGAACCATAAACTGACATTGCCTCTTGAACACTAACCTCATAAGCTATCCTCTCCCCCTTAAAACGAATGTCAAAAACTCTCATACCGGTGAGGGAACTCAGACCAAACGCAAAACTCCATTCGAGATACATGACATGATTATTCTTGACACTGAAGCGTTTACCTTGCGCGTAAAACTGCTGAGGGCTTAAACCGGTGGGTTTACTTTTAGGTTTGAGTGATGCATAGTTCTGGACAGGTTTATACACAATTTTAGTCACTGTCCCGGCATCATATTGTTTTATAAGATCCTCAACACTGTCGAAGTACTGTCCGTTATAAAGTAATCTCTTCACACTCCAAAGAGACGCGTTGGTGCTTTCGTGGTTGATTAAAACTTCCAAACCTACAGGGTGGATATACATCCCACTCAAATCACGAAAGAAAGATATCCATGTCTGTCTCTCTTCCGATTTGACACCCCGAGGCATGCCTTCGAAACCATTCAGGGTTTTTTCTTTACTGACACCAAAACTTTCTTTCACAATTTTACCAAGTTTTGTAAATACCTCTTCATTAATAAACTTGAAAATAAGTGCATATTCACCAATGGTGACCGTACGCGCATTGATGGGCAACTCTTCTTTATACCTCTCAACGGTGACATCGCGGTGGTAAGTCGGGTTGGGGAGAGGTCCCACCACATATTCCTTAATGTGCCCCAGGGTGCCATAGAAAACCACCGCAGTAGCCTCTCTCACCGGCTTGGGTTTATTGTTATCTAGGTAGCCAAGTGCATCCGCTTTCCTTGGCAGCAAAATATCAATTAAGAAGAGAAAATTCCCTGAAGGCTTTGTAAGCGCATTGACAGAAATATCCAAGTCTTTCTGATTACTCATATAGTCGCGGACTTGGAGATATTCCTCGGCGGACAGGTCAGCAAACACCGCGCTGCGTTCATTGTGTTTGCCCTTGAAAACATGATGCGGCTTCGAGGAGCATTTGGGCAGCCTACCTGAGTAAAGACAGACGATGACAATATTCGCTATTACTGAGATCAGGCCAAAGAGTATCAATATCCATTTAACTAATGAAGTCATTCTCAAAACCACCATCTAAACACCATGGGGTGTTCTGGATAGTGGAGGCGATTGCGAGGAGCATAAAATAAGATTAGGCGCGCAACTGAATTTGGGATGAGCCACACCCGTCCGTCCCTCGTCCCACCCCCGTGCAGCACCCTCAAGACATTCAAAGTTCTCGTATACTTTGAGTAAAGTTATGCAATTGCCGGGATTTAATCCAATAGTTTTCGGATAAAGGCCAACATTCCTCCTGCGTAACGTGTATTTTACGCACATATTATATGCTCCCTGTGGAAAGGGTTGTGCGTTCCTGTCAATAAATACCTGTTCAATGGACTTGGTTATGTTGATATATTTTTTACAGATATTTTATTTGTACATGTAGGCCTAGATTGAAAATTAAATGTGTAACTATTTTTACACAAAATGTGGTGTGCAAGAGCATCGTCTTCTTGAAGTTGCAATACACTATAAGGGTTCTTTTAGTTGAAATACACTATAATGGTTCTTTTAGTTGAAATACACTATAATGGTTCTTTTAGTTGAAATACACTATAATGGTTATTTTAGTTGAAATACACTATAATGGTTATTTTAGTTGAAATACACTATAATGGTTCTTTTAGTTGAAATACACTATAATGGTTATTTTAGTTGGGAAGCCTCTATAAACCAGGCATCATGCGCAGACAAAACAATTGATGGTGTTGCTTTTGTTGTTTTTCACTAGCCTGGGTCTCACTGCACTGTCGAAGTGAAAAAACACCTTAATCTTGATTTGTCTGTTGTCGCCCGCCGTGTTTCCTGGACCCTGGTGGGAATAGTTTTCCGTTTCGGAACGCAGCCAACATTTGATGTAAGTGGAAAGCCACAAGTCTTGGCAGCCTTTCTGAAAGTCCTCAGTCTGAAGTAGGTTTATAGTGTATAGCGCTCCTCACTTTTTCTTTCTGAGGCAAGCCTTCTAACCAACAAACACAGCTATAACTCTTAGTTGCTACATCCAATTTTGGATATAGGCATTAAAAGAATGATATAGCCTATACCCATTGATTCTTGAGTAATAGGTTAAGTTATAAATGCCTCATGAGCTAGTTCAACTGTCGTAGACCTACCTCATCAGAACCCAAAATATAAGCTTGTTTTACACCAATGTTTGTATACAATGTAGGCCTAAATGTAAACGAACAATGCATACCCTCAAAACATGCAAAACATGGCTAGCAGAGACATCTTTGTATTAGCAACTGATAATTATGAGCTTATAAGGTATTAAAGTTAAGGGACATCACCCTGGGCGGGGTGAACCATAGTAGGGGATAAAAAGGGAAAACACCATATTTTGTGCTGAGTGTGTTACTTGCAAATTACTGTAAGTGAATACTCCTTATTAAACAACCTAACCTCTGATCAAAGTAGTTTCCTGTGGTCTCTTGTATGAACATAGGGTAGAAATACCTTACAACTGTTTGCATCTGAGTGATTGAAGCAGGGAGAACAGGGCATGGCTGGGGTCCCTGATGATCATCTTGGCCTTCCTGCGACACCTGGTGTGGTAGGTTCCTGTAGGGCAGGCAGTGTGCACCCAATGGTGAATTCGACTGCACGTATCACCCTCTGAAGCGCCTTACAGTCCGTAGCGGTGGAGTTGCCGTAACAGGCTGTGATGCAGCCCGACAGTATGCTCTCGATGATGTACCTGTCGAACATTGTGAGGGCCCTTTGGGACAGGCCGAATTTCTTCAGCATCCTGAGGTTGAAAGGTCACTGTCGTGCCTTCTTCATCTGTCCGTGTGGTTAGACCATTTCAGCTTCTCCGAGATGTGTACACCAAGGAATTAAGTTATTGACTGTCTCCACGGCGGCCCCGTTGATGAGAATAGGGGCATGTCCAGCCTTGTTCGTCCTGAAGTCCACAATCAGCTCCTTTGTTTTGCTAACGTTGAGGGAGAGGTTGTTTACCTTGCACCACGCCGTCAGAGTGCCTTCCTCCTAGCTGTAAACACTCGTGTTGTTGTTGGTACTCAGGCCTACTACTGTCGTGTTGTCAGCAAACTTGATGGAGTTGGAACTGTGTGAGGCCACGCAGTCGTGTGTATACAGGGAATACAGAAGGGGACTGAGAACACACCCTGTGTTGAGAATCAATGTCGACAAGGTAATGTTGCCTACCTTCACCACCTGGGGGTGTCCCGTCAGGAGGCCAAGGACCCAGTTGCAAAGGGAGGAGTTCAGACCCAGGGCCGTGAGCTTTGTAATGAGCTTATAGGGCACTATGGTATTGAAGGCTGAGATGTAGTCAATGAACAGCATCCTCACATATGCATTCCTTTTGTCCAGGTGGCTAAGGGCAGTGTGCAGTGCAATGGCGATTGCGTCGTCCGTGGATCTGTCAGGGCGGTAGGCGATTTGGAGAGAGTCGAGTGTGTCAGGGAGGGAGGTGATATGGTCTTTGACTAGCCTCTTTAAGTACTTCATGATAACAGAAGTGAGTGCTACTGGTTGGTAGTCATTCAGTTCAGTTACTTTCCCTTTCTTGGGCACGGGGATGATAGTGGACATCTTGAAGCAGGTGGGTATAGCGGCCTGACCTAGGGAGAGAAGATGTCAGAGAAGACAACAGCCAGCTGGTCTGCACATGCTCTGAGGGCAGGGCTAGCAATGCCATTACATTTACATTTACGTCATTTAGCAGACGCTCTTATCCAGAGTGACTTACAAATTACTGCCATCTGAGCCATCAGCCTTGTGAGGGTTAACACATTTGAATGAGTTACATATGTCCTCAGTGGAGACTGGGTGTGTAGCCCATGTTGTCATCGGGGCTCTCCTTGGCAGCTTAGGGTCATTGTGCTCGAATCATGAGAAAAAGGGGTTTAGCTCGTCCGGTAGTGGGGCGTTGGTGCCCGGGATATGGATGGCTTTCTTTTTTTATGCTTCAATTAAGGAATCTATCTTTAATTTCAGGATTAACTGGTATATTTGGATACATTTTATTCCCCATATTCTATTGATCCAATACAACAACACAATTCAGAATTATTAAAAAAAATGTTTTGCTTCGGGCCCCCAAAACGCTAGGCTGTATGTGTGGGTATCGATGTGGGTATGGAGACCTGCGAGCCTCTGCGGCCCCTCGTGATGATTTCAGATTTTATTTCTGGCTCCCACCCCCATCAAAGTTGCCCATCCCTGACCTATACATTTTTCAGCCTTTGACCTTCCTGCCATTCGACTTAGATACGTTTCTATAATTCACAAATGTATTCCTGGCCAGTGCACGAGCTGCGTCGCCCACTCATTTTCAAATCAAATCTATTTATATTTTCCTTCTCCTATGAGTCCTCTCTCCCTTGTGACAACTTTCAGATGTTGAATTCCAGGGAAACAACAATTTGCATCTCAGGAGGAACTCCGATAAGTTGTAGCAAATTCAGTGTCTGTTTATACAAGAAAACCAAGAATTGTAGATCACTTTGAGTATACCGGCCTATCTGCAGAACTATGAGAATATTTGATTTGTTAAATACACATTTATATATATCTAGCTATATTATCTATATTATAATATGCTAAGCATTCTAAGCTGCAGGAGGATCCCCTTCTACAATTCGTGCCAATTTTCTTAATTTCAAGCTCAAAAGAAGCACGTCCTCCTGTTGGTCTGGCTGGCCACTTCATATTCCTCTGTATTTTGTATTTTTTACCCATAATGCTCATTGACTTGACATTCCATATTACCATTAAGTAAAGCCAAGTGATTATTTCTACTAGGGTTCATTGGGTTGGCCAAAGAAACAGAACACTATTTTAATTAGCAAAATAAAAAATATTGTCATCCTGCCAATACTATGATGACACTGAAGACAGTAGTTTTCAATGGATGTGTTTGTAAATTCACTCTAGAGTGCCAGAGTGTGCTCATTGTGTGCTCTGGGCATTTGTAAATTCATAGCTTTGTCAGATTGTCAGTTCGTAAATTCAGAGTGCTCTCTAGCCAAGGACCAGGGTTGATCTGAGCATTCTGACCTCACAACGGCACTCAAGCACCCAAGCTAACTGGCTAATGTTGGCTAGTTTGCTAGCTACTTCCAGACACAAATGAGAGAACATCTCTCTGACCCTTTTACTCACCCTAGCAGAGCTGGTTAGACTGTTTTCATGTTATCTAGAGCGTTGGCGACTGTAACTGTGCTGCTGGCAACAAATATATATATATATATATATATATATATATATAAATAAAAATTGCCAACGTTTCCTGACACAGGTCATATTCAACGGGCATTGCGTGTTCGTAAATTCATCAGTTGTTTTGCGCTCTGGCACACAGATGAGAGGGCATTGAAATCAGAGTAGATGGCCAGAGTGAATTTATGAATGCACCCAAAATTCGAACTATCATAAAAATGTATCCCTCCAGCCCTATAAAATGGACTCAGAGACTATACACTGGCTCTTGCCAGCCCTGTGCAGTGTTTTCCTCTTCTGAGTCAGATGATGTTGAGCTTGAGCTTGTTCCCGGCTGAAAACTTTTATCCAATAGGTCTACATGCTCTGTAGTACTAAAGCTGGTGTCAACGTCATCAACAACAGGAGCAGGATTAGTCTGCTGAACATACACTAGTCAGTGATTAGCCAACATTTTACTACTTTGTCCCAATCAAACATGTTACTCCAGCAGCATGTGCTTGCTTGTAGTTTGCAGTCGTTGTCGACATAAAACTAAAATTCAATCGTTATTCACAAGCTAATGTTTTATGAACGAGTGGCTGGTCCAGTGAATAATGTTAGCTACGTGCCTATTGACACCCATTCTCAACTGGATCCACCTTCGACAGGTGCGGTACTATATGCAAGACCAGCTGCCATTGCCCAAGACAAGACAAGGTTCACCAGCTGAAGAACATTAAGGACCATGCCTGGAACACTCCACCAACACAACATCCATATTCAGTTAGAGTGATGTTGTAGTATAATATACCACAACTGCATTGTGGTATAAATATGGCTAGTTCTTGTACATAAACTTTTCAGGGCCGTCTTTCAAAGTTATTTGGATTTTTATGAATTAACTTCATAGATTTTCATTGTAAAGGGTTTAAACACTGTTTCCCATGCTTGTTCAATGAACCATAAACAACATGCACCTGTAGAACGGTCGTTAAGACACTAACAGCTTACAGACGGTTGGCAATTAAGGTCACAGTTATGAAAACTTAGGACACTAAAGAGGCCTTTCTACTGACTCTGAAAAACACCAAAAGAAAGATGCCCAGGGTCCCTGCTCATCTGCGTGAATGTGCCTTAGGCATGCTGCAAGGAGGCATTAGGACTGCAGATGTGGCCAGGGCAATAAATGGCAATGTCCATACTGTGAGATGCCTAAGACAGCGCTACAGGGAGACAGGACGGACAGCTGATCATCCTCGCAGACCAGGTGTAACAACACCTGCACAGGATCGGTACATCCGAACATCACACTTGCGGGACAGGTACAGGATGGCAACAACAACTGCCCGAGTTACACTAGGAATGCTCGATCCCTCCATCAGTGCTCAGACTGTTCGCAATAGGCTGAGAGAGGCTGGACTGATGGCTTGTAGGCCTGTTGTAAGGCAGGTCCTCACAAGACATCACCGGCAACAACGTCGCCTTTGGGCACAATCCCACCGCCGCTGGACCAGACAGGACTGGCAAAAAGTGCTCTTCACTGATGAGTCGCGGTTTTGTCTCACCAGGGGTGATTGTCGACTTCGTGTTCATCGTAGAAGGAATGAGCATTACACCGAGGCCTGTACTCTGGAGCAGGATCAATTTGGAGGTGGAGGGTCCATCATGGTCTGGAGCGGTGTGTCACAGCATCATCGGACTGAGCTTGTTGTCATTGCAGGCAATCTCAACGCTGTGCGTTACAGGGAAGACATCCTCCTCCCTCCTGTGGTACCCTTCCTGCAGGCTCATCCTGACATGACCCTCCAGCATGACAATGCCACCAGCCATACTGCTCGTTCTGGCGTCAGTGTTCTGCCATGGCCAGCGAAGAGCTTGGATCTCAATCCCATTGAGCACGTCTGGGACATGTTGGATCGGAGGGTGAGGGCTAAGGCCATTCCCCCCCGAAATGTCCGGAAATGTGCAGGTGCCTTGGTGGAAGAGTGGGGTAACATCTCACAGTAAGAACTGGCAAATCTGGAGCAGTCAATGAGGAGGAGATGCAGTGCAGTGCATAATGCAGCTGGTGGCCACACCAGACACTGACTGACACACCACACATTATTCCATTTCTGTTAGTCACATGTCTGTGGAACTTGTTCAGTTTATGTCTCAGTTGTTGAATCTTGTTATGTTCATACAAATATTTACACATGTTAAGTTTGCTGAAAATAAACACAGTTGACAGTGAGAGGACGTTTCTTTTTTTTGCTGAGTTTATGTATATATGTGAGTTTGATTAAATAAATTCATATAATATTTTTTACAAATGTACTGACAAGTGTCTAAATGATTCCAGCTGCATCAGAAACCAATAAAGTGTTGACTTAAACATCTGGATCAATTAATAGTGATATTCATGAAATGTATTTGGAAGTAACTAGCTAGAATCTTACTGCTAAAACAAATGATGCAGGGAGTTGGTGCATCATTTCATTTGTTGGCAAGTTAAACATGTTTCAGGTAGCATAGTGGTTAAGAGTATTGGACCAGTAACCGAAATGTTGCTGGTTCGAATCCCTGTGTCGACTAGGTGAAAAATCTGTCGATGTGCTCCTGAGCAAGGCACTAAACCCTAATTGCTCTGGATAAGAGTCTCTGCTAAATACCTAAAATGTAAAAAACACTAGATCATCTACTTATTCACTACATGAACAGACTAAACTGTATTTGCTCGAGAGACCAAGGTGAGTTTACACAGCAGTATGCTGGAACAGTTATGGGAATGTATGACACAGTGCCTTCAAAAAGTATTCTGACCCTTTGACTTTTTCCACATTTTGTTACATTACAGACTTATTCTAAAATGTATTAAAATTGTTTTTTACCCCTCGTCAATATATAGACACACACACACACACACACACACAAAACCCCAGAATGACAAAAACAGGTTTAAAAAGAAACCCTGAAATATCACATTTACGTAAGTATTCAGACCATTTACTCAGTACTTTGTTGAAGCATCTTTGGTAGCGATTACAGCATCGAGTCTTCTTGGGTATGACGCTACAAGCTTCGCACACCTGTATTTGGGGAGTTTCTCCCATTCTTCTCTGCAGATCCTCTCAAGCTCTGTCAGGTTGAATGGGGAGCGTTGCTGCACAGTTACTTTCAGGTCTCTCCAGAGATGTTCAATCAGGTTCAAGTCTGGGCTCTGGTTGGGCCACTCAAGGACATTCAGAGACTTGTCCCGAAGCTACTCCTGCATCGTCTTGGCTGTGTGTTTAGGGTCGTTGTCCTGTTGGAAGGTGATCCTTCGGCCCAGTCTGAGGTCCTGAGTGCTCTGGAGCAGGTTTTCATCAATCTCTCTGTACTTTGCTCCATTCATCTTTGCTTCGATCCCGACTAGTCTCCTAGTCCCTGCTGCTGAAAAACGACCCCACAGCATGATGTTGCCACCATCGGCATTACCTTAAGGATGGTGCCAGGTTTCCGCCAGACGTGACGCTTGGCATTCAGGCCAAAGAGCTCAATCTCTGTTACATCAGACCAGAGAATCTTGTTTCTCATGTTCTGAGTCTTTAGGTGCCTTTTGGCAAACTCCAAGCGGGCTGTCATGTGCCTTTTACTGAGGAGTGGCTTCCTACTGGCCACTCTACCTTAACGGTGTGATTGGTGGAGTGCTGCAGAGATGGTTGTCCTTCTGGAAGGTTCTCCCATCTCCACAGAGGACCTCTAGAGCTCTGTCAGAGTAACCATTGGGTTCTTGGTCACCTCCCTGACCAAGGCCCTTCTCCCCCAATTGCTCAGTTTGGCTGGGTGGCCAGCTCTAGGAAGAGTATTGGTGGTTCCAAACTTTTCCATTTAAGAGTGATGGAGGCCACTGTTCTTGGGGACCTTCAATGTTGCAGAAATGTTTTGGTACCCTTCCCCCAATCTGTGCCTTGATACAACCCTGTATCGGAGCTCTACGGACAATTCCTCCGACCTCATGGCTTCGTTTTTGCTCTAACATACACTGTCAACTATGGGACCTTATATAGACAGGTGTGTGCCTTTCCAACTCATGTCCAATCATTTGAATTTACCACAGGTGGACTCCAATCAAGTTGTAGAAACATCTCAAAGATTATCAATGGAAACAGGATGCACCTGAGCTCAATTTCGAGTCTCATAGCAAAGGGTCTGAATACTTATGTAAATAAGGTATTTTTATAAACAACAAAAAAATTCACTTTGTCATTATGGGGTATTGTGTGTAGACTGCTGAGAATTTGTTTTTAAATCTATTTTAGAATAAAGCTTTAATAACATAACAAAATTTGGAAATTCCGAAGGCACTGTATAAGGCACTGTATATGGAGAAGAAGAAAAATTTACTAATGTCAGGATTCACCTAGCGGTCATGATTTGAGGCTGTACAGATGTTTGATGTATTAGAATAATTGATTATGCTTATGTTATATTAATAGAAGGGGAGGGGTTATAAGACCCTCCTTACATTTATAGGGTCCTAGACTATAGATTAACAATATATATATATATATATATATATATATATATATATATATATATATATATTAATTTTATAGTTTTAGAACTGTTCCACAGTTGTTCTGTCTCTGTCTGACTGAGACAGAACTCTGCAGGGGAGTGTGGGAGATAAGAAACTAGTTAGACATTCCACAATAAATCAACTTTGGGGAGGGGACATTTATTGCCTAGCTTTTAGATAAACACTGAAATTCTATGTTTGTATAGCTATGGATGCAGGGTTTTGGTCTCAGGAGTAGAAAGGTAATGACGTGGTCAGTGACATCACTAAGGTGGGACTTCGGTTTAATAAAACAACTTGAGACCTTTTGTTTGATGCAGAACTTACTCGGAAACATGCGTGCTATGTTCCTGATTGTCAACTTCTGTCTGCAATTGCTTTAATAAAGGTTTTTGAATGATTTAATTAAGTATGTCATAATGCTAATTTCACCAATGAACAAATGTTGATTGACAAGGAGGAAAGGAACGAACCATAACACTATAATAAATATTATACTTCTGCCAAGGGAATATTTGCATATGGGGGGTGCATTGAGGTGTTGGGAGTTACTTTGATGAAAGGGATAGATTGTTGTTATGGACTTTTCACATCTCCTCGAGTCATCAACTTATTTGTATCCAATATGCTATACTGTCCATCTTGTGAGGGATAAATTGCTTGAATGGCCCCAACACATGCAGGCAAGGGGATTCGGTGTCCTGTGCCTAGCTTCTCCCCACATAGAACAAACTCCAAAAATAATCTGTAGACCATCAAGTGGCATTGTCTGTATGAGAATGACCAAAACACTAGACTTTCATGGGCAATTGTTGTGTACTGTCTGTATTCCTAATGTAGCGGCACAATGCAGAATATCTCATAGACAAACGTTAGCTAGCTAGCTACAACCCACAGGTAGTTATTAAAATACTAATATGAGTGATAAAGCCAAAGTCATTCCTTTACCCTTCGTCATCATCATCAAAACCTTTATCCAGTTTTGCTCCTAATAAGATGCACTGAGGCGAGCTAGCTAGTGTTAGCTTGCTATAACATTAGGCTACAGTACATTTTGGGTATAGCAAACAGCTAGCTAGCTCAATTTGGCTAGTAGTTGGACTCACAGAATTATACTACATTGAACAACTCTACCACTTGTGAAGAGAGCTTATATTACTAGCTAGCTACGTCTCTATGTTAATATGTAAAGAAAAACAAAAACAGTTTCATCATCTAGCGTTTTTTGGAAAGTGTTACCATCAATCTACCAATGATGTTATTGGTTGAACTCTCCTGGCACGAAAATTCAAAAATACTGTTATGGTGCATAATTGTGCCTGAAACACCTCTCATCCCTCATAATTATGTAGTGAGACTGGGAAAACAAACCAAATAGTGTCGCGGTGAAGTTTCCCTTTAACTTCTTAGGGCTAGGCCCCTTTTTTCTCAATTTCCGCCTGAATGACGTGCCCAAAGTTAAGTAAACTGCCTGTTGCTCAGGCCCTGACGCCAGGATATGCATATAATTGGCACCATTGGAAAGAAAACACTTTGAAGTTTGTAAAAATATTAAAATAATGTAGGAGAATATAACACAATAGATATGGTAGGAGAAAATCCAAAGAAAAACCAACCAGAATTTTTTGAGAGAGACCATCCTCTTAGAATGGCAAGTATAAGATCATATTGAAAATTAGCTCCCTGGATGCAATCCAATGGCTTCCACAGGGTGTCAGCAGTCTATGTTCAAGGTTTCAGGCTTGTAACTTCAAAAACGAATAAGAAACATGCGTTTTAGTACAGGGACACAGTCTTGGAAATTCATGTTTGCGGGTATCTGAGGAGTAAATAGAAACGTATTTTGACTTGACAAAGTTTAGGGGTAGATTTTCGGATTCCGTTCTCTGCATGACCGCTGTGTTTTATATTTTAGTTTATTTTCCAGTTTTTGGGGAATGGCACGGTAGACCCAGCTGTCATAATGCAAATTATGTAACCATTTGTAGGCCAATTTTTAATCTGTAGAATGACTAGCAATGCTAATTGACTGGACATTCCAAATCACCATGGCAATTATGCTTCACAGTAGTAGATAGACAGAACAAAAATATAAAAGCCACATAGACAATTTCAAAGATTTTACTGAGTTACAGTTCACATAATGAATTTATTTAAATTGATTGATTTCCTTAGGCGCCAATCTATGGATTTCACATGAGTGGGAATACAGATATGCATCCGTTAGTCACAGATCTCTTAAAAGAAATGGGCCACGCAATGGGCCTCAGGATCTCGTCACAGCATTTCTGTGCATTCAAATGACCATCGATAAAATGCAATTGTGTTCGTTGTCCGTAGCTTATGCCTGCCCATACCATAACCACACCGCCACCATGGGGCAGCACTCTGTTCACAACGTTGACATCAGTAATTTGTGCACACAAATGATTATTTCAACTCATAAAACATGGGACCAACACTTTACATGTTGCGTTTATATTTTTGTTCAGTGTATATTTCCATGGTAAAGGAGCTTAAGGTGTAGGCCACGGTGTCATGTAAAAATATTCCCAAAATGAGATAGTTCCCAATTGTTCTGATTGTGATGTCATGTTATAAAATTTCTAACAGCGTGAAAATGTTCCCAGTTCAAAATGTTTCCAATTAGATAATTGGCCTATGCACACAGATTTTTATCCCTTTAACCATATTATCAACCGGCTGGTAGAGCATGTACTAACAGTCGATTTAGAAATGGATATGAAAAAAAATCTTCACTTGAACCTAATTGGTCAACTCCCTTAGCCCTCCTGCATCAGTAGTGGCACTAACTTTGACCACTCAGACGGCTGTAAGAAAACTAAAATCAGTCACCAAAGATATGGGATAAAAGGCAGACACTCAGTTGGTGAGGCATAAATATTGCACCATTCCTGTTAGTAGAGACCATGAAGAGCAGGGATATGAAAATAAATAGTTAAAATGTAAAAAGGCTAAAAAGCACAAATTTTATAAAAATGTGCTCCACTAGGCGGTTTGATACACATACATAAGTATGTGGACAATAAGTGGATTTGGCTATTTCAGCCACACCCGTTGCTGACAGGTGTAATTGAGCACACAGCCATGCAATTGCGTTAGACAAACATTGGCAGTAGAATGGCCTTACTGAGCTCAGTGGCTTTCAACGTGCCACCATCATAGGATGCCACCTTTCCAACAAGTCAGTTTGTCAGATTTCTGCCCTGCTAAAGCTTCCCCGGTCAACTGTAAGTGCCGTTATTGTGAAGTGGAAACGTCTAGGAGCAACAACAGCTCAGGTGCAAAGTGGTAGGCTACACAAGTTCACAGAACAGGACTGCCGAGTGCTGAAGTGCATAGCACATAAACGTTTTCTGTCCTCGGTTGCAACACTCACTACCGAGTTCCAAACTGCCTCTGGAAGCAACGTCAGCACAATAACTGTTCGTCAGGAGCTTCATGAAATGGGTTTCCATGGTCGTGCAGCTGCACCAAGATTATGATCACCATGCGCAATGCCAAGCCTCGGCTGGAGTGGCGTAAAGCTTGCCACCATTGGACTCTGGAGCAGTGGAAACGCGTTCTCTGGAGTGATGAATCACGCTTCACCGTCTGACGGATGAATCTGGGTTTGACGGATGCCAGGAGAAAGCTACGTGCCCGAATACATAGTGCCGACTGTAAAGTTTGGTGGAGGAATAATGGTCTGAGACTGTTTTTCATGGTTCGTGCTAGTTCCCTTAGTTCCAGTCAAGGGAAATCTAAATGCGACAGCATACAATGACATTCTAGACGATTCTGTGCTTCCAACTTTGTGGCAACAGTTTGGGGAAGGCCTTTTTCTGTTTCAGCATGACAATGCCCCTGTGCACAAAGCGAAGTCCATATAAAAATGGTTTATTGAGATCAGTGTGGAAGAACTTGACTTGTCTGCACAGAGCCCTGACATCAACCCCATCGAACACCTTTGGGATGAATTGGAATGCCAACTGCGAGCCAGTCCTAATCACCCAACATCTGTGCCCGACCTCACTAATGCACTGAATGGAAGAAAATCCCTGCAGCAATGTTCCAACATCTAGTGGAAAGCCTTCCCAGAAGAGTGGAGGCTGTTATAGCAGCAAAGGGGGACCAACTCCATATTAATACCCATGATTTTGGAATGAGATGTTCCACGAGCAGGTGTCCACATACTTTGTCATGTAGTGTATATGACATTATTAGTTTTGACACTGAGGCGTTTACCTTGAACATAATATAGTTGGGAGCCTGTCCCAGCATCATATTGTTGTTTAAGATCTAGCACACTATTGAAGTACCGGCCATTATGAAGCAACTTCATCACACGCCATTGAAACGGATTTGTGCTCTCTGATTGAGTTGAAATTCAAATCCTATAGGGTGAACATACAACCCCTCATAATTACGACAGAACCCTTTGCCCTGACTTGACTCCACGAGGCATAATCTCGAAAGAGGCAAGGGGCTCAACACCAAAATTCTAATTTAGCAATTTACCAAACAGTAAAAATAACTAAATAAACAATTGAGAGTGAAAGTGTGTACTCCCCAGTGTAAATTGGCGGGCGGTAAGGTGTAACTCGCTTTTATACCTCTCAAACATGACATCTCGATGGTAAGTAGGGTTGAGAAGAGGTCCCACCAAATATTATTTAATCAGTGGTGTAAAGTACTTCAGTAAAAATACGTTAAAGTACTACTTAAGTCGTTTTTTTGGTGGGTATTTGACAACTTTTACTTCACTATATTCCTAAAGAAAATCATGTACTTTTTACTCTATACATTTTCCCTGACATCGAAAAATACTCGTTACATTTTGAATGCTAAGCAGAATAGGAAAGTGGTCCAATTCACGCACTTCTCAAGAGAACATCCCGGGCAGACTCTAAACACAAACGCTCCAGGGCTGTGTGCCCCTGGCTATCCGTAAATTAAAAAACAAAACAAAATGGTGCAGTCTGGTTTGCTTAATATAAGGAATGTGAAATTATTTATACTTGTACTTTTGATACTTACGTATATTTTAGCAATTACATGTACTTTCGATACTTAATTATATTTAAAACCAAATACTTTTAGACTTTGACTCAAGTAGTATTTTACTGGGGACTCACTTTTCCTTGAGTAATTTTCCATTAAGGTACAGTATCTATACCTTTACTCAAGTATGACAATTGGGTACTTTGCCACCACTGTCTTTAATGTATCCAATGGTGCCATGGAAAACCTCCCTCCTCGGCTCTCTCACCGGCTTGGGTCCATTGCCATCCAGGTAGAGCAGCGTATCCACTTTCTTTGGCAGAGAAAAGTCGATTAAAGTAATCATCAAAAGGCATAGTTTGTGGATCGTACGAAATGTTTAAGCCCGGAATTGTGCCCATGTAGTCGTACTTAACGCGTACTTAACGATATTCCTCAGCAGATAGGTCAGAAAAAACAACGCTGCGCTCGTTGTGTTCACCCATTATAGGATGGAGAGGTTGAGCAGGGAATTGTTGCACTGCTGTCACATCTCTCGTATTAAGCCATACTAGAACAATGTTCCCCATCACTGAGGCAATGCCAAGGACTATCAATATCCATTTGACTAACGAATACATTCCTTGAGCGACCACTTTGCAGGGAAGGTCTGAAGAAAGTGGTATAGGAACGATTGTGAGAGGTGCACATTTTATCTGCGATGACCAGCCACACCAACCATTCCCTTTAAGAGTTCATTAACAACATTCACATCAAAGGATTGCATTTACAGCTGTATTGGATGTATTGGACCAGTGTTTAGGTCAGGATCAGATGTAACCCCGACACCACACTGACAAGGCTTGCCTTTAAGAACCAACTGTATCAAATATAAGAGCACAATAAATCTCAGCAGGCACGAATGCTACTCTACACAACCACTGTTCTGTATACAGTAATGTCATGTGCCGATGACTCAATGTCTCTCTAAACTCTCACTATATACAAAAAAAAAGTAACTAATCAGTTATTTTACCAGCAAAAATATTGTAAACAGGTTAGATACTTTTAAAAAATGAGATTATTACTTAAAATCTAATTTTATTGGTCACATACACGTGTTTAACAGATGTTATTGCGGGTGTAAAGAAATGCTTGTGCTTCTAGCTCTGACAGTGCAGTAATATCTAACAAGTAATATCTAACAGTTTCACAACATATTCCGAAAATACACGTACATCTAAGTAAGGAATGTATTAAGAATATATATACAAGTCAGAGCAGCATTGCACTAAAATACTGTGGCATAGTATAGAGTACAGTATATACATATGAGATGGGTGATGCAATATTTAAACAATTAAAGTGACTAAGATACTGTAGAATAGTATAGAGTACAGTTTACACATATGAGATGAGTAATGCAAGATATGGAGACATTAAAGTGGCCAGTGATTCCTAATCTGTCTATAGGCAGCAGCCTCTGGTGTGCTGGAGATGGCTGTTTAACAGTCAGTGGTGTAATATACAATACAATATATACATATGAAATGGGTGATTCAATATGTAAACTATTTAAAAGTGACTAAGATACCATAGAATATTGTGGAGTGCAGTTTATGCATATGAGATGAGTAATGCTAGATACGGAAAATTGTTAAAGTGGCCAGTGATTCCTAATCTATGTCTTTAGGCAGCCACCTCTGATGTGCTAGTGATGGCTGTTTAGTAGTCTGATGGCCTTGAGATAGAAGCTGTTTTTCAGTCTCTCAGGCCCAGCTTTGATGCACCTGTACTGACCTCGCCTTCTGGATGATAGCGGGGTGAACAGGCAGTGGCTCGGGTAGTTGGTGTCCTTGATGATCTTTTTGACCTTCCTATGGCATCGAGTGCTGTAGGTGTCCAGGAGTGCGGGAAGTTTCCCCCGGTAATGCGTTTAGCAGACCGCACCACCCTCTAGAGAGCTTTGCGGTTGTGGGCGGTGATACAGCCCGACAGGATGCTCTCAAATGTGCATCTATAAAAGTTTGTGAGGGTTTTATGTGTTAAGGCAAATTTCTTTAGCCTCCTGAGGTTGAAGAGGCGCTGTCACGTCTTCTTCACCACACTGTCTGTGTGGGTGGACCATTTCAGTTTGTCAGTGATGTGTACACCGATGCTCCAGTTTAAATTTGTTCCACCTGAGTGTCTAACCACAAGTCAGAGACCACAATGATGACACACCAAATGCGTTTGATGTGTCCTTTTCGTCTTCTAATGCCCTAAGGGGAAAGTAATCCAAAATAAACTGAAATTAATCATACTACGTTACTGAGGTTGGGTAATCCCAAAATTACATTACTTAACAGATTATATTTAGAAAGTAACCTACACAACCCTGCCCTTGACCAACCAGCAGCCAATTCTAAATTATTTCCCATTATTTAGCCTGTTATACATTATCTCTTGGGTGCACTTCCCTATCTCAATACCACCACTACTTGAGTGCGTAGTGTAGTGCCCTCAAACTCAACCCTGGACCTCGAAGCCAATACCAATGCTTTTCCCCCCCTTTTCTTCCATTGTTCCCCTCTAATCAGGGACCGATTTAGACCTGGGACACCAGGTGGGTGCAATTAATGATCAAGTATAACAGAAAACCAGCAGGCTCTAGACCTCTTAGGGTAAGAGTTGAATACCGCTGTAGTAGATTAAAGTTACCCTATAACCATGTATCCAACAGTTTTTATGTGAGTAAAGGCCTGCCGTATAAAAATACATCACAAGTGTGATCGAAACAGGATGTGTCCTTACAATTTTGTAAATATTAACAATTTCTTTGTACGACATGGTGGGATCTTTGTGTCGGTAAAATTTATTGTGCGACAAATTGCGGTGGAAATGATTTCTTACACAATTTGATAGAATAATCATCATGTTGAGGTAAATTTGCAGTCACACGTTGCTATGATGTGTGGTCCTCCCACTGCAACTTGGTAAAGCATGCAGTTGTCTACACTACAGGGTGCTGAAAATGCACAGTGATTAACTTGATGCACCTTTCCAATAAAATCAAGGGTCTTAACTTGTATGCTAGTGACATGATTGGTGCTTAGCTGCCAATTAACAAATTATCTTGCTCTTATCATATAACCTAACCTATCCAGTGTACACTATCAGCAAACTTGTCTAGAGAGCATGCGAACCAGATTGAGCAAATTTGTCATTTATCGCAACACTGCGTGACAAAACTATCGGTAGAGCGGAAAATGCCACGGAAACACATTGACCTTTATTCAGTACATGAAACCATCACGCAGCCTTTTATCCCCCCCAAAAAAGTGTCTGATGGAAACACCTCTAGTGGGGAAATGCATTTTTTCTTAAATGCAGATTTGATCACATTTCTATGAATATCTGTGGCATATTAGATAGAAACCTAGCTATTAATAAGTATTTTGCCCCCTCATCCTGAGGTTAATCATTTTGAATTCAACTACACAAGCTCTTTGAGACACACCAACAGTTTCAGCATATACAATAGGTGAGAAACCATGTCATTCTCTCAAGAATTTGTATTAAGTAAAAATATTTATTCTTAAAACAAAATGACAATTAAGGGAGAGATACAGTAAAGACACTTATCACATAGCATCTGGGATATGAGGACATTACAGATCTGGCTTTTAACACAATTGAAACTCTTAAGATCAGAGTGGGAGTAGATGGCCATTACATATTGTGCTGGAAACAGACTATAGTCCTTCACAATGTACTTGTGAGTAGTCCCTTAAGTCAAAATAACTAAAATAACTGACAGGACTGCAAGCTACACTACAGCTAAAATGCAGACTGAGCATTCCCACACACTCACCTTGACAATTCATTTCATTTCAGTCATTTAGCAGACGCTCTTATCCAGAGCAACAATCTCACATACAGCTAATTATAGTTACAACCAAGCACTTCAGAATCCTAAAAATAATTCCTTAAAAACAAAACTAAAGATAAAAACAGACAAAGTAGACCTGTGAAACTCCCAGGATGGTTTCCTGACAAGACATACAAACTACAAGCACACAGACATGGACAACAAGGACACAAAAAGTTTCATCTGACCTCCTACCAACCTTGTGGAGGCCGGCCATGTTTGAGTTCAGTTCAAGCCCGCTTGATTGGTCGACATGGAGAAAAATCCATAATCAAGGTACAACCTTCTCACAAGTCCTGGAAACATGGATGTTTCAGAACATGTCTAAGTAGGTTCTTTCGAAGTCCACCTTGAGGGAATTGATGATAATAGTCCAGAACAAAGCCTGTTACAGTCAATGGCTGCATTCACACAGGCAATCCAATTTGGAGCTTTTTACCACTAATTAATTGGTCTTTTGACCAATCACATCAGATCTTTTCAGAGCTTATCTGATTGGTCAAAAGAATAAATAGTGAGAAAAAAAGGCAGCCCAATTCTGATATATCTAAATGCTGCCAATGTGGCTGTTACTAGGAGTTGGTGAGAAGAGGATAAGGAGAAGTGGAGTGTTCAGTAGAGGGCTTCATTGTTGCTGCTTCGTGGCCTCTTGATCTTCTCTATGTTTTTCAGGATCATGTCATGTAATGTCACCTGCAAGCGGATGGGGTTTGGTTATTACGGTAAACAAATATCTGCACCAGAACATGACAGGCTAACAACATAACGTTAATACAACATGGTTGAACAGAGCCAGAACTGTGTGCATGTATTGCTCACATATTGATTCCTCAGCTCTGACACAATGATCTTGAGGCTGATGTATTCCTTCTCGTCTATTTCAGTCACCGTGCGCTGGTAGTCCTCCTGCAGACAGACAGATGGTCAGCAACAAGAGGACTCAGGGCAGCAGATTGGATGTGGATGTAAACAGTATGCACTTAACACTTACCACATGAGGGTACTTTGTAATTTTTGAGACTAGCTTCGCTCTGGTGATGTAATACCTGTTGAAAACAAATGTTTGAGACAGTCCAAGGAACCGTTTTAGATTCATAAGGGATTTTTGTGAAGTAAATAAAAACACAAGGTAGTGTATACTGTGGCATACCTGGAAATTTGGTCCAGGTAAGAGGCTGCCTCTCCTTCCACAGTCCTGAGCTCAGCAACAGTTTCCTCCTGTAAACAGAAACAAGGCCAGCATCATCTGACAGAAAGGCAAAAGAGCTCAAGTACTGCCCCCTAGTGTTGGAGATTTGTTAATGTTTGGAAAAGTAGACCAGAAGCTAGACATGTGAATGTGCATGTCTCTGCACTCATATTGATGGGAAAGTATAATACCTGGATGGATACACCAAAGTTGTTACCATCCTCTATTCTGGGGATTAAGAGCTGGACCCACATTTTGACCTGAGAGTGAGACATACAGATGAGACAGTCATTTCTTAACAGTAGATCTCCACTAAGCAATTCAGAGTTGGAGAACACTCAAAAAGCAATCAAATAAATCCCTCAAAGAAAAATGGCTGTGTTTGTGTGTACATACTGTGTTGCATTTCTCTATGAGGGTTCTTATTTCTGGCTTGACTCTTTCGATCAGGTCCACCAGCTGGCCATTGCTTTTTATCATCCCCCCTGGCATGGCAAACACCTTGGGGCCATCTAGAGAGGTGGGATTGAGAGGTCAAACATCCAAGCAGCTTCTAGCTAATATAGAATACTGCAAATCAGTCAAGTGTAGTCTACTATTCTCTTCTATCAAGAAATGTATTGAAGATGAATGGTTCTGGCATAAGTCGGCATTGACAGACATTGAGATATTAACAAGCGTATTTTACAGTACAGCAATGCCATCAGACTTATTATGCAAGTATTAAATGGCATGACAACAGGCAGTAGGGTTTACCTTGACAGTTATCATCTTCTAGTCCATCTTCCATTTTCCGTTTTCTGGAATTTTGCTATAAACATTAACCTCGGGTTAACATAGGCATTATGTCTGTTAGAGGTCTCCCTTGATCAAAGGGGTTCGACATTGTTCTACCTCAACAGTAATGGTCAAGTGCTTTGAGCACAGTGACCTGCTGAGAGTCAATGAGCCATTCTGTTTGTGTCTCATTAACATTCCTTCACAGTGTTATGTTAAAGTGAGTGAGAGACTACTGGTGTTGGCTCTCCTCCACTTTGTTCAGGGTAGTCTCTTTTCAGATGTGGAACATACCCTTGTGATCAGACTAATGAAGTTGTTAGGCAGCACCAATATAAACAAATGCTAGCTAACTGTGGTTGCAGGTTTTTGTTCCAGCCAAGCAGTAACACTCCTGATTCTACTTTTCATAGTCTTCAATCAAGATCTGATTTGCTAAATCAGGTGTGTTACCTGTAACCATGGGGAAGGCAGGTAGCCTAGTGGTTAGAGCATTGGGCCAGTAACCGAAAGGTTGCTAGATTGAATCCCTGAGCTGACAAGGTAAAAATCTATTATTCTGCCCCTGAACAAGGCAGTTAACCCACTAGGCCGCCATTGTAAGAAAAAAAATCTTATTTAACTGACTTGCCTAGTTAAATAAAAAAAATTAAACATGTAATTGACAAAATCATGTTTGGTATTGAATGTATACACTTTCATGATACTGATTTGATGCAAATGAAAATCCATGAACTTACCACATCTACTCCATCATGGCTATTGTTGAGAATGATTGGGTCTGGTACTTTGACATTTATCTCTGAGTGGATCTCTTTCAGGTCTGCGACATTCAAAATGGGCTCCTGGAAAGGATGAAGAAATTAAATCAAAGTGTATTTGTCACATGCTTCGTAAACAAGGTGTAGACTAACAGTGAAATGCTTACGGGCCCTTCCCAACAATGCAGAGAGAAATTGAAAAATAATACAGCGTGGAATAATTACACAATGAGTAACGATAACTTGGCTACACTGACTGGATGTGCAGGGTTACGAGGTAATTGCGGTAGATATGTACATATACGTAGGGGTAAAGTGACTAGGCAACAAGATAGATAAACAGTAGCAGCAGTGTATGTGATGAGTCAAAAGAGAGTGAAAAAGGTTCAATGCATATAGTCCAGGTAGCTATTTGGTTAACTATTTAACAATCTTATGGCTTGGTGGTAGAATCTGTTCAGGGTCCTATTGGTTCCAGACTTGGTGCATCGGTACCGCTTGCCGTGTGGTAGCTGAGAGAACAGTCTGACTTGGGTGGCTGGAGCACTTGACAATTTTTTAGGGCCTTCCTCTGACACCGCCTGGTATTGAGGCCCTGAAAGGTAGTGCGTATGACCCAGTGCTTGGGTTGGATGCCTAGCCATTGCCATACCAAGCAGTGAGGCAGCCAGCCAAGATGCTCTCAATAGTGCAGCTGTAGAACTTTGAGTATCCGAGGGTCCATGCCAAATATTTTCAGCCTCCTAAATGGGGAAGAGGCATTGTCATGCCTTCCTCACGAATGTGTTGGTGTGTGTGGAGTAGAGCTGGGTGATATTGACAAAAATCCATAGTACAATAAATTGCCTGAATTGATGCAATAACGATAAGTTATAATGTGCACTAGTTTATTTTTTATTATCTACTACTGGTTTGATGGTTGTAGCCATCAACTGTCCCATTAACAATCCCCCATATTAGCAAATGCATTTAACTTCAAATTTCTCTATTATAGGCTACTTATCATAATGATTGATATCAGCAAAATTCTTGTGATTGGTGTTGATCATTTTCAGTTTATTGTCCCAGCTCAAGTGTGGACCATGTTAATTAGTGATATGGACACAGGAACTTCAGGCTCTCAACCCGCTCCACTACAGCCACATCGATGGAAGCGTGCTCGGCCCTCCTTTCATGTAGTCCATGATCAGCTCCTTTGCCTCGCAGATGAGGGAGAAGTTGTTGTCCTGGCATCACACTGCCAGGACAACAAGGGTGGTGCCAGGACAACAAGGGTGGTGCCAGGACAACAAGGGTGGTGCCAGGACAACAAGGGTGGTGCCAGGACAACAAGGGCAACACATCACAGCTGACAACACATCATGTCAGCTGTGACAGAGTACTTAAGGGGCTCTGGGTTAACCTATGTTCTATTTTGACAATGAAATGTACAACAATAGAATCCCTGTTATTAGAATATGATTACCTTCAGAAAGCTGTCAAGTTCCAGCAACTTTTTGGGGAAAAAGTCTGCGACCAGGTTTTCAGCCTAGTAAAGAACAAAGTTATTTTTTTTTATCAATGATCACGTGTGCACCAGCATCAGTATATACATGATGCCTCCAAACAGTTATTTGTGGTTTTTGATTTATAGTTATTTGTGGTTGTTGGTCAAATTTGTGAAATAGAAGACTAGAACCATCTAAAATAAGAACATATTGACATAATATTGATACTCACCTCACCCGTGATCCGCTCTCTGAAGGCGTCCACCTATTAGAAAATAATAATAATAACCCTTTTCGAACACATCTTGTGACATGTGAAAGAAAAACCATGCTGAATAACAGTACAATCACACCACGTGTCATTTGATGGAAGCAGCTGTCCTTAACACAATACGTTTTTTCCCGTCGTGTCTTTATCTGTAGCTAGCAGGCGACCTATCTAGTTAAATTTGTACATATGCTAATTTTTCTCCCCAAGAACTGGTAGTGTTACAGTGGATGAAGTGGGAAATATTTAGTTACTAACGTACTAACTAACGTTGCTGTTTCTGCAGAAAAAGACATACCTCGTGCATAAGTGTGATGCGGGATACTGTAGACAAACAAACCGGTACTGTCCAGTCTCAACAGGATAGATAAACACCACTTGACTGAGCTCAGATTTTCTAATAGAACATTCATAGATGATGTTGTGCTAATAACGTAGCTAGCTACTATAAGCAATGAGCAAAATGTAGCTAACCTCCCTAGCTAGGCCTGGCAAGGATTCTCAATTATTCAACTTCTGCGTCAAAGTAATTGTGAAAAAATTACCTTCGTTTTGAGGTCATTGTCTACCTTAATGCCTTTTGAAGACATAATTTGAAATAAATCAAATTAACTGATATAAACAAACAAAAAAGGTTTTAAGTGGCTCGTTGCTTTTGCCGCACACTGCTTCGAAATCAAGTTATGACGTAGACAAGATGCGACTCGTAAAACAACCACGTGGACCAAAGAAAAAGTATCACTAGCTATTTTTCTCGTGGATTATTTTTAAAATACAAGATAATATACTGATCCAAAAAAAAGTTACGTCCGTGTATTACATTAACGGTGTGTCCGTGTTTATTTTTGCGCAGCATTGATTCAAATATGCGTTTCTGTCACGTGATCATATGGGTGTGTTTACATAGCTGATGATGTAAACAGAAAATACGCCTCATCCGGATAAGTCACATACCATAAAGGCACACTATCTGTATTTATCGCAGCAATAGTGATTCATTTTTGTTTTCCTTGATATGTTTTAATTCATAGAAACAAGGAGCAATGGACTTCTACATCAATTTGAAGGTGAATTTCAGGGGGAATGCGAAGAATTTTCTCCTGTCAGGTTCGGAGACGAAGAGTTGGGAGTCAATGGAGGCCATGGTAAGCAAGGATAACGACGCTGGTGTTTTCATAGCAGCATTCATCTTGGCATACGTTTACGGTAGGCTGTTACTGAAACTAAAGCTATCAACCATCGATCGCCGGTCGCTTATTTGCTAAATGTTGTATACCTTGTATAAATGAATGATACCCTGTAGTTAAGAACATTGTTCTAGCTATGACAATCCAGTATTGAACAATTAGGGCCTAATGTTAGCTAGTAGTTACAGTAGCTAGCGATCTAAAAGAACAGAATATCAATACCACAACAACATCCCAGTCGCAACAACATAATATCGAGCAATGCTAAAATAAGAGGCGCTGATATTTATAAAAGTGTATATATTACAATAGGCCTACATTTTGCTGAAGATACATTAGACATGAATGTATTGCCTGCCCTGCAGAGGGCATCCACGTAGATGAGTATACATTTTTACTTCACCTTTATTTAACCAGGTAGGCTAGTTGAGAACAAGTTCTCATTTACAACTGCGACCTGGCCAAGATAAAGAAAAGCAGTTCGACACATACAACAACACAGAGTTACACATGGAATAAACAGACATACAATCAATAATACAGTAGAAAAGTCTATATACAGTATGTGCAAATGAGGTAGGATAAGAGAGGTAAGGCAATAAATAGGCCATGGTGGCCAAGTAATTCCAATATAGCAATTAAACACTGGAATGGTAGAATATGCAGAAGATGAATGTGAAAGTAGAGATACTGGGGTGCAAAAGAGCAAGATAAATAAATACAGTATGGGGATGAGGTTGATTGGATGGGCTATTTACAGATGAGCTATGTACAGGTGCAGTGATCTGTGAGCTGCTCTGACAGCTGGTGCTTAAAGCTAGTGAGGGAGGTAAGAGTCTCCAGCTTTAGTGATTTTTGCAGTTTGTTCCATATGACATGTCAATGGTAACAACAACAGTAAGGACGACCAGTGAAATGAGTGAAATTCTTGAAATGAGCGCTTGAAGCCGTGGCTGTCGAAATAGACTACAAGCAGAACCTATCTACTCATGGACAATCTTACTGGTGTTTGTGGCTGCTTTGCGTGATGTATTGTTGTCTCTACCTTCTTGCCCTTTGTGCTGTTGTCTGTGCCCAATAATGTTTGTACCCTGTTTTGTGCTGCTACCATGTTGTTGTCATGTTGTGTTGCTACCATGCTATGTTGTTGTCTTAGGTCTCTCTTTATGTAGTGTTGTGTTGTCTCGTCGTGATGTGTGTTTTGTCCTATATTAAAACAATTAAATAATCCCAGCCCCATCCCCACAGGAGGCCTTTTGGTAGGCCATCATTGTAAATAATAATTTGTTCTTAACTGACTTGCCTAGTTAAATAAAGGTAAAAAATGCCCCATTATCATCTATTATTCAGTTGCATCATTTTGGGATTAATTCATATTTAACCCAGTTACACTTTATTGACAAAAGTCAGCCTATTGAGATGGAGGGCTACACTGCATGCTACAGTTAATGTTGCTAGTTCTCTGCGGTTCTCATTTCCTTTTCATAAATACAATAACAGAACATATTACTCGCCTATGATAGCTTGGTTCATGTTAGTACTATTCTCTTTTTGACGTCAGTATGTGGAGGGTATTGATTCGAGGGCGAGTCTGGCTTATGACACTTGAGGCTTCCGTCTCTCAATCCAGGATTTAACAGCCCTGCCATATGATGTCAAAATAAACATTTGAGCCAAGCCACCTCATCTGACAACGTCCCCTTATGCGAAGATGTGTCACTTTCCAAAGCAAGCCAATAAAATATCTTGCAATGGGCTGAATTCTCTCTCTTCCCACAGTAAAATGGGAAATCTTAATTTCAGTGAGTGCAAGGTGAATGGTGGATGCCAGTTGTTGTTTTTCCTATAAGGAGAGCTTATGAGACTGTTTTCCTCTGAATCTCCTGGCAGCAGCAAGCTCAGACTCCATTGTCACTCCGCTGTCCAGTCACCAGTCACAGAGTTCATCCTCATTGGTATTGCCATTGTGTCTCTATGTTGCCATGGCATTGCCTTCAAGGAGACCAGTCAATTTTCCTTTCAGGCATCATATGCCACATCATAGCCCTGATTGTTCATTCAATTAGCAAATATGGGATACTACGGCATAGCATAAATATAACCGTGATAACATGATTGATTTTTGGCTCCTTAAAATGATCACTTTTATGTCATTTGGAGGCGCCTGTCCTTTGTCTGAGAAACAACTTGCTAAGTCATGTAATACACTGGTTGGTTTTTAGATTGTGTCTTTTGTCTACAGGTGAAACGGTCCTTTGGCCTGTGTAATCTACAAGTTACTTATTTTGATGAGGAGAATGAAGAGGTGAGTGAGAGCAAAGAGTTAATTTGTTGGGAATGGTAATATAATGCTATTACAATGTTGTTGCAATACATTTCCGTTTTGTGTTTCAGGTGTCCATAAACAGCCAAAGTGAGTAGTAAAGCACCAAACATAATATTGTATTATGTTTTGTACCAAACATAATATGAGTTAGTTGTTCAATGTAACATGTTCAATAATGATATTTTTCCTCTTCTAGTGGAGTATGAGGAGGCATTAAAGGTAGGTGGTAACTTCTATCTGACTCCTGTCCCTATTTAGGCCTTATGATGACTGTTACCTGAGGCAGGATTCAAAATACGCCTTCAAGTAACAAAGCAATACATGAACCATCATTCCTCTATGTTGATTTTATCAGAGTGCATCCAGGCAAGGGAACCGGCTGCACATGAATGTGTATGAGACCAGGGGTCAGCCCACGCGTGTGCCGGCCAAGGCCAGTGGAGGGGAGCCCAAGAGAGGGTTCCGTCCCCCACAGCACTGCCCAACCCTGGCTCAAGTGGTGAGCCGGAAGGTCCAGGCTGCTGTCCCCGAACAGAGCATGGTAAGGACAGAGCTATAGATATACACACTACTGTATACTTCCTACTTAATAGTGCTGAGCGATTAACCAACATTTTGGTTATGTTTCGGTTTTTAAACAACTAATTGACCGATGTTGGTTAAATTATAGGGACCGAGTGGTGCAGAGGTCCAAGGCACTGCCTCGCAGTGCTAGAGGTGTCACTACAGACCCAGGTTCGATCCCGGGCTGTATCACAACTGGCCGTGTTCGTGAGTCCCATAGGGCGGTGCACAATTGGCCCAGTGTCGTCCGGGTTAGGGGAGGGTTTGGCCGGGGTAGGCCATCATTGTAATATAAGAATTTGTTCTTAACTGACTTGCCTAGTTAAATAAAGGTACAAAAAAATATATATGTTTTGTACCTTATATTTATTTAGTTATTTATTTGAAATCCATTTCGCTCAGTGCGCACATCTCACAGTTTCTCTAGAGATAAATTAGATCCAGCCTGAACTGTGTGATGTAGTAGGCAGTTGTACATTCCAACAGGCCAATGCTCTACATAGTTTAGCGCATAAAATGTGGTAATTAACTACAATGACCATAATCGATTGCGTGAGGTGATATAGAGAGCAGCTGTTGCTTCGTGAGGTATCTCTACCAGAAAATACACAAAGTGAGTGGTAGTTGCTATTCAGAAGTCATAAAATTATGCTTTATTTACTTTGAAGAACTACAGTTTTAGATTTTGTCAGACTGCATAGGCAGCAGCTATATAGAGAAGAGATGACTTGGAATGAAATAAAAGTAATCAAATAAAACAAATGTAATATACACAACAACTGCAATATTTTATTAAAGTTCGGTGAATAAATGATGGTTGATAAGCAGTAATGGACAGTCACTACCTTCATGGGATTTGTATTAATTGCTTTATTCTGTGTTACAGCATTCAACCCACATAATGCATAGTGTATTTCATGTTGTTGTTTTTATAATCGAACCACAATCGAATCGACCTCGAATTACTAATCGCTCAGCACGATTACTTTATATAGCTAATTCTTTCAAATTGAATGAGCCTTTGTGTCATTAGGTATTCATTTAATACAAGTAAAGACCAAACTAAGTCATTGCGTGTCCTAAAATAAATATGGCTTATTTGTCTGATTTCTCACCGATGTGTTTCTACTTTGGTTTCCAAGGTGATCATGAAAGAACTAAAGGGGACCAAAGAGGAAGATAAGACACCTCCAGCATGGTTTACATCTTACATGGAGAAGGTGAGGACATGATTTGGAAATTACTGTGGTTTTATCTTCAATGAATGTACTATTTAGAATCATACCACTTAACCTTGAAATTTATGGTTGTATGTGTATATTTTATAGATGAAATTAAGCTAACTAGCTAACCAGTAACCCAAACTCTTGTCATCCAGTTCAAAGACCAAGTAGTGAGGGAGGCAGTGGAGAAAATCTGTCGGGAGTTCTCAGGCCAGTGCTGCATCCACAAGCCCATTGGGGCTGAGGCCCAGATCCCTGAGGTGACCTCCTCCACCCTGCCTGGGGGTCCTAGTTCCACCCCTGCCTGCAGCAGCTGCCGGGGCCAGACCGCTGGGGGAGGATACCAGTGCAGGTGAGAAGGGGAGGAGGAGGAGAAGAGAGGTGGCTCAGAGAGAGACTAGGGAGGACATTGACAAATGTGAATTAGTTAAAATGTGCGTCAAGGTAAATAAACACCAATGTAATCAGATATTTCTTACATGTTTTTGTAAATAGCCTACTCCCACATACTTTTAATTTAGTGCCTCCAACATGCATTGTGTTGCTCCAAAACAAACGAATTCCTTCGATCAGTTGTCGTTTCCATTTCTTCAGTATGCGACACCTAAGATCAGTTTAAAATAATCAGAAGGCCCTTTGTTTGGTGTGCCGCTCCCTGAATGTCTGGTTTCTTTTTCCCAGTGTGTGTACATCCTGCACACTGTGTGAGCCCTGCAGCTTCTCCCATGACCCCAGCCACAACCTGGTGAGAGCCAGAACACCCCTCTCCATCCCTGAGCACGGCTCACCAGCCCCAGACCACAGCAGGTAAGACCAGGGTTGGAAAATATTACATATTGTAACAGTTACATATTCACTTTTTGGAACCTCCTTTAATGCTTATGGGGTGTCAATGTTAATGAATTCTTGTTTATGGGGCTGCTATGGTTTGATATGAGAAATTACTCTCCATTTTGGGGGTTGTTTTGTGTTTGTAATTTTCAATCCTACAATGATCATTGTCATCAGAAAGTTGTCAGAACTGTATCTGTCCTATGATGGCCAATCAGAAACCCTTGCATTCTCCCCTTCCCTACCTCGTCCCCAGGTTCTACCGGCGAGGGGACCGGAGCTTCCGTAAGGCAGAGAAGCAGCGTCTGAAGGCTGAGAAGCGTCAGCTGAAGGCGGAGGTAAAGGAGATCAGGAAGCAGCTGAAGATGGAAAGGAGGGGCCTGCAGTGGAGTGCCGCTGGCGACGGGAGCTCCTCCCCCGTCCTACTCCAACCTAGGGCCACCCAGGCCAACAGCCCAGAGTACGTCTTAAAGGGACAGTTCACCAAAATTAGATGAAAGTAGATACTGCTTGCAAGGCTTGTTATTCAGTGTATCTTGAGGTCAAATCAGTGAGAGGCACAGGTCTTGTCTCTGTAGTTCGACTGCTGTCAAAAGGAGGGACAGAGAGAGTTGTGCTTTGGAGAGAGATGTTCTGTGGTTTAATAGTGTATTTTGGCGCTTTGTTCCCCAGGCGTCCCAAGCGGCCCTGCCCTCTGGTGGTGCCAGCCATGACGGCCCTGTTCCTGGACGAGAACCTGCCTGATGGGACTCGTCTTCGCCCGGGCACCAAGTTCATCAAGTACTGGAAGATGAGAAACACTGGCAGCGTTAGCTGGAGCTCTGAGACCAAGGTACTATTATGGGATGAGGATGCACCTGGGATATGCACATTATGAGGTTACCATTGACAGCCACAGTAATCTTAGCAGAAAGAGAGGACACGACGATGAGAGTTAGACTGTCAATATTATGCCTTTCTCTCCCTCCCCTCTCTCTCTCTCTACCCCATCTCCTTCTCAGCTGAAGTTCATGTGGGGGAATCTGGCGGTGGCGTCGAGCGACCGCTGGCGTGAGGTGGCTGTGCCTTTCCTGCAGCCAGGTCAGGTGGGCGTGGTAAGCGTGGCACTATGCGCCCCGGCCCTGGAAGGCTCATACACCTCCCACTGGCGTCTGGCACACGGTGGGGAGCAGTTTGGCCCTCGCGTCTGGTGCAGCATTGTGGTGGACCCCCTGGCCCCTGCAGCCGTGATGGCAGATGGCGTGCTGGTGTCGCCCTGCGTCACCCCTCAGGCAAGTCCACCCACCCTCTTGACTTTGGTTCTCAGTGGCCAATCCCAAACTGCTATACAATGCTGTAGTTCTTTGGAAAAGATGGTAGTAATCTCAGTTAAGTATGTATTCTGTCTGGGTAACATTTATTTTGATCTGCTGGTGCTCTACAGGGGAAGAACCCCCTCTCCACAGATAAGGGTGGTAAGTCTTGTGCTGCAGCCTCTAGGGACCAAGCACTCATGTCAGTGGACCAAGACGAACGAGAATACTACATTCCCTCTGTGGACCTGCTCACAGCCCAGGACTTACTCTCCTTTGAGCTGCTGGACATCAACATTGTTCAGGAACTAGAGAGTGTGCCCAACAACACCCCGGCAGGTAAGCCTTCCATTGCTATTCACATGCTAAATCTGCAGGGTGTTCCTAATCAGTTGACTGCACTTAGGGTCTCTCCGTCTCTTTTCTGAATTTCTCTCTCATTTTCTCTCTCTTCCACACAGATATGACCCCGTGCATATCCCCACTGCCTCATGACGGTCCCCTGCAGGAGAAGCCCACCCTGGGGTTGATCCAGGAGGAAGCAGAGGCCCATCAGGGCCTGGGGCCAGGGGCGGAGGGGGGCCGGGTTCCAGCCCAGGAGGAGGGAGAGGAGGATATCAGCGGGACTCAGTTTGTGTGTGAGACGGTGATGCGCTCGCTCACACTGGAGGAGGCCCCAGACCACACACCCCTGCGTGGGAACTGCCCCTGCAAAGGTGAGTTTTTATTAATTAGTTCCATATTAAGCCTATGTTAATACCAGATTAAGGGCCATAACATTGTGTAACCAAAATTCCTTTCCCTGATCTTCACAGTGGTCCGCCCAGCAGCCCAAGGTGGCTCCGCCTCCTCTTCTCTTAAAGGGAAAGGTGTTGAGAAGCGTTTGGAGGTGAGGTCGGAGAAATCCCGGGACATATCCCCCATGGCCCCAGCCCTAGCACCACCCCAGTTGGCTATACCAGAGCTGATGATGCCAGGTGATTGGCCCAACTTATCCTCCTGTTTTTAATTAGTTGATTGGTTGATAAAAACTACTTGAGCTCAAATCTGGGCCCTGTTGTCAGGTAAAAAACAACAATTAAATAGTTTGACCGTTTGCAGATGAGGGACTGGAGTCAGACATCGAGAGCATCTGCGTGGACGCCAGAGCGGACGAAGACAAGGGCGAAGATAAAGGAGAGTTGACAGAGGGGAACAGAGTCGCCCGCAGCCGTTCCTCCTCAGCCTCATCCGAGGATTACATCATCATCCTCCCTGACTGCTTTGACACCAGCCGCCCGCTGGGTGAGTCCATGTACAGCTCCGCCCTCTCCCAGCCTGGCGACGCCCCCGACACGCCCACAGACCCCGACCACCAGGGCCGTACCACTCCCGAGGGGGAGCAAGATGAAGCAGAAGAGACGGTTTCAGGCTCCAGCAGCGCTAACGATATGCTGTGCACCTCCCAGACGTTGGACGCTGTGCCCCTAACCCCTGTGGTGGTGGCACCCCCTCGGCTCAACTCAGCTCTTACACCCAGGTGAGAAACCATGGGCCAGCTGTGCTTGGAAATAGGTTTACAGTGCTATTACACATTTTGACAGTGCCAAATTCCTGAGATGTTCCAAAATGTAGACATATATTGTTGGTGTTGTCTTCAGCCTAGACCGCAATGATCAGACCGAGGCAGTAGCAGAGTCCCTGGACAGGACTGAGGTCTACCAGCAGGGGGAGTCAGAGGATGGTAAGGAACACACACGGTCACATACTGAACAGTAGTTCTAGCAACTAAAGGAAACAAAGTGTTTTTGCTCGTCACATAAAGGCAGTTGGGCCTAACTGACGACAATGCCCTAACAGTAATAATGTTTTCTGCTTGCTGCAGTGCCTTTTTGCCATCTGATCATTCAGTGGTAATATCAAAAGTACAATGTCTTCTTGGTTCTAACAAACACAAGTGCTAAGCACTAGATCAGTGGCTATGGAGTAGAGGTCTGCTTGTAGTCATTCTTGTCAAAGAGCACCTTCTATACACTCCCCTCTAGAGCTCTACAACTTATCCATATGAGCATACGGTATATCCTTTTCCCAGAACATAACCAACCAGTCATCTCTGTGGTTGTGTCTGAAAGGTTCCAAGCAGCCAGACAGCCAACCAGACAGTCCATCTGCTTCTGGTGACTCAGAAGACAACTCCGAAGACCCTAGGTGGGACCCTGATGTGCAACTCAGTCAGTTCAGATGCTAATATTTTCCGAGATCTCTCTTGTTAAAGAGATTGTTAAAGTGGAATGTCAATTTTAATGATATTAGTGTTGGCTGACCAGAACCAAAATGGTGTCCGTAAGACTCACTCCCTGGCCCTCTCTGTCGGTCTTGTTCCTTCTAGCCACCCAGGCATCACTGGAGGCCTGGTGAAAGGAGCCCTGTCTGTCGCAGCATCCGCCTACAAGGCTCTGTTCACTGGGCAGCCTGGCCCAGTGCAGGTCAGTCCTACATTCACTTCCTACAGTGCTGTTAATGATAGAATTCAAGGTCATCCTTTTTGCAATCTCAGAAGATTGCTATATCGTGGTGGTTGAGACATCGAACTGGAATGCCACCATTGTAAGGCTACTTTAGCATGTCATTACTGACAAGTTAGTATCTAGGAGGTGTATTTTAAACAGTATGCTGTCCTTCCTGCAGCCCCCAGTGGATGGAGCCACCCAGGACACCATGATGGGGGTGCTGGTGGAGATGGGCTTTGGTGACCGGCCGCTCAACCAGCGGCTGCTGAAGAAACACAACTACAACCTGCTGGACGTGGTCAATGAACTGGTCCAGATGACCGACAATGACTGGTACTCCACCCGCTACTGAGGAGAGGGAGGAGGAGGAGGAGGAGGAGCTGGGGTGGCGTCATGGGTGTAACCTCTGCCGCTTTGACCTCTTGTCTCTTCTTCCTCTCTTTTAGATTTGGTCCAAGTTGACAGGAGGTATCCTGATTATGACCTAAAGAGACATTCCCACGGACTTTGGGATATTTAGACTATCAAATAGCTACTGTATGTATGTATGTATGTATGTATGTATGTATGTATGTATGTATGTATGTATGTATGTATGTATGTATGTATGTATGTATGTATGTATGTAGAATCATTTAACATGGCCGTTTCTGGCTGTTAGCTTTTGCATAGGAAAGGGGGAGACTGAAGGGGGGTGGATGAGGTGGGCTACTCTTTCCAGGAGAACACCTTCATTGCTGTGGTAACAAATGGCAAACATATCACAAGTTGCTATCGCCGAGCCATTCCTGTTAAACAGTATAGTCATAGATTGGAATACAGGCTGAATATGCAGCCATAGACCAGGTATATTCAACAAGAGTTACAGTATGTGTAAGTTTAGCTGAAGGGGTGTTGGGTGTAATATTTATCACAGAGAGCCAGAACCATATAGGTCTTACGATATGATAAGCTGTGGCAATAGTCAACATTGTATGAAGTTAATCAACTTCATAGAGTGTTTGAATAGTGGATACGTCAGGTCCTCGTTCCAAGTGTGAATGACTGTCAGTGTTGGAGAATGCTATGCTTCTTTCAGATCACAGCAATTAAACACACACACACGCCCACATGCTTAAACCTTTCTCAGCTTAACTGTTCAAAGTATCGGCGTACTGTAGACATATGTGTGTCTTATTGATTGAAGATAATCATTCCCCTACTTTCTGTGATGTCGCGCCATGGCTGACAACATGCTATGTATATTTGTGCGTAATTGTGTACACATTAAGTATTTTTGAAATGAGGACCATTACATTGATGCACTCCATTTAATTCCATTTTGATAGGGTATATTAATCACCATTCTTAACTAGGAGTATATTTGGGTTTAAAAAGAAAAATCATGTAAATATAATATACAAATGTGTTTTGTTGTTGTTGCACATGGAAGACATAAATATTGATGCAAACCCAAAATACTAGCTGCTTAAGAAGTGAAGGACATTATAATTTTTAAGATCCTGTTGAAGGGATTTTATCAAGAAATGAATTAGCCTCTTTTACAAAATGTCTTCAATCTGCTCTATATTGTCCTCAGAGGGACCATACAGAACCATACAGGGGGCCTGGTGATCATGAAATATCAAAAGCATTGACTCGTTCCACTTGGTATCATTCTTTAAACTTGGTATCATTTTTTCCACTTGGTTTTATTCTTTAAACTTGGTATCATTTTTTTCCACTTGGTTTTATTCTTTAAACTTGGTATGATTTTTTTCCACTTGGTATCATTCTTTAAATTTGGTATCATTTTTTTCCACTTGGTATCATTCTTTAAACTTGGTATCATTTTTTTCCACTTGGTATCATTCTTTAAACTTGGTATCATTCTTTAAACTTGGTATCATTTTTTTCCACTTGGTATCATTCTTTAAACTTGGTATCATTTTTTCCACTTGGTTTTATTCTTTAAACTTGGTATCATTTTTTTTCCACTTGGTTTTATTCTTTAAACTTGGTATCATTTTTTTCCACTTGGTATCATTCTTTAAACTTGGTATCATTTTTTTCCACTTGGTATCATTCTTTAAACTTGGTATCATTTTTTCCACTTGGTTTTATTCTTTAAACTTGGTATCATTTTTTCCACTTGGTTTTATTCTTTAAACTTGGTATCATTTTTTCCACTTGGTATCATTTTTTCCACTTGGTATCATTCTTTAAACTTGGTATCATTTTTTCCACTTGGTATCATTCTTTTAAAAAAATGTACGTCAAGTTCTTTCAAAACTTAAACTGAAATCAAGCAGTATGTAACAAGTTTGAAATGCTTTTATTATTTTCCAATATGGAGATGCTAATGTGTTTCAGGTAATCCTAGGAGGTAATCTTTGAATTTCCACTGTTCTAATATGTTTATATTTGAAGAAAAGATACTGGAAAGGTTTGCTTATGTCTTGTACACTAAGGGGAACTTGACAGGGTTGTGAGCATTGTGAAAAAGAATTAACACTTAGTGGTCAGTCATAATGTAGCAAATGGATATTGGTAAAAATCATTAATACAAAAAAAAACTTTGAATCAACCCTATTTTGGTATAGTTTAGTCTTAATGGTTCTTAGGGTTTGTCTTACCAAAGGATAAGTGTCTGCTAAATGACTAAAATGTACACTCCTACCAGGTGATGGTATCTGATTTATTGCCACTTATGAGTCAACTTTTAGGGTGTCAAGGAGAAACTGAATTCAAGGACAATAAGGATTGTGGTCTTTTGAATTAAAGTAAGCTTTTCCCACCGTGGAAAACTACATGTCAGAAATGATGGCCGGTTAATGGAGGTCAGAAACAGTGTGATTCATACATTTCTACATACATGTACTTGAAACATTCATACCTTCATATATGGGCAGGATATTTTCATAGAGGGTGAAGAATGAGAACTCCAAAAAGTTTTTGGGGAGGGATAATGTGCAGTTTGTCTGAACTCTTTCTGTGTTGCACTTAAAAAACGTGCCTGGAACCCCGACGTTGAATTCCATTGAATTCTAGGTCGGGCAGAATTTAGCATTTGAATCAGGAAAAGTTCATACTCACGACCTCTACAAGACAGAATGTTGAAAGAAATTATATTTTATTGTACTTTACCGGCATGCACACATGATACAAATACATGCATTACTTGCCGAGCTCGTCCACGTGTTTACATGGTTTTGCGCACGCTTCAGGTGATAGAAATCAATGTAATTCTACTTTCCTGTGGATATTGTCTCACATTCTTTACACCAAAAGGACCAACCACACAGACAACCGGTAAAGTACGTAAAAACATAATTTTATTCAACATTCTGGCTTGTAGAGATAGTGAAAGCAAACTTTCCTGATTCAAACGCTCATTTCTGCCTACCTAGAATTCAATGCAAGTCAATGTTGGTTTTCCAGGCAATTAAAATACATAGGCTACCTGTGATGTACAAATATCTGTATCTAATAAAAGTCACTACACTTAGATATCACTTCTTTTTTGAATAAGGCTAAATAAAAATATTTAAAATGCTCACATACACAAAAACATAACCAGGAATCAATGTATTTATTTGACTTTGTTTAAAAAACATTGAGTAGGCAACCTATTAAAGATTCACTATGCAGAAATTGTTTCGCCAGAAACAATTCTGGTTGCTAACATCTGCCTAATTTCAGTTTGTGACTAAACGAGCAAGTGCAGTGTAAAATAATAATTGTACCATCTAAACCACTGAAATATTTTCCATAACCAAAAATAGTGTATTTTTAGCTGTTTGAAGCTGGTGTACAAAACAAAGTAAGACTCACAAATAAATCGTAATCACGGGAAGCATAAAAATAGAACACATCTACCGCTTCTTAGATTGTTTTTCAATGAAAATTACAGATTCTAGAACTCACCTTTCTATGTGAATTTGGTCTAGTTCCCCAAAAAGTTATATATAGCCGCTTTAATTCTTTCTTTCCTGTGGGTGGCAGCAGAATTACGCTGCGTCACCCTCATCTGGGTAGGAAATTGCTCCACTGCTCAGTGAAGTGGGAACGTGACCAACATAAGAAGAATATTAGACAATTTTCACGACTGCTGTGAGGCATATGGTGTGGAGTTAGATTACAGATAATCTTGATGACGGCACCGTCTTTATAAATCGTAACACCCCATAAACAAGGCAAGTAAACTTGTTGCACTGTGTTTTCTTCAGGGGTGGCAGGGAAACGAAACTCATCACAAAACTTGTATGCGGAGTGTTGTAAATGCGTAGTCAAATTTCTGTTTAGATTAAAACTAACGTTCGCCATCGGTTATTTGCTAAATTGTAGTCTTAATTCACATAAAATGTCTGATGTCTCGACAAAGCCTACTTCGATCTAATTGGTTCGGTGTCTGCTTATTGAATGAAACATCGTATAATTGTATGCATTTAAGATCATCTCCATTGTGAAATCCATCAAGACAGCAAAGCACATACATACACAGAATATAATCCTTTGTCGTCACAAATATCAAATAGTAAAGTATCATTATATTGATGTGAAGCAACTAACGTTACAGGTAACTTCCAAAATAAAGGAAAAACTTGAGTAAAAGAGGGATACAAAGTTTATTGAAAGCAGATGCTTCCACACAGGTGTGATTCCTGAGTTAATTGAGCAATTAACATCCCATCATACTTAGGGTCATATAAAAGGTCCCCAGTTGGCTAGAAGAAGAGAAATTGGGGTCTCAAAGGAGTGCACGCTTAACGATACATGTTGGAACCAGAAGTCCCCACAAGAATTGTAAACAAACAAAAATTTGACCAACTGTGGACTATTTGCAGGTCACCACAAATAAAAAGGCTATTTCTAGGGGGGTTGAGGTTAAGGAAAATTGGATTGAATGGGAGTCAAATGTGTCCCCACAGGTGTGTCAGTAACCAAATCTCAACACAATTGAACACTTATGGGAGATTCTGGAACAGTGCCTGATAGTGTTTTCCAACAACAGAACACCAAATTATGACATTTCTTGTGGAAGAATGGTGTTGCATCCCTCCAATAGAGTTCCAGACACTTGTAGAATCTATGCCGAGGAGCATTGAAGCTGTTCTGATGATTCGTAGTGGCCCAACGCCCTATTAAGACACCTGATATTGGCGTTTCCATTATTTTGGCAGTTACCTGTATATATGACTCTCTTTAGCAGGCATGGGAGCTGGTTCAAGTCAACTCAGTGAGAATGAAGAGCAGGCCATTGTACCCCAGCAGGACAGGAGGAAGACCTCTAACAGGAGACACTCTGAGGAAACACTGGACTGCCCAACCTGCCAGGGCACGGGCCGCATCCCACGAGGTCAGGAGAGCAAATTGGTGGCAGTGATCCCCTGCTCCGATCAGAGGCTGAAACCACGACACACGTAAGACCATGTTGAGATTTACAGCAACAATTGTTTTATTTCCCACATGCATCATTTAGAAGGAACCTTTAAGTCTATGGTGTGTAGAGATGTTCAGTGTGTGTGCGAAGTATTATTGCGTTCTGTGAGTGGGCATCTGTATCTAGGTGTGCTTGTGTATACTGCATGAAAACGCTTGTGGTATGTTAATGAGGTATGTTAAAATGGCCAATGCATTGCAGCCATTTTTTCCCAAATAATTTCTGGGTAACAATGAATTAACTTACTGTAAAGAGTTCCATTAACAAGCTTTTTAGCTAACTTTCTCTAGCAACGTGGTCGTATGCCACGTTCACATGCTAGTCCGAACTCCCGACTTGCTGATTCCTTGAACGCAGCACGTGTATAACAACCAGTTAGCAAGTTGTACATTTCAGAGTTTTCTAATTCCGACTAGTAGTTGAATGCAGCATGACCGGAGAGAGGAAAACTAGCTGTTATTTGCAGAGGTTTGGAGCTTTTTGTTATTGGTCTACTAACCACATGGTGATGTCACCATGGAAATCTAAAACTCCTGCCCATGCAAACCTGCTGATTAGAAGGTCCTGTGTAGATTGCATTTTCAACCAGCAAAAAAAAAGCACACTTTTACAGTGTTAATTTCATCAGCTTTTGTACAATATGATATTAAACACAGAAAAAAACCATTGACTGCACTGGGCCTTCAATCAATACTGAACTTGTACATATCATGTCCCCTTACAGGAAGTTGTATGTCACTGTGTCGGTGACGCTGTGCCTGCTGGTCAGCTCGCTGGTCCTCTTCTTCTTGTTTCCTCGCAGTGTCATCCTCTCACCTGTGGCTGTCGAGTCTGTCTATGTTTACTTCACCCCGACCACTGTCCAAATGAACATCACGGTGAGACCTCATTGGACTTATTCATTCATATACCACACAGCCCAGATAGAAACCGACTATGCCATAAAATTATTGGCCTCTTGTCTCTTCCTCTGCGTCACTGGAGTGTTTTTGGAGGTGAATGTAATAATCGCATTGGTCTCTCTCCCATCACAGAACATCCTGAATATTACCAATGACAACTTTTTTCCAGTTCAGGCCTACAACTTGACAGTGCAGGCTCTTTTTGATAAAACGGTTGTGGGCAAGGCTGATATGAAAAATGTCACCACTGTCAAACCACTCGCGGACAAAACGGTGAGCACCTCCCCTCATTACCAACTGCTATACTGCAGAGATGTTAGCTTCTGTAAGCCTCTAAATATTGTTACTTGACTCACTAATGCTCTTCCTTATTTCCCCTGACAGTTTGCCTTTGAGATTCCTGTCACGTTAGTGGAGGAGGGTCTGAAGTAAGTACAAGTATAACCTTGGTTAAATTATGTCTGGTGCTGAATCTTTCATCGAGTCAGTAGTGAGACATAAAGCTGCTTTTGTGGCTGTTTGGTTATTCAAAGTGCCATGGCAACACACTTACAATATAGTGACGGAGTCCTTTTAATTTAGTTGTGCTGTAAAGCTAAGCTTATTTTGATTGTGGCATGTTGTCATGTGAAAGTAATGTAACTAATTTGCTGTAAATGTGAGAATTTATTTTGTGTGCTCTACAGACAGTTATTCCCTACCATTTTCTTGGCTAGTTGTTTTGAATAATGTATTAAGACAAAGCAAAACTGTAAATGTGTTTTGTTTTTTTGTATTTAGAGCAAGTCTGAGGCATGACTGTCAAATGTTTGAACAGATTGATAAAGTATTTGTCTTACAAAAGTACATAAGCATACATAAACTAGCATAACCTGCTTAGCTGGGAGCACTGGCATGCACAATCCATCTCCATTTCCTCCATGTGTTGCAGGCTAATTGTCACTAGCAGTAGCAATTCCTATTCACAAAATGAAAGGGCCTCTGGACTGAAAGAAGTCAAAAGCATTCCCACTGGGCACACCATGTCATTTCAATGTGGATACTTGGTTAAAATTTGGTTAACATGTTGATCAATGAGATTACAACCTATATTCACCCACTCAAAAAGACAGCCAAAAGTTAGATGAATTTCCAATGTGTTATCACTATGCTTTCAACCATCTTAAAGCACAACCAAATTCCAATGGAAAAACAATCAGATTTTTGGTTGGCGTCGTCACCCCAAATGTCTATCACTGTGCTTTCAACCATTTTAAAAGCCCAGCAAAGTTCAAGTGGGAATGCAATGTCATATTTTGTTTATTTATTAAAAAGATTGTTTTCACTGCACTTCTTTTAAAAGCAGAACCAAATGGCCTAGATTGCAGTTGAGATTACATTAAAAGTATATGGTGCAATTGATATTCTGCCCAGATTACAGAAATTGTGAAGATCTCCACAGACCTGTGAGGACCTATGCATGCTTTTTGAACATGCAGACTTTATATGGTTACATAATAAATGTATAGTTACAGTATCCTCAATGTGGCCTTGGATATGTTACTCATTTTAGGGTTGAATGTTACATTCGCTTGTAAGATAGCCTTAACTTTAAGCAATTTACTGTATTACAAAAGTAATATTGAATTGTTTGGTTGACAACGCAACCAAATATCAACATTTTAAAGGAGAGGTATGGGTAACTGCCAAAATAAATGAACCGCCAACCTAAAGTGTCTTAATAGGGTGTTGGGCCAGAACAGCTTCAATGCACCTTGGCATAGATTCTACAAGTGTCTGAAACTCTATGGGAATGCGACACCATTCTTCCATGAGAAATTCCATAATTTGGTGTGTTGTTGATGATGGAAAACACAGTCTCAGGCGCGCTCCAGAATTTCCCGTAAGTGTTTTAATTGGGCTGAGATCTGCTTACTGATACGGCCATGGCATATGGTTCACCTCGTTTTCATGCTCATCAAACCATTCAGTGACCACTCGTGCCCTGTGGATGGGGGACTTGTCATCCTATTGGGCATAGATAGCCATGGTAGTCAAAATAGTGGCCTGCCAAGCACCTGCTTTCAATATACTTTTTATCCCTCGTTTACGCAAGTGTTTCCATTATTTTGGCAGATACCTGGATCTACTGCTTGGCTAGTTCCATCTGAGCCACTGGCTTAGTCCAATAGAGTACCACAGTATGAGTCATAATACCCAGAAAACCTAGCAAGGAAATGGTTCCAATCGTTTTCCACCATTCATTTTCCCCATAGGGGATTTTAGAAGCACTTAAAATAAGGGCTGTGTTTCATGTAGGCTTACCCTGGCATGATCTTTTTGATAACTGTGTAGGCTCTAGGACTAGGTGACATATCAATATATTCGCCTGTATTTACCCCTAAAAAATGAAATGCTAATGTGGCTATCATACAGAACTACAAATGCCATGATGATCTGGATGAGACTGCCAAATCGAGGCAAAGGTTAATCCAGAGATTCTTACCATCTAAATGTAGTAATTAATATATTGGCTACATTTTTTAAACCTGAATTCTTTGAACTTTCTTGTGCAAGTTTGAAATTGACACTACCTGTTAGCAAAGGTGTCAGCTAGAGATGTTTACTTTGATGCTAATTAGCTTTTTCGAATCTGAGTAAATAGAGGCGACTGACTATATTGATTAAAGTCACCTGTCCAAGAGATTTACATGGTTCCAAAACATCACGCCAGGGTAAGCCTACACAAGAAACAGCCCTTATTTTAAGTGTTTCTAAAAATTCCCTGTGGTTTTCCCACCATTCATTTTTCCCATTCATAGGTTTTATGGGTATTATGACAGTTTGTCTACAAATTAACAATTTTATATGTTGTATTCATGAAGCCATCGCAACCAAAAATCGAAATGAAAGAATGCGATAAAATTAAATTCAACTTTAAATAAAGTATAGGACTAAATAAAATCAAACTTGAACTTTTTGGATAAGATGGAGATGTGAATCCAACACAAATTATACATTTGGAATTAAAGCCAGACTAAGTCATTGGCACAGATGGAACTATCAAGCAGAAGGTGCATCTCCTCATTTCAATTTGAAGTCAACCAGAGCTTGAAACGCTAGGCCTATTGTGTTGTCTATTTTTAGATTAATTCTGGGTTGAATTAAAACAGCTGTTGATGACTTTGCAAATGCTATATAGGCCTAAATAGCATCATTCAAGATAAGTGATAAAGTATGATCACATTTGAATTTACTTTGTTAAACCTACCTTTTGGAATGACTTAGATAGCAATAGGGAATTTATTTAGTTTTAAAGTGGAGATTTCTAAATAATAATTGTGACGATAGCACATTTGGTAATAGTCAATGACAAATCTCATAGCTGGGCTGGGCCGGGCCGTGCTGGGCTTGGTTAAAACCCTGGATGGGAGACTCAAGGGTAGCTGTAGATGGATGAATTCTTCAGTAGGAGGTGCTGCCCAGCCTATTGTTTTTTTTTTTTCTGATAGTGGATATAACGTTGAAGTTCTGACGTTGTTTTAAAGGTACAAGTTCAACATTTTTATACAATGTTTCAAATGTGATTACCATGATGACATGCATAATCCTGTGGTCGAAATTTCATCCTCAAAACAACAGTTGATTACTTTTTTTCAAATCAATGTATTTTCCACAGATTCCACGTCACAATACGTTGTCAAATTACGTTGAAACAGCGCTAATTCAACTAGTTTGTGCCCAGTGGGTTGTTTTTGAAATCATATCTTTCATAAGGAAATCCTGTAGGTATTCATTATTTTCTCCTATTTATTCTTCCCAGCAATTACTGCAAGAAATCTACGATCAAGATCCACACGTTATTTGTCCATCTTCAGTGAGTATGTGCCCAGTCAGTCAGTATGGGTAAAACGCCCCCCAAATGTAGCTTTGCTCCCACAGATTAGCCATTTTAGATTATAATGCATATATTCAACAATGAACCAGAATCATGTTGAATCTGTGTTCAGTGGAAAAAATGTCATACCATAATTCCTGATTAAATGTTTTGATGATAAACTGACACAACGTCACCCACCTAGTAAACCAATGGGGTCAGAGACTAACCTATTTATTTCTTATCAGTGGTTAAAATCTGAGGGCTGTATTATTGCTTGTTAACTTGGCCCAGTTTTTACAGTGATGGCTCAAGGGAGAGTTTATTTCATGGCTATGGTTAGGAAACCTTGATAGCTGGCTGACCTAAATCTGGTACAATTACATAAATTATCATTACATTTGATAAATAATAGATGAAAAATTGTATAATCTGTAACCACCTCCTCCCTCAGGATGTCAATGACTGTTTACTACCTGGCCCACTTTGAGCAGCTTTCCCTGGACACGTTTGAATACATCGACTGTGGGTCTAACACCACAACACCCCACCTCATCAACCCTACACCCTGAGACCAAGGGCTCCATGAGGGGTAGGATGACTGAGGAGTAGGCCATGAGGTGAACTGTGGAGAACTGTGTGGTCAAAAGCAATAGTTGTTTTTTCTTGAAAAATGCAAATGTCCCTCAAGTTATGGGGAAGAAAGAAACCACAAAAATGTGGAGCTTGAAATTAAAATGAAAGCTCTGAAATGTTCTGTTTGTCTTTTTTATGCACCTCTGTAGCTTTTTTACTTTTTTGCCACTACATCCTACTGAAAGCTACTCTGTTTTGTCTTCAAAGAAACTGAAAGACTTGAGTGGACTACAAATTTGGCAAAATAGCACAATGCAGGTGGCCATGCCAAAGAACTGTACGTGACCCATGTCAACGGGCTGGCAACTACTTCTAGTCCTTTCTCACCCATGACAGGCACTCACTGGGGGTTGCATCCAGTAAGAATTAAACAGGGGAAAGTATTTTTCAGACAGAATATTATTACCACTACCTGTACTCTTAACCAAGCGGTTTCTACTGAACACAACCCAAGACTTGGCTGCCTGCCACAAACCTCAGGTTTCCAATCCCCATAACTCCTCATCTGTGATATTTGAGCAACTACACAATAGGAGTGCAGAGCATGGCCCCATATATTATTTAACAGACCCCATTCTAATGAGAGGATGGTAGAGCGTGACACCCTCTGCTACTTTGGAGACTTGGTTTGGCCAGACTAGAGCCATTAAAATTACCAAACTGTATAGACACTTGGTTCTATTTTCATCACGTGGGATCCCAAGTGACCGCACATTTTTGTTCAGTACCAGCAGTAACACACCTGATTCAAGTATTGATGTTTAGATCATAAATGTCTGTTGTGCTTGTGCTGTGGTCCTGTGTTTTCCCCAGGACTGGAGTTGGGAAACGTGACTAGTGTAGACAACTCCAATCTGAGCATTCCTCCTAAGTGGGAGGTTTTCTGTTTGTGGTGAGGATGTGTGTTCATGTCACCTCTGGGGGATAGGCTGTTGACTCAGTTAATGGAAACATTGATGTGCCTGCAAGCGAGAAGCTACCAGATTACAGAGATATTCATGAGCCAATAGAAGGCTTTGGAGCGTAAATTGTAATTCCATTGTTCTCAAAGTGTTGGAGTCAACTGGGGATTAATGGCTCTGGTATTGTGGGCTACTTGCTGGACGACACAGCAAAGTCATGTTGGAACATGAGCACAGATATAACTCCTTAAACAGAAGCCTCTGGGCATGGAATTGTTTGCTTGTGAGATTTGATTACCTTCTTTGCCTGAATTACAGTCAGAAGATGGTTGTGGCTGCAGGGTCAGAGATTTAGAAATAAGTATGCAAAAGGCCCTTTTCTGAAAGGCCTAGACATAACATGAGCATGTCTGGCTTATAATGAATATGGTTTTGTTAGTATGTCACCCTTTTAGGCACAACAAAAATGGTGCAAATTAAACATTTAGATATTACCTGGCTGCTGAGCTGGTGCGTTAGACTCTGCCAGTGGCTTTGAGCTTGGCTCGGAAGGGTCCTTTGTCATCTGCACAAACAAAAGAGGTACTTGTAAATGCTGTTTACTTGAGGCACCTTGACATGCAGCAGAAACACCAAATGCACCTGAGATATTTTGCATATAACTAGGGGTGTTGTACATTACTTCACAGTTTTGTAAATAGTTGCACACCTCAGACAGGGAGGGGTTCACCCCAAGTGACAGGTCAGTTTTACACCATTTAGACAGGTGTTAATGGCCTTCAAGTTCTGAATACCTGTCAATGTTGAACATCCAAAATGTGGTGGAGTTGAGATCCTATACAATGATCCCTGTTCTCAATACCAAATTACCACCAGGAATTTGCAAACTTATTTGTAAGTGATAATGGACTGTGTTGCAGCAATTAACTTTGAATAAGAACACAGTAGCACCTTGCTCTGCTGTTTCAAGAGGTGCTTGAATATGTATTTGCCAGTAAGCCAATGACATTTAATGCCACCTTATGATGGGAGTGAGGGATTCGGATGTTTTCCTGAATTTCAAGGCTATTCATTGGCTCTCGGTCAGTGCTGGCACACATGAAACATTCAGCCGAGGCGTAAGGTATGTCCAGAGGGACACAACCTTCAAAATGAATAATAGGAAATGAGGTTGATCCCTCACATGGGTGTCGCATGTTCGACTTTGGTTTCCACCTCTGGTGTTAATCAATTATGGAACAAGTCTACTGATGGTAGCCTGCCTGCTGCTTAGCCCTGGACATCCTGCGGTCCACCATGGTCTGCCGGCACCGGGCTTCCCAATGCATAGCAGACATTCTACACCAGCATCTGTGGGAGAGTGGAGCTAACGATCATTAAACCACAGTGCCAGTGCTGTAACCTGATAGACAGACAAGCCCCTGTATCACTGTTTCACCAATTCTGATTAATGACAGCCCAACACAATGTCTTGTCTTTGTCTTAATATAAACAGGGGCCACTGATGTTATTCCCTCTGTCTCCACACTGCTGCATTAGGAGTTTCAATGAATGTGTGTAAAAAAAAGGCAATAGCTATCCCTGGATAGTATAAATCTAACCTAGAGTAACCACACTAACAGCCAATAATTTAAAAAAAATCATGTAAGACATTAAAATGAACCCCTTGATGTACTGGATCTGCTATGTTGATTTTTAATCTAGGTTAACCAATTGAAATAAGATATACAATGAGGAATGTAGCAAAATAAAATGATTTGCAAGTGCAGCTACTTTAAAATATTAAGTTGATAATGAAAAACATATCTACCCTGTTAAATTCAGCAAGGGCGGCAGGGTAGCCCAGTGGTTAGAGTGTTGGCTTTGCGACCGAAAGGTTGCAAGATCAAATCCTTGAGCTGACAAGGTAAAAATCTGTCGTTCTGATCAAGGCATGTAACCCACTATTCCTAGGCTGTCATTGAAAATAAGAATTTGTTCTTTACTGACTTACCTAGTTAAATAAAGCAAAAATGACAAAGAATTATTGGATCTTTTACTTACAACAATCCCTGGAGAAAAAAATCTGTTTTGCCCTCAGAGGCAAAGTGTACTTCAGCAGCCTAAAACAGTTAGCTAATTTTTAATTTTATTTTTTTATTTCACCTTTATTTAACCAGGTAGGCAAGTTGAGAACAAGTTCTCATTTACAATTGCGACCTGGCCAAGATAAAGCAAAGCAGTTCGACAACATACAAAAACACAGAGTTACACATGGAGTAAAACAACATACAATCAATGATGCAGTAGAAAAAAAATAAGACTATATACAATGTGAGCAAATGATGTGAGATAATGGAGGTAAAGGCAAAAAAATGCCATGGTGGCAAAGTAAATAAAGTATGGCAAGAAAAAAACACTGGAATGGTAGATTTGTAGTTTGAAGAAAGTTAAAAGTTAAAATATAAATATAAATAATATGGTGCAAAGGAGCAAAATAAATAAAATAAATAAATACAGTAGGGGAAAAGGTAGTAGTTTGGGCTCAATTAAAGATGGGCTATGTACAGGTGCAGAGATCTGTGAGCTGCTCTGACAGCAGGTGCTTAAAGCTAGTGAGGGAGATAAGTGTTTCCAGTTTTAGAGATTTTTGTAGTTCGTTCCAATCATTGGCAGCTGAGAACTGGAAGGAGAGACGACCAAAGGAGGAGTTGGCTTTAGGGGTGACCAGAGAGATATACCTGCTGGAGCGCGTGCTACAGGTGGGTGCTGCTATGGTGACCAGTGAGCGGAGATAAGGGGGGACTTTACCTAGCAGGGTCTTGTAGATGACGTTGAGTACCTCAATTTTCCAGCTTCAAGTATTTCCCGCCTACTGTTGTAATGAACACTTATGAGAATGGTGGGCTGAATTTTCTGGACTTTACTACCTTAAATAATACTTTTAAGATCAATTGGATAAAACAATTCCTAAGAAGACCCACTTCTATGTGGAATTTTATTCCTCATCATGTCTTCTCCTCTTTTGGTGGCCTTAACTTCATGTTGTTTTGCAATTATAATATTGACAAAGTTCCGGTGAAACTTTCTGCTTTTCATCGGCAGGTTTTCTTGTCATGGTCCTTAATTTATAAACATAATTTTTCTCCACACAGATATTATATATGGAATAATTGGGATATATTATATAAAAATACTTCTTTGTTTTTAGAATATTGGTTCCGAAGTAATATCCTATTGGTGAGCCAACTGGTAAATATTATCCTATTGGTGAGCCAACTGGTAAATAATATCCTATTGGTGAGCCAACTGGTAAATGCAGAGGGTATTTTACTCAGTTATAAGGAATTCTTATCACTTTACAAGGTCTCGGTAACACCTAAAGATTTTGCAATTGTTTTAGATGCCATTCCCTCAGGTGTTGCTTTATTATTCAGGAACGTGTCAAGACCTGACCCTCAGAGCCTACCTTCTATTGACCCTGTTAACTCATCAGTAGGAAAGATTTGTTTCTCTTTTGGTCCATTCAACAACAAAGCGATATGAACCTTGTTTCAGCAGGATGTTGTATGTATACCTTATGTCATGCCTTATTGGAATGGATTTATTGATCATATCTGTTGGAAAAAAGTTTGGATGTTGCCACACACATGCCTACTTGTTAACAAAATTAAGGACGTTTCCTTTAAAATTATTCATAAATATTATCCTGCCAACCACTATATGAAGAAGTTTAAGGAAAACATCAACTAAAATTGCTCATTTTGTAATGACCACCCAGAAACAGTGTTACATCTTTTTTGGCATTGTATTCATGTAAGAAAACAATGGCAAGACATCAGTAGATTTATAATTGAACACATTTATGAAGGTTTAACACTATTGTGGAGAGATGTACTGCTTGGATTCTTTACCTACGATAGAAATAAGCTGAAACATTTTTATGTAATTCATTTCATTATTCTTTTGGCCAAATTTCGTATTTACAAATGTAAATTTACAAACAAAAAAACACATTTTCTTACCCTACAAAAAGAAATTGAACTGTATTTTAAGACAATGAAATACTCTACTAACAAAAAAGCTGTTAGAATTATGTGTATGTATGTCCCTTAAGGTCTTTGTGTAATGTGATATTGTACCCCCTAGCTCAATTGTCCATTGTATATTATCCATATATACTTGTGTTCTCTCATGTACTTCCTGTATTGATTTGTTGTTAATAAAAATAAAAATAAGTATTTCCCACCTGCCTCGCAAGTTACCTAGCAACTGAACGCTTCCTTGATTTGGTGGCGTCAGAGATAAAGGTAAATAATTACACCCCAGTAGTTGACCCTCTGGAGATACCATTCTCAGCTGAAGAGTCTGGAAATCTCCAACCCATTTGATCATGTTATATGTGCAATGCACGTTTGGTAACTTACCAAATGCATTGTCGTTCTGCAATAGTTTTGCACCTGTGAATCTTTCAGGTGTAAGCTTCACAATATATGGATGTATTTCCCATATTATTCGGTAGAGGACGCTACTGTCATGTTTAGTAAAACATACCCCTTTTGTTGATTTAACTTCGCAAGTCAGTTAAGAACAAATTCTTATTTACGACAGCCTTGTTCAGGGGCAGAACGACAGATTTTACCTTGTCAGCTCAGGGATTCGATCTAGCAACCTTTCAGTAACTGGTCCAATGCTCTAACCACTAGGCTATCTGCTCCTTTGGCTTAATACAGTCTGGAGGCAGTTTTTCTTGCATTCAAATTCCAATTAATCAAAGCTTTAAAAAACATAGGCCTATTTGTTTTTCTAGCCTTTTTTTTCATACAAAGCAAGCACAGTATTTGCCAATGAGAATACATAAGTAGATGCATAGACAGTCTACTTAGAAACATATATTCTGCATGATATATTCAGTCCTAAAAGTTAATTGGTACCCAATTAATAATTTTCCAATTGTTTGTTAAGATAGCAACTGCTCTATAAATGTAGCGCCAATGAATAATTGTCCATTGTATATTGAGGTTGTTCCCTTGTGATAATGACAGTAAAATGTCTGTGTTGTGTGTGTGTGTGCGAAGGTTGAGTGAATTTAAGATGAGAGAAGAAGCACAGTATAACACGCCTTTTCTCTATATTATTTGATTTGCTTCACTGGAAAGCTAATTTGTCAGTGATTTGAACGTTGACTGTGTGTAATTACTGAGTTCTGCTCCAAGGCAGACCCCTCGGCATTGAATTCTGCTCGGCGGGAAAGACAATTATTGTTGCGCATGCTGACACAATTTCTCAATCTCAATTCCCCTGTGAGTTTTCATTTAACTCCCATGTGTGATATCTGCCCTCCATTTGCTGCACTGTGGGTACATCTGATAACCACTCTATTTTCAAATCTGCACACAGTTTTGCATCCTCCCCTCATGACAAGCTACAACCAGCAAGTGTTGTGCTGAGAGTAGTAACTGGATTCCTCCCAGATATGCTGATATGATCTGGCTGGTTTCATAACACATGCCCTATGAATACAGGGCACTCCAACTCCAGCGGGTCATTTGCTGAAATGTTATCATGGTGCTGTTCAAGGAAAAGACTACAAAGGCATTAGCATTCAAATTGCCACAGTCGACCCATTGTCCTCTTGCTGCCCCCAACTTTGTTCAGAGCAGAAAGACCTCAAGCAGCTACCCCAACTACTTTATACACATATTTCTATGATTTTTGCTGGTATACATTTCTCATAGGCTACTGAACATGATGTCTCATGTCAAAATATGAAATAGGTTACTGTTTAGTGGTTTACGATTATGTACTGATTAAATAAAAAGGCAAAACAGCCAAGACAGCCAACCAAGCTAAGCATACCCACATAATCAATATCCTACTTTGTTTATTCCTTTAGTTTGACAATTCCATAGCAATAGACTGATAACTGTCGATAAGATCTCAAAAGTCAGAGGTCACTTCACTTTCCATTTAAAAGTCATTACATTAGGGGGGAGGCGCGGACTGGGAGTGTTTTCGTTACGTCACTCGTGGTGGTTGTGTTCTTCAGTCGCGCTCACCACTGGTTCCATTCCTAGCCTGGAGATTCAAGTAGAGGGACTCTGGTGGTTGTGTTCTTCAGTCGCGCTCACCGCTGGTTCCATTCCTAGCCTGGAGATTCAAGTAGAGGGACTCTGGTGGTTGTGTTCTTCAGTCGCGCTCACCGCTGGTTCCATTCCTAGCCTGGAGATTCAAGGAGAGGGACTCTGGTGGTTGTGTTCTTCAGTCGCGCTCACCACTGGTTCCATTCCTAGCCTGGAGATTCAAGTAGAGGGACTTTAGTGGTTGTAGCACAGTTTCTTTAGGATTTATTCTTCTTCAGTGTGGATTTGTGCTTATCTGTGTTGGAATTATGTTGTCTGACTCAATACAGAAACGCTATAAAGGTAAGATTAAGTGTAATGTTCTAACTAACGAACATCGTTTGTTTGGTGTAACTAATAAACGTTAACGCTAAGTGTCCCGACTCGGTTAGATATTGTTTCTCGCACCGACAGAGCCAGCATTGCAAGTGCAGCACAGTAACTAGCCAATGTGTGTTAACCTCACTGGCCACTGAAATTACGTTCAACTAAATAATTGTTACCCAACTATCTACCTAGACGGCCAACACTTAAACTAAAGTGTTCTACTACTTGTTAATTTTTTCGCGTTAACTAGCTAGCTAACGTTAGCGACACCAGTGTTACTATGCAGCCGCATATGCAACGAACCAACAGGACAGAAGTTTGCTGAAGTAACGTTACATACATGGGACCAGAATATTCTGTGCCTTGTTGACAAAACACATTTCAATGTGGTAAATTGATTTTTCTGCAGATAGCGCGATAAACTACATTGACAATGCGTACTGTACACTCCTATTCGTATTGCCATGTAAAAAAAAGTACAGGATTTTAGCCAGTGTTGTCAAACAGTAATGGCAATTCAACTGCAGTTCCATACAATTACATATTGGAACAGTTTTTTTTTTTTTTTTGGCTAACTGAAATGGCCTTTTTTCCCCTTTTTCTTCGAAGCATAGTCAGTAGACTAAACATATAAATGGTTGTCATCCGTGGTGCCATCTATAAAACCTAACTAATCTTGCCTGTTTCCTTCATTTTACAAGGTCATCGGTGAGTTTAGTCGTCTGCCTTCTGGTCTGCAACCGCTGCCTTTGAAGTAGGTGTGAATGCTTCATCTCTCTGGAGACGCCCACCACCTCCCCTACTAGAGTCTGCCACCTCACTATCAGGTCCAGACAACCAGCCAAAATGGGCAACCAGCTAACAGAGATAGCCCCCAACACTCCTTTCCTCCCCAACTTCCAGTCTCTGCATGTGGTCGTCATCGGCCTGGACTCTGCAGGAAAGACCTCCCTGCTGTACAGACTAAAGCTCCGGGAATTTGTGGAGACTATCCCCACAAAGGGCTTCAACACTGAACGGATTAAAGTAGCAGTTGGAAGCTCGCGGGCCACCACCACCTTCCAGGTGTGGGACGTGGGCGGTCAGGAGAAGCTGCGGCCCCTGTGGAAGTCATACACGCGTCGCACCGATGGCCTGGTGTTCGTTGTGGATGCTGCAGAGACTGAGCGCATGGAGGAGGCCAAGGTGGAGCTCCACCGCATCAGTCGCTCGGCAGAGAACCAGGGAGTACCAATTCTGGTGCTTGCCAACAAGCAGGACTTGGACTCTGCAGTCTCTGCTGTGGAGGTGGAGAAGGCCTTGGCCCTCCACGAGCTTAGCAACTCCACACTGCACCACACCCAGGGATGCAGCGCGCTGAACGGCCAGGGGCTCCAACCCGGCCTGGAGAAACTATATGAAATGATCCTAAAGAGGAAGAAGCTGCTCAGACACAGTAAGAAGAAGAGATGAGCTGTGCGTCTGAGCTTCCGAAAGGCGCTTCACCCGCAGAATGGACCTTGTTGGTGTTCCTTGGAATTTTATGGGAATTTTGTGCCCCGGAGGATCTGCTTCTGGTTTCCCAGTGACGGTCAGTCCAGAGGACAGAGAAATGGACCTGTTATACTATACATTGGACACAGCACGGACTACGTTCAGCTCTTTACAGTGGCTCTTTTTTTCGATAAACATTCCCATCTTTTTTTATCAAGTTGTCGTGCCGACACGGTCTAGTCCAAACGTCCAGTGACGTATGGTAGTTCTAATTGTTTACCTTGTAGTTCACTTTGTTTCATGGAGGTGGTTCACCGTTGGAAAAGACGCCGCTTTTGTAGATCAAAAGAGGGACTGTATTTCATCCCACTGTTCGGATGGCATTGGAACTGAAATGCCTGCTGGCAGGAGGCCTGAGGCTGCTAGCCATGATGCAACTTTTCACCACAGCTTTCTTTTCATGGTAGACTTAAATATGTGAAGTTGTTACAACCAATATGTTTTTTCGTTCTGTACATATTTTTTTTGTAATACTTAGAAATGAATAAATTATTGAAGACACTATCTGGAAGTCCCCTTCTTTCCTTCTGTTTATTTGACCATGCGCTATAGTTTGCCCTTGTTATATCAAAATGATCGCGCAGTTTATGGTATTCTCAACAGAACTCCAAGGGTCCCTATAACTTATAGGTCCAAAGTCCTCGGTCGAGTTTCCCATTTTTCTTTTTTGTTGTGTTTTTTTCCCCCTTAAGAACCTCATTGAAAAAGTGTCCTTTCGAGTCAGAATCCTAAGCTGTTGTCTCCTATTTCAATTACTAATCTTTCCTTTAACATCTGCCTGCTTGATCCCATCCTGGCAGAGATCATTTAAAGAACAAACAATCTCTTTGGCTTCTCATTATAGCTTTTGCATCAATCACAAGAGGAACTGCTTACCTGTATTCTTCAATGACATTTAATTAGCGATTTGCACATCAAAAGTCACCTAGAGGACATTCATTGTCAGTTTTCCAGTCATTTTATATCTATGGTAGCTCCATTAATTGATCAGTTAATTTATTAGTCAGACAAATGGTATAATTAGCTCACAAAGATAATTGGGAATAGTTGTGAGGAATGTGTTTTCTTGAAGGGCATCTCACCTTCCAGTGAGAGAAAGGGCAGTGTTATAGTAGGCCAAAAACCACAGGCAATTCTAAACCCGAGACTGTTAAGTTTCTCTTTCTGACACAGTGCGCCACTTGGCAATAGTACCACAACCTAAATAACCTAGTTCTTGCCAGGTGCTAATATGTAACTGGTTTCTCAGATATATTGTATTTCATCAGAGAAAATCTACAGGTTTGAACAAGTGACCCATATTACTTGTATAGTGGATTTAGTAGAAGTTATTTGATTTTGTATGTGTTCACAGAATACTAAGAAACAGGATCAAGGATCTACAGAGTTTGGCCTGTATAAATATTTGAAAGCCATATGAAAGGAAAGCTGTGGGCAGGACTGACTTCAAACGTACCGCATAATTCAAATCAATAATGGAGGCTAGGAGCCTACACCAGCACACGAAAACCTTCACTTTAGTCTATTTTTGGCCATTCTATTTATCAGGTAATGGGATTAGTACAATGTCACGGTGTCTTTGAATTGTCTCTCACACTTCACACATTTTTGGGGCTATGTATATTGCTACCTTTTTTTTTAGGTTTTGTGTCCATGCTGTTATATTCCAATAGCATCACCTAGGTTTTAGAGGCAATTTAACCCATAAACTTACTGTATACTTCCCAGTCAAAACAGCTTGTGCAAATATTATGACTTTCTGTTCGTTTTGGTGTTCGGCAGTTTTTTTTGTTGGGCTGTTCAATACACTATTTTTTTTTATAGAGGCTAGTCGACGTTTACGCCCCTTCGTCTGTGATTGGTCAAAAGTAAGGATTCTTCAATTAAGTGTTTGTCATTCATTGAGAGACCAATTTTAATGCACATTTTTTCACTTGAGAAATACTGCACCAAGCATCCTAGATGTAAAATTACGTGACAAACTCCTACTCGGCAAAATCGTCAAAATTGATTACAGATTTCTTGATTTTTCTTTAGTTTAATTCAGACTATTTTGACGTTGTGTATTTTGTCTATTTGTTGCTACGGCGTCTCAAGAGGGACAAAGTAATATTGCCATATTTTTTTCTAGTTTTTCAACCAATGGTCTTTTAAGGGTGTATGTGAGACACAGATGTTCACTTCGCCTAGCCGAGTTCTGCTAAGAGCAAACCGAACCTGGTGTGCGGACGCCTTTATTCACTCTACTTGCCTGCAGGCCGATCTGGGAAGACAAGTCATGCAGGAATGTAAGAAGGACCCATCAATACCCAGCCATCCCCCGTCACAGTCTCGCCACCAACCATACACTTCTACTGATACCAAATCCAATTACCTTGATTAGAACCTCCCTGTGTGTCTCAGCAGCTTGAGCTGGATTAGTCAGCAGTATTGACTCAAACCAGCACAGAAAACACAGTAGCCATGTTTAATGCAATTCAACTTTTATTTGATTAGCGTGTTTTTGCGATTTCATCATCAAAGTGCTCTGCTCTCCCAAGGCACAAGACCAAAACCAAGTAAAGCAGGTCTACATTAATTGAAGTTAAGGAAACATCTTTCACTAGAAGTTAGGCTTTATAGAGCTTTGACCACACCATTTGGTTTTGCCAATAACAGTCATCCAGCTTTGCTGCTAACATTGTTGGCCTGATGCCTGATGTCTAAATATGCCCTGCACACTACATTTCACCCCCCTGACCAGTGCTGTAATTTAGGGTGTTTCTGATGTGTATTTCCACATTCTATGGGAGGCTCCAGCTTTATGGGTAATTTAAGTTGGCTCACAGATAGTGCTTCCAGAATAGAACATTACCTCTCACTCCCCAAGCAGCTGTGAGCACTGACCAGGTAATAAGGCAGGGAAATTTGTCTGTGCTAAGGGAATTTTTTACCCTTGAGAAAAAGTACTTGAACTGAAGTGTGGGTCTAGTAGTTTACTTTGACATACTTCACAGGGAACGCTTTGTAAGGGTGGGTACAAGTCAAGCAGAAAGAGCAGAAGAATTTGACAGGTTCTCCCTCTGCATTGTTGCTCCCATAGTATAGCTTGCCGCTAGTGCGTCAGAGCAGTGAAGGGTGTGCAGAGGCAAGCTACCAAGCTTGCGTAAAGCTCTATTATATCAAACCAACCCTGTGATCCACACCCACTCTCTAAAGAATAGCTGAGCAGTGACACAGGCATGGCAATGCTCTGTCCCCCAGGCACTACAGGAGATACCCAGTCTGACAGCCAATGAGCTGAAAGTACAACTTCATTTGTTTTTTTGGGTGTCTGTACTTTACTCACTACATATTTGTCACCAGACCCACTGGCTCCAGGTCATCTATAAGTCTTTGCTAGATAAAGCTCAGCCTTATCTCAGCTCACTGGTCACCATAACAACACTCACCCGTAGCACGCGCTCCAGCAGGTATATCTCACTGGTCATCCCCAAAGCCAACACCTCCTTTGGCCGCCTTTCCTTCCAGTTCTCTGCTGCCAATGACGAATGAATTGCAAAAATCGCTGAAGTTGGAGACTTATATCTCCCTCACTAACTTTAAGCATCAGCTATCTGAGCAGTTTACCGATCTCTGCAGCTGTACATAGCCCATCTGTAAATAGCCCATCCAACTACCTACCTCATCCCCATATTGTTTTTATTAACTTTTTTGTTCTTTTGCACACTAGTATTTCTACATGCACATCATCATCTGCACATCTATCACTCCAGTGTTAATTTGCTAAATTGTAATTATTTGCTTCTATGGCCTATTAATTGCCTTACCTCCTTACTCCGTTTGCACACACTGTATATAGATTTGTCTATTGTGTTATTGACTGTACTTTTGTTTATCCCATGTGTAACTCTGTTTTGTTGTTTTTTGTCGCACTGCTTTGCTTTATCTTGGCCAGGTCGCAGTTGTAAATGATAACTTGTTCTCAACTGGCCTACCTGGTTAAATAAAGGTCAGAAAACAAATGTAAAAAAAGAAACTTTACTATTTATATTTTTGACAACTTTTACTTCACTACATTCCTAAAGAAAATAATGTACTTTTTACTCCATCCATTTTCCCTGACACCCAAAAGTACTCGTTACATGTTGAATGCTTAGAAGGACAGGAAAATGGCACTTATCAAGAGAACACGTGGTCAACCCCAAGCTTGATGTCAACGTCAGTGATTTTTAAGCCAGCCCAACAGTAGTGATACCAACTACACCCCATATGGAAAATAATCCTGAAAATCAAATACGAATCTTGTATGGCAGTGGTGTAAATGTGTTCATGTATATGCCTTATATGACATACACAATTGAGTACATGATGTGGTGCATTTCCTACAAAGATATGGTAGTATTTGAGACAAAATACACTGCTCCAAAAAATAAAGGGAACACTAAAATAACACATCCTAGATCTGAATGAATGAAATAATCTTATTAAATACTTTTTTCTTTACATAGTTGAATGTGCTGACAACAAAATCACACATAAATAATCAATGGAAATCCAATTTATCAACCCATGGAGGTCTGGATTTGGAGTCACACTCAAAATTAAAGTGGAAAACCACACTACAGGCTGATCCAACTTTGATGTAATGTCCTTAAAACAAGTCAAAATGAGTCTCAGTAGTGTGTGTGGCCTCCACGTGCCTGTATGACCTCCCTACAACGCCTGGGCATGCTCCTGATGAGGTGGCGGATGGTCTCCTGAGGGATCTCCTCCCAGACCTGGACTAAAGCATCCGCCAACTCCTGGACAGTCTGTGGTGCAACGTGGCGTTGGTGGATGGAGCGAGACATGATGTCCCAGATGTGCTCAATTGGATTCAGGTCTGGGGAATGGGCGGGCCAGTCCATAGCATCAATGCCTTCCTTTTGCAGGAACTGCTGACACACTCCAGCCACATGAGGTCTAGCATTGTCTTGCATTAGGAGGAACCCAGGGCCAAAACACCAGCATATGGTCTCACAAGGGGTCTGAGGATCTCATCTCGGTACCTAATGGTAGTCAGGCTACCTCTGGCGAGCACATGGAGGGCTGTGCGACCCCCCAAAGAAATGCCACCCCACACCATGACTGACCCACCGCCAAACCGGTCATGCTGGAGGATGTTGCAGGCAGCAAAACGTTCTCCACAGCGTCTCCAGACTGTCACGTCTGTCACGTGCTCAGTGTGAACCTGCTTTCATCTGTGAAGAGCACAGGGCGCCAGTGGCAAATTTGCCAATCTTGGTGTTATCTGGAAAATTCCAAACGTCCTGCACGGTGTTGGGCTGTAAGCACAACCCCCACCTGTGGACGTCGGGTCCTCATACCACCCTGATGGAGTCTGTTTCTGACCGTTTGAGCAGACACATGCACATTTGTGGCCTGCTGGAGGTCATTTTGCAGGTCTCTGGCAGTGCTCCTCCTGCTCCTCCTTGCACAAAGGCGGAGGTAGCGGTCCTGCTGCTGGGTTGTTGCCCTCCTACGGCCTCCTCCACGTCTCCTGATGTACTGGCCTGTCTCTTGGTAGCGCCTCCATGCTCTGGACACTACGCTGACAGACACAGCAAACCTTCTTGCCACAGCTCGCATTGATGTGCCATCCTGGATGAGCTGCACTACCTGAGCCACTTGTGTGGGTTGTAGACTCCGTCTCATGCTACCACTAGAGTGAAAGCACCGCCAGCATTCAAAAGTGACGAAAACATCAGCCAGGAAGCATAGGAACTGAGAAGTGGTCTGTGGTTACCACCTGCAGAACCACTCCTTTATTGGGGGTGTCTTGCTAATTGCCTATAATTTCCACCTGTTGTCTATTCAATTTGCACAACAGCATGTGAAATTTATTGTCAATCAGTGTTGCTTCCTAAGTGGACAGTTTGATTTCACAGAAGTGTGATTGACTTGGAGTTACATTGTGTTGTTTAAGTGTTCCCTTTATTTTTTTGAGCAGTATATATGAATTATATGAGTCATCTACGAATATTATAAGGAATGTGTATGTGCTGAGAATGCAACAAAATAAATGCTTTCCTTATAAGTTTCACATTGTTTTTTTTAAGTCGACATATAAAAAAATATCACAATTATTATAAGAAAAATATAATACTTTTATAAACATTTTCTGGTGTGAGTTTCTATGGTTAAGGCTGGGCAGCACCTCTTGCTAGACAGTTGATGTATCTACAGCTATGCCTTTGGTCTCCCATCCAGGGTTCTAACCAAGCCCAGCTTAGCTATGATATTTGTCACATTACTAATGTGCTATCATGAGAATGGTTGTTGGAGATCTCCACTTAATAACTAAATGGATTAACTGCTGCTATTAAAGTCATTCATCAATTTCCTCCTCTCCTCCTCTCTTCCTCCTCCTCTTCACCCTCTCCTCCTCCTTCCACTCATCCTCGCAGCGAACTTTGCTTATTTTTTCCAATAAGTGTCACATTGCACGCGTCAGTGACATCAGACAGTGGTATGCAAGTGCTTTGAAATGAGTATGTCCCATGTATGAGACCTTAGAAGGCTTAGCTTACATGTCTCTTGTATGGTTTATATAATACATGCAACATATAAGTCAGATATTACAAGAATCTTCTATGAATCTTGTAAGTATATTTGCTGCCATATGTATTGCTTACAAATTCAAGAATCGTGTAAAATTCTTCTATCTTTTCCACATGAGGTAGTCCCTGCTTTTGCATGAATACAGCTGGTTGACAGATGGGCCATCAGTTGAGTGCTCTCTTAGTGTGTTTCTGTTTCTCTCCAATGACCTGAGGTTGTGCTTGTGTGCACAAAGGGAGATTTAGCGCCACTTGCAAGTTCAGCTTCACGTGTGATCTCAAATAAAGCCATCTGTTATGTTTTTGATATTAATCTTTGAAGATGTGATGATGTACGATAAATGTAGCTTCTCTATTAAACCGTAGTCCATTTTTGATGAAAGTGACAGAAGACAGCATCTGAAATCTTCAATTTTATGAAAGCAAATCTAACTGAAACCATAGTGAAAGAAAAATCACTATCTCTCATTCTGCCTGTACGAACCACTCTTTGCATACATAACATCCTATCTTCCCTCTGTACCTTAATGGGTTATTGGGGTTAATAGGAAGATCCAGGGGTCTCTGCATTGGACATCCTAATACTGTATTTGACACTGAGGGCCAGGAGGTAAATTATGTCTTCTGTTCTGGCCCATCCATAGAGGTCAACCTGGCTCCATTACTATCTCTGACCTTAGCCAGGCTGGCGGAACACAGATAATACTTTCAATAACACCCACCACCACTGAGCAATAGATAAGTGCCAATTCCAATGAATGACTCTATAACGATGTGACCTGAAATGGGTTACTGTGCAGTCAGCTCCTGCTCTGGTGTCTGGAAGGTGATCTGCCTCCTGCTATTGGGAATAATGAATGGTGAATGGTGAATGTGAATATTCATACAGGGATTGGCCTTGGTCACATATCTGTGTGTCTTGCAGTCCTGGGTTTAGTATTTGTCATTTAAATACTTATATTCTGTATTTTAGAGTATTTTCAAATAATGTGGTGCCGAATCAACTATTTATATTTCAAGTATTTGAAAGCATGTTTTGAAATAGCTTCCTATGAATAGCCTACTGCTTGAAAATATTTTAAAATACTTGTTTCCAAATACGATATTTCAAATAACCCTAGGACCAAACAGACCCGAGTTCAAATGCATGGGAGTTTTTAAATAATAGCATTTTTGTGTTTGAAAATACATGCCAATACTTTCCAAGTGTATTTCCAAATACATTCCAAAATTCAACTATTTGTTTTTTTAAAAGAAAAAAATATCTGAATATTTACTTTGATATGTATGTGAATATAATTTAAATAATTGAGTAATTTGAACCCAGGTGTGGTGTCTTGCAAGGAGATGTGATACGTTGAAAGGCTAACATCACATTATTATTAGAAGTCAGGTTAACTGTTAAATACTGTGTGACAGTGAGGACAACTGATGAATCATGAGTGGAAACATGGTGTTTGTGTTTATTGCACCCTTGTGCCTTCAACCAGTTACTCCATGTTCGAACGTGAACAGAGCAAACCCAACTAAGACCTGTCAACAAACATGGTCGCTCGGGAAACAAGCACAGTGCCTTGTGAGACATTGTTCTCTCAGGCGTTAAGGAGGCAATTAAAGAGATTTGTTTCTGCCTCACATGGTCATCACTCAGATTCTGTTAATTTAGCACTGTGTTGCGATCTTCAGGTAGAAGTTTTCCCATAGACACAGATCTAGGATCAGCTTACCCCCCCCTACTTCTGGTGTTAGGCATCAAAGGGAATTGTAAAAACTAGCTCTCATCAGCATCTATGTGTAACTTCATCTAGATTCTGTGTAACTTATCTGCTACAAACGTAGTCATTTAGCACCAGGCCTCAGGGCTTGCTCTGAATCAGCATGAGTCTTGTTGTAACCCACAACCCCAGGGTACAATGAAATGATTTGGACAGTAAAGCACAAATCTACTTTGTTTCTCAGGTAAGTATGTATTTTTCTGTACCAAAGTTTTCCGTTAAAAACAAGAGGTCAAACAAATGTTTTTAAATTAATAGACCACTCTGCCATAGGTCTTATATTTGCACTTACAAACCAATCTTATGTTATTGTTTCTCTTCCTCTGTGATATCTTGTTTGGCCCATAAAGTTCCTCTCTCAATGTGAAGACACTCCATGCTGACAGTTAGTTCTGGGTAGATGTCCTTGCTTGCTTATCACTCATATTGCAAAATGTTCCTATCCGCCTCCGGACAATGTTATTTTCGATGTAGGTAGTAGAGACCTAAAACTGTCAGAAATCCATAGGTTAGTGTACAGTGGAGGACAAGTGTGTGGTCTATGTTAGTCAATGTGTGTGGGGGAGACAGTGAGAGACTGACTTGGTGTTTACCACAGTGGCCTCTCTCTCTCTCTACCTCTCTCTCTACCTCTCTCTCTCTCTACCTCTATACCTCTCTCTACCTCTCTCTCTCTCTCTCTCTACCAGTGAAACATCTCTCTCTAGCCTCAGCCCAAGCTGTGAGCTCCCAGGATACATCATCCACTATTACACTCAGGAATGTTCTCATGAAACGCTTTGGGAACTCCGTCCAGATCATTCTACAATTTTGCCATGCCAGTGGCTAATTGAATTAATTGCCGTCTTTTGGTGGTGGTCTGACACAAGCGGGAAGTACAGTTCTGGAACTATTTGGAGAGTTTAACTAAATGGAATTGTGCTTTTTGTGAAAAGCCCATAGAAAATGAAGAATTACATGTGGGGCGGTTACATCACTTGTAGTACTGTTATGAAGTATTTCTTTATGTGTATCCAATTTGTAATTACTGATAAAGTCTGTATTGTTTCTCTTTATCACTGACCATGTACCTCATGACAGACAAGTGACATGATGTAAGTTAACAGAGCCCACAGTGTCACTGTGATTGTAACTGTTTACAGTTGTTAGTCACAGTATTTCTGCTTTTTCTCCCCGTCGCTCCTCACAGCCCCGGCAGTCAGCTGATCACAGTTTGTTTTCACTATAAAGTACTGGCCCAGGGGAGTAAGGATTATCTAACAGCCAAGATGGGTGTCGGGATAGGGGAGAGCAAGGGAGAAGAGGATGGTATTAGGACACAAAACTGGTTGTTTTACTCTCTGGGGCTTGGATGTCTGCCTGAACAGTCCAGCAAAGCTGTAATTGGAATCTGCTCTGCTTGGCTCTCCTTGGCCTTTAGCTTTGCTGCTCTCAGGAAACAGACTGTCAGAGCACCACATAGGGACACAGCACTGCAGGGCAAACAGTTACAGTCTGGATCTCAGCTGGGCCATAGCAGCTGTTAAACCCTCCAGTTGATGACTTCACCTGAGAAACAGCCGTTGTTGTTTTGAAATGATTCAGGGATTTTATATGATGGGTCATAGTGTGGTGAAGCCTGTCAGGTAGACTGATGATTAGTTTACCACTACGGGCCCTGGGCACTCTATCTCTCGATTTGCGCCATTATGGAGTCTACGGCACACTATCATGCCAGGGAAAGTTTGAGTCATTTCTGAATGAGAGAGGACATGTGAAAATGAGTATTGGTTTTCCACATCTTTGCGTGAGCTGTGCCCTTTGACCTGTGAAACATACAGAGAAGAGTAATCACTACATACAGACTTTCATGTCAAGGTAATCACAAATTCTAGTCAATATTTGGTTTTAGTATTTTCCACTTCATAGCCTCAGCTGTAAAACTCAGTTTTCAGGCCTCACCACCAGTCCTGCATGTAGAGGTTGACTCCTGTTTGATAACTCAGCAAGGTGCCATTCTATGCCAGACATTCAAAGAATGTATCACCAGTTTGTCACCATTTGTTGGCTAAATACAGTATATCAGTCAAAATGTTTAGTTTAGTTCCCCCATCTGAACAAAACATTCTGTTACCACAGTTAATCTAAAACAATGGCTGACGTGCAGTATCAAAGGTACTTACTGTCAACCATGCAAACTAACACCTGCTATAATACCATTACCAATATCAGTCAGGCTTTAAAATAACAATATGGGTGTGATAAACGCTCCATGTGAAGATAATCAAGTCTGTCTGAGACTGTTGTTGATTATAAAGGACCCAATAACCCTTAAAGCTTCAAATCCTTCTTCTCTTTCCATTTTACCTCTGTTCTGTTCAGTTCAGATATTCATACATTTTACAGGCATGATGCACACAATGAAGCAATCCAAGTTAAGTGCCCTGCTCAAGGGCACTGCGGAAATATGCACCGCTTGGGATTTTAACATGCAACCATCTGGTAAACCCTCTTCCTCTACATACAAATTCATACAGCCTATTTAAAATTCCCCTTTAAAGTTTTTGGTTTTGTAATATTATTGAAGAGTATTGACGGCCTTCAAAATACCAGCTACATACCAATATCTGAAATGATTACCGGAAATATGAAGGCTATGGGCTCTATTCAATCTGTATCGCTGAAGCATTACAGATTGCGCGATAGACATTTAAAGGTAACGTCCGATTAACCCAACATATGCAGCGGTTACCGTGAATGCAGTCTCCACTAATGCGGTAATGTTGCCTTTAAATTTCAATTACGTCGTAATGCTGAACTTCCGCGATATGGATTGAATAGAGCACGATGAAAGCTACAGAACACTATTCTACTATATGAATGCATAAAACATTTTGTTGGCTTATTTCTCCTAAATTGAAGTTTCCGTCCTCATTGGGTATTCTCTAACATATACACTGAGTGTACAAAACATTGACTGACCAAGTGAATCCAGGTGAAAGCTATGATCCCTTATTGATGTCACTTGTTAAATCCACTTTAATCAGTGTAGATTAAGGGGAGGAAACAGGTTAAAGAAGGATTTTTAAGCGTTGAGACAGTTGAGACATGGATTGTGTATGTGTGCCTTTCAGAGGATGAATGGGCAAGACAAAATATTTAAAGATTTAAGTGCCATTGAACGGGGTATGGTAGTAGCTGCCAGGCGCTCTGGTTTGAGTGTGTCAAGAACTGCGACGCTGCAATTTTTTTCACGCTCAACAGTTTCCCGTGTGTATCAAGCAGTGGAGGTTCCTCAGAGGAGGAATAGTGAAACATTTTTTAAAAAGTTATCCTTTTTAGATAAATCTATACTAAATATATTCACGTCATCAAATAATTAATTAAAACACACTGTTTTGCAATGGTCTACAGTAGCCTCAACAGCACTCTGTAGGATAGCACCATGGTGTAGCCAGAGGACAGCTAGTTTCTGTCCTCCTCTGGTCACATTGACTTCACTACAAAACCTAGGAAGCTCAGAGTTCTCACTACCTTCCACAGAATGACACAGTAATTATGACAACTTTCGGAGGACGTCCTCCAACCTATCAGAGCTCTTGCAACATGAACTGACATGCTGTCCACCTAATCAAAGGATCAGAGAATGAATCTAGTACTGAAAGCATAAGCTACAACTAGCACTGCAGTGCATATATTGTGGTGAGCAGTTGACTCAAGAGAGAGAGAAAGACAACAGTTGAACAGTTTTGAACAAATTAATTGTTTAAAAAATGCAAGAGAGATAGAGAGAGAGCTAGCTATATTTTGTTGTATTTTTTTCTTCCACTTAGCTAGCAAATGCAGCTAGCTAGTTTAGCTACTCAAACACCCGGCTCAAAACAGAGGGGGATGTTATGTTAGCTAGCTGACTATGGCTGTCCAACACTGGAACTATTCCAAGTCAAGGTAAGCTTTTGATTTTATTAATTTATTGCCGCCGGTGTAACTGCTTAACTGCTGGCTGACTGTACACTGTACTGCATGATTGTAGCGGGTTTACTAATGCGTTAGTTTTAGTAACTATGTTGACTATGAAGTTAGCTAATAATGGTGACAACGTAGTAGGCTGTGTGTAGCGGTTAGCGGTTATGATATAAAGGTTTGGCTTGGAAAGGTTTCTTCACCTGGTCACAAAGAGCTGTTGTGTTGTGCAATGAAGTCCACTAGCGAAGGGAAATGGTGAGAGGGGGAGAGCGCATAGATGCAAGAAGGAATTATATAACGAGTGAAGTGATCATGCTGTTTGTATGTGGCTGCTATGAAAGTGAACTGTGTTTGCGGTTGATCAGGTGTGTATTCATTTCTCCAATTCTGTTGAAGCAAACGGAACTAAACAGGGATAAAAATACATTAATTTGCAACTAATAATTACACCCTAGATCAGCTAGACGCAAGCAAGAGTGTGTAAGGCGGTATTGAATGTGTCACTGTCACATTGATTACTCAAATTTTCTCTTGACCTGTGCACCTACGTTGTAAACTACATTCATAGACTAGGTTGTAGCAACCTCATGATGGGTATAGGGAAAATGTGAGTATCATGTAGTAGCCTAAACCTATCGCTGTTACATTGAGCTGGGTGAATGGAATATGAGTGACAGTCATCCAATATGCTGTAATAGAAATAAGGCCATGGTCATAAAAAAATAATAATCTTGCTCCCTCATTCTAAACAGCACCGACCGCCACTGGTATCAAGACTGGTCCACCACCCAAAGGACATCCAGCCAACTTGACACAATTGTGGGGAAGCATTGGAGTCAACATTGGCCAGCATCCCTGTGGAATGCTTTTGACACCTTGTAGAGTCCATGCCCCGACCAATTGAAGCTGTTCTGAGGGCAAAAGGGGGCGCTACTCAATATTAGGAAGGTATTCCTAATGTTTTGTACACTCAGTGTAAACTTAACCTCCCAACAGGCTTACATGCTTAATTACTAACATCATGAGTAATTGCAGCTGCGTTGGTCCCCGCTTGTCTCCTCTATTTTGGTCTTTAATCATTAGGACCTTTTTAGGAATGTGAAATGGAAATAGACATTTAAATAAACACCCAAGACATGCCTTCATTGCTTTATAAGGGGGTGTTGAAAACCTGTGGAAAAATGTAAAGGACAAAGATAGCCAACACACTGAACTGACACAGACAGATGCAGCCAGAGAGGATGGAACAAATCTAATCAAATCAAATGTATTTATATAGCCCTTCTTACATCAGCTGATATCTCAAAGTGCTGTACAGTAACCCAGCCTAAAACTCCAAACAGCAAGCAATGCAAGTGTAGAAGCACGGTGGCTAGGAAAAACTCCCTAGAAAGGCCAAAACCTAGGAAGAAACCTAGAGAGGAACCAGGCTATGAGGGGTGGCCAGTCCTCTTCTGGCTGTGCCGGGTGGAGATTATAACAGAACATGGCCAAGATGTTCAAATGCTCATAAATGACCAGCATGGTCAAATAATAATAATCACAGTTGTCGAGGGTGTAACAAGTCAGCACCTCAAGAGTAAATGTCAGTTGGCTTTTCATAGCCGATCATTGAGAGTATCTCTACCGCTCCTGCTGTCTCTAGAGAGTTGAAAACAGCAGGTCTGGGACAGGTAGCATGTCCGGTGAACAGGTCAGGGTTCCATAGCCGCAGGCAGAACAGTTGAAACTGGAGCAGCAGCACGGCCAGGTGGACTGGGGACAGCAAGGAGTCATCATGTCAGGTAGTCCTGAGGTATGGTCCTAGGGCTCAGGTCCTCTGAGAGAGAGAAAGAAAGAAAGAGAGAGAGAGAGAATTAGAGAGAGCATACTTAAATTCACAATGGATGCAATGGATGCATTGGAGTTTCTCTCTGGATGACAACGCACAGAAATGCTGACCATCCTCCCTTTCGGTAGCCACAGAACAGAACCACTGGCAGGTTACCATGAGTAACCCTCTGGAAGCATCAAACATTTACTGCTTTTGTGAGGCAGGGCTGTATACCATCAGAGGTCATGACCTTTAATGTGGGGGCTGGGTTCATTGGTGGGATTTTGTCATGTTCAGCATTGTGCTCACGCTCTGCACTGTTTGACTAACCAATATGATAACACAATAGATTATTGGTAGTAGCTCCTGGTTACGAAAAGATTTTGTTCAAAATAAGTGATTAAGGGTAGACCTAGGTCATTAGCTCATAATAATGTTTGTCCTCTCTTGGATTAAACTGTTGCTACTTTTTAGAGTGTCCAATAAAAAATGCAGATTTTGACCAATGGGTAAAATAAGATGTTAATTGTGATGATGATCCTCTAAGAAAACCAATGGTCCAAACCTCGTCTCTATCATAATCTGTTCAAAACTTAATGAAGTTTTTACCCTGGTAGGGTGGTCAAAATTAGGAAAATAGCATGGCGCTAGCTAGGTCAGATGCTTTGTGAGAATTAAGGGCTACCACTGAACTCGTCATCTTTCTCCTCAAATCTGGAGGACATAAAAACAGTATAAAGGTAAGATAGATATCGATTTTGAGACATGACATTTATTCATATTTTAGTATACGCTGTTCATATTATTGCGAAGTTCCTGTTCTTTTTCAAAAACTTCTCACAAAAACAAGTGTATCAATAGTTAGGTTTCCATCCAATTGGCGACAGATTTTCATGCAACAATTCTTAAAACAATATGCACTTTTTCCTACCAGAGATGTTTCCATCAAATTGACTTGTTGCGGATAAAAGGCTGTGCGTGATGACATAGTGCACATAAAAATACTTTTTGCAGTTAAATTCCCATGTGTTCCATCACATTTTTTACTCTACTGATGGTTTTCTCACCAAAAAAAATTGCGATATAGCAAGTGTGCCCACTCTGGTATTGGCATGTGCGCGTGCTGTTGGCTAGAGAGCACGCATAGCCGACATGATAAGACTATTATGAACAAAAAAGCAAGATTATTTTTATTCGTCAAACAGCAGACAAGCATCGATGATCATGTCACCAGAATAAGACCCTCGATATTTATTGGAAAGGAGCATCTACCGTATTTTGTTTTGTCAACATTTGGAAAGTTTTCCAAAACAAATTCTGTTTCCATCGGGCCTGTCATGAGATTCTTTTATCCGACACGCACTTTACTTGCATAAAAAGGTTGGATGGACCTTGGTTTCTGTGAAATGTCAACAGAGCACATAGGATACCCCAAGCTTTTTATTTTCAAATCCTTTTACATTTAATTCAGCTTGTGTCATTCTAATTTTGCTATTTGCAACCTGCGGAAACAACTTAGAAGACTATGTCAACTAAATGTAAAATCCTCAAAAGTTTTGGCGATAAAACTTCACAGCTCTGTCAACAGAGCTCGGTGCTTATTATCAGATGTAAACTCAGCAAAAAAGAAAAGTCCTCTCACTGTCAACTGTGTTTATTTTCAGCAAACTTTACATGTGTAAATATTTGTATGAACATAACAGGATTCAACAACTGAGACATAAACTGAACAAGTTCCACAGACATGTGACTAACAGAAATGGAATAATGTGTCCCTGAACAGAGGGGGGGTCAAAATCAAAAGTAACAGTCAGTATCTGGTGTGGCAACCAGTTGCATAAAGCACTGAAGTGCATCTCCTCCTCATGGACTGCACCAGATTTGCCAGTTCTTGCTGTGAGATGTTACCCCACTCTTCCACCAAGGCACCTGCAAGATCCCGGACATATCTGGGGGGAATAACCCTAGCCCTCACCATCCGATCCAACAGGTCCCAGACGTGCTCAATGGGATTGAGATCCGGGCCCTCGCTGGCCGTGGCAGAACACTGACATTCCTGTCTTGCAGGAAATCATGCACAGAACGAGCAGTATGGCTGGTGGCATTGTCATGCTGGAGGGTCATGTCAGGATGAGCCTGCAGGAAGGGTACCACATGAGGGAGAAGGATGTCTTCCCTGTAACGCACAGCGTTGAGATTGCCTGCAATGACAACAAGCTCAGTTCGATGATGCTGTGACACACTGCCCCAGACCATGACGGACCCTCCACCTCCAAATCGATCCCGCTCCAGAGTACAGGCCTCGGTGTAACGCTCATTCCTTCGACGATAAACACTAATCCGACCATCACCCCTGGTGAGACAAAACCGCGACTCGTCAGTGAAGAGCACTTTTTGCCGGTCCCGTCTGGTCGAGTAACGGTGGGTTTGTGCCCATAGGTGACATTGTTGCAGGTGATGTCTTGTGAGGACGTGCCTTACAACAGGCCTACAAACCCTCAGTCCAGCCTCTCTCAGCCTATTGCGGACAGTCTGAGCACTGATGGAGGGATTGTGCATTTCTGGTGTAACTCCGGCAGTTGTTGTTGCCATTCTGTACCTGTCCTACAGGTGTGATGTTCGGATGTACAGATCCTGTGCAGGTGTTGTTACACCTGGTCTGCCACTGCGAGGATGATCAGCTGTCCGTCCTGTCTCCCTGTAGCGCTGTCTTAGGCAGCTCACAGTACGGACATTGCAATTTATTGCCCTGGCCACATCTGCAGTCCTCATGCCTCCTTGCAGCATACCTAAGGCACGTTCATGCAAATGAGCAGGGACCCTGGGCATCTTTCTTTTGGTGTTTTTCAGAGTCAGTAGAAAGGCCTTTTTAGTGTCCTAAGTTTTCAGAACTGTGACCTTAATTGCCTACTCAGCAAGCTGTTAGTGTCCTAATGACCGTTCTACAGGTGCACGTTGTTTATGGTTCATTGAACAAGCATGGGAATTATCTTTGAAAGACAGGGTCCTGAAAAAGGGACGTTTATTTTTTTGCTGAGTTTATTAGGTTACGAAATCTGACTTTTGGTGTATATAAGGTCCCACAAACTGAGCAATCGGGGAGAAGGCCCTTGGTCAGAGAGGTGATCAAGAACCTGATGGTCACTCTGACAAAGCTCCGGAGTTCCTCTGTGTGGATAGGAGAAACTTCCAGAAGGACAACCATCTCTGCAGCACTCCACCAATCAGGCCTTTATGGTAGAGTGGCCAGACGGAAGCCAGTAAAAGGCACATGACAGCCCGCTTGGATTTTGCCAAAGACTCTCAGACCATGAGAAACAAGATTTTCTGGTCTGATGAAACCAAGATTGAACTCTTTGGCCTGAGTGCCAAGCGTCACATCTGGAGGAAACCTGGCACCATCGCTACGGTGAAGCATGGTGGTAGCAGCATCATGCTGTGGGAATGTTTTCAGCGGCAGGGACTGGGAGACTAGTCAGCATCGAGGGAAAGATGAACGGAGCAAAGTATAGAGAGATCCTTGATGAAAACCTGCTCCAGAGTTCTCGGGACCTCAGACTGGTGTGAAGGTTTACTTTCCAACAGGACAACGGCCTTAAGCACACAGCCAAGACAATGCAGGAGTGGCTTTCGGATATCCTTGAGTGGCCCAGCCAGAGCCCGGACTTGAACCCGATCGAACATCTCTGGAGAGACCTGAAAATAGCTGTGCAGCAACGCTCCCCATCCAACCTGACAGAGCTTGAGAGGATCTGCAGAGAAGAATGGGGAAAAACTCCCCAAATACAGACCCAAGAAAACTCGAGGCTGTAATCGCTGCCAAAGGTGCTTCAACAAAGTACTGAGTAAAGGGTCTGAACCTTATGTAAATGTGATATTTCAGTTTTTTATTTGTAATACATTATCACATTTTCCTAAAAACCTGTTTTTGTTTTGTCATTGTGGGGTATTGTGTGTAGAAAGATTTAATCATTTTAAGAATAAGGCTGTCACATAAGAAAATGTGGAAAAAGTCAAGGGTCTGAAAACTATCCGAATGCACTTGCTCTTTAATAAACATGTCTGCCCATGTAATATCAAAGGTTTGACTTTGACCTGACATGACTTTCTTCAGATCTAAGATAACTCTGAGACTAAACAAAAAAAACTGTGCTGGCTTCCTGAGTGGCACAGTGGTCTAAGACACTGCATCGCAGTGCTAGCTTTGCCACTAGAGATCCTGGTTTGAATCCAGGCTCTGTCGCAGCCGGCCATGACTGGGAGACCCATGGTGGTGAACAATTGGCCCAGCGTCGGCCGGGTTAGGGGAGGGTTTGGCCGACAGGGATGTCCTTGTCCCATCGTGCTCTAGCGACTCCTGTGGTGGGCTGGGTGCATGCACGCTGACACTGTCGCCAGGTGTACGGTGTTTCCTCTGACACATAGGTGTGGCTGGCTTCCGGGGTTAAGCAGGCATTGTGTCACAGAAGCAGTGCGGCTTGGTTGGGTTGTGTTTCGGAGGACGCACGGCTCTTGACCTTCGCCTTTCCCAAGTCCGCACGGGAGTTGCAGAGATAGATACCATAAAATTGGGGAGAGAAAGGGGTAAAACTAAAAAACTTGAATAAAAATTAAAACAACAGTGCTGAATATTTTATCACATTGATTCACAACAACAGAAGGTTCTGTCTGCTGTACGTTTAGTCTGCACACAACACACAGGTTTCCTCCTGTGAAAAATACATCAACTTTACTGGTTTCATACAGGGTGTGCTTGTTAGTGTTTGCAGACTTGTGACGGTCAGCGTTAGTGTCAGGGTTGATATTGAAAAGGTTCCCCCTTGATGTTGCTGTATGTCTGAGTTGGGTTGTCTGGGAGTCTGGAGGTTTTCACTGTGTGTTTGTGTCCGGAGATGCTGCGTAGACAGATTGTATAAACAGAACTGTTTGAAGATATCTGTCTCTTTCAGAGTGAGGTGGTAGACCCACGCTTTAAATCAACGTGTGGGGGAGCCTCAGCCTGAACAAAAGCCGGACATAACAGGGATGAGAAGGGTGACAACAGGCTAAACATCCACAGACGTCTTCGATGTTGGTGAATCCTTTGGTATGGATAATTAGTCCGCCAACCCCCGCAGAGGGGGCGACACCCACAACACTCCCACCCAACCTGCACCTCATCCTCACCCTGGCCGCCACTGAGCTCCTAAATCCTGGTCGTAAAGCGAGGGACCCTGCTGCATAGGGAGGTCACAAAATGTTACTGCCAATCAAGCAATGGCAACCCCTATTCTCCACTTTATGTCCTGCCTTTGTCCAAGTGCCTGTACTACTTTAATGAGATTTGGTGACAAACACTTCCCTTGGGGACTCTTTGTACAAGGACACAGAGAAGTGGATATCACACAGAGGTTGTTCTTGGTCCATTGAATCTCAAACGTTGCTTTGTTGCACAAAGTCACACTTCATGGACAAAATGTATTTCTTTACAGTCTTACGGCTCTTTTTTTAAAATGGTGTGGATCATAATCTTTACATTGCAACACTTGAAGTAGAACAATACCTTGAGAGTGGATAGCCTCTCTCAAAATCCGATATTCCTTCAGATGTGAGTGCCATGTAGCACAGTTTACACTTGGACCGGTCCCCCTCCATATTTAATCCACCACAGCTATTACAGCCCCAGCAGGAGAGACTGAACCATGTGTGGCACAGGAGGAGGGGGGAGGAGCATGAGGAGGAAGAGGAGGAGGGGGAGATGGATCAGTCGGCCCCTGTAGAGAGGAGATCTCACCTCAGATCTGCTTATCTTGCAAAGGGAAAATGAAGGTCTCAGACTGTTTAGCAGCAATGCCACTGAAATGCCCTGCTGTATTCCAACCTATTGGTTTGATTACCATTGATACGTTCAATGAGTGCTTGGATTATTATTTGACTGTCTCACTTTGAAACAACTGAGCTCAGCCAGATGTGCTGGGGAACCAGACAAAACAACCGTCATAGCCTTGACATGGTAACACAACATGGCAGAATAGAGTAGAGACTACACAAGAAATAGTCACATAATAACACCATGTGAAGATTTGTTCTTCTGCACATTGGTTTAGCTTGGCATAGAACTGTAAATAAAGGGCAATTGTTGTAAGCCAATCAATGTAAGCCAATCACTGTCGGGTTGTCTGCGTAATTATGACTGTCATACACACACAAAAAAATAACCTTGGTAAATTATATTAGCAAAATCATTCTTTTATCCAGGATAAAAAGACACATTTTATGACAACCATGTTAATCCAATGAACACAGGAGCTTTTTCAGACGAAGAAAACACTGTATAAAGTCAATATTACTGGCCACATATTTCTGTGGAACATTATACGTTAGACTGAAACGGAACCAGCACTGATGTGTGTAAAGACGAGCCTCCACATATAGGATGACATACGTACAGTATGCACACCCACACATTTTCTTCCTTATATGTGTCAATAGGGTGGCATGAAAGTTCCTTCTAATGTAGATTCACCTTGGTGAAGACATAAGGAGACACATAAGCTTGGTGAAGACAAGGAGACACAATTGTTTTCCCTTTTTTGGATATTAAAAGGTTGGGTTGTTGGATCAGGTAAGACTTGCCCATAAGTATTTAGGCTCATGGCCAGGTTTTTCCCATAAACCTGTAAATGTTACAGTTTTGAATGGAGTAGATGAACCAGATCTGGGACAAAAATAGCGGTGCAGGGTGCAACAATGCAATTACACATAATCCCAACGCTGCCACCATCTGTAAATATATACCTGTGAGAAATTCACTCTTTGCCTTTATTTTTGGGATCGTGCTGCTACTGATATACAGTAGATACGATTAATTCATTGAATTAGTTCCCCCCTCGAGAGATTTGTTAGCGCTTGCCTAAGATTACCCAGCACCCCATCTGGCCCTAGTCAGAACACATGGCCAGAGTCACACCACAGATTTGAGGGGGAAAAACAGGACTCCAGAAACCATGGCTCTTATCCCACACACTGGTCGTCAGGGGATAGATGTTAAGTACTTTGCCCCCTCTTTTTAGGACAATCTGCAAATAACATTTTCTCCGAGACAGACAGACAAACTCAGGAGAGAGTGCCTTGTTGACTTCCTTACCAAAGCTAGTTTGCATATGGTTGTTAGCCTATCAAGTGTGAATCTGTTTTTCCCATTTCAGAGATCATCCAGACGGTTTGGACTTTGGTTTTTCCACTCTGTGGATCAGTGGTGCAGACAGGAAAAAGTGGAACAGAGTAATAAAATAGGAATTCCACACATTTCATTTAGACATTTATTTAATCCTCTTTAGAATTCATATTTCTCCCCCTGTCCATTCTAGAACCAGGCAGTATCTTCTGAGAACATCCTCACATCCACCACTTACGTTATCCTTCTCCACATATATTATTCATTAGCCAACTTCCTGCTCTACTTTATAGTATACATAAAAGTATGTGTATATATTTATGTGCGGCTGCACATGACAGTGTGTGTGCCTATGGAGGATATGTAGTATAGAAGTGTACATGCATAGCTTTCAACACCATAGTGCCTTCAAAGCTCATCACTAAGCTAAGGACCCTGGGACTAAACACCTCCCTCTGCAACTGGATCCTAGACTTCCTGACGGGCCGCCCCCAGGTGGTAAGGGTAGGTAACAACACATCTGCCACGCTGACCCTCAACACAGAGGCCCCTCAGGGGTGTGTGCTCAGTCCCCTCCTGTACTCCCTGTTCCCTCATGACTGCACGGCCAGGCACAACTCCAACACCATCATTAAGTTTGCTGATGACACAACAGTGGTAGGCCTGATCACCAACAACGATGAGACAGCCTATAGGGAGGTCAGAGACATGACCGTGTGGTGCAAGGACAACAACCTCTCCCTCAATGTGATCAAGACAAAGGAGATGATTGTGGATTACAGGAAAAGGAGGACCGAGTATGCCCCCATTCTTATCGACGGGGCTGTAGTGGAGCAGGTTGAGAGCTTCAAGTTCCTTCGCATCCACATCCCCAACAAACGAACATGATCCAAGCACATCAAGATAGTTGTGAAGAGGGCACGACAAAACCTATTCCCCCTCAGGAGACTGAAAATATTTGCCATGTGTCCTCAGATCCTCAAAAGGTTTTAATTGCTGCACCATCGAGAGCATCCTGACGGGTTGCATAACTGCCTGGTATGGCAATTACTCGGCCTCCGACTGCAAGGCATTATAGAGGGTAATGCGTATGGCCCAGTACATCACCGAGGCCAAGCTTCCGGCCATCCAGGACCTCTATACCAGGCGGTGTCAGAGGAAGGCCCTAAAAATTGTCAAAGACTCCAGCCACCCTAGTCATAGACTGTTGTCTCTGCTACCGCACGTCAAGCGGTACCAGAGCGCCAAGTCTAGGTCCAAGACGCTCCCCACACACTGCTGCTACTCTTTGTTACTATCTATGCATAGCCACTTTAATCAACAATGCAGTTTTAAGAAAATACCTAAAAAAGTAAGAGATAAGAAAAACAAATAATTAAGGAGCAGCAGTAAATAACAATAGTGGGGCTATATACAGGGGGTACCGGTACAGAGTCAATGTGTTGAGGTAATTGAGGTAATTATGTACATGCAGGTAGGGTTATTAAGGGCTTGTAAGTAAGCATTTCACTGTAAGGTCTACACCTGTTGTATTCGGAGCATGTGACAAATAACATTTGTTTTGATTTGATTTGAGTCTACTTTTGTCTAGGGTGTCAGTAGCGGTACAGTAGGTGTCCACTCGATAATGGAGGCATAGATGGAGAGATATCTGTTTCTCAGAAAGATGGAAAGGTAGATAAGTATAACATTTTCAATTTTGTGTGTATAAGGGAAAGGGGGATACCTAGTCAGTCGTACAACTGAATGGCTTCAACTGAAATGAGTCTTCTGCTTTTAACCCAACCCCTCTGAATCAGAGAGGTGCGTGGGGCTGCCTTAATCAACATCATCGGTGCCCAGGTACCATAACGGGCAGAACGACAGATTTTTACCTTGTCAGCTTGGGGATTCAATCAAGCAACCTTATGGTTACTGGCCCAACATTCTAACCACTAGGCTACCTGCCGCCCCTTAAAGGCCTGTGTGTACCTCTGCTCCCTCCATAATAGCTATGTGGAGGAGAGCGTTGCTCGTGTGAGCTGCAGTCCCCGCGTGACTGCACTACCCCTCGGTGCTCCCTCAGCAGCCATTACGGAGGGAGCACTCTCCGCACGCACGCACGCACGCACGCGCGCTCGCGTGTGTGTGTGTGTGTGTGTGTGTGTGTGTGTGTGTGTGTGTGTGTGTGTGTGTGTGTGTGTGTGTGTGTGTGTGTGTGGCAGGGGTGTTACATAGTAAAGGAGTAGTAAGGTAGGTGCATCAGTATGCATATGTTGACAATTGGTGGATAATTGTCTGTATGTGGGGTACTAAGACACATGGACCTCAAACTGGCTCTCCTTTTACTTCAAAACCATCTCAACTCTACCAACACATATTCATCTAACCTCAGAGAGACCCTGGCATCTGACATCTCATCTCTATAGTGAGTGGGTGAAGAGTCTAGACACAGTGTCCATTTAAATCTTACACTTTTACACAAAATCCTTGAAACATTTTACTTGCATGCAGTATTCTAAAATCTTTATAGGTATTTTGGGGTTATGTATCCAGTAGCACTTGGTTTGTCAGAAAGGACAGTGGTAAGTAAGATAGCTAAGTAGTGATTACACTGTGGTTATAAACAGACACTTGAGACAAATGGTATATGTGCAGTTGGTTGCTGTGTATCACTGTATCACATGATTGTCTTGACTCATCTGAGAAAAACAATTATTACAGTATGGACTTACAGTATGGACCTATAAGCCAACAGCTGACGTGTTTGTACTGTCTGGACCAGTGCATACATGTCCCCTTACCTGGGGTAAATACAACCACAGCCTGAGTCAACAGTAACTCCTCTCTCTCACTGTTTACTTGTCAGATGTCGCCTTGTATGTGTTCTCCCTGTCAATGTGTCAAATAAGCAAAGGCTTTGTTAAACAATAAATAAATAAATAAAAATGAGAATGCATTTTGTACAGATTCCATAAGTACAAGGGATAAATGATTTATCAAAGAAATGGTAAACATCATTAATATTGACAATGACAAAGCTTTGCATTTTTGACAGTGTTTGTCCTCGGTCCTATGCATTTGGCTGACGATTGTCCCCTGCTGCCTAGTATTTGTCTGCTAGTGGATTCTCTCTCTGTCTTCTCTCCCATATGCCCCTATCCCTCATCTTCTTATTTATCTCTCCAAATCTTTGAAAAGATCTTTTCCCATCTCTGTCTCAACCATTCTCTCCTATTTTTATCTTTCACTGCCTAGCTGTGTCTCTCTATCTCTGAGCCTGCACTACATTGCTCTGTTCCTCTCCTCCTTTTCCTCCTTTTCTCTCGTTCTTCCTTCTCTCCCTCTACCTCTTCTATCTTATCTCTCAATCACTTCTGCTTCCCTCCTCTTCCTCCTTGTCCCTCTCTCCCCCTCAATTTCTATCTCCTTCTCTGTCTCTACTTCTCCCTTCTCTCACTCGCTCACTCCCTTTTCTCACTCTCTCTTTCTCTCTCTCTCCTCCATGTAATTGCAGCCTTCTGCAGAGCTCTTGTACTCCTCCACAAGAGCCCCTTTGTGTGTCACACCTGGGGGGGGGGGGATCCACAGGTCTGTCATCCACCCGCCTGCCTGTCTCCTTCTCTCCATCCCACATGGCCACACACTATCCTCATTGTCTTCCACTCTTCCACTGTAGCATACCAGGCTCACAAGGCCCAATTATCACAGTCTTTTGTATACGCACCCGAGCAACCCAAATTAACAGCCCTGTAATTATGTTGTTAGTGTAGTGCTCTTGGTGTCGAGGTGTTCTTTGCGTTTGTGGTTTGCATCACACATTGGAATGTGATGAGGAAGAAAACAGCTCTTTTGATGGATCTCAGTCTCAATCTCAGACCTGTATATTTAGAATGAAAAGGACCCAAATTGGAGCTGTGTGTGTGTGTGTGTGTGTGTGTGTGTGTGTGTGTGTGTGTCTGTGTGTGTCTGTGTGTGTGTGTGTGTGTGTGTGTGTGTGTGTGTGTGTGTGTGTGTGTGTGTAAGAGAAAGAGAGCCAGAGCAATAGGAACACAGGCAAACTTGTTTTGTATTGCTGTCCATCTGAGTCACCTTGCCTCTCGGGACTCATCATCTCCTTTCCTCTCTCACAGGCATTGGTCCTATTCCCCACTGGGAGAATATTATTGTGCTTATGCTAGCTAGCACCCTCTCCCACTGTGAGTGTTTGCTTAATTCTGGACAGACTTCAACTCCAAAATGACAGAATTTCTTGGAAAATACTCAAAATATACAGCAAACATTCCAATTAGCCTGTTCAACAGCAAGAAGATACATCTAAAGGCAGTATGCCAACATTTCACTTATCAAGGACACCATGTGAGCACCAATGCTACGTGCAGGCAGGTGGACCTGAGCTTTATTTAGAGCACGTCTGTCTGCATCCAACCTGGGCTCCTTTTCTTCTGACATACTGAGCTTCTGACGTCACAGAGTTAAACCCTACACACCACCACAGGTCACCTGGGTCCCCACCTGAAGCCTGGCACCTGATAGGAGGAAAACACAGAGCCGGGAGAACAAGGACAGGAAGAGCTCAAGGAATACACGTCATAGGGACACTGTGTAGGACATTGTCATGGAAGGAAAAACATGACTGGAGGCTTGGGAGTTGGGGCTGAGCCTTATATAGACCCCATCGAAATTTGATGCACAATACACCATGGGTCAAGACGTTTTTCCAATATGTCATCTTTTTGGCAAATACAGCTCGTAATGTTTCCTTAATTTTTTATTGATTTATTTATATTATTATTAGGGGTGCCCCCACCCTCCAATTGACCCCTCCACTCCAGCTCTTGACCCCTTCTTGACCCCTTCTAACAAGTCTCTGCAGACAGAGTCACTCAACACTTTCTGCACAACTCATTCCAGTTCCAAGCTTCTGGCATGACAAGATCTGAATAAAGGTTCTGAGTTCCGACTCGTCTCAGCCATGACAGAGCTCAAAGGATCACGCCACAGTCAGGCCACATACCCCACTCCACAATTAGCCGAGAGAGAGAGAGAGAGAGAGAGAGAGAGAGAGAGAGAGAGAGAGAGAAACGGGCAGATTAAGTGCTGGGGGGACAGCCAGGGCTAAATATAGCTAATACTGCAATTAGGGATCAACCGCCAAGAGAATGAAATACGGAGGGAGGGAGGGAGGGAGGGAGGGAGGGATGGAGGGAGGGAGGGAGGGTGAAGTGAAGTGAAGTGGAAGGGAATGTCTTTTTTTGGATGGTGGCGATGGGTGCCCAGGAGAGTTGAGCTGATTTGACCCTATGGACTACGAGGAAGATAAAGTTTGTGGTGTATGCTCACACTCACAGTTGAACCATTGCTAATCCTTTTGATTTAGTTTAAACTCACCACAAGTTAATATCCAACATTTAAAACTAATTGTTACAATGCACATTTTTTGGCTCCTGCTTATCAACTGCCATATCTGTGCCAATGTTCATGGTATACAGTACCTCATTATCATTTTGAACTATTATGTTATTCATGTGCAGTGCTCCAGTTAATCTAGAATGTTTTTCCCTTTTATGGAAATCTGAATTTAAGTTACACATCAATAACAGAAGCTTGTTAGATGTTCCAGTGGAGAGAGGAAAACATTTACGTCATTTCTATCTTTGATATCATCATGGTCCATTTAAAAGTCATCTGATTTGCATGTCTCCTGCCTGTCTGTCTCAGTAATAGACTGTCCTCTTCCTCTGTGCCACCACAAACCACAGTCCCGGGTCTGCCTGAACACCCAAGCAAACACATGTTGATGATATGACTTCCTGTTGAAGATGGTACACTAAACGCAACATACAACATGGTAAATTCCATGTTTTCCAACTGATCCTTGACAAACAACTAGGCCTACGTAATAAAAAATGTTTTTACCTTCATTTAACTAGGCAAGTCAGTTAGGAACAAATTATTATTTACAATGACAGCCTACACTGGGCCAATTGTGCCCCCACCCTATGGGACTCCCAATCACAGCCAGATGTGTTACATTCTGGATTTAAACCAGAGACTGTAGTGACACCTCTTGCACTGTGATGCAGTGCCTTAGACCACTGTGCCACACGGGAGCCTTAAGGCTGTGCATTTCTTCGCATTGGATATTCAACCTCATAACCTTTTAAAATCATATTTGACACACACAATGTATACCGCCCTCACAAAAATGTCTACTTTTCTTCCAAGTTCTATTTTCAGTAACGGGTTTTCCCATGTCAGGCCTGGTTGCCACAGCAACAGTTTGGTATCCCTTGGTGATTACAACATCTATTATCTCCCTGGAGCGGTTGCTCTCCCAGTCTAAATAGCTGGAAATTAGGTTTATTTTTTGCGGCTCTGTCAGGGTCGAGGGTTAAGTGACACATTTGGTGTACTCCTTTCCCTCAGTAAATGGAAGCTTTTGAAGACTGCCACCAAAAATGTTAGTAGACACTACTGTATAGAGAAACAACCAATAACAGGTTGAGGGTATAGTTTTTCAATATCGTTTATGGTTTTTGGGAGACAAGCCGTAAGCAGTTGACCAGTTGACTAACCAGCTTATGAATCACGCAAGCCCTTTTAACTTGAAATTGTTTTCTCCAGGGTCGTCTTCTAAGGACATTTTGATCTTGAAAGGCGTGATATGAAATGGAGACCACATGAGACGTAATGAGGACCACTTATGGGCCATTGTCATTGGCAGTGACAGGGTCAGGGTCAGGGTGACTCCCGCTTCCCCCCCTGCGGGCGAGCGTGTGCCATTTGTAAGCTCAAGGTCGAGGCTTGTCTTTGTGTCTCTTTGTTGTGGGTTTCCATCATCCCCATGCCTGACCCCCTCCCCTCCCTGACCCTCTCCCCCTCTCCATAACCCCCAAACCTTCTGTTCTCCACTCTCATCAGATATGCAGGAGGCTCAGCTCCCTATACCCTCCCACCCCATCCCTTCAACTACCACGATGGCACCCCCCTCCCAATGCCTTCTGGGATTTCCAGTCCCATATGCCCGCAATATCAGCTGTGTTTGAACCTCTCAGCAGACCAGCCTTATATCTCTGTGTGAAGGGCAGTCAAGCATATTAAAGGCCCAACGCAGCCGTTTTTATCTCAATATCAAATCATTTCTAGGAAACAACTAATACCTTACTGTAATAGTTTTCCATTAAAATGGTCAGAAAGAAACAAAAATGGCTTCAGATCCGCTTTAGCTAACATCCGTAAAGCAGTTGTTTGGATGGTATCGGAGGTGGAACTGCATTATATCTGTCAAATCCACAAGTGGCTCCTGGCATTACACCTAAAGTGGACGTTGCCATTGGCTGCACGGAGTCGCATTAACAGCCTTTTTTACAAGTTGAAACACTGGAATGTGAGATGTGATCTACACCTCGACTAGGATGATAGAAATCTTTACTATTTAGTTGATAGATTTTTCAATTTGAGCGTAATTCTTTCTATATCGCCTCCATTTTCTTGTTCTGAATGGGTGGGTGTGGCTTCATGACAATGATCGCAAGAGCAGCTGCTCACAGATTTAATGGCTTCAATCCAGTTCTACCTTCGTTTCACCTCTGACACCCCCGATCCATCCCCTCAAATCAAATCAAATTTTATTGGTCACATACACATGGTTAGCACATGTTAATGCGAGTGTAGCGAAATGCTTGTGCTTCTTGTTTCCGACCGTGCAGTAATATCTAACAAGTAATCTAACAATTTCACAACAACTACCTTATACACACAAGTGTAAAGGAATGAATAAGAATATGTACATATAAATATATGGATGAGCGATGGCTGAACAGCATAGGCAAGATGCAGTAGATGGTATAGAGTACAGTATATACATATGAGATGAGTAATATAGGGTATGTAAACATTATATAAAGTGGCATTGTTTAAATTGGCTAGTGATACATTTATTACATCCAATTTTGTATTATTAAAGGGGCTAGAGATTGAGTCAGTATGTTGGCAGCAGCCACTCAATGTTAGTGATGGTTGTTTAACCTTTTAGGGCTAGGGGGCAGTATTTTCACTTTTGGATGAAAAGCGTGCCCAGAGTAAACGGCTTAATACTCCGGCCCAGAGTCAAATATTTGCAAATGATTAGTAGATTTGGATAGAAAACACTCTAAAGTTTCCAAAACTGTTTGAATGATGTCTGTGAGTATAACAGAACTCATATGGCAGGCAAAAATCTGAGAGAAATCCAACCAGGAAATGAAAATCTGGTTCCTGTAGTTTTCTCAAGTCCTTGCCTTTCTGACTCACAGTGAGTTAGGACTCAATTAGCACTTCCTAAGGCTTCCACTAGATGTCAACAGTCTTAGAAAGTTGTTTGAGCCTTTTGCGGTAAACACAGACCGAAGGAGAACGCTGGTAAGCAGGTGACCAGAAAATCCCTTGAGTTCATAGGGCGCGTTCACGTTTGGACCAGTGTTCCAAAACGTTTTTCAAGACAATGCATGGGTCCGGTTGGAATATTATTGAAGTTTGAACTTAAAATGGCCCTAAAGATTAATGCTATACAACGTTTGACATGTTTGAACGAACGTAAATAGTACTTTTTTTAACTTTCCGTCGTGAAGGTTTCGTCGTGCGCCCTACATTTTGAGTAGCCAACTGAATGCGCAAACAACATGGAGTTATTTGGACATAAATTATGAACTTTATCGAACAAAACAACATTTATTGTGGACCTGGGATTCCTGGAAGTGCCTTCTGATGAAGATTATTAAAGGTAAGTGAATATTTCTTATGCTATTTATGCGTTTAGATGACTCCAAGATGGCTGGCGTCTATAATTGCCTGCTGTTTTTTTCTGAGCACAGTACTCAGATTATTGCAAAGTGTGCTCTCCCAGTTATTTTGAAATCTGTCAATGCGTTTGCATTCAGGAGATGTTAATCTATAATTCTTTGAATAACAGTTTAATATTTTATCAACGTTTATAATGAGTAATTTTGTAATTTGTTGTGCTGATTCACCGGCAGTTTTGGAGGCAAAATATTTTCTGAAAATCACGCGCCAATGTAAAATGCTGTTTTTGGATATAAATATGAACTTGATAGAACAAAAAATCCATGTATTGTCTAACATAATGTCCTAGGAGTGTCATCTGATGAAGATTGTCAAAGGTTAGTGCATAATTTTAGCTGGTTTTCTTCTTTTGGTGATGCCTGTTCTTGCATTGAAAATGGCTCTGTGTAATATTTTGTCTATGTACAGTCCTAACATAATCTAACTTTATGCTTTCGCCGTAAAGCCTTTTTGAAATCGGACAACGTGGTTGGATTAATGAGATGTTTATCTATAAAATGGTGTAAAATAGTTGTATGTTTGAGAAATTTGAATGATGACATTTTGTTGTTTTCGAATTTGGCGCTCTGATTTTTCACTGGCTGTTGAATAGTGTGTCCCGTGGGTGGGACGCTAGCTTCCCACGTAGCCCATAGAAGTTAACAGTCTGATGGCCTTGAGATAGAAGCTGTTTTTCAGTCTCTCGGTCCCAGCTTTGATGCACCTGTACTGACCTCGCCTTCTGGATGATAGCGGGGTGAACAGGCAGTGGCTTGGGTGGTTGTTGTCCTTGATGATCTTTTTAGCCTTCCTGTGACATCGGGTGGTGTAGGTGTCCTGGAGGGCAGGTAGTTTGCCCCCGGTGATGCGTTGTGCAGACCTCACTACCCTCTGGAGAGCCTTACGGCTGTGGGTGGAGCAGTTGCCGTACCAGGCGGTGATAGAGCCCGACAGGATGCTCTCGATTGTGCAGCTCTAAAAGTGTGTGAGTGTTTTTGGTGACAAGCCAAATTTCTTCAGCCGTCTGAGGTTGAAGAGGCGCTGTTGCGCCTTCTTCACCACGCTGTCTGTGTGGGTGGACCATTTCAGTTTGTCCGTGATGTGTAAGCCAAGGAACTTAAAACTTTCCACCTTCTCCACTACTGTCCTGTCGATGTGGATAGGGGGGTGCTCCCTCTGCTGTTTCCTGAAGTCCACAATCATCTCCTTTGTTTTGTTGACGTTGAGTGTGAGGTTATTTTCCTGACACCACACTCCGAGGGTCCTCACCTCCTCCCTGTAGACCGTCTCGTCGTTGTTGGTAATTAAGCCTACCACTGTAGTGTCATCTGCAAAGTTGATGATTGAGTTGGAGGCGTGCATGGCCACGCAGTCATGGGTGAACAGGGAGTACAGGAGAGAGCTGAGAACGCACCCTTGTGGGGCCCCAGTGTTGAGGATCAGCGGGGTGGAGATGTTGTTTCCTACCCTCACCACCTGGGGACGGCCCGTCAGAAAGTCCAGGACCCAGTTGCACAGGGAGGGGTCGAGACCCAGGGTCTCAAGCTTAATGATGAGTTTGGAGGGTACTATGGTGTTAAATTCTGAGCTGTAATCGATGAACAGCATTCTTACATAGGTATTCCTCTTGTCCAGATGGGTTAGGGCAGCGTGCAGTGATTGCGATTGCGTTGTCTGTGGACCTATTGGGGCAGTAAGCAAATTGGAGTGGGTCTAGGGTGTCAGGTAGGGTGGAGGTGATATGATCCTTGACTAGCCTCTCAAAGCACTTCATGATAACGGAAGTGAGTGCAACGGGGCGATAGTCGTTTAGCTCAGTTATCTTAGCTTTCTTGGGAACAGGAACAATGGTGGCCCTCTTGAAGCATGTGGGGACAGCAGACTGGGATAGGGATTGATTGAATGTGTCTGTAAACACACTAGCCAGCTGGTCTACGCATGCTCTGGGCCGGCAGCCTTGAGAGGGTTAACACGTTTAAATGTTTTACTAACATTGGCTGCGGTGAAGGCGAGCCCGCAGGATTTGGTAGCGGGCCGTGTCAGTGACACTGTATTGTCCTCAAAGTGAGCAAAGAAGTTGTTAAGTTTGTCTGGGAGCAAGACATCGGTGTCCGCGACGGGGCTGGTTTTCTTTTTGTACTCCGTGATTGACTGTAGACCCTGCCACATACATCTCGTGTCTGAGCCGTCGAATTGTGACTACTTTGTCTCTATACTGACACTTAGCTTGTTTGATTGCCTTGCGGAGGGAATAGCTACACTGTTTGTATTTGGTCATGTTTGAAAAATGTAATTCAAGTCTGGGGATAAATATTTGGTCTTGAAATGCATTTTTTATTTCCAGACATATTGTGGTGGTTCTAAGGAATGCAAAACTTCTGAATTTAATCTCAACAGTTCTAGCAGACATTTTCAGGTTGCTGAAAGTACTGAAGAATCACTAATGCATTTCCCTCACATATTCCTAAAATGAACATAGCTATTTCTCTTCGATCAAAACAACATTATTTACCCCTTGATGGACATTAATTTGATGAAGGCCATCATCAGGGCTTCAAAGTTGTTTAGAAGCTAAGATTGTGTGTCTAGACGTAAATAGAATCTTCTGTATATTGTGTATTGTATTGTTTTCTATTGTCATTACAGGCGTAGGATCTTAGTTTCAGCCAGTTTGCTACAGCAAGAAAAGAATCCTGCAGCAACAGGAATTGTGAATTATTATGTGGATTATAATTAACTGAACATTTTTGTAGGGGTTGATACATTTTTCGTTAGGACAAATCAAGTCTGACATTTTAAAGTGGAAATTACAAACTTTAGAAGCCTTTTTAAACCACAAATACACTAAAAAGGAAATACACTAAAAAGCAACAAAAGAGTGATCAAATTAAGATCCTACATCTGTATGTATGTTTACTGCCCAGGAATCGCAGTCTTCTACAACACTAATATTATGTGCATCACATTGAATCACATGGGTGCTTCCCGTTTTTGTTTGATGGGATGTCCCAGTAGGACACAGGCCTATTGTTAACCTGTCCTTGAATCATGAACTCAATACCGGAACAAACTGGAGCAGTAGAGCTGTTGTTCTAGATAAGAAAGCTCTGTAAAAACACAAAGATCACAAAATAGGGTCAGTCAACACTAAAAATTCCCATCTCCCATACGCACACATACGTATTTACAGTCTAGTATGGTACCAACTATATGTGTTGCGATGTTGTGTTGTGTGTTACTGGTTCCTCTGTGGGACAGTAGAGGGGGATTCTGGGCCAGGGAAGCAGTTCTGACAGATGAACTCAACAGCCACAAGTGACCAGGGATTTAGGAAACGAGGGAGGGGTCTGTGGGTGTGAGGGCCTCTCAGTGGAGTGACATGGGTTTTAGCTATGAGACGTACTCTTCCAATCAACCGGCTCTCAAACTCACTTTCAAGATGTGCACATTGAGACCACAGCAGGTTTTTGTTCATACGGAATATGCAGTACAGTAACCCTGTGGTTATGATAAATTGATATGACCTTTTTCCTTATAAAAGCAAAATCACTTAAAACCTATAACTCATACATGGCAAGAGACATCATTTCCTTTCAGTCAGATGGAATGTTCTTGTCACTACATTTAGCTCTCTACCAAACATTTCCTATAGACTTGACAGGCAAACTGAAAAATATAGCTTAAAAAATGTGGGAAACTGCAGTGGTCTATCTCAAATGTACACCTGTTGTCCAGTGCAGTGGTAAGATAACGAAAGTGTTAACCATCCACCACAGTCCCCAGGTCTCTTGCCAAGTGTCTGGTAAAAACATTTCTCCTGTTTAGGCTACTGTATGTCACCAGCAACTAAAACAAAAACACTGCTGCAACTGTCCAAAGAAAACAAGTCCACAAGTTCCATCCTGCCTGGTCCACCATGGCTATATTTAGACAGTCTGTTGAATGGATCTCAGCGAGACAGAGCAACATCAGGACTGATAATCAGGGCCTTGGCGGCTGGCGCTGGCTGGCTGGGGAGTGTGTTTGTTTACAGGGGAATGGAATGAGGGGATTGGAGGCAGTTAAGCAGGTATAGTAAAAACCCAATAATGCTCCCAGAGCAACCATAACACAGCAAAGTAAAAGTAATATATGCAAGAATTTCAGAGAGAGTAAACAGAAAGTTATAGATGTTACTAAACCTTTGCTCAATGTATCTTCTGTATACCCAGATTTTGAATGTCACATTATGACAATTGGAAACCATGTGTAAGATGCACAGGAATGTTACTTAATAATACCTAACCTAATGTTAGCTTAGCATAAAAGAGCCTAAAACCTGCCTGACTAACCTCTCTGCAAGCTTAGGACCCTGGGACTAAACACCTCCCTCTGCAACTGGATCCTGGATTTCTTGACGGGCCGCCCCCAAATGGTGAGGATAGGCAACATCACCTCCGCCATGCTCAACACTAGGGCCCCACAGGGGTGTGTGCTTAGTCCCCTCCTGTACTCCCTGTTCACACCCCCAACACCATCATTATGCTGATGACGCGACGGTGGTAGGTCTGTTCACCGGCGACGATAAGAGGTCAGTGACTTCCTAAACTTATTTAGGCTAGCCATAACAAAGGGGTTGAATACTTATTGACTCAAGACATTTCAGCTTTTTCTTTTTTAATTAATTTTATTAACATTTCTAAAAACATAATTCCACTTTGACATTATGGGGTTCAGGCTGTAACACAACAAAATGTGGAAAAAGTCAAGGGGTGTGAATACTTTCTGAAGGCACTGAAGCTTCTTCCTCATGTTCTTCTTATTTGTATTTCTTGTGTTTTTGTTCTACCTTATGTTATTTTTAGTGCTACATTGATATTGATCACTGCATTGTTGGGTTTGGAGCTTGCAAGAAGGGCATTACACTGTACTTCTGCACGTGCCATTAAAACTTGAAACTTGCAGGGAGCAGCTGTGGATACAGAGGAATGACAGAAATGCAGGTTTTCTGGAAGAGAAGAATGAACCAGGTGATATTTGTGGTGAGTCAACATGGGGAGGAGAAAACAAACAATACTAACATAGTTTGTAGGGTTCCTTTAAGAAAACAATGGTATCATCAAAGTTGTGAAATACCATTTAGGTGAGATTGTAGACTGCATTGGGTTGTCATAGAAGTGGGTGTGTTGTGCTGTGTGTGTGTGTGTGTGCGTGTGTGTGTGACAATCCTTATCTTTTTTGATGGAGATTGGGCTGAGGGACTAGGGCTCCTAGTCAACTATCACACAGATTTTTACCAAACACACAGTCTTGGAGTGTCAGCAATTGTCTTATATTTATTCAATGTTTTATTTAACCCCTATTTTACCAGGTAAGTTGACTGAGAACACATTCTCATTTACAGTAACAACCTGGGGAATAGTTACAGGAGAGAGGAGGTGGGATGAATGAGCCAATTGGAAGCTGGGGATAATTAGGTGGCCGTAATGGTATGAGAGCCAGATTGGGAATTTAGCCAGGACACCGGGGTTAACACCCCTACTCTTATGATAAGTGCCATGGGATCTTTTAGTGACCACAGAGAGTCAGGACACCCGTTTAACGTCCCTTCCGAAAGACGTCACTACACAGAGCAATGTCCCCAATCACTGCCCTGGGGCATTGGGATATTTCTTTTTGACCAGATGGGCACAGTGGCCAAAAACAGATTGATAACATATTTTCAATGTTACAGCAATGGAAGCCACCAAATATTTTTTTCTGATGTGACTGGTGACCTACATCCCTGTTCAAATATGTACTTAATCACCTTTCAGACAAAAACATTCCATAGCACTTGACACTGTGTGTTTAACCTACCTCGCACACCTCCACCAATAGCACCCAGCTGAGTGATGCAATCTGCTTGTTTTGTTGTTATAGAAAGAAGGAACCCGTATGGCCTCTCAACAGGGTGATCTGGTTCGTCAGGTCTGTGCCTTGTCTGTGCAGTGTGGCATGAACAGTCCAAACTGTACCAGGCTACACAGCGCAGTGAATTCTCAAGTCATGCCAACACCTAGTTTACAAACATTCTCAACATACCAAATGACACCATGGCATTGTGAATAGGAAATTAGGTCACTAAAGTTTACGAGGTAGCCCTTCTGATGGCATGAGGCTATGTAATATCTTATTACATCTGTCCCAAAACCTAGCATAGCAGTAGTCATGTATAATTAGACAATAACATTCAGACATGAATGTAAAACCATAATAAGAACATAAATATAGTTGATACAGCCAATGAAACGTTTCATGAACATCATGCTTGTTTGTTGACTTTCAACAACAACTTCAATCTGACAAAGATCTGTGTGCTTCAAAAATGAGAACTCTTCCTGACTTTGTAGAAAACAATGAAAGGATAACTTTTTTTCTAAAAGCCTTTGACTACCTAGGAAGGATTAGCACAAAATACAAGTCTCCCTGGCATCTGCTTGGCAAATGATTCATCCGAACATGATCCATCCCGCATGCTGGTTGCTAGTAGCACCGCCCACAAGACAGAGAACAAGGATAGGCTTGAAGCTGCTGCTGCTTTCATGCCGTGGGTGTTCCCTGGACTCTCCCGGCCTGGCCCAGATAGACAACAAGCATTAGTTCTGACCTCCTGCTCCAGTTACCCATCTTTTTATCTTTCATCCATCTTATTTCTCAGTCTCAAAACATGAAGATTGATTCGTCAAAGCTTGTCGTTACATTCATGGGATAAACAAAGGTGTTTATGTTAGTGGGCTGTTAATGTGTGTGCTGCCTGTGTCAAGAGTTTCTGTGCACTGCTCGTCCACTGTTCTGCTTCACTCTCTCTCCCTCACCCTCTCTCTCTGTATGTGTGTGTGTCTGTGTGTATGTTCTGATACTGTATATCCTGATGTACTGTGCTGTGCAATGACATGGTCCCAATCCAGAGGCTCATTGATTCCCAGGCATTCCCAGAATGACAAGCATGGAATCTCCCGATTGGGCATGCAACCCCAGTATCAGCCTCTAATGCAAACAAGTATGAGTGGCAGGCTTGCGTCACATCAATCACCACCAATGATTCATTCAACAACTGGCTGACCCTGGTTCAGTATCTTAATGTGTGGACTATGGCAGGGAACTGACCCAACTTACACAAACCTGAGCCTGGTTCAGCAGAATATAATGTGTTAAGCTGGCAGCCAACTCCCTCAGTCATACAGTACAGTAGGAAAACTAGGATTCCAGTAAGAGATTAAGTATAAAAGTGCTGTTTCTATGTCAAGGGCATTTTTATAACTGCAATGGCTTCCATTTTGTCTGTCTGCTGTTAGGTGGAATGAGAAATAGTGGCAGCGGTGAGATTTTCTAGAATACTCTCTTTTATCCAATTGCACAGAGTATTATTAGAGGAGGCATTTTACCCTTCCAATGTTTACTAGACCTTGCCACATGATTACGTTTCTCCCTGTGCCGCATACTGCAGCACGCCTCCAGTCAAATGGCATATCAGATATCCACAAGCCCTCCTGCTGGAGCCCTGAGTCCTGGTGAAAAAGAGAGAAAAGGAACAGTGACTAACTAGAACCAGACACCAAATGTTCATCGTATCACATTACAATTCCTCTACATGAGCACAAAACAGACTGTATGTCATAACATCATTTCCTACTGTTTCCTCATCATTGCTGAATCAAGTACAAGCTCATAAATAATCTAGCAAAAAAATATATACAAATAGTCATTTTAAATCCATAAAATGCCTACAATACATAATAAAGGGAGATATGGTACTACAAGAGGCTGCAGACCTTGTTTGATAAAAGAAATGTGATGGTGGACCAATGAGTCAGCTCTTACTAAGAGGCCCAGGGCAAGGAGGAGTAACATGGCTGGCAGATGCAGTGAATCATTGTTTATTATGACCGCTGCACTGGGATGCCCCAGCTACTGCTGCTGCCCACATCTCAGACAAACAAGCTCAAACCAGCAGTGACCATCGTTGGGCATCACAGAGGTGTGGTAAACAAAGGATTTTACTGGCAGTCCACCTAACTCGCATTATAATGTGCAATATAAATGAGACAATAAAACACAGCATTGATTTGTGGTTGAAGAGAAATAAGCATTGGAGATCCAGAGTAAATTAAGCTCATCACCCAGACCAGATCAGATAATTATCTGTACATCCCTTCTAACATGTCTACTACTGTTACTTATCAGTTGATCCGATCTGGGAGGTGTTTCTGTTCTTTTGTGTGTAAAGTGCATTACATAAGTGTAGTTAGTCATTGCCTTATTTCCATATTCATTTGAAAAGTAAAGTGAATTTACATAACTGCACAACATAACTGCACACTGCCTACTGTCCCTGAATATGTTCTTGTTAATGATACTTCTGTACTTAGAGGCCTACATATTACTCCACTTCATAAATCACAGAGCTTTGGTAATAGATGATAATTTTGTGTACAATTATTAATTAAAAACACAACAGATTACTTTAAAAGGCCCAGTGCAGTCAAAAACATGATTTCCTATGTTTTATACAGTATATATTTACACACTATGAGGTTGGAAAAATACTGTAAATTGTAAAAATAATGATAATGCCACTTCATATTGATAATGCCACTGAGCTCTTTAATCACCACTTCATTAAGTCAGGATTCCTATTTGACTCAGCCATGCCTCCTGCTTTTCCCTTTTTTCCCCTGCCCCGCTACAGATTTTCTCCCTGCAGGCAGTCACTGAGTCCGAGGTGCTAAAGGAGCTCCTTAAACTTGATCCCAAAAAACATCTGGGTCAGATGGTTTAGACCCTTTCTTCTTTAAGGTTGCTGCCTCTATCATCGCCAAGCCTATATCTGACCTTTTTAACCTGTCTCTCCTTTCTGGGGTGGTTCCCATTTCTTGGAATGCAGCCACGGTTCGTCCTTTATTTAAAGGGGGAGATCAAGCTGATCCTAACTGTTATAGGCCTATTTCTATTTTGCCCTGTTTATCAAAAGTGTTGGAAAAACTTGTCAATAATCAACTAACTGGCTTTCTTGATGTCTATATTATTCTCTCGGGTATGCAATCTGGTTTCCGCTCAGGTTATGGATGTGTCACTGCAACCTTAAAGGTCCTCAATGATGTCACCATTGCCCTTGATTCTAAGCAATATTGTGTGACTATTTTTATTGACTTGGCCAAAGCTTTTGATACGGTAGACCGTTCCATTCTTGTGGGCCGGCTAAGGAGTATTGGTGTCTCTGAGGGGTCTTTGGACTGGTTTGCTAACTACCTCTCTCAAAGAGTGCAGTGTATAAAGTCAGAAAATCTGCTGTCTCTGCCACTGCCTGTCACCAAGGGAGTACCCCAATGCTCTATCCTAGGCCCCACGCTCTTCTCAATTTACATCAACATCATAGCTCAGACAGTAGGAAGATCTCTCATCCATTTATATGCAGATGATACAGTCTTATACTCAGCTGGCTCCTCCCTGGATTTTGTGTTAAATGCTCAACAACAAAGCTTTCTTAGTGTCCAACAAGCTTTCTCTACCCTTAACCTTGTTCTGAACACATCCAAAACAAAGGTCATGTGGTTTGGTAAGAAGAATGCCCCTCTCCCCACAGGTGTGATTACTACCTCTGAGGGTTTAGAGCTTGAGGTAGTCACCTCATACAAGTACTTGGGAGTATGGCTAGACAGTACACTGTCCTTCTCTCAGCACATATCAAAGCTGCAGGCTAAAGTTAAATCTAGACTTGGTTTCCTCTATCGTAATCACTCCTCTTTCACCCCAGCTGCCAAACTAACCCTGATTCAGAGGACCATGCTAGATTACAGAGACATAATTTATAGGTCGGCAGGGAAGGGTGGTCTCGAGTGGCTAGATGTTCTTTACCATTTGGCCATCAGATTTGCCACCAATGCTCCTTATAGTACACATCACTGCACTATATACTCCTCTGTAAACTGGTCATCTCTATATACCCGTCGCAAGACCCACTGGTTGATGGTTATTTATAAAACCCTCTTAGGCCTCACTCCCCCCTATCTGAGATATCTACTGCAGCCCTCATCCTCCACATACAACACCCGTTCTGCCAGTCACATTCTGTTAAAGGTCCCCAAAGCACACACATCCGTGGGTCGCTCCTCTTTTCAGTTCACTGCAGCTAGCGACTGGAACGAGCTGCAACAAACACTCAAACTGGACAGTTTTATCTCAATCTCTTCATTCAAAGACTCAATCATGGACACTCTTACTGACAGTTGTTTGTGTAATGTATTGTTGTCTCTACCTTCTTGCCCTTTGTGCTGTTGTCTGTGCCCAATAGTGTTTGTACCATGTTAGGTGCTGCTACCATGTTGTGTTGCTACCAGGTTGTTGTTATGTTGTGTTGCTACTGTCATGACGTTGGCCTCTTTTGCTACAGGAAGGACAGTTGACCCCCTCCCCTTTGTACCATCACCCAACCTACCTTCCCCCCCAACCCAGGGTTGTAAAAATTCCAAGAGGAGAATCTACTACAACATGTTTCATAGAGAGACAAAGGAAATTCTTCCAACTCATAGAATTGGAGAACCTAGCGACATGTGTGTTCTGGAGAAGATATGGAAGATTGATGAAGACTCCAGCTACGAACTGATCCGCTTGGTACAATTTTGTGATACTCAGAAGAGACAATATAGCCATATTACCCTAAAACGGTCTACATGATAGCCTCAGCGATGAGACTGAATCCACATGGGTGTATACAATGTATTATTAAGGATAAAGCTATTTGTAATACATTGAGATGCTATGTACTGATGTTAATGTGATAGAATTATATTTCTGTAACCAAGTCTAGCTCAGTCATAGGCACGCCCCCAGGGACACATACAGGACCAGGCGTCATTTGACAAGCCTGTTCTCTGGGTACTATAAAAGACCCCCTGATTTACATTTCTGTAGACCAGGCCTACACTCCATCGTGAGTTTGGCCCAGAGGTTTGACCAGCCAAGTACTCTACTGAAAGTGAACTATACCACGTGGTTAACTTTTACTATCGAGACCGACAGAATAAGAACAAGTCTTTGATATTAATTATTAGTCTGCAGCTAAGTAAATTATATCATCGAACGCGAAGACCAACCACATCCATTCTATGACGACATTCATGAATGTCGCTCTGACAGATCCATTCTAACCGAGAGAGAGAGAGAACGCTGACAAACTCTCCATCAGAACAAAACTCTCCAACACGAATCCCGACGACACATGAGCGTAAATATATATTGATATTACAATTGTTCCCGAATGAGTGAGCCTTCAATTGTTAATATTAATGAACTCTGTGTAACTTCTCAGCTTACCGTTTTATGACCCATTGTCTAACAGACCAGCCATGCTTGTTAGCCAGTAGGGCACATTCCCCTACCAATCCTGTGTGACGATAATTACTGTTTGTATGTTTTCTGTTAATTACTTAGTGTAGTAAATAAATGATTTTAAGACAATTGATGTATGGATGATTTTAGTAAAGACTGGGTTCGTGCAGATAACCAAGAATTACAACTTTCATGATGAGACTGAAACAACATACGGGTTAAGATTGACTGCTATTGATGTAAAATATTACTAAGTATTTTAAGAGTTTATTCAGAGGATAACAGCTCTATAAACGTTCTTCTGTGGTGCCCCGACTTTCTAGTTAATTACATTTACATGATTAGCTTAATCAGGTAATATCAATTACAGAGAAATAATTTTATAAGTTAGCATGTCATATCACTTAATCCGGCATAGCCAAAGACACGACATATATGGTGCCCCCGTGTGAGGACTCAAACTAAAATGCACGTTGGCTCATTTTGATAATACATATATGGAGCCCCCGTGCGAGGAATCTAAGATAGAATTGGACTTTGCTGTGAAATTCTATATATCAATTTTGCAAACAGAATTGTACAAACAGCCTGCTATCTAAACAAAGTGATTGTGCATTTTCCATTGAGAGAAGCTATTTAAAATAGCCCCGGTCTTATATCGATAGCAGTGAGGAATAAATTCCAGTTTTAGTCCGTTAGGCCAAACGGTACTATTTCTGTCGGTAAATATTAACTTCTAGAGTAAGGTTAGAATTTAGAAGTTAACTGTCCGGTAACCGAGCCGAATAATTTGCCTACCGCACTAGGACAGTGTGGGCAGACCGTATGCGTATCTGTATTTTAGTACCGTGTCGCTCCGGTCAGCAGAAACGCTAGCAGAATATGCTGAATGGGGTTAAGGTGAGACGTCACTAGAAAACCCACCCTTTCCATAAGTGAAAGGATCCTATTTTGGTGCTTGGAAGGATACTTCTGAACCAAGTAGCAATAGCTTAGCATTACGGGCAAGCTAACAGAGAGGGAACATTTCCTCTCTCCGTACCACGTTTAAAATTCCTCCGTAGCGCGACGACCTTTGTACTTCCGTTTAAATTTCATCATTCTGCACCCTGGTGGTGAAGAATTGCCAGCACATCTCTAGGGGAAATTCAAACGTGGAGCACGGGATATGACGTCTCATTCAATTTAACTAACAAGTGAAATTGCCAGATTTACCTTTTCAAGTGGATCTTTTTAAAAAAAATATCCAAAATTGATTGGGCGTCCATAATGAGACATTATTAACTTTTTCCAAACTTAACTTAGATGAAGCAAGGCTCTCAGGTTAATTGAAAGTTAATTCCCAGATAGCCTATACAGGTTTGAGATATCATAAATAGATTAATCAGTAAAATCTGCTTTAGCAAGGCACCTTCAGTAAAACCCATTACTGACGGGAGTGAATCCCATGTGGCTTCGGCCTTAAGGGAAAGTATAGTGGTGAATGTACCCTAAACATTTAAACTACATTACTGTTAGGATAACTCCGCAATCTGAATTGCTTGGGTATCATTGCCTCATTCAATTTATTTAGTTAAATTGTCGAACATACCTTTCTAGGTTCTTCCAACTAAATGAGACAACTTAAACTTTGCATATTAACCTTGATGAAGCAACCTCTCAGGTAATTCAAAGTTAATTCCCAGATAGCCTATACAGGTTTGATATATCATAAATAGATTAATCAGTAAAATCTGCTTTAGCAAGGCACCTTCAGTAAAACCCATTACTGACGGGAGTGAATCCCATGTGGCTTCGGCCTTAAGGGAAAGTATAGTGGTGAATGTACCCTAAACATTTAAACTACATTACTGTTAGGATAACTCCGCAATCTGAATTGCTTGGGTATCATTGCCTCATTCAATTTATTTAGTTAAATTGTCGAACATACCTTTCTAGGTTCTTCCAACTAAATGAGACAACTTAAACTTTGCATATTAACCTTGATGAAGCAACCTCTCAGGTAATTCAAAGTTAATTCCCAGATAGCCTATACAGGTTTGATATATCCTAAATAGATTAATCAGTAAAATCTGCTTTAGCAAGGCACAGTCAGTAAAACCCCTTTACTGACGCTCAGCCCAGGTAGGAGCGTACCCTAGTGGTGAAGGGTCCCAACATTTGACCTACGGTTTACACTTATGATATCCAATCAATGGAGATTGTAGGAACCAATCGTCTCATTCAATTTAATAAGTTAAATCGTCGAACATACCTTTCTAGGTTCTTCCAATGAAATGAGACAACTTAAACTTTGCATATTAACCTGGATGAAGCAAACTCTCAGGTAATTCAAGTTTAATACCCAGACAGCCTACCCAGGTAGGACTAATCATTGGCATTGATTAATTCAATTTGCTTTTGCAAATTCATTCACGCCCAACTTCCACAGTACTGTACAGTACTGATGGTTCATTAACGTCTATAAATAGATTAAAATCGTCTTTGCAGCTCCCCACGTTCCAAAACCAAATTTTGGAAAATTAGGAAAAACATTTTTCCTTTCAAATGTTCGAATAATGTGCAGGCTATCAGAGGGGGTGGTCCCCACTCGCCCGCTAATTAGTGAACCTCCACCCGTAAATGGATTGATCTCTGACCTCAGCAGCGATAACAACCCTAATTATGCCATTAGTGGAAAAGCAGACAACAATGTTTTCCAAAATCAACCATCGGGCGCAGGCCTCGTAAAGGTTCTCTCCAGTCTAGCTCTGATGTCTTGCCATCCGAGATTGCCATCTGTCCAATACCGCAGTGCACAGCTGAAGCACGAGCAGGTAATGGTAGACATAAAGGGACAGGTGGAGAGAACCGGGAAACCAATGACCAAGGCAGACAAGGGAAAAATTCTGCTAGCTATGGAACTGCGTTTGAAAACTGAACAATTCAATGTAATTGCAAAAACGTATGACGATGAACAAGCACAAGCTCTTCAACAAAATCGTTTTCTACAGGAACAAAATCATAGGCTACAGGAACAACTCGATTTAGCCAAAACTAAATACGATGATGTCCACGCCAAACTAGATAAATCTGAAGAGTTATCTACAAACAGGAGCGCTCAACTTGACAACATGCATGCTGTTTTGTTGAATGTTACTCAAAATAACACGGTGCTCCTCAAAGCGCTGCAGACCAAAGACGATCAGTTAATGAACACAATGACAAAGTTGGATGATAAATCAGCAGAACTTATTGAAGTCGCTGACCAAATGAATGATGAGAGAACTCAGGTGATGAGGTTGGAAATATTGATTTCTAAGCAAGCAGAGGAAATCTCATCACTGAATCTCTCGCTCCGTACTCAAGACCTCTATCTGCAAACCATGACAGATAAGTTTGAGACCGAAAGGAGCAGGTGTGACACTCACGTGTCCAAAATCAGTACTCTAAGCGCTCAAGTGGACTCTGCAATGCAGCAGAATTCCACCCTTAGGTTCCATCTGGAGGAAATCCAGAATGGTCAGGCTCTACAGCGCGACTTCCCATCCAAGCAACCGGAGCCCTGTACTCACAGGAGTGAAGACAATAGGTTTCAGACCTTGCCTCCCTCATATGTCCCTCAGTCTTCTCCTCTTTGCCCTTCGGTACTGAGTAATATGGCGCCTCTTGGCCAACAACAACAAGGCTTGGCTTCCTCTCTTGGCCTTTCGGCCCCAATCTCTCCACAGGATGAAGCCAACCCTCTCCGCCCGCTTGGCGCGGAATACCTTGACAAACTCGTCAAGAATTTCCCCACCTTTGACCCCGTTCCAGGTCAGCCAAACGATACTGAGACGTTCCTAGCTGACATAGAGGACGCGTTGGATGGCTACCCGAACGCTACGGGTTCTGACAGGGTTTACCTGTTGAAGCGAACGTCAAATAGACACGTGACAAGGTTCATTCGTCTACAACAGCAACACGTGCTAAATGACTACACTAAACTTGCCACAGCTTTGAAATTAGAATTCAGTGGTTCTGCGACTCGCAAACACGATAGCTCACTGGCTAACACCGTCAAACAAGCTCGGAACGAACACCCACAAGCTTACTATCATAGGCTTCGTTCAGCTTACTTTGGCCTACTCACAGAAACAGGAATGGAAGAGCTTTTACCATTCAAAGAAATGTTTCTGTCGAACATGTATCCCACCTTCATTACCTACTTGGGCCCTGCCGCCCACGTTGGCTTGCCTATCTTACAACTCAGAGAGCTTGCAAGCACAGCTTTTGAGGCATCAAAAGTTCACAACGCTAAGAGCCCTGACCACTCAGTTTTGAAGTTTAACCAGGAGCACTCACTCCAGTTAGAGGGTGCATTATCAGGTATTGGAGCGTCGACAGATGACGCACAACAACAGTTTCTACCACGAAACCACGATTCCAATAACCTCCGCGGTCGAAATAACTGTAAAGTACGTAGCCATCAACATGACTACCGCTACAATCGACCCGTTCGCTACGTTCCTGCACCCAACCCACAAAAAGTGTCAGAGCACAAGGGTAACAAAGGGTTGAAGGACGATCAAAACGTAGACCAATGTTCTCCAGAAGTCCCACTACGGGAAGAACTTAAGCGAGAACAATTTGAGAAAAGGGTAAAAGATAAGTCACAAGGAATAGACGGGGAATTACCGGACACCAGGTCCGCAGGAATTAACACCCATAGCAAGGACGTTAAAGTTCAAATTTCTCCCGCTCTCATTCAAGACCCTATCCAGGGCCCGCTTGATCAAGAAACAAGCCCCCGGGCTTTGTCTATAGACTCTGATACAAAAGTTGCGAAGATAAAGGTCAAACGCTTCGTTAAAGCCAAGCCCACTCAAAATCGGAAAAGTCAATCTGCTTCCATCTTGAACAGACATGGCACATCACGTCGTTGCGAACGACCACTCCACTTTGTGGGGAATATGTCCACTAACCACGAATCTAAACGGCCATACCTGGAAACAGTCCTGGAGGACTGCTTAGCTTGTCATGCGCTAATTGATTCGGGTGCGACAATATCACTCATCTCTCAAACATTGTTTGATGATCTCAAAAGGGCTTTGAAGCCAACTAAACGTTGGTTAAAAGTGGAACGATGCGACACTAAACTTCGAGGGGTCACTCAGACTACCTCGCCTCTCACATTGAGAGTCATGCTGAAACTACACTTCCAGGACGTATCGCTCGTTCACCCTGTGTATGTTACCAGCCTCGAAACTGTAACCCTCCTACTTGGAGCAGACTTGATGGATCGGTTACTCCCATTGATGGATTGGAAAACCAACCAGGTATGGTCACAGGCCACAGTGCCTTCTCCACTGACCACACTGTCTTCCCCTAACGCTAGCTGCAACGCAGTCCTTCACGAGGGGTATCTGTCGAAAGCACCCCTTGGGAAAAAGACGTTTAGAAACCTCTTGGTACAAAATCCAATCCATGGAGATATTACGATATCTCGACACATTCCATCAGCCAACCTGATTGACCATTCTTTTCATGATTTCGAGCCAGCTGTCTCTGTGAATGAGCAACTTCCCTCCTTCTTGCAGTCGTGCAATACGGTAGTTGAGATGAACTTCTCTTGCCCTTTGGACACTTCCGCAAGCACTGCGGCCGTCCCAGCAAGAAAAACATCGATGCGCAGAGTATACTCTGCTTCAGATGATACACCTTCCGCTTTGTTGGGGACTGTCACCCCTTACAATGACACTAATGGCGTCAGTCCAGCAACTGACCCGATGACTCCCACTGGTGAAACACTTTGCAATATCACAGACCGATATCCTCGTCTCAGTTCGCAGGTAATGAAGAGGTTGCCACACGCGGACGCGGTGGGGACTGACATGCCTCGACAGCCACTGAGCGTTTTGAAGCACAAACACCAGGAGATTTGGTTGAAAGGTTACAGCCATTCTCATAACAACGCGGCCGCTGAAAGCTCGTACGTAGGGTCCAATCTTCTTGTTTGCGCATCGGGCACCAACACCACCCGCTGGTGGGGGGGTCCCGAGGCACAAAGGGGGGGAATAGTAGCCCAGACCCATGATGAGCCTCATCGAGGCCGGTGGGGGGGTCAAGACTACGGACAACACCGTACGAGGCCGCCAGAGCATAAATCAAATCTAGTTGTAAACTCTCCTATGAGAACAGTGAGGAGCAGATAGGCCCCTAGACGGGGATTATCTTAGAACACATCTAAGATAGTAATGAGGTGTACCACACTGGTCGTAAAGGAAGTCCAGTGGACTTGTCCACCTCCAAAACAAATGGCATCAATAATCATTCTTTGCCATGTGTAGGTTCAACTACAATACAACTAGTAAAATGCTCCAATCATGTGTTCCGGTAGATAATATTTCAGAATAAATCGGTAGGATAACTGGTCCCCTTGAGTACCAGTACCAATACTAGCAACAGTCAGTCCAGCTACAATCAGTAAGAAGGTTAGAGATTTAACCAATCAAATTACCATCGACAACAGCGACATAGGAGTCACTCAGAGTGCAACACGTGGAGGGGAATCTCCAGTGCACTCTTCCAATGGTTAACACACATGTCACTAATAAATAGGACCCTCCATTCAGGAGGAAAATTATTAGAAGTCATGAACCATGATCACACCACGTATGACTGGTCCAATACTTAAAGAGTACTTCCGTCGTGAGGTTAGCTCCTCCGTGGATAACATAGCTATGAAATAGACTTCATACCTAACGCCACTACAATAGTGGAAGACACCGTGACTTGTAGAAAACTACTACAGACTCCCTTGACACCAATTCTGACTGACCTCCAGGCATTGACCTGAAAATTACCTGACTACGTCAGACTCATTCTGAACAAGTTGTAATCTGCCCGGATACTTGGTTTTCTTCCCTTGACATGCGCGCTTGTGTAAGCATAAGCGCACATGCACAACGGAACATCCAATTAGGATTTATGCTAGGACCACTTAAGGGCCCAAGCAATATACCAGCCTTAGTAAAGTTGAACATTTACTTCTAGGCCTTTGACTCTACAGCACTCACCAGTTTTCTTCCCAGAAGTCCATAGGTCATCCCTGTAGACTGCCCAAAACTAGTGCATTACAGCTGTAGACTTATCATATAGTTATCAACTTAGGATAGCGCCTAAGCAACACACCAAGTAGGAAAAACCCTAGATATGGCATTAGAGACAATGCCATGATAATCATTTTGCCAGAACATTGGATGTATATAGAATACAGTCCAATTAGATGATTTTTTTTTTGTGTGAGAACTATATTTTGTATTGTTTTTGTTTTGTTTATGCTTTCATTCCTTTTCGGTTCAGTTCCTTTGAGGCATAGGAAGTGATAGAGCCATAAACAATGTCCCCATACAACCATCCCTTAGTGCCACAACGCCGCTCATTGGGGAATGAATGTAATCATATATATTTCATGAGTGTGTGTGCGTTGTTAACATCTGCCTAAGTTACTGCCCAGATCTTCCAGTCTGGACAACGGGTCCAGAACGGCGACCCCAAATCCGGACACCCACAACCTATCCTTGTGGCGGCATGCCCGCTGTCAGAGAGACTACCAAGGTAAACCACCAGAGGGGGGGACCGCAACGGCGATCAACAACCAGGACATCCCCTGGCCCTCCCTGGGGTACTTTACAGCTTCCAGGGAACCTACCAAGGTACGCCACTAGAGGAGACCGCATCGGCGATCACCAACCGGACCTCAACTGCCCATCCTTGTGGTGGACGGCTCCGCTTTCAGAGAGCCTACCAAGTTCAACCACCAGAGAGGACTGCAACGATGATCTACCAATGGGACATCACGTGGTCATGATTTTATGTTGATTTGTAACTTGCAGGATAAACAAGATCCAAACCACCAGGGGGGGTATGTCATGACGTTGGCCTCTTTGGCTACAGGAAGGACAGTTGACCCCCTCCCCTTTGTACCATCACCCAACCTACCTTCCCCCCCAACCCAGGGTTGTAAAAATTCCAAGAGGAGAATCTACTACAACATGTTTCATAGAGAGACAAAGGAAATTCTTCCAACTCATAGAATTGGAGAACCTAGCGACATGTGTGTTCTGGAGAAGATATGGAAGATTGATGAAGACTCCAGCTACGAACTGATCCGCTTGGTACAATTTTGTGATACTCAGAAGAGACAATATAGCCATATTACCCTAAAACGGTCTACATGATAGCCTCAGCGATGAGACTGAATCCACATGGGTGTATACAATGTATTATTAAGGATAAAGCTATTTGTAATACATTGAGATGCTATGTACTGATGTTAATGTGATAGAATTATATTTCTGTAACCAAGTCTAGCTCAGTCATAGGCACGCCCCAGGGACACATACAGGACCAGGCGTCATTTGACAAGCCTGTTCTCTGGGTACTATAAAAGACCCCCTGATTTACATTTCTGTAGACCAGGCCTACACTCCATCGTGAGTTTGGCCCAGAGGTTTGACCAGCCAAGTACTCTACTGAAAGTGAACTATACCACGTGGTTAACTTTTACTATCGAGACCGACAGAATAAGAACAAGTCTTTGATATTAATTATTAGTCTGCAGCTAAGTAAATTATATCATCGAACGCGAAGACCAACCACATCCATTCTATGACGACATTCATGAATGTCGCTCTGACAGATCCATTCTAACCGAGAGAGAGAGAGAACGCTGACAAACTCTCCATCAGAACAAAACTCTCCAACACGAATCCCGACGACACATGAGCGTAAATATATATTGATATTACAATTGTTCCCGAATGAGTGAGCCTTCAATTGTTAATATTAATGAACTCTGTGTAACTTCTCAGCTTACCGTTTTATGACCCATTGTCTAACAGACCAGCCATGCTTGTTAGCCAGTAGGGCACATTCCCCTACCAATCCTGTGTGACGATAATTACTGTTTGTATGTTTTCTGTTAATTACTTAGTGTAGTAAATAAATGATTTTAAGACAATTGATGTATGGATGATTTTAGTAAAGACTGGGTTCGTGCAGATAACCAAGAATTACAACTTTCATGATGAGACTGAAACAACATACGGGTTAAGATTGACTGCTATTGATGTAAAATATTACTAAGTATTTTAAGAGTTTATTCAGAGGATAACAGCTCTATAAACGTTCTTCTGTGGTGCCCCGACTTTCTAGTTAATTACATTTACATGATTAGCTTAATCAGGTAATATCAATTACAGAGAAATAATTTTATAAGTTAGCATGTCATATCACTTAATCCGGCATAGCCAAAGACACGACACTACCATGCTGTGTTGTTATGTGTTGCTACCTTGCTATGTTGTTGTCTTATGTAGTGTTGTGTTTTCTCTCTTGTTGTGATGTGTGTTTTGTCCTATATTTATATTGTATTTATTTTGTATTTTTTAATCCCAGGCCCCCGTCCCCGCAGGAGGCCTTTTGCCATTTGGTAGGCCGTTATTGTACATAAGAATTTGTTCTTAACTGACTTGCCTAGTTATATAACGGTCAAATAAATAAATAATGTAAAATATGAATGACGAAATTATGAAACATTTTAATAACATTAGACCCATGAGACCAAAGAGGACACTTTTGGTCATTGACTGCAGGGAAGGGCTACATGACTGTCTGCATCAATTTAGGGTGATTAGAATCCAATTTGCATTCCATGTATGCCCATGGCCTACATTATGTTCCCAGATCTAAACCTAACCTTGACCAGTAGGATGTAATAACTTGGCTCACTGACTAAACATCAGCTTTATTAATTTCCTGTTCAAGTTTTACTGCCTTGGCATGATCTGACTTGGTCTAGGATATGACTTCATCACAGGATGATAACCTTCCTGTTGACCCAGGTGTACATGTCATATCATTTTATATCACATCAAGTCATATCACAGAACAGTAGGCCTACATCACACAGCAAAAATATGTTACAGCCTTATTATAACATTTATTAAATAGTTTTTTTTACACCTCAATCTACACACAATATCCCATAATGACAAAGCAAAAACAGGTTTATAGAATGTTTTGCAAATGTATTAAAAATAAAAATGAAATATTAGATTTACATAAGTATTTTTACAACTTTGGCAGTGATTATGATGCTAAAAGCTTGGCACACATTTATTTTGGGGAGTTTCTCCTATTTGTTTAATTTAACTAGTTAAATTAGTTAGAACAAACTCTTATTTACAATGATGGCCTCGGAGCAGTGGGTTAACTGCCTTGTTCAGGGGCAGAATGACATATTTCTACATTGTCAGCGCAGGGATTCGATCTAGCAACGTTTGGTTGCTGGCCCAACGCTCTAACCACTAAGCTACCTGCCACCCCACAACAGGTTCTTCTCTGCAGATCCTCTCAAGCTCTGTCAGGTTGGATGGGGGGCGTCACTGCTATTTTCAGGTCTCTCCAGAGATGTTTGATCTGGTTCAAGTCCGGGTTCTGGTTGGGCCACTCAAGGACATTCAGAGACTTGTCCCAAAGCCACACCTGCATTGTCTTGGCTGTGTGCTCGTTGTCCTGTTGGAAGGTGAACCTTCGCCTCAGTCTGAGGTACTGAGTGCTCTGGAGCAGGTTTTCATCAAGGATCTCTCTATACTTTGCTCCATTCATCTTTCCCTCGATCCTGACTAGTCTCCCAGGCCCTGCCGCTGAAAAACATCCCCACAGCATGATGCTGCCACTACCATGCTTCATTGTAGGGATGGTGCCAGGTGTTTCTTCGAAACCATGACACTTGGCATTCAGGCCAAAGAGTTCAATCTTGGTTTCATCAGACCAGAGAATCTTGTTTCTCATTATCTGGGAGTCCTTTAAGTGCCTTTTGGCAAACTCCAAGCAGGCTGTCATGTGCCTTTTACTGAGGAGTGGCTTCCTTCTGGCCACTCTACCATAAAGGCCTCATTGGTGGAGTGCTGCAGAGATGGTTGTCCTTCTGGAACGTTCTCCCATCTCCACAGAGGAACTCTGGAGCTCTGTAAGAGTGACCATCCAGCGGCCAGCTCTAGGAAGAGTCTTGGTGGTTCCAAACTTCTTCCATTTAAGAACGATGGAGGCCAATGTGTTCTTGGGGACCTTCAATGCTTCATACATTTTTTGGTACCCTTCCCCAGATCTTTGCCTCGACACGATCGTGTCTCGGAGCTCTACAGACAATTCCTTCGACCTCATGGCATGGTTTTTGCTCTGACAAGCACTGTCAACTGTGGGACCTTATATAGACAGGTGTGTGCCTTTCCAAATCATGAATATAGACACACACCTGTCTATATAAGGTCCCACAGTTGACAGTGCTTGTCAGAGCAAAAACCAAGCCATGAGGTCGAAGGAATTGTCTGTAGAGCTCCGAGACACGATTGTGTAGACTCAAATCAAGTTGTAGAAACATCTCAAGGATGGTCAATGGAAACAAGATGCACCTGAGCTCAATTTCGAATATCATAGCAAAGGGTCTGAATACTTATTTAAATAAGGTATTTCTGTTTTGCATTTTTTATAAATGTGCAAAAATTCCTAAAAACATTGTCATTATAGGGTATTGTGTGTAGATTGATGAGGAAAAAAATCCGAATGCACTGTATAATATTATACAGTATATCACATTATACTGTAGCTATTGAATATTGCACCAAAACGACTCAGTGATTGACTAAGAGCACAGCTATAGCGACGATAATACTGTAATAAGGGAACATGACTATTGAACATGTTTGTGGTTGACATTGTTCATTCTTTGTTGAACAGTCATTTTGTTGACCAATGACCTCACAGAGACCTTCCATTAAACTTCATAGCCTCTTTGGCTCTGCTGTCTTGCTCTGATGTTCTCCTTCATTAGTTACCCATTCATCCTCTGTGGCTCAAGAGGTGTGTGTGTGTGTGTGTGTGTGTGTGTGTGTGTGTGTGTGTGTGTGTGTGTGTGTGTGTGTGTGTGTGTGTGTGTATACATGTGTGCTTGCATGAGTGAATGTGTGTGTGTAGGCTATATGGCTCTCTTAGTAAGTAACAATATGTGTTTGCGAGTGAGTGTGTGTGGTATCGACCTTGGCAGCCAATGCAACGTGTATGTTGATGATGTCACAGTGCAATAGCCAGAGTCCTGTTCTTTTCTTCCTGGTCATGAATAAACGTACTCTCTCTCCCTCCCTCCTATCTGCTGATTAGTACAGTATGTAGGTCATAGCTGGTATGCAGCATCCTGCCCATAGTCACGCAGCACACCAAGGACACTTAAGGAGAAAAGTACAGGAAGGAAGTAAATAACCAAGCAGTTACAGAACCCAGCAGGGAGTCTGTGGAATTTTCAATTGCATTGACACCCAGAAAGACAGTGTCCTTGGTTTGTGTTGCTGTGATATGTGGCCCGCCAACAGCAGAGCAACTTCTCTGACAGGATCTGAATGCAAACACACACGCACACACATACATATACTGAGGCACGCACGCTCACAGATACGCACGCAGGCACCCATCACACTCACACATACTCAAGTCCCATGGGAGGTGACAGCGGGAGTGTGCCAGAGCCTGAGGACATGCCAGCTGCCGGAGCCACGTCCTGAGCTGGCATCGTTTGCTGCAATGCGGAGAGGAGGGAGAGAAAGAGAGAGAGTGAGGAAGAGGGGAAGAGAAGAGAGAGAGGGGCATAAACTCCCTCACACACAAGCACATTAATTCTGCTCCAAGAGCTCCTTGACCCCCCCCCCCCCCCCCACCACCACTACAAACCACCTCTCTTATCCAGGATGAAAATGAGCAAAGACAGCCCTTTCAGTTGAATTATTAAAGTCATGCAGCTTTAAAGAACAACGTTTCTTTTTTCTTTTCATTCAAGATGAAGCCCTCCTGTTTTCTTCCTTTTCTAAAAGGACGAAGATGAAGCAAGAAGACAGACAAGGATCGATAGGCTGACAGAGCTGAGATTCTACATTGCCGTTTTTGAGTTTAGAGGTTTTTGACAGATGAAACTATTTTATGTGATAATGCCACTACTAAATACTGATCCTTAAGTACACAACTTCTTCTATCAGAATGGAAGGCTCCTTTTTTTATTTGTTCATTCTGCCTTTCTGAAGGTTAGTTTTTCATCTTTCAGACTGCCTCCACTGTAGGCTCCATATCTAATTCATAACCTAAACAAAATAACCCTAGAGGAAGTACTCACTGTAAAAGTAATGAGACTTCTAAATGCATCATATTCTTTCTTCCATCAACTTCACATTATGACGGAAAAGGCAACACAAAGTAGCAGGGGCGGATTGGCCATCTGGCAATTCTGGCAAATGCCAGATAGGCTGGACAATTATTTTTTGGGGTGGGCTGGTCGAAATTGACACACCAAAATATTTTGGGGTATATAAAAAAAAAAAACAATGAAAATGTGACATGGCCTGCAGCCTTTTAATAAAAATGTTTAAGGTTTTTGTGCAATTTCTCTGTTATACGAATCTGTAATAAGCTTTTGGCTGATCAGTGGGCAACGGCCAGCCCCCCACATTCAAAATCAAATGCTGTATCAGCAAAGAGACCTGCTCCGACTCTGTCATCAGCTAGATAGCCAAGATCATGGATCATAAAATGTGAAAAGGCTGCCTATAAACATAGAAAGAGCACATTCTACATTGTCACCTCACTCAAAACATAGTTTTGACAACTAAAACCATGATTTGGTCAAACAATAAAGTGCAATATCCTCATAATTCCTATAATGAAAGTGTCTGCCCAGCCCTTGTGCCGTCGCTAGGGCCCGCTGCAGTAATGAGCGAACCACTCTCCTCTCCCCCCCATGCGCTTGAGAGAAAAAGACGTTCTGATTGTATAACATTTCAAAAAGCAATTGTGGGAAAAACACAGCTTTGGAAGCTTCATCATTCTTATCGACGAGAGGAGGGTCTCAGCTTTCTGTAGGTATAATTTATAATTCTTAACTCTCAATATTCAGCTCAATAGCAACTATTTTACAACCAAGATATTTGATATGGCTTTGTGATATAGAGTGAAATGCACACCGGCCATTGCGAGGACATGGACCTATAGGTCCCGTTGTCTACAACTGAAAGGTTTTTTAGGACATAACATTCACTGTTGGATGAATACATGACTACTAGCAGTGGGTATTCTACTTAGACTTAGCGATCGAGTTAATGTGTTCTGAGTTTCAACCTCCTCAGGTGTTGAACACCAAATTAATTAGCCTGTGATATTAGTTAGTACACATACAGATGTATGTAATTTATCTCTATGGGAAAAAAACCGGTAAATTCTGGAGTCTATTTTAACAGTAAAATATAGCAACTATAGACTATTGTAAACACAAAATGCATGACAATCACTGGATTAGGTTGCAAATAAAAATATCTTGAATCGTGAATTCCTGCTTGAATGTGATAGAAGTAACAACTTATTTCTTGAATACCTCAGTAGTCAATTTATTACACTTCTTAATAAAGCACTATGAAGTACTTTATAAGATGAATACTCATGACCAACTGTAAAAGTTAGTGGCACCAGTGACACCAGTGGATCATGTTATTCTGGATCCCTGTAATAGTAATTAACACTAAGGGTAGGTGTTGATTCAGGGGAACATATTAGTCTGGATCCCTGTAATAATAATTAACACTAAGGGTAGGTGTTGATTCAGGGGAACATGTTAGTCGGGATCCCTGTAATAGTAATTAACACTAAGGGTAGGTGTTGATTCAGGGGAACATGTTAGTCTGGATCCCTGTAATAATAATTAACACTAAGGGTAGGTGTTGATTCAGGGGAACATGTTAGTCTGGATCCCTGTAATAGTAATTAACACTAAGGGTAGGTGTTGATTCAGGGGAACATGTTAGTCGGGATCCCTGTAATAGTAATTAACACTAAGGGTAGGTGTTGATTCAGGGGAACATGTTAGTCTGGATCCCTGTAATAGTAATTAACACTAAGGGTAGGTGTTGATTCAGGGGAACATGTTAGTCGGGATCCCTGTAATAGTAATTAACACTAAGGGTAGGTGTTGATTCAGGGGAACATGTTAGTCTGGATCCCTGTAATAATAATTAACACTAAGGGTAGGTGTTGATTCAGGGGAACATGTTAGTCTGGATCCCTGTAATAGTAATTAACACTAAGGGTAGGTGTTGATTCAGGGGAACATGTTAGTCGGGATCCCTGTAATAATAATTAACACTAAGGGTAGGTGTTGATTCAGGGGAACATGTTAGTCTGGATCCCTGTAATAGTAATTAACACTAAGGGTAGGTGTTGATTCAGGGGAACATGTTAGTCTGGATCCCTGTAATAATAATTAACACTAAGGGTAGGTGTTGATTCAGGGGAACATGCTAGTCTGGATCCCTGTAATAGTAATTAACACTAAGGGTAGGTGTTGATTCAGGGGAACATGTTAGTCTGGATCCCTGTAATAGTAATTAACACTAAGGGTAGGTGTTGATTCAGGGGAACATGTTAGTCGGGATCCCTGTAATAATAATTAACACTAAGGGTAGGTGTTGATTCAGGGGAACATGTTAGTCTGGATCCCTGTAATAGTAATTAACACTAAGGGTAGGTGTTGATTCAGGGGAACATGTTAGTCTGGATCCCTGTAATAATAATTAACACTAAGGGTAGGTGTTGATTCAGGGGAACATGTTAGTCGGGATCCCTGTAATAATAATTAACACTAAGGGTAGGTGTTGATTCAGGGGAACATGCTAGTCTGGATCCCTGTAATAAGAATTAACACTAAGGGTAGGTGTTGATTCAGGGGAACATGTTAGTCTGGATCCCTGTAATAGTAATTAACACTAAGGGTAGGTGTTGATTCAGGGGAACATGTTAGTCTGGATCCCTGTAATAATAATTAACACTAAGGGTAGGTGTTGATTCAGGGGAACATGTTAGTCTGGATCCCTGTAATAATAATTAACACTAAGGGTAGGTGTTGATTCAGGGGAACATGTTAGTCTGGATCCATGTAATAGTAATTAACACTAAGGGTAGGTGTTGATTCAGGGGAACATGCTAGTCTGGATCCCTGTAATAATAATTAACACTAAGGGTAGGTGTTGATTCAGGGGAACATGCTAGTCTGGATCCCTGTAATAGTAATTAACACTAAGGGTAGGTGTTGATTCAGGGGAACATGTTAGTCTGGATCCCTGTAATAGTAATTAACACTAAGGGTAGGTGTTGATTCAGGGGAACATGTTAGTCTGGATCCCTGTAATAATAATTAACACTAAGGGTAGGTGTTGATTCAGGAGAACATGTTAGTCTGGATCCCTGTAATAGTAATTAACACTAAGGGTAGGTGTTGATTCAGGGGAACATGTTAGTCGGGATCCCTGTAATAATAATTAACACTAAGGGTAGGTGTTGATTCAGGGGAACATGTTAGTCTGGAGCCCTGTAATAGTAATTAACAGAAAGGGTAGGTTTGATTCAGGGGAACATATGACAGGCACAAATTTGCAATATACTGTAGCCTCAGTCTTTTGCTTGGCTTTTAAAACGTATAAGGCTAGAGCATTGGCAACAACACCTCTTCCTCACTGACACAGGGCCGCCCCCCAGGGGTGTGTCCTCAGTCCTCTGCTGTACTCCCTGTTCACCCACAACTGTGTGGCTTTGCACAACACCAACTCCACCATCAAGTGTGCTGATGACACCATGGTTGTAGGCCTGATAACCAATGACGACGAGTCAGCCTTTAGGGAGGAGGTAAGTGAACTGGCATTGTGGTGTGATGACAAAAACCTCTCCCTCAACATCAGCAAAACAAAAAGGGTTGATTGTTTACTTCAGGAAGCAGAGGAGGGAACGTGCCCCGATCCACATCAATGGGACTGCAGTAGAGAGAGTCACAAGTTAGGTTCCTCAGTTTCCACATCACCGAGGACATGTCATGGACCAACAACACCACCACTCTTACCAAGAGGGCACAACAGTGTCTCTACTTCCTAAGGCGAGTCCTCTCCAAATACTATTGCTGCTCCATCGAAAGCGTCCGGACTGGTGGCATCACAGCCTGGTACGGTAATTGCTCTGTCCACAACCGCAAGGCTCTCTAGATGGTGGTGAAGACGGCCCAGTACATCTCGGGACCGTGCTCCCACCCATCCAGGACAGCCGCGAGCTGTTCTCTCCCTTACACCCCATCGGGCAGACCGTATCGGAGCACAAGGTGTGATACCAACAGGCTCAGAGACAGTTTTTAACTACAAGCCATCAGACTGCTGAGCACTTGAACTGGACTGACCACCTGCTCTGAATCTCCACACCTTAGCACACATGCACTCACTCACACACACTCACACACACACACACACACACACACACACACACACACACACACACACACACACACACACACACACACACACACACACACACACACACACACACACACACATATGCATTCATACTACCCACAAATCACAACTGATGCTACCAGACTCTTATTACTGCTCAGTTTATACACTGTCCCCATCCCTCTTTCCCAATACACATGTAAACATTGGACTATAAATTGTATCTTCCTGTATTATACTTACACTAAAATGTTTATTCTATTCTACTGAGCCATTTACTTTATGTTCATATTCTTATCATTTGTTATTTGTTATTGTTGCTGCATTGTCGAGAAGGAACCTGCAAGTAAGAATTTCGTTAGATAATATATACCATGCGTATCCCGAATACGACTAATAAAACTTTAAACATATTTAGTACACTCTTAGATTAAAGGGTTCCAAAAGAGTTCTGCGGCTGTCCCCATAGGAAAACCCTTTTTGGTTCCAGGTAGAACTCTTTTGGGTTCTATGTAGAACCCTCTGTGGAAAAAGTTCTACAATTAACCCTAAGGGTTCTACCTGTAATCAAAAGGGTTCTACATGGAACCAAAAGGGCTTCTCCTATGGGGAAAGCCAAATAACCCTTTTAAGTCCTTGATAGCATCTTTTTTTCTAAGTGTAGGTTGATGCCACAATATTGAAATGGCATGGCTTTGGTTGGCAGGGTTTGAACCTCAGGTCTCAGGTTGATGACGTCACAGTGCAATGCTAACTTGGCCATCCACTACATACTGTACTCTAAGGACCCACAGCAGCAGGTCATTTCTGGCCAGGTCAAACTGCACAACCCCAGAGGCCAGCAAGGATCTTGTGAATGACCTAACAAGATTAGGACCATCTGATCCTATTGAGAGAAGTTTTCCCTCGACGCGACCCGCAACTTAATCTCTGTGACGTCACTCGCAACATGGTGACACCAGTGTTGACGGGATCAATCCGGTTCAGTTTCTGTTTTTTGGGGTGGAAAGCCAGAGCTGAGCCACAGCCCTTACAATAAAATATGTCAAATTTGTGAAATCACATTTTCACTTGCAAAATAGCTGTTTTCACATGTTGAGCTTAAATTTCAGATATGAAACCATATTTTCACATGTATTAAATTTAGAGTTCAAATGTTAAAACCACCTTTGCACACATTGTATATAGATTGTTCTATTGTGTTATTGACTGTACATTTGTTTATCCCATGTGTAACTGTGTTGTTGTTTTTGTCACACTACTTTGCTTTACCTTGGCCAGGTCGCAGTCGTAAATGAGAACTTCTTCTTAACTGGCCTACCTGGTTATATAAAAGTGAAATAAAATAAAAATAAAATAAACATGTGAAATTTGCGGTTTCACATGTTAAAAACTTTCACATGTGAAAATCAGATATGTAGTTTCACATGTGAAATACTTTCTCACTTGAGAATCTCACGTTCACATGTGGAATTGCATTTGCAGTTTCACATGTAAGAAAACTCCATGTGAAAATCTTGGTCTAATGGTCAAGGTGTTGGCTTGTCCTGTAGAAGACCTAGGTTCTAATCCTGGCAGTGACAAAAACACATGTGAAATTGTGAAATGTTGAGAAACCATGTGTCTGAGTCATGTGAAAAATCCATTTGAAACTTCATTTGTCTGAAAACCAAATGTCATACAACTCTCCTTCTGTGACCTCCAACTGCTCTTAAATACAAGTAAAACTAAATCCATGCTCTTCAACTGATTGCTACCTGCACCTGCCCCCCTGTCCAGCATCACTACTCTGGATGGTTCTGACTTAGAATATGTGAACAACTACAAATACCTAGGTGTCTGGTTAGACTGTAAACTCTCCTTCCAGACTCAAATCAAACATATCCAAAGTTAAATCTAGAATTGGCTTTGTATTTTGCAACAAAGCATCCTTCACTCATGCTGGCAAACATACCCTCGTAAAACTGACCATCCTACCGATCCTCGACGATGTAATTTACAAAATAGCCCTCCAACACCCTACTCAATAAACTGGATGCAGTCTATCACTGTGCCATCCGTTTTGTCACCAAAGCCCCATATACTACCCACCACTGCGACCTGTACGCTCTCGTTGGCTGGCCCTCGCTTCATACTCGTCGCCAAACCCACTGGCTCCAGGTCATCTACAAGACCCTGCTAGGTAAAGTCCCCCCTTATCTCCGCTCACTGGTCACCATAGCAGCACCCACCTGTAGCACGCGCTCCAGCAGGTATATCTCTCTGGTCATCCCCAAAGCCAATTCCTCCTTTGGCCATCTCTCCTTCCAGTTCTCTGCTGCCAATGACTGGAACGAACTACAAAAATCTCTGAAACTGGAAACACTTATTTCCCTCACCAGCTTTAAGCACCAGCTGTCAGAGCAGCTCACAGATCACTGCACCTGTACATAGCCCATCTATAATTTAGCCCAAACAACTACCTCTTCCCCTACTGTATTTATTTATTTTGCTCCTTTGCACCCCATTATTTCTATTTCTACTTTGCACTTTCTTCCACTACAAATCTACCATTCCAGTGTTTTACTTGCTATATTGTATTTACTTTGCCACCATGGCCTTTTTTGCCTTTACCTCCCTTATCTCACCTCATTTGCTCACATTGTATATAGACTTATTTTTCTACTGTATTATTGACTGTATGTTTGTTTTACTCCATGTGTAACTCTGTGTTATTGTATGTGTCGAACTGCTTTGCTTTATCTTGGCCAGGTCGCAATTGTAAATCAGAACTTGTTCTCAACTTGCCTACCTGGTTAAATAAAGGCGAAATAAAAATAAATACATGTCTCACTTGTGTCTATTTTTCCCATGTGATTTGTTCTAGTTTTTTCACATGCTCTTTTCACATGATTTTTTCATGTCTTTTTTTTGTAAGGGAGAGTTCCACTTTCTGTTTGTATACAGTATTTTGATATCTACTAATCTCTCTGATATAAATGCTTTGGTAAAATCGTCAGTTATCCTTTCATATAGAAGCCTAATGCTGAGACAGTGACACTGATAAGCTACTCCCCCTCCGGCCGCAATATTTGTGTCTCCAGAGGAATTTATGTTCGTGTCTTTCTATGCTTAACAAATAATTCACATTGTTGCTTGCTGGAGTAGAGGCTCTTCTTGTGTGTGGGTGGCTGTGTGTGTGGGTGGATGTGTGTGTGGGATGGGAAACTGTGTCAAGGTTGCAGACATTAGCTCATGTGGCATTCTGTTTTGAAAGTGCTAGCAGGAGAAAAGTCTATACATCTTTACTACCGTCCTCCTCCCTCTCTCCAGTCAGCCACTGTACAGACAGCAACAGCAACCGAAGCCAAGTGAAGCCTATTGAATTGTCAACTTGGCTGTCATGGGCTGCGTGCTATGGCAGCATCATTATTTTTATTGTCGGCGGCTGAGGCAGCACTTACTGTAACAGATAGGACAATTATTTGTCAAGCTCCATTAAATATTAATGGGTTGGGGTTGGATATTGTGAGTGGAGAGACATTGTCTGCAGTTTAGCCTTATTGCTACAGTACATGCCCCAGACTCCACCATCTCATCTCAGAAACTCAACCTCAAGCTGAGCAGTTGGCACCTGTTTTTTCTAGTAACATTGTGACCTCCTCCACTAAATAACACACACACACCCACTATCCACCCTTTCCTGCATACGTTAGCATGTACAGTACCAGTTAAAAATTTGGACACACCTACTCATTCAAAGGTTTTTAGTTATTTTTACTATGTTCTACATTGTTCTACATGTTCTACATCAAAACTATGAAATAACACATATGGAATAATGTAGTAACCAAAAAAGTGTTAAACAAATCTAAATATATATTAGATTTTAGATTCTTCAAAGTAGCCACCCTTTGACCTTGATGACAACTTTGCACACTCTTGGCATTCTCTCAACCAGCTTCACCTGGAATGCTTTTCCAACAGTCTTGAAGGAGTTCCCACATATGCTGAGCACTTGTTGGCTGCTTTTCCTTCACTCTGCGGTCCAACTCACCCCAAACCATCTCAATTGAGTTGAGGTCGAGTCATTGTGGAGGCCAGGTCATTTGATGCAGCACTCCATCCCTCTCCTTCTTGGTCAAATAGCCCTTACACAGCCTGGAGGTGTGTTGGATCATTGTCCTGTTGAAAAACAAATGATAGTCCCACTAAGCCCAAACCAGATTGGATGGCGTATCGCTGCAGAATGCTGTGGTAGCCATGCTGGTGTCGTGTCTTTGGCATCATTAAATCGAAGATTAATCTTTCAAAAATTCTCTGTAATTATTTTTACGTGATTAAACTACTTAATCACGTAACTGTAATTAACTAGGAAGTCGGGGCACCAAGGAAAATATTCAGATTACAAAGTTATAATTGACCTAATATAACGTTCAGATATTTTAATATCTGATCACTTAGTCTTCTGATTAATGAATTATTCTTTACCTCACGTTAGTCTCATTCCAAACGTTGTAAATTGTTGGTTATCTGCACGAACCCAGTCTTCACTATGAGTCATCCATACATCAATTGTCTTAAAATCATTTATTTAGTAACTAAGTACTCACAGAAATGCATAACAAACAGTATATATGGTTACAAAGAAATGATAGGGGAATGTGCCCTAGTGGGCTAAACCGGCATGGTGGCTTGTTAGACAGAGGGACTGATAAGGACGCGAAAGATAAGAGACACTACAAAGTTGATAAGTATAACAATTGAAATGCTAATCCTTTGCACATGAATGCTCACTCATTCGGGAATAATTGCAATCAATATATATATTAACGCTCAGTGTGTCGTCGGGATCTCTGCTGAAAAGTTTGTTTCTGTTGGAGAGTTTGTCCGCTCTCTCTCTCTCTCTCTCTCTCTCTCTCTCTCTCTCTCTCTCTCTCTCTCTCTCTCTCTCTCTCTCTCTCTCTCTCTCTCTCTCTCTCTCTCTCTCTCTCTCTCTCTCTCTCTCTCTCTCTCTCTCTCTCTCTCTCTCTCTGTCTCTCGTGGTTAGAATGGATAGTTCAGAGTGACATTCATTCATGTTGTTATAGAATAGGTGTTTCGGCAGTTGTCGGTCTTCGCGTTCAATGATACCGAATTCCTAGCTGCAGACTAGTAATTCATATCAAAGACTTGTTCTTATTCTGTCAGTGTGCCAGCAGCATACCACCCTGCATCCCACTGCTGGCTTGCTTCTGAAGCTAAGCAGGGTTGGTCCTGGTCAGTCCCTGGATGGGAGACCAGATGCTGCTGGAAGTGGTGTTGGAGGGCCAGTAGGAGGCACTCTTTCCTCTGGTCTAAAAAATGCTCCAGCGCTGTGATTGGGGACACTGCCCTGTGTAGGGTGCTGTCTTTTGGATGGGATGTTAAACGGGTGTCCTGACTCTCTTGAGGTCATTAAAGATCCCATTGCACTTATTGTAAGAGTAGGGGTGTTAACCCTGGTGTCCTGGCTAAATTCCCAATCTGGCCCTCATACCATCATGGCCACCTAATCATCCCCAGCTTACAATTGGCTCATTCATCCCCCTCCTGTCCCCTGAAACTATTCCCCAGGTTGTTGCTGTAAATGAGAATGTGTTCTCAGTCAACTTACCTGATAAAATAATGGTTAAATAAAAATTGATAGTCTAAGAGTTTAACTATGTGGGATGGTTAAAAGATTCCGCAATCTACTTAAACCTTATTTCCCTCTATGATAGAGGTACTGGTCTTGTCTCAACCCTTAGCCCTCTCATAATTGAGGTAAGCTCGGTCTGGTAATAGAAAACCCAGGTGGGGATTTTATTCGGAACATAGAAAAGGGCTGTCTCATGACGCCAGGTCCTGTCTGTGCCCCTGGGGGCGTGCCAATGACTTAGTGAAACTTTAAACAGAAATACAATTCTCTCACATTAACATAATTACATAGCATTTGTCATTTCACAAATAGTATAATTTTACTCATTCATTTTGTACAACAATTAGATGTAAGCCTCATAACTGAGGCTATTCTATAAACAGCGTTATGGTAATGTGGCCGTATTGTCTCTCATGAGTTTCACAAAATTGTACCAAATGGACCAGTTTGTAGCTGGATTCTTCACCGATCTTTTATACATTCTCCAGAACATAAATATTGTTCGGACCTCCAGTTCTGTGAGGTGGAAGAAATTCCTTTGTTCTCTCTATGAAAACTCACTCTCTCTCTATACTGTGGCCATGAGGAGATAATCTCCTCCAGGAATTTACGACCTCTCTGACCACAGCAGCCTGGGTGTAGGAGACAGAGAGAGATGGTGCAGAGGTAGGGGGATGGTGCTCGCAGTGTCCAAAGAGGGCAACGTCATGACACTGGTTAAGTGTGCCTTGAATTCTAAATAAATCGCTGACAGTGTCACCAGCAAAGCACCCCACACCAGCATACCTCCTCCTCCATGCTTCACGATGGGAACCACACATGCGGAGATAATCCATGCACCTACTCTGCGTCTCACAAAAACACGGCAGTTGCAACCAAAAATCTCAAATTTGGACTCATCAGACCCAAAAACAGATTTCCACTGGTCCATTGCTCGTGTTTCTTGGCCCAAGGAAGTATCTTCTTATTGTTCCTTTGCAGCAATTCGACCACGAAGGCCTGATTCACGCAGCCTCCTCTAAACAGTTGATGTTGAGATGTGTTTGTTACTTGAACTCTGTGAAGTATTTATTTGGGCTGCCATTTCTGAGGCTGGTAACTCTAATGAACTTATCCTCTGCAGCAGAGGTAACTCTGGGTCTTTCTTTCCTGTGTTGGTCCTCATGAGAGCCAGTTTCATCATAGCGCTTGATGGTTTTTGCGACTGCACTTGAAGAAACTTTCAAAGTTCTTGAAATGTTCATGATTGACTGACCTTCATGTCTTAAAGTAATGATGGACTGTCGTTTCTCTTTGCTTATCTGTCCTTGACATAATATGGACTTGGTCTTTTACCAAATAGGGCTATCTTCTGTTTACCACCCCTACCTTGTCACAACACAACTGATTGGCTCAAAAGTATTAAGAAGGAAAGAGATTCTACAAATTAACTTTTAACAAGGCACACTGTAATGAATATGATAGGAGACAGAGTGCTGGTTTCAAGCGTAGGGCGCAGCAGGAGTTTATTGTAAAGGACCACAGGAAGAGGCAGGTAGCTGGGTCCAGGGACAGGCAGAAGGTCATACACAGGAAGAGGCAGGTAGCTGGGTCCAGGGACAGGCAGAAGGTCATACACAGGGACTCCAAAAAGGTAACAGTACAGGCAGGGAAAAGGCTAATAACGTAGTCTGGGAGATCAGGCAAGCAGTTGATGACAGGAAATCTGATAGGCAAAAGTACAGGCAGGGAATAGGCAAAAAGTTGTCGTTATTGAGGATGGCCAGAAACAATGATACACGGGAAGACTAATACGGAAATGAACAGCGCTCCGGATAGACCGTGTAACAAAACAAACAATACCTCACAATGATGGGGTGCAAAGAACTGAACTAAATAGTGTGTGTAAATGACCTACAGGTGTATGAACAGGTGATCAGAATTCAGGTGATTGGGATCTGGAGAGTGAGCTGCGTTCAGGGGATCTATGTGTTTGAGAGTGTGAGCTGGAAAGTGGGCTGGAAAGTGAGCTGCGTTCAGGGGATCTACGTGTTTGAGAGTGTGAGTTGGAAGCAGACATTACAAACACCTGTTAATTGAAATCATTCCAGGTGATTACCTCATGAAGCTGGTTGAGAGAATGCCAAGAGTGTGCAAAGCTGTCATCAAGGTAAAGGGTGGCTACCTTGAAGAATCTCAAATATAAAATATATTTTGATTTGTTTAACACTTTTTTTGGTTACTACATGATTCCATATGTGTTATTTCATATTTTTGATGTCTTCACTATTATTCTACAATGGAGAAAATAGTAAAAATAAAGAAAACCCTTGAATGAGTAGGTGTGTACAAACTTTTGACTGTTACTGTACATGTGTAAACACACACACAACGTTATTCCCTGTATTTCACAGTTGTTCTAGGTTTAAAAGAGTTATTGTGAACCCAAACAGAAAAAAGAAGAGAGAGAAAAATAATGATTGAGTCTGTCTTTAGAGACAGTAGACAGAGATTGGACAAGGCCGTTCAAATCTCTTCTTGACTGCAGGTGGAGGAAACCCTATCTGTAGTCTGAAAGCAAAACAATGGGTCTCTTCTTGAAGCAGTGAGCTCAGAGGGAGCCCAGCCAAGACAGAGTCTGTTCCACAGGAATAGACCTTGGCAGAGCCACACAGGTCATCTGCTGTACAACAGACTGACACGTAGACAACTGGGGCCCTGAAGTCCTCTGTACAGTCACTATCACACTTATCTACTGTACAAACAGACTGACAAGTAGACCACTGGGGCCCTGAAGTCCTCTGTACAGTCACTATAACACTTATCTACTGTACAAACAGACTGACACGTAGACCACTGGGGCCCTGAAGTCCTCTGTACAGTCACTATCACACTTATCTACTGTACAAACAGACTGACAAGTAGACCACTGGGGCCCTGAAGTCCTCTGTACAGTCACTATAACACTTATCTACTGTACAAACAGACTGACACGTAGACCACTGGGGCCCTGAAGTCCTCTGTACAGTCACTATAACACTTATCTACTGTACAAACAGACTGACAAGTAGACCACTGGGGCCCTGAAGTCCTCTGTACAGTCACTATAACACTTATCTACTGTACAAACAGACTGACAAGTAGACCACTGGGGCCCTGAAGTCCTCTGTACAGTCACTATAACACTTATCTACTGTACAAACAGACTGACAAGTAGACCACTGGGGCCCTGAAGTCCTCTGTACAGTCACTATAACACTTATCTACTGTACAAACAGACTGACAAGTAGACCACTGGGGCCCTGAAGTCCTCTGTACAGTCACTATAACACTTATCTACTGTACAAACAGACTGACACATAGACCACTGGGGCCCTGAAGTCCTCTGTACAGTCACTATAACACTTATCTACTGTACAAACAGACTGACACGTAGACCACTGGGCCCTTACAACAACAAAAAAAGTGACATTTTGAGTTTCACATGTGGCTGTTTTCACATTGAGCTTAAATTTCACATTTGAAACCATATTTTCACATGACTAAATTCAGAGTTCACATGTTCAAGTTAACTCAAGTTAACTTTTTGTAATTTATATGACATTTCTCACATGATTTGTTCATACATGTGTATTTATACTGTACACGTCTCCGAAAACCACACAAAGTTCTCCGTACAGTCCCTATAACACATATTTTCCTCGTCATCATATCAAGTGCACAGACAATATCGCTGTTGGTTTGTGTACATAGGCTACGGGCAGTATGTGCATGCGTGGATGTGCTGTACGTTCTGTCTGTTCTTGTGCCAATTGTAGTGAATATATGTTTATGAAGTGTGTGTGCGTGCTTACAGGCATGTGCGTACGTGTGTGTGGATCAAGGTAGATTAGACAGAACATAGGGTTTTGTATTGCTTGACCCATACATAGTACCACTCACGTGTAAAACAAGAAGTGGTCTCAACTGTGAAGCTGTAATGGACCTTAATGGCCCTTGGAACGGAGACATGTAAACATGCTCTGACATTGAGCCACATGTCACGCTCTGGGCAAACATATCACATTAAGTGCATACAGTAATCCTCACACAGTAATCTTCACTCAATCATCTGTGATACTATCCCCATGCCTAAGAATTTGTTTATCCAACAACATCTAGAGTGAGGATGTGGGCATCATTCTCCATGCACCATCAAGGATTTATGTAGACATACGCACATACACACCACACATGCACCGCCATCCCCATCCCACAACCTGTCCCATCCTTTCCACTGTCCCAAAAGTAGGTCCCAGAACCACAACAGACTTTTCCCATGGTGCGTCTGCCTGTTCCTGATCTGTCATATCACTACAAGTCATAGGCCGCTTTGCTGGCTCACCCACTCACAAGCCAGTCTCTCACAGAGCGTGCTACAGGCTGGAGGATCTGCCCGGTAACAATGCCATGACTGTACCCAGAGGGCCGTGCAAGAGGCAGCCTCTGCTGCCCTAACATGAGCCTGTCGTGCCTCTCCTCTCAGCATCACGCTAGCGAGCAGGCAGGCAGAGGAGCATTCTCTCTGTGGGTGAGTCACAGACAATCAAGCCATCACGACACAGCGAGAAGAGTGTGACGCTAGTCTGTTTACTGAGTAGCACAATGTAGAATGGGATGAGAGATGAGCGAACCACTAAAGTGTCTCAGAAGTGCAAACAAACCTCACTTACATACAGCACAGTGGTTATGTCTTCCCAGTGGGTGAATGGGACTGCAATGCCTTGTGGTTCATGAAATGGCTAGCCCTTTAGCGCTCAACAAATGATTTAGTGTAGCATTAATATGGAACTTAGCATAGCCGTAGTATACCTACAGCACAAGCTGTGTAGTAACAAGTGTAGTAACAAGCCAAATTCAGTGAAATGTTGCATGTATATATCATAGTGATTCTGTAATAACTGCCCAGGTGGGTTTACTCTGAGTAGATGTAGCCAGTTACCAAAATATCATTTTGTTACTCAAAGAGCAAAATTATGCCAACTTTAATCCACATATGACATATTTCATCTATTTATTGGGCATAAGGGATGATTGGCATTAGATCAGGAATGGTTATCTCCCTTAAAGCCAGGAAAACGATTTCTGGGAAAAAAATATAAAAATTGGATGAAGCCTGTAATGGGCCTGGCACTCATATTACTGGGGGAAATGAGTTTAAACCATTAAATAACCCATTAAATAATGCATTAAATAACCCATTAACCTCCAGATCTGTGCCCACCAGTGTTATGTTAGAGAAGAGCTTTGTGGCTATGAATGAGGTCAGAATTCCTCTCTGTGGATGAGTAATAAGCCCATGTCAGGGGATAGTGCTCTGCCCTCTTCTTGTGGTATAAATATCCAGTTGGGATACAACATAGTTGGCTCTGTGTTGTTGAAATGTTCTCTTTTCAGTGTTATACTAGTTAATCATTATAAACCCCAGGTGGGGTCGGTTGAGCCACGGTCAACCTGAGGACCGTAAACTAGCTTTTAGTGTGTTAACCTGTCGGTCAGTTTAGAGCAGACCTCCTTTGTGAGACTGTCTCATCTTGGTGACTGCCACAGTGGAGTGATTGGGACCAGTGTGGAAAGTGAGGTGTTAAGAGTGTTGTGGGGACAGACATGAGTCAAGACTTTCTTTTGTCAGCAGGATTTGGCCCAGATTTAGCCGCGTGGTGGATACTGCCTGGCTGTGAGAAACTCCAACACACTGAAAATTGGCACGCATTCAAAGGTGCATCTTTCAAAAACAAAGGAGCTGTTTGTCTTATTGAATTGATTGATGTGATCCAGTGAACCGCTGAGTTGTTGTGAGGGGAGATACAGTTCTGCACCGGGATTATCCCAGTCCTACACAAACCTAGCAGATGGAAATGTCATACATAGAGTATAGGACTACTCCCTCTCACTCTGCTGCGATATTCTAGAATGTTTTGCGGTTTGGCCTCTGAATAATAGAGGCAATTTGGAGGGAACATGGCATTCATAATGTGTTTGAGTGCTACTTCTAACTCTCTCTTACACATTACAGCCTATTGCAATCATGCCTATGGCCCACTTGTAAAAAGCCTAAGTTTAGCTAAGGAATATATCTAATGCAACATCATTAAAGAATCTGTCACTGAATCTATATAATTGTAGTATTTTTTTTAGCAAAGATGTAACAACTACTGTTCTCTTCTATTTTTCTCATACACTGTAGGCTCCTTCTCACACAAGTAAATGCAACAACGCATAAGCCTATAGGCCTACAGCGCATAACATTAAAGAGACAGAGCGATGAAAACCGTTGACCATCAAATTCAAGGGTCTAAAAACAGTTACGCAAACACACATTTTCATTCGTTGTTTTAGCTGATCAGCTGTTGCTGTCTCACCCGTTGTTGTCTAGCTAGCTCTCCCAATCAACACTTTATGCCTCGCTGTATGTCTCTCTCAAATGTCAATATGCCTTAAATACTGTTGTTTAGGTTAGTTATCATTGTTTTAGTTTACAATGGAGCCCCTAGTTCCACTCATCATACCTCTGATGCCTCCTTTGTCCCACCTCCCACACATGCGGTGACCCCACCCATTATAACCAGCATGTCCAGAGATACAACCTCTCTTATCATCACTCAGTGCCTGGGCTTACCTCCGCTGTACCCGCACCCCACCATACCCCTGTCTGCACATTATGCCCTGAATCTATTCTACCACGCCCAGAAATCTGCTCCTTTTATTCTTTGTCCCCAACGCTCTAGGCGACCAGTTTTGATATCCTTTAGCCGTACCCTCATCCTACTCCTCCTCTGTTCCTCGGGTGATGTGGAGGTAAACCCAGGCCCTGCGTGTCCCCAGGCTGTAACGCCCTGGCCATAGAGAGGGGTTTTGTTCTTTATTTTGGTGAGGCCAGGGTGTTACATTGGGTGGGCGTTCTATGTTCTTTTTCTATGTTTTTGTATTTCTTTGTTTTGGGCCGTGTGTGGCTCCCAATCAGGCACAGCTGAAGTTCGTTGTTGTTGATTGGGAGTCACACATAAGTGCATGTTTTTCTGTTGGGGTTTTGTGGATAATTGTTTCTGTTAGTGTGTTTCACCTGACAGGACTGTTTGGCTGTCAGTTTCTTGTTTTTTGTAATTGTATAGTGTTCCGTTCAAGTATTAAATATGACGAACACTAACTCCGCTGCGTTTTGGTCCACTCTCTCTCACGACAGTCGTTACACAGGCACCTTCATTTGTAGACTTCTGTGATCGAAAAAGCCTTGGTTTCATGCATGTCAACATCAGAAGCCTCCTCCCTAAGTTTGTTTTACTCACTGCTTTAGCACACTCCGCCAACCCTGATGTCCTTGCCTTGTCTGAATCCTGGCTCAGGAAGGCCACCAAAAATTCTGAGATTTCCATACCCAACTACAACTTTTTCCGTCAAGATAGAACTGACAAAGGGGGAGGAGTTGCAATCTACTGCAGAGATAGCCTGCAAAGTTCTGTCATACTTTCCAGGTCTATACCCAAACAGTTCGAACTTCTAATTTTAAATATTAATCTCTCCAGAAATGTCTCTCACTGTTGCCGCCTGCTATCGACCCCCCTCAGCTCCCAGCTGTGCCCTGGACACCATTTGTGCATTGATCGCCCCCCATCTAGCCTCAGAGTTTGTTCTGTTAGGTGACCTAAACTGGGATATGCTTAACACCCCGGCAGTCCTACAATCTAAGCTAGATGCCCTCAATCTCACACAAATCATCAAGGAACCCACCAGGTACAACCCTAAATCCGTAAACATGGGCACCCTCATAGACATTATCCTGACCAATTTGCCCTCCAAATATACCTTCGCTGTTCTCAATCAGGATCTCAGCGATCACTGCCTCATTGCCTGTATCCGCTATGGGTCTGCGGTCAAATGACCACCCCTCATCACTGTCAAACGCTCCCTAAAACACTTCTGCGAGCAAGCCTTTCTAATCGACCTGGCCCGGGTATCCTGGAAGGATATTGACCTCATCCCGTCAGTCGAGGATGCCTGGTCATTCTTTAAAAGTAATTTCCTTACCATCTTAGATAAGCATGCCCCATTCAAAAAATGCAGAACTAAGAACAGATATAGCCCTTGGTTCACTCCAGACCTGACTGCCCTTGACCAGCACAAAAACATCCTGTGGCGGACTGCAATAGCATCGAAAGTCCCCGCGATATGCAACTGTTCAGGGATTTCAGGAACCAATACACACAGTCAGTCAGGAAAACAAAGGCTAGCTTTTTCAAGCAGAAATTTGCATCCTGTAGCTCCAACTCCAAAAACTTTTGGGACACTGTAAAGTCCATGGAGAACAAGAGCACCTCCTCCCAGCTGCCCACTGCACTGAGGCTAGGTAACACGGTCACCACTGATAAATCCATGATAATCGAAAATTTCAATAAGCATTTCTCAACGGCTGGCCATGCCTTCCTCATGGCTACTCCAACCCGGCCAACAGCCCCCCCCCCCCCCCCCGCAGCTACTCGCCCAAGCCTCCCCAGCTTCTCCTTCACACAAATCCTGATAGCAGATGTTCTGAAAGAGCTGCAAAATCTGGACCCGTACAAATCAGCTGGGCTAGACAATCTGGACCCTCTCTTTCTAAAACTATCCGCCGCCATTGTTGCTACCCTTATTACCAGCCTGTTCAACCTCTCTTTTATATCGTCCGAGATTCCTAAAGATTGGAAAGCTGCCGCGGTCATCCCCCTCTTCAAAGGGGGTGACACCCTAGACCCAAACTGTTACAGACCTATTTCCAACATGCCCTGCCTTTCTAAAGTCTTCAAAAGCCAAGTTAATAAACAGATCACTGACCATTTCGAATCCCACCGTACCTTCTCCGCTGTGCAATCCAGTTTCCGAGCCGGTCACGGGTGCACCTCAGCTACGCTAGAGGTACTAAACGCTATCATAACCGCCATCGATAAAAGACAGTACTGTGCAGCCGTCTTCATCGACCTGGCCAAGGCTTTCGACTCTGTCAATCACTGTATTCTTATCGGCAGACTCAACAGCCTTGGTTTTTCTAATGACTGCCTCGCCTGGTTCACCAACTACTTTGCAGACAGAGTTCAATGTGTCAAATTGGAGGGCATGTTGTCCGGACCTCTGGCAGTCTCTATGGGGGTACCACAGGGTTCAATTCTCGGGCCGACTCTTTTCTCTGTATATATCAATGATGTCGCTCTTGCTGCGGGCGATTCCCTGATCTACCTCTACGCAGATGACACCATTCTGTATACTTCTGGCCCTTCCTTGGACACTGTGTTAACAAACCTCCAAACGAGCTTCAATGCCATACAACACTCCTTCCGTGGCCTCCAACTGCTCTTAAACGCTAGTAAAACCAAATGCATGCTTTTCAACCGTTCACTGCTCGCACCTGCCCGCCCGGCTAGCATCACCACCCTGGACGGTTCCGACCTAGAATATGTGGACAACTATAAATACCTAGGTGTCTGGTTAGACTGTAAACTCTCCTTCCAGACTCATATTAAACATCTCCAATCCAAAATCAAATCTAGAATCGGATTTCTATTTCGCAACAAAGCCTCCTTCACTCACGCCGCCAAACTTACCCTAGTAAAACTGACTATCCTACCGATCCTCGACTTCGGCGATGTCATCTACAAAATAGCTTCCATTACTCTACTCTACTCAGCAAACTGGATGCAGTCTATCACAGTGCCATCCGTTTTGTTACCAAATCACCTTATACCACCCACCACTGCGACCTGTATGCTCTAGTCGGCTGGCCCTTGCTACATATTCGTTGCCAGACCCACTGGCTCCAGGTCATCTATAAGTCTATGCTAGGTAAAGCTCCGCCTTATCTCAGTTCACTGGTCACGATAACAACACCCACCCATAGCACACGTTCCAGCAGGTATATCTCACTGATCATCCCCAAAGCCAACACCTCATTTGGCCGCCTTTCCTTCCAGTTCTCTGCTGCCAGTGACTGGAACGAATTGCAAAAATCGCTGAAGTTGGAGACTTTTATTTCCCTCACCAACTTTAAACATCAGCTACCTGAGCTGCTAACCGATCGCTGCAGCTGTACATAGTCCATCTGTAAATTGCCCACCCAATCTACCTACCTCATCCCCATACTGTTTTTATTTTATTTACTTTTCTTCTCTTTTGCACACCAGTATTTCTACTTGCACATCATCATATGCTCATTTATCACTCCAGTGTTAATCTGCTAAATTGTAATTTTTCGCTCCTATGGCCTATTTGTTGCCTACCTCCTCATGCCTTTTGCACACACTGTATATAGACTTTCTTTTTTTTCTACTGCGTCATTGACTTGTTTATTGTGTTATTGGCTTGTTTACTGTTTACTCCATGTGTAACTTGTGTAACTTTATTTTTCTATTGTATTATTGACTGAATGTTTGTTTATTCCATGTGTAACTCTGTGTTGTTGTCTGTGTCACACTGCTTTGCTTTATCTTGGCCAGGTCACAGTTGAAAATGAGAACTTGTTCTCAACTAGCCTACCTGGTTAAATAAAGGTGAAATAATAAAAAAAATTGTATGTAGTCAGGTCACCAAGGAATTGGCTGCAATGCAACGCCAACCTTATCACGTCCGATTGCGTGTCATGAGAGCATACAACCGACAGAATGCCTCTAGATCTACTCTGTGGGGAAGAAGGAAGAACAGCTGCTATGAACACATTGGCCCCTGAGCTTACTGTATATAGACCCAGTTTTCTTCATGTATTAATGACTACATTCATTATTAATAACATGTGGTTATTGTATAGGATTTATTCTGTAATTAATCTGCCTTATGGGTGATTAAAGGACCAGGGCAGACAAATTGCAGTTTTTCCTGTGTTTTATATCATATTGTACAACAGCTGATGAAACTAACACTATAGAAGTGTGAAAATATTTGATCAGTGTTATTTCCTGATAGATGCTGATTGAAAATCCAAATCTACACAGGACCTTCTAATCCCCAGGGTTACTGTACACGGGCAGAGTTTTGGCTATCCATGGTGACATCACCATGCGGTAAATGAGTTACTAGACCAATAAAGAGAGCGCCAAACCTCTCTGTCAATAAGAGTTACTTTTCAGTTTCTCCTTCCCACTCAGACCACTCCCATACAGTAGTAGCTAAATTTTAGCTTGAGAAATAAAGTTTTGCTAAAAAGCTATTTTTGCACATTTTAATGAAAATCTAATACAGTAGCTAGGTTTTCATCCAATTTGTGTTAGATTTTAATGTGAATATTCTAAAATCTACATAAAAAAATATGTGCATTTTCCCACCAGAGACGTGTTTCCATCAATCTGACTTTTTGCGGATAAAAGGCTGTGTGTGATGACGTAGTGCACATAAAAATAACTTTTGTGGTTAAATTCCCATGTACCAAATAAAAAATACAAGTTAAATGGGTTTCCATCGCATTTTCAACTCTACTGATGGTTTTGTCACAAAAACGGTAGCATTATATAGCAAATGTGCCCACTCTGGTCTTGGCACATGCGCCCAAGTCAACAGCTCGCCGATACAGTGCGGGTAGGCTACCTATATTACATTATGAGATTATTATGGATAAGAGCAATATTATTTGTATTTGTCAAATGACAGCCAAGCATCGATCATCATGTCACCAGAATAAGACCCTCAATATTTATTGGAAAGGAGCATCAAGCTCATTACCTTTCACATTCACCAGCCTGTGAAGTATTTCATCTGTAGCCTAATGAACTACATGCTTTTCCGAGTCGTAGTGGGAGAACCACACAACACATTGCGTTAATCCAAATTTACTTCGATATGATGGTTATTATATCAATATTTGCGCATAAAGGCATTTCCACTGCCATTTCTCGCATATTTAATTTTACCGACACAAAAAAATCACACCATGTCGAAACAAACAAATTGTCTGTAGGCATTTATACATTTGTACCAGCATTTCATGTTCCCATCAGCTGGGTGGTGACTTTTTTCATGCCTCAGGTAATTAATCTGCATGAAATGGTTGGATGGAAATGTGGATAGTAAGGTACTTAATTGTTACCCAGAAATAATTTGATATTGATATAAAAACGGCTGCATTGGGCCTTTAAGAATTCCATTTACAGGTGCTCAAGTTAAAGGGTAGCTAAGCTATAATTATATCCTGTGAGTTGTGGGCAGGGCACGGCCCATTATTGTAGCATGAATGACAATGTATACTCAACGGGAGACTTTTAATTTTCCCTCTGATTGTTTGATAGTAATTATGGCTTGCTTTATCGACTGCAACAGCTGCTCAATCATAGTAAAGATGAAGTATCGCATCACCCACGCCCCAATGTCTATTGAGATGTTGTTTGTGTAATGTTGTTGATACAAGAGCAGGGAGAATAGCATGGGAGGAGAGTGTGCTGTTCATGCATTAGAAACCATCAGTGTTACTCTAGATGAGCTTAGTGTTAAGATCGCTGTTCCCTCCTTCTTTATCAGTGTTTCTACTTCGCTCTTTAATATTTCACTTCTATTTTATGGATATCACTGAAAGAGCCCATTATACAAATCAGTCGGCCATAAAAATGCATCTACCTTGCATAGTCCTTCTAGACAAGACTTCTCATTTCAATATCGTCTGTCTTCTTACAGCAATGTAGTACTGCAGAATAGCCAGAGTACAGTATCTTTCAATCTATCTTAGACTCAGGTTACATATTGGACACAATGTTGTCAGTCGGAACTTGACTTATATAACTAACTATAACTGTACAGTACAGGGCCCAGGGCGAGGGTTACTGACTCCTCGCTCTTTGCACAGTATCAGTTCTGTTCCTGCAATATGATGTGTAATGATGTGCAGTGGCCCGTGGCCTGCCTCTCTCTCTTTCTTTCCATCTCTCTCACTCTGCCTCATTCTTCCTTGCTCTCTCACATAACTGTGGAGCCATGCCTGTGTTTGAAGCGATAAGACCAGGTCACTCACACACACACACACACACACACACACACACACACACAACACAGAGAGGTCGGTCTTCCCATCAGTGGTGCTGGCCTCATTGTGACCACACAAAGAACATGCCCTGGGCTCTCCCTCCGTGGAACAGATCAGCTGCCTCTCTTAAGTCCTTTATTAATGGAATCGCAATCTCTCCATCAGCACCGAGCCCTCCGTTTATGTAACCACAGTACTGGAAAACCAGTTCCAGATAACCACATGAGTACAGGCCATGGTGGGGATCATCAGATGTACATACTGGTGCCATGCTACCCTTTATCTGCAGTGCTAGTGGAGTTTGCCAGGTATGATCAGAGTCTTAGTGGTCACCAGCGAAACAGCAAACGTTTTGGTTTCATTGTATTTTACAGTTAGTCCGCTGCAACTAATCAATGTCCTGATGCTATGTGCTAGCCTAGAACACATCAAATAAGTGGTTTGGCTGGGTACACTCAACGAGGGGTTAGGATTGGAAACACTGCCTTACTGTAGATATACTGACATGTACTGTAGCTATATGGGTCTGATTTATACGGGTGTCTACTTGGTGACTAGGTGACCTGGTTTCTATGGTCTGTTGAGCTCCAACTCTCTCATCTGAAATGTACTCTTCTTCTAGCGATTCAATGGCTTCTACCTGGCTGGAGCACGGGTATAGCTTACTGTGACCCTGGCTGGGTTGGTTGGCGTTTCTACGTCAGTGGTTGGTGTGCCATAGAAGTGAGCAGTTCTGTCATTGCTGACCACGCTCAGGACCTGGTATGGAGATAGGGCTGAGATGGGGGTCCTTCATGAGAACCAGTCCTGTTTTCCAATTCCATTTTTTTTATGCCTTTATTAGTTTTGGTTAGTTCCGGGTCATTTGTCTATAACTCAGCCTGTGCCTCAGCTCTATTGAGCTGACCGCGATAACTTCATAGCATGCAATAGCCAATGTTTCTTAATCCATTCCTGGGAGACCACAGTTTGACCACAATGGTGAAGACTACAGAAGTACATCTAGACTGTCTGAAATCAAGGGGGGGGGGGGGGGGGGGCATGCGGCCATGTGGTAAACTGGTTCTAATTACTGCTGACCAGAGCTGAAGTAATCAGGTTTGCAGGCTGGGCTCTTTCATCAGTATGGATCCCATTAGATTAACCAGTCTCCTGAGAGAGGGCCGGCCGGAGGAAGAGAACAGAGAGATGGATGGACGCCACTCACTTTAACTGCCGCTTGGATCTGCACAGTGCAGTCCTCAGTCAACTGTTTTTATACCTAGTAGAGACACAATGGAATAGTGATCAAGTTAGCTATCCAGCAGATTTGTTGATGATTGGTTCAGATATCTCCTCAGTAGATAAACTAATAATAAAACTTATTGGTGGAGGACAAGTGTACAATAAGTTATAGATATAGCAGTACACACAATAACAAACATATTACCAAAGATTGAGTAGTTCCATTACCAACCAGCTATGTTGACAGAAAACAACATCACCTAACAGGGAAACGGTTGTCAGGTTACGTTGACAGAGTAGTTGAGATCTAGGCTAACAGCGGGGGGACTAGCTTCGGTAAACACAATCCTAGCACTGTTTGTTAGCCTATTTGTGTGGAACAGATCCAGCCTCTGCAACCCATTCTCCACTCTCACCCGATCATCCTGTCATTATACACAGGCCTCTCTCTCATATCCTGCTGTTTCCCCCCTGCAGATAAAATTACTGTAATCTGCTCCTATCAGGCAAACAGAGAGAGCCCCTGCTAGCCATCTAACTAGCATATTGCGGCTTTCACAGCTAATAACACCCCTAATGGGGTTATTTGTGCAGTGCAGATTGGAAATGTTGACAAGGTGGTTAGATAAAGCTGGAGATGGGTCAGTGTGCTACAGTAGGTTACAGTAGGGAGGGTAAGGTATACAGATGGTTTATTCAACGTTTGTAACCTGAGTCTCCCTGACCATGTTAGAGCGTGGGAGTCATACCTGAGCAATTGGTGAAGTCTTGAAAAGTATAGGGATGATAGACTTATGTGGGGTATACAACATGATACCCAACTATCAGGTCTTTCTCTGGGTACCATGGAAACAGCTGTCCCAGTTCAGTGAGTCAAGACATGCTCACAGTGAACTAATAACATTAGTCTACTTCCCAATTTGAGTTATTGAGGCAGTCACACAGCCATATAGGAATAATGAATAGGATAAAAACCCTTTCCCTCCTAGAGACATTTGTAGTAGGCTATAACAAGAAAAAATATTTAAATACTTATGAATTCTACATGGGAAGGATTCAACATCGAGGATTCACCCAAACGTGCTCCTCTTCAGTATTCAGCCCAGTAACATCAGATGCGAAGAGTCTTCTGGGAGAACTCTGTTATCACAAGGCCCACACAAAACCCACTCACTGACACCCTTACACTGCCTGATGACCCATTTATGCGTGTTGTGTGTGTGTTGTACCCACATGTAGGTGTTCTGTGCACGTATACAGTATGTTTGTGTGGGTGGAGGTCACCGATGGGTGAAAGTGGTTTTTGGAATCCTTTCATTTTACAAATCCTTTGTAGAAAACTTTTCTTCAAAGCCTGTTCAGACTTCTGTCAGTACATTTGGAATCAATGTCCAACACACACCCAAAATAGGTTGATTTTTAGGGGAATGATAGTCAGGGCACAAAAATAGAATGGGTACAACAAACACAACTTCTGGTTGGTTCTCCAAATGCAGACATGCGCTACAGTATCAGCATCGTCCGGGTTAGGGTTTGGCCTGGGTAGACAGTCATTGTAAATAAGAATTTGTTTTTAACCTTGCCTAGTTAAATAAAGGTTCAAATAAAAATGTCAGCAAACTGCATCTCTGCCCAAAACTCACCAACACTTTTTGTTGAGGGCCAGGGAACACTACATTGCTATTACATGGCATCATGTCAGATAGATTGTTGAAGCCATTTGGTGATGAGACATGACAATCCAATAGCTTTGCTGACAGTAATGGCTTCCTTTAAATGCAGAACATTCACAGTGGCAAATCACTTAAGTGACAGATGTTTTTTTTTTTACATTTATTTTTAATACACAGCCAGAGAGCTGTCCTGACTCAGCCTTGTAAAGTGCCAGAGGACCCAAATACTCTAATCTGGTTAAGTGTGGGTTCTGTGTAGAGAGCCTTCTGGTGGGTCACTGAGGCTCAATGGTCCGGATATGTGGTTAAACTCCCACTTGTCCCCAAGTGAATCCTGCTGGGCTGATAAATACAGACACACACAGATACATAGGCTCTCTCTGATACATAGGCTCTCTCACACTCATAGAGACATGGATATACATGTGTACACACGCATGCACGCACACACGCACATACTCACGGGTTTACACTTGTCATATTAATCTACTTAATCTTTGCACCCTCATCCCCTTCCCCCTCACTCACACGCAGCCAGACCCACACTCCACACCCTCACATGATTCAGCTGATAAGCCCTGTGTGTGGGTCTAATCCTTCAAGTTGACAGACAGATGGTTATTAAGCACCGCTGTGCCATTGTTCTGAGGCCGGGTCTGAAGGAGCTCCATTGTCTTAGAAAAGTGCCTGCTCGAGTAATTTGGCAAAATATCTCCTATACTGTCAACAGGGACAATAGAGCCAGAGGACAGACAGGGGAGCTGCGCTCTCTAGGGCACACATGATGGCTGCCTATATGCCTTGCACAAATGATAGCAGGAATATGGGGACTTATTGCGTTGTACAAAATGATGGCTAAAATATATGAGTTGTTCCAGTGAGGTTCAGCCATAGACCATGTAAACAACTGTACCTCTCAGGCTTCTTTGGTTATGGGGTGGAAGTGGGGAGACAGAGTAGCCCCTCCCCCTAGGGTTCCTTTCCCGCCCACTGAATTAGCGGCAGATTGTTCCTCCATGGTTGTGTCTGATTGGATAATGGAGGTTGATTAGGTTGGATGATCTTCACAGGGGGTTGTGTATCTGTGTGAGATGACATTTTATTTTGGAAATGAGGTGAGGGGGGAAGGGAGGGGTTGGATCCTGTGTGATCCACACACACACACACACACACACACACAGTAGGGTGAGTTCATCTGTTTCCAAACCACTTGCTCTTGCCCTGGGAACTGGTGCAAGTAACTAATTACTGATGCCAAAGTGCTCATGAAAGGATGAGCAATGCGGGTGACTCATAATTGGCATTTTGTACGTTCAATGTTTCAATTGACGGTGGCCCTCGAATGTAGAATTCTAAATAGGCCAGTTTAGGAACTAAATCGCTGACAGATGACAGCAGCAAAGCACATCTGACAGTGATGGAAAACACAAGGTTTCATCCATAATGTATGAGACATCATCCACAGACCGTCACTGTATACCTCACAGCATCATTACTCTTCTCTTCATCCTGGACCATTGGCTGATTGACCTCATGGGACTCTGCTGTTTTTCCTTTAATCCCTTCCATTTTTTAGGGAGGGAAGTAATAATTTACTTTGCCTCATGCTGAGAATATTTTAATAGTGAATCACTGTACAGGCGGGAGTGTACGTGTCAGCGTGTGTTTGTTGGGAGGCGTGTGTCAGTCATTTATCCTGTCTTCACAAGCAGCACCGGTACACGCTGTTGACTACTGAATAGAATATGAGGGTTGGTCCCAGATGGTATGTGCAGGGTTAGGGGGGGCGGATGTCTGTGTCACCGTCAGAGGGAGGCATATTCATGATTCAACAATGTTTTCCATCTAAGTGCTGTGGGCTCAGGGTCGTGTGGACAATATTACATTATTAGAATTCTGAGCAGAGCCCTCCGTCGAACAGCTTTCAGTGCTCTCTGAACTCATCAGTCAATGCCATCTGTCAAAATGCTAATGTCAATGTGAGTTCTAATATAGACAATTCTATGAATGTAAGAAATGGCTTGCTATTTGATTTCAGTTACCTGGTTTGAAGTCTACATCCTTATAGTTTACATATATTACACTTTTCCCTATTAACACTAAAATACCACGAGCAAAGCCTTTGATGTCCTATACACACAAACAAATAATCCGTCTGACGTTCCACTCAAACAAGCAGACCAAAGATATGATCAACAGGGGGATAAATCGAGTGAAATTCCATGATGGAGAAAGACATGTGAAGGGTGAAGCTTTGGTGTTGAGAGTGACCCATGTAAATGATGGTAGGATGCGCTGTATACCCTTCGGAAAAGCCACACTGTTCGAGGAATTCCCATTAGGAAGACTTATAGTTTCGTCACTCAGTCTTGACCCATGTGCTCCCCCACACCTACTACATTCATTGTGTGCATCAAACTTATGAGGCCTCACCCTGTTAATTCTAAGCGATCCCGATCTAAAAAAGAATGATGATGTACTATTGTTAAACCAGCCATAGCCAATAAGCTAGGAGTGGAATGAGTGTGACGTGGTGAGAATTATCAGTGCTTCTCAGGAGTCTTAGAGGTGGGTAGGCGGGGATTCCCTATTTGACATTTGGAATGTGGGCATGCCACACTGAAGGCAAGGTATCCCTATAAGAAGCAAGATTTTGTCTTTATCAGTATTCCACAATCAATGGCCATAAAAAGTCTACCACCATAAAGTACTAATAACAAGTACTAATCTTGTTATTTTGCACATACAACTGCTGTAGACACAAAAATAAATGCAGTAATGTTTATTAAGATCAGGCACTTGCTTCTTCCCTGAAGCTCCTCTGAAGGGGCTGGTGATGGCTCGAGAGAGGGCCCGAAACACCCTAACCACGAAGGGGCATTTACGGGACTGGGGATCCTGTGCAGCAGGTGCAGGTATCAGGTCCTCCATGGGCGGGGAAGCGGAAGGAACCTCTGAAACCAAAAGTGTGCAATGCTGTCATCAAGGCAAAGGGTGGCTACTTTGAAGAATCTCAAATATACATATAGTCTGATTTGTTTAACACTTTTTTGGTTACAACATGATTCTATATGTGTTATTCTACTATGTAGAAAATAGTAAAAACTGGAGAAAAACCCTTGAATGAGTAGGTGTGTCCAAACTTTTGACTGGTACTGTATCTTTGTTCACTCTTGCCAAGGTTGTAACAAACTGGTCACATGGTGATTAATTAAAATTACATAATCAATGCTTATTACTCACTCAGTGACATATCACTGAAACGTTTTGTTGGCAGAGCTTCCAGTTCAGGGTGCTTCTTGGATTGTCCTTTTCTCTTGAACACCTGTTGACAAAATATATCCTGACATTAGAGCCCTCACAATATCTCATAAGCCCACTGGCTGTGGGATAATTAAATCCCAGCCCTAACTTAGAGGCAATTCCAAAACACAAAGCTCCCTACCTTGATCCTGATCTTCGGGATGCTAGGCATTTTGTAAAGGAAACGCCACTTCTTGCTATTTTTTTCACCTCCAGCAGAGCGAGGCATCACCTCAGCGTTGTCATCAGATGGGTTAAGGCTCCTGGTTGGGAATTCATCTGGTTGGACTAACCTGGAAACTAATTCTAGGAGAAGTAGAGACGATACATTAGGCACAGTTGAAGTCAGTAAACTTTACATCATAAGAAACAATCTATTGAGCACGTTACAAAAGATTCCTCTACAGAGTTAAAATGGCAATTTAACTTGCCATCCTCTGACTTCACTGTGGGCTTGGACACATCAGTCAGGGTGTCCATCACTGCGTTGGTCATTATCTTAGTGACCTGATCCATCGTCTGCCTTACTCCAGTGGAAATGAGCGACACATCTAAACACTGCACCAGGAGAGTCCTAACAGAATTTTCAGCAAAGCTGTAGGCGAGCTCAGAGGCATCATTCCTTGACAGCTTTTTCAGGGCTGGCTTTGGCAATGCCGGTTCAGAGAAGCTCCTGTGGCCAGCCATGGATTGAAGTTGCCGGCTTATTGTGATCTCCTGAATGAGACCATGGACCTTTGTGATGAGGTCGTCTGACACACCTTGAATGGTTTCAATGGAGATAAGCCTCTCAAGGTTTTCCTCTGCTGAAGTCTTCTTTGATTTGTCCGTCACCAGCGTTTCCATTATAGTTTGCAATATAATGTTGGTGTCAGACATGGATGCTGGTATCAGGCATGATGATTGACACACAAGCTTTGCAGGGGAAGAATCCTGGTTCCTCTCATGAGTTGACAAGCATTTTGTCAAGGATTGCTTAGACAGTGACTCTGGCACATCCATTGTGATCAAGCTGTGGGATACTGTCCCCTTTATCTCATCTGCAGTCAACTGGTCAAGGCTCTCAAGAAGAGTCCCCAACATGTCAGTTGTCTTCTGTCCAACAGATGAATTATCCGAGGCAACCACTCTGCACTTGATCACATTTAGGATCTGGCTGAGGGTGTTCTTAGCAGATTTGGTGAAACTCTGCTTAGTGACTGGCACTGTTGAGTCTTGGAGAGCCAAAAGTGGTTGGCAACTTTCACTCAAGAGAGAAAAATCTCCTCTCAAACTGTGATCACTCAATACTGACATGCTCTTGGTGGGTGTTAATGTGAAGGTGTCAAAGTCTTGATTTTCTGTTGACGTGCCACCCTGAGATGCAAGGGATTTAGACCTTTCAATATTGGCCAAACCGTCTTTTGTCATCATCTTCTCACTCCTGACAGATTGAGGTCGCTCCGGGTCATGAGCATTGTCAGAGGACTCAAAGTATCCATGTTTCTCCACAGGCATGGAATCCACCACATCTTTGGTTTTGGAGGCAGGCACTGGGGACATGGAGAAGAAGACCTTCAGCCTATCCCGCACTCGGTAGTAGATGTTGTGAGCCACATCCAGGAACTCGTCAAAAACGATTTTAGGTGTGAGGTGGGACTCTGTATCCATGGTCTCTCTCTCTAGGTCTTCCACAATAATGTTCACGATGTCCGAGGCTGTTGCAAACAGATGTTGTGAATAGGTAGCAGGCATATTCAGTAGCTCCAAATGGTTGGCCTTGCGAGCAATGAAAACAATTGCAGCTCCAAAGATGGCCTCACTCACGATCTGGTTAGCCTTTGTGTGGAACTCCACACTTAGAATACTCCGGATGGAAATATTAGAGGTTCTGCTGCTGCTGACTGCACTTTGTGGCTGTGTGAGCGAGGAAATCTCACCAGAAATGGGGAGGTCCTCCAACTTTGAGATGAGAGCATCCAACTTCTGGATGAACTCCAAGAACACATTTAATGTCCTCCCTCCAATGGAAGAACAGTCTTCCTTAGAAGCCTCAACCTTCAGAACTGAGGCCACCTTTTTGATGACCTCTTTAGTGCATGTGTTGAGGGTTAGCTGGTTGTCTGAGATATTACTCAGAGACCTGAAGGACATACCAGAGCTGTTAATACTGGTCTTTTGCACAGGAGATACTTCCAAAAAGGCCTCAGTTAGGAGTGGTCCAGTTGCAGAGAGCTTGGTAATCAGAGGGACATCTTTTTCCTCAGTGAGATGGTGTAAACTGAACCCCTTATTTAGTTTGTCCAGCACATTGGTGTACAGGTTTTGTGAACTTGAATGTACTTCCACCCAGAACTTTTTGCGACCAGATTTTGTGGCTGCTGAGACCTTATTTGCCTCAAATGCCTCATGCAAGTCTCCAAATACGCCATCAAAAAGATCAACCGATGCCGCTGCAATACTTTCAGGGGAAATATGGGCAGATAAGATTTCCTCTAATCTATTAGTGTCGGTCAAAGGGGTTTCGTTCAGATTGGCAAATGTCACATCTTCCTCCTTAAGGCCCTGAATGATGTGAGAAACATCTATGTCCTCAAGACTCTGTGACAGAAGATACCAGGTCTCTGGCAGCAAGGTTACCCTGGGAGCCGGCCTCTGTGGCTGGGTTGAGACTCATCTCAATCTCAAGCTCATTTTTAATTGCTTGGCAGGCAGTTGCCACAGCAAACGCTGAGTGAGAGCACAAGAACTTCAAGTCAGAGTCTGAGATGGGCAGAGATGGTGAGTCGTGAGTCATGGACATGGCCTCCAGACTGCTCTCAGAAACAAAGGGCTGGAGTTTTACGGAGACTTGTCTGACCATCTCCCCAGCAACACCGCTGATATCTATTGATGAGCTGGAGCCAGTGCTCTGTGGCCTTAAATGTGTTTGGCTGTCCGAAAGTCCAAGATTATAAAGAACATCACCAAACACAACATCCACAACATCAGTCGACAATGCTGTAATTCTGTTGCTAGACATAAACTTAGCTGGATGCACATCGTCTGAGGTGAGAGTCCAATCACAAAGGGATTCTTTGGACGGGCACTTGGACAGGCTCCGGATTGTTGGAGTTGCTGATATGCAGCTTTCATTGGTAGACTCGCCATAGAGTTGACATTTTAATTTGAACGGCTTTCACAATCTTGCCCTTGGAGACATTCAACAAGTGGTCACTGATGGACTGCCTGGAGGACTGTCTACTTGCAGATCTTTGAACTACCATGCTTTGAATTTCAGCAGAAACCGCAGTAAGGAAATAACTCAAAGGGGTGGTCAGTTCCTGCTCAGTTCTTCCATTGTCTTTAGTCCTGAGGATACTATTAATGATGGTGACTATTACCTGTCCAGCCAGAGGACCCAATATGGCTTCAAGCTCCCCCTCTAATTCAAGCAGAGACTTTTTGGACTGGCGACAGTTGGACTTGCTTCCGTGCGCAATATGTGCCATGGCGTGGGCATACATTGATGCAGTTGCCATGCTCTCTTGAGCAAACTGAATGCTTGCTGAGTTGCTGCCATGACCTTCAGTTCCCTGATTACAACCCACATGTAGCATTAGCTGAGCTAGCCTGGAGTTGATGACTTTCATCACCATCTCCACAATTCCCATTACCAAGCTGGTGTCTGCGGAGACGATGATGGGCATGAGCTTCCTCTGCCTACTCCGGCTGGATGGCAGTACAATCTCACTCAGCGACCTACATGCTCCATTGTGGACCATTTGATTGAAAACACAGCTCTGAGACAGGCCAAACACAGACCTGAGTGGTTCTGAGCAGGGTCTGTCCTTCACCTCTCTATTGTCCCCCTCAGGTGTAGAGAAATATGTGAACTCTCCAGGGATCAAGTCTTCATCGTCCTCTTCACTCAGCAAAGAGGTCATGGACCTAGAGAATGCACATAGAGACATAGTAACAAAAATGTCCAATAATGTCCTCATTATTATTACTACTCAAAGGAAGTAAACCAATAAACATTTTAGAGCGCTTGTATCCATCTAAGCAGTATCTCTCACTAAGTGGGACTGGTTATTGGTACACATGGTGGGGGGTATGGGAGTAATGTGTAAGGGTAGAACTTCTTGGAGGGAAGTGGATAGTGGTGCTTACCTGTGAGTGGAGGGCAAAGGTGTGGGTGTCCGCGTGCTCCAGGAAGTTTTAGAGCTGGTGCTCCTGCTGGGCCCTTGAGTACAACTTAATCTCACAGCGCGGGAGAGAGAAGTTACTGCCTCCTCACTTCCTGATCTAGGAGAGCCTGGCAACTCAGTCAGCTCTATCTGCATGGTGAGGTCAAGGGCGGGAACCACAACTGTCGATTTGATCTTCTTCACCCATGTGACAATGTCCATGCACTTGGCAGTAAACTCATCTCTAGTTAACTGCAATGAACATATAGAGAAGACACTGTACTGATATAATGACTTAGAGCCATGTGATGACTCACCATTTCACTAACCAAGCAGACAGGAACTGACTTTAACTCACCTTGGCACGCATATTCTCACTCAACAGATTCCAGTGGCTGAAAAGTAAATGAAATATAACTTTTCTAATGGGGAACATATCTAGGAAGCCCAGTTGAGCTGGGCATCTAAAATATTTATAATACAATCAAACAATCAAGGGGAGAATAGGAAAGCCACAGAGCAACATACTTGTTAGTCATGTCCTGCACAAAGGTGGAGAGGTCTGGGGAGCTTCTTTGCAGCCTGACAAGGCTGTTCTGGGACGTTGCAGCCTGGGGGGCCGTGGGCGTGGTGGTGAAGGTCAAGTCAGTATCCTGGGGACGACAGGAATTACAGTTAGGCTGGAATTCAATCAACTCTAGTACTCTCTCCTCCCAAACACACAATGCAACTAGTAGATTAGATTGAGGGATGACTACAGTCCTCACCTCCAGTTCCAGGTCTCCAGAGTTGAGTAGAGAAGTCTGGTGTGGCTCCTGTACATGTGATGGGCTGGATGTCTCTAGATCAGCCTGCATCTCACTTTCTATTTCAGCCTCTAGTGACTGGGTTGGGTCAGCTGACTTCAGATCAGCCTCCTGCATCTCTGCCTCCGGTTCAGCCTCTATTGACTGAGTTGGGCTGGCTATTTTTTGATCAGCAAAGAACTGGGCCAGGCTCCCAGTATCATGCTGATCTTTTTCATATCTGTGCAGAGGAAAATAATCTCTCTATGATCACTGGGACCTAGCCATAATGTATAGACCTTTGACCTATGTGTGAATGGATAATTTGTGTAAATTACGTACCTGACTTCATCCTTCATGTCATCAGCATTATTGAGGAGGGTCCTCAAGAGGCTGTGATTCCAATATCTATGAGGGTGAGGTCATCACTTTTGACCTCTTGAGCCCTGAAAGACATCAGAAAGAACTGTACATGCCTCACCTTTAGCCATCTCGTTGGTCACATCTTATCTATAGTGAAGGTGAGGTTATATCCTTTGACCTATTGCAACTCTTTCACCAAAGAGGAAGAGGCAAAGCGACGGTTTACTCCACCCGAAATTTGGCTGCGAAAATAAGGCAGCGCAGTGAATTTTTTTGGTATGGAAGTCAATGAGAGAGTATTGAATTTGGACAACAAAAAATGTCATCGGTAATTTGCTGCGTGATGCTTATTTGATCGAATAGAAGTTTCGTAATGGTTAGGTTGTTTGGAATGCACTGATAAGCTGACACATTTCAGCAACTTTGAAAAAAATCTACTTTATATTGGAGTTGTGCCTGTTGTTCACACATGCATCTGGCCTCTCCTTGGCTAGAATGGTCGTACCTGATCTCACCCCCTCCTGCCTGCCTTCCAGGATATGTATTTCCATTGTTAGAGTGGCTACTCGACTATCTTGTCAATATAATTGATCATCTTTGTTTGCACCCAACCTAAGGGTAATAACCTTTGACCCCCTGAAGTCATTAGAAAGAAGGCCTACATGCTACATCTAGCCTATCTTTACAGTAGTCTATGACTGGTCTAGGCTACCTTTTAACCCACATAAATTAATACAATTGGGTGTTATTCTGCTGTAAAATCTGTACAATGATTCTTCTTCTCATTTACAATAACCACAGTACTGAAAATAAAGTAACATACCTCAGACACTTTACTCTCCGTGTTTTCCTTGTAAAATAAGTGAATGCGCATCCAATGATTAACACTAGGTCGTCCAGTCAACAACGAAGATAAGACTGATCCAACTAGCTTTTCTGTCCAGTTTTAAACCTCATCAATTATGATGTAACAATGTTATGAGTATTTTACGCACTGGTAAATGCACCCCCGACTCAACGCTTTGTTTAGGCCTACTCATTAAAAGTACTGCATTTTAATGGCAGTTCTGGGCGTGGTAGGCCCATGTTTTGGGCTTTTGACGCAAATGTTGAGTGCGATGCAAAACAACATAAAATGTGATACACTAAGTTACATACCATAACGTCGCAGTTGAGCTGGAACTATCGTCCCATAAGATCATTCGCGTTTTTGATTAAGGTCGCAGTATACCAGTATCTGTACGTTAGAGGTATCGTCGTCATCTCTAACGGGCAGGTATAGTTACATCCCTGCTCTGATTACTCCAGTAATTCAACCAGATATAAGGAGAACAGGCCAATAAACTATAACTGCACAGTCAATACCTATTACTGACAATCTATATTCACCCTAAAATCAATAGTCATACCCTATCATTAACATCGGTTCAATAAACTCTGCCCAGCCTATATAGAGGACTTCAATAAATAAGGGTGGTACATAAAAAACAAACTAAAGGACGTATTGCCCTCTTGTGGTTAGTAAAGGTAATGACATGATCCCAGTCTTCAAAAGTTACTGACACCAAACTCTCGCGAGGCTCGGTCCAGAAGTACTGCTATGAAATGAACACAATAGACTAATAGTCTGTTTTTATGGTTTAATGGACCTTTGAGGTTATTGACCCGTGGCCGAGTTTTTAATCAGACTATGGATAGTAAATCAAAAAATGTATTCGAATACTGGACATTGTTTCAAAGCATTGTTCCAAAGTAATTTTGCAAATTCAACCTGATCAAATAATCTGTATCAGAAGGAGGAAAAGAGGAATATACTATAATTTGTTTAGTTGATTCCCACCCACTAACCTGCTTTACAACATACACTATATATAAAAAAGTATCTGGACACACCTTGAAATTAGTGGATTCAGTTATTTTAGGCACACACGTTGGTGACTGGTGTCTAAGCACACAGCCATGCAATCTCCATAGACAAACATTGGCAGCAGAATGGCCTTACTAAAGAGCTCAGTGACTTTCAATGTGGCACCGTCATAGTATGCCACCTTTCCAACAAGTTAGTTAGTCAAATTTCTGCCATGCTAGAGCTGCCCCAGTCAACTGTAAGTGCTGTTATTGTGAAGTGGAAACGTCTAGGAGCAACAATGGCTCAGCCGCGAAGTGGTAGGCCACACAAGCTCACAGAACGGGACTGAAGCACGTAGAGCGTAAAAATTGTCTGTCCTTGGTTGCAACAATAACTCGTCAGGCGCTTCATGAAATGGGTTTCATGGCCGAGCAGCCACATACAAGCCTAATGTGCAATGCCAAGCGTCGGCTGGAGTGGTGTAAAGCTCGCCGCCATTGGCGTAATGAATCACGCTTCACCATCTGGCAGTCCGACGGACGAGTCAGGATTTGGCAGATGCTAGGCGAACGCTACCTGTCTGAATGCATAGTGCCAACTGTAACGTTTGGTGGAAGAGAATAATGGTCTGGGACTGTTTTTCATGGTTTGGTCTAGGCCCATTAGTTCCTGTGAAGGGAAATCTTAACGCTACAGCTTACAATTACATTCTAGACGATTCTGTGCTTCCAACTTTGTGGCAACAGTTTAGGGAATGCCCTTTCCTGTTTCAGCATGACAATGCCCCTGTGCACAAATCGAGGTCCATACAGAAATGGTTTGTCACGATCGGTGAGGAAGAACTTGACTGGCCTGCACAGAGCCATGACCTTAACCCCATTGAACACCTTTGGGATGAATTGGAACGCTGACTGCAGGCCAGGCCTAATTGCCCAACATCAGTGCCCGACCTCACTAATGCTCTTGTGGCTGAATGGAAGCAAGTCCACACAGCAATGTTCCAACATCTAGTGGAAAGCCTTCCCAGAAGAGTGGAGGCTGTTAATAGCAGCAAAGGGGGGACCAACTCCATATTAATGCCCATGATTTTGGAATGAGATGTTCGACGAGCAGGTGTCCACATACCTTTGGCCATGTAGTATACATTAGGCCTACATGTCATAAAGTATATGGCATACTGAAGGAGGCATACTTTCAGTGCCAGTTCTGTTTTGAAACCTTGTACGCCTACGCATGATGTCCATTTTGAAATCAACTACTTTGAAAAATCATGGATAAACATTCAAGAAATTCACAAAACGTTAAGAGTCTGATCGTATGTACTATGACGCATTTGTTGTTAATTATTGCCTCCTTTGATAATAAGAATTTGTGTTGTTAATTTCAGCAGAGTCTCACTCTCAGTGTAGGGGAGATGTATGTTGTGAAGAAGAAACATAACATTCTAGAATGGTTGTGGAGGAATGACATCAACTGTGAACCGGTATGTGGATCAAATTGTCAGATACCCCTGGATTTCTCCTCTCATGGCAGCAAAACGAACTGCATGAAATGTATTCAACTTAACAGTGTGAAACTGAATTAAATGTAGACAGTCACATGAGGAAGAGAGGTTTCCAAGTGTAAAGAACACAACCTTCATGATTGTTTGGAGTTCTTTGTTGATTATCTTTTCATATTGAAACAATCAGCACGTGTCACACATAGCACTGCTAGGTTCAGGAAGTGGACAAAGGGCTGCAGTGGCCATGCTCGGGTGTCTTCATCAGATGGGCATGGATGACTGCTGGACTGCCTCCTGTAAGTGTATGTGGTGTCTGGGTCCACCTGGTAAGCACAGCCAGATACCGTGTATTATCGTACAGTAAATATATACATTAGAACACAAGTAGAGAGCAAGTAGGTTCATGGAAAGAAATCTTAAATATGTAATTAGCAGTAAGGAAAATGCATTGATTTTGATAGCACGTTATAACCCAAGATTCTCATTGTGTATTGCACTTACACACTCACACACACACACACACACACAACACACACACACAATGCACACACACACAGGAGCATGTCTTCCCTGTTCAAAGAAGCTGCCTGGCGTCCAGACAAAATTATTGAGACCATAAAGGGACCCAGTGTGGGCTTTGGAGAGGTCCAGGGTTAGTTAACCGACAGAGTGGAGGTGGAGGGCTTTCTCTCTCACAGACATCTGGGGTGTCTTCACAGCAGCCGGGGTCATGAAAGAGGTCAGCACCATAGACGAGCAGTAAAATCACATTTCAAAAACATAAAAATCCACCTTATGGAACAGCGGGGACGGTGAAGAGACACACACAGGCACAGACACACTCATACACACACACACACGATAACGTGCGCACTATATACACACACATGGATTTTGGATTGTAGATACAGTGAGGGAAAAAAGTATTTGATCCCCTGCTGATTTTGTATGTTTGCCCACTGACAAAGAAATTATCAGTCTATAATTTTAATGGTAGGTTTATTTGAACAGTGAGACAGAATAACAACAACAAAAATCCTGAAAAACGCATATCAAAAATGTTATAAATTGATTTGCATTTTAATGAGGGAAATAAGTAAACTATTGCAGCATAAATACCGGAGGCTGAGACAGGAGGGGTCGGGAGACACTGTGGCCCCATCAGACGATACCCCCGGACAGGGTAGTGTCAAATCTTTTGTCTTGCCCATTCACCCTCTGAATGGCACACATACACAATCCATGTCTCAAATGTCTAAAGGCTTAAAAATCCTTCTTTAACCTGTCTCCTCCCCTTCATCTACACTGGTTGAAGTGGATTTAACAAGTGACATCAATAACGGAACATAACTTTCACCTGGATTCACCTGTCATGGAAAGAGCAGGTATTCCTAAAGTTTTGTTCACTCAGTGTATATCTACTGTATGTCTACTGTACAGAGGTCTACCATGTAAGTAAGTGTATGTTTCCTCACTCTTAGCAATAGGGTCATTGTTTGAGACGACTCAAGGAGGTCTTCATGGACACCCCCTGTCTAGGGAGCATTTGTGAGTTTGGGGAAATGGTTGAGAAGAAAATAAGAAATGGACCTGGTCAAACTGCAAGGTAAGGTTTCCACTTATTGCAGGATAAGGTACAGTATCTGTCAATGGGGCTAGTGTTTATCTTACCTAGTTAAATGTAAAAATGTTAAATAACATTTTGTAAATGTTTACATTATATACATATAGACAAGTGGTGAGCACCAATATCGATACATTATTTTCTTTTTTTCTTTTTATGTAACCTTCATTTAACCAGGTAGGCTAGTTGAGAACAAGTTCTCATTTGCAACTGCGACCTGGCCAAGATAAAGCGTAGCAATTCGACACATACAACAACACAGAGTTATACATGGAATAAACAAAACATACAGTCAATAATACAGTAGAACAAAAGAAAACAAAAAGTCTATATACAGTGAGTGCAAATGAGGTAAGTTAAGGCAATAAATGGCCATGGTGGAGAAGTAATTACAATATAGCAATTAAACACTGGAATGGTAGATGTGCAGAAGATGAATGTGCAAGTAGAGATACTGGGGTGCAAAGGGGCAAGATAAATAAATAAATACAGTATGGGGATGAGGTAGGTAGATAGATGGGCTGTTTAAAGATGGGCTATGTACAGGTGCAGTGATCTGTGAGCTGCTCTGACAGCTGGTGCTTAAAGCTAGTAAGGGAGATATGAGTCTCCAGCTTCAGAGATTTTTGCCATTCGTTCCAGTCATTGGCAGCAGAGAACTGGAAGGAAAGGCGGCCAAAGGAGGAATTGGCTTTGGGGGTGACCAGATGAAAAGGAGATCACAACTGACTGGATTAAAGGTATTACTCTGTGCTCTTAGATTGGTACAGAGGGAGAGAAGAAATTTGAATAAATAAAAGAAGAAAAATAATAAATATTATGTCATCTGGAACAAAAATAATTTGGAATATATTTATCCCAGCGCTATCCCGTGTCCCCCAGAACTTGGAGACAAAGAATGGCACTGTATCTGGTTCTGTATCCAGTCACAACTATGATTGTTTGTGATGCTGCTGATGATGACAATGATGATAAGATAGATTGGTCATACTTGTTGTACTAGTGGTATTTGTGAGAGTAGCATTACTATAGGTATATTCCATCTGTCTACTTTGCAGACAAACCAAAATAAACCAAGACACAGTTTACACTGGAGCCAGGGATCTTGAAAACGAACTGGTGAAGTGTTTGGAGATGTGGTGTTCAGGGCAGTGGACATATTTGAGGCAAATCTACCCTTAATTTCCCACTTAGAAATCTCCTTTGATGTATTATACTATATTTCTATCCAAATGTGACACCCGCGGCCTAGATAGTTCTGCCACATTCAAGTCTGCGTCCGAAATGGCACAGTATTCCCCTATGTAGTGCACTACTTTTGAACAGAGGCCCTGGTCTCGGTCTAAAGTAAAGCACTATAGGGAGTGGGGTGCCATTTGGGACGCACATTAATACCTTCTTTACCCACAGATTGTGATGCACTCCAGGGACTATTAAAAAAAGATGGCAAATCCTTTCCCCAAAATAGGCGACAGTGTGACAAAGGAAAAATACCATCCAAAGGACTGCTACGTGTTTGAGGGCAACCGAGTGACCCCACCATCATATACATGCCCCTCTTCAATATGCAGAATTGTAAAGGTATTTCATCTCATTCTATGCTTTCCTTCTCTTTGTATCCTTGGTTGCTTGATGTGTCTGATCCTGATGTTTCTTATCCTGTCTCTAGGTGAGGAGGAAATAAAGAAGGAGATGGTTGAGTACTCCACATTTGTACTGTCTTACATTGTAGGGAAGATGTATCACCTTCTAGAAAAGGCATCTGCAAACATGAAAAACAATAAGGGGAAATCCTCAGGGAGATTGAGAAGGCTATCAAGCGCAGGCAAGAAAATATAATAAGAGAATTTCATATGTAACAATGAAATGGCTATTGAATTACTAGCCTGCAGTTAGAATATTAGTATTGACATTAGTGGCAACATGAGCAACATGAGTTCCCATAGGAACCCATAATTGCCAGTGGCCCCAAACTCCAGTCTGTCAAACAGCATAGGCCTCCCCCTTAGTCCAACACCTGATCCAGGGGAAAGCTGACTACCAGTTATAGGGTCCCAACAATAATTGTTTTCTCAACTCAATTATATCCAAACCCTATACGTGTTGCTGTGGGACTATGTACAGTATAGTCTACAATGGGTGGAATACCTCCATGTTTGTATATCGGCTAACATTTTTCCTGAAGATGTACTAGCTAAGTACAACCACCAGATGTCTCTAAGTGTTCACATTATCCATTAATTTGCATTGAACTTGTATTTTCTAGCTGTGGGAAATTATGAAATGTATCTACATTTTTCCCAATATTATGTGCTAGGTAGGGGTTAAGTTATATTGCTGTATTGTGTAGGCCTGTCATGGTTTGTGGGTATCATAAGCACAGATTTAATAACACAAATTAAAACTTGTAGCCTTATAAATATGGCCATTGGGCAATGCATTACAAACTGTCAAAACGTAGGCTAAATGCCCTCCCTGTTACGATGCATTACTACATGAATTAATAAAAGTAAAGAATACAGATTCAGAGTAGCCTATCTATTGACTGATCATCATTCTTTTTTCACACCTTGCTGGCATGTCACTGTCTCATGGCAACACGGTCTCAGAGCATTTCGTATTATTCTATACGTAAATCCAAGATACAACATTCTGTACGTAAATCCAAGACACAATAGTATGATATGTTTCCTTTCGTATGGTTTGCATTCATTTGTGGATGTCCATCATACATTTTGTATGATATGTTACAAATTACAATTTGTATGATATGTTACGAATTGCAATTCGTACAATATGTTACGAATAGCAATTCATACAATAAGATATTATGAAGTAGCTAAACATATGATATGTTACGAATTCCAATTTGTTGTGGCTAGCTCTAGGGGTTAGGGTAAAGGTTAGGGTTAAACCTCTCTGGGACATGTGGGACGCTACACACTATTCAACAGCCAGTGAAATAGCAGGGCGGCAAATTCAAAACAACAAAAATCTCATAATTCAAATTTCTCAAAAATACAACTATTATATCCCATTTTAAAGATACACTTCTCATTATCAAACCACATTGTCCGATTTCAAAAAGGCTTTAAGGCGAAAGCATAACATTAGATTATGTTAGGACAGCGCCTAAACAAGAAAAACCACACAGCCATTTTTCAAGCAAGGAGAGGCGTCACAAAAACCAGAAATACAGCTAAAATGAATCACTAACCTTTGATGATCTTCATCAGATGACACTTGTTCGATAAAGTTCATATTTATATCCATAAACCCCATTTTACATTGGCGTGTGATGTTCAGAAAATGTATTGCCTCCAAAACTACCGGTGAATGAGCACATCAATTTACAAAAATACTCATCATAAACGTTGATAAAATTTACAACAGTTATTGAAAGAATTGTAGATACACTTCTCCTTAAAGATTTCAAAATAGCTTTACAGCGAAAGCACATTGTTCAATATTCTGAGTACAGAGCTCAGCCATCAAAGCAAGCTATACAGTTACCCGCCAAGTTCTGGAGTCAACAACACTCAGAATTAGTATTATAAATCTTCACTTACCTTTGCTGATCTTCGTCAGAATGCACTCCCAGGACTCCCACTTCCACAAGAAATGTTAGTTTTGTCCAAATACCTCCGTTTTGTTCGCGCGTTCAGATCACTAATCCAAAGGCATAATGCGCGAGTGCAAAGCCTGAGATGAAAAGTCAAATAGTTCCATTACAATTCGTAGAAACATGTCAAACGATGTTTACAATCAAACCTTAGGGTCTTTTTAACATAAATCTTTGATAATATTCCAACCGGACAATAGCGTATTCATTACAGAGAAAAAAGAAGGAACGGTAGGCCTGCCTGCCTGCGCAGTCCCAGGCTTGAGACAGCTCTTATTCTCTCCCCAGTAACAGTAGAAGCATGAAACAAGGTTCTAAAGACTGTTGACATCTAGTGGAAGCCTTAGGAAGTGCAAAATGACCCCACAGACGCTGTAGTTTGGAAAGGCAATCAGTTGAAAAACTACAAACCACTTCCTGGTTGGATTTTTTCTCAGGTTTTTGCCTGCCATATGAGTTGTTTTATACTCACAGACATCATTCAAACAGTTTTAGAAACTTCAGAGTGTTTTATATCCAAATCTACTAATACGCATATTCTACCTTCTGGGCCTGAGTAGCAGGCAGTTTAATTTGGGCACGTTATTCATCTGAATTTCCGAATACTGCCCCCTGTCACCATGAAGTTTAAGGGAAGTATTAGCAAAAAGGGTTAAGGTTAGGGGAAGGGTTAGCTAACATGCTAAGTAGTTGCAATGGTGTGTAGTCATGGTTGCCAAGGAAAGCCAGGTTTCCCAAAATATTTGACCAATAAAAAATAACAAATATAAAATAATGTCTAGTTAGTCTCTGTATTTTCATAATCTCACGGGAGAAATCATCCAAGCCCATGTATCTGATTCTGTCTGGAACAAATGAGTATGACATGTTGCCGCCGTAGCATTTGATTGATTGATGCCAACAAGCATTTGGCCTCCCTTGATAAAAAAGTTATAAAATAATTAGCCAATTAGCATTGAGCTGAGCTAAACTGTGGGTTATCCTGGCACAGCAAAACACCCCCCATGGGAGGCCCATTTGGATTTGGCTTCACACCAATCAAGTCACATCCTAAGCAAAACATCATCATTGTCAGAAAAACATGTCTGTTTTTGGTCTGCTTGTGTTGATGTCCTGCAGTAGCTATCTTGCTAAATTGGCCCTTTCCTAAGCCGTGAATGGAGATGGGGATTTGGACTTGTGGTTTTGACTTAATTCTCTGTACAGGCCAATGATTATGACAGCGATTCTGCTCTAACGAATTTTTTAAATTTTATTTAACCTTTATTTAACCAGGAAGGGCTCAATGAGATTTGAAATCTCTTTTTTAAGAGCGTCCTGGCCAAGGTAGACAGCACTAAGTCATTACACAATTACAGATAGACAACATGAAAAACTACAAGTAATCTAGTAAAAAAACACAAATTCATATATTGAGACGATTGAAGTTCAATATGTAGCCTAGATGTAGCCTAGTAGGCTCACGTTAACTAGCTGGTTCATTGTTGACCATGCGAGGAAGTTAGACTAGCAAGCACTTTAGCTAGGTAGCCAATGACAACAAAAATTAAAAGCGTACTACTGTATGACAGAGCCATAGACCGTTTTGCCAACATGAAAGAGAAGAGGATGGCATTTGCGTTCAACTATACAAGTAGGGTGAAGTCCAATTTTTTATTTTTTATTTTACTTGAGCACACACACAGACACAAATCGGTACCATGGACAGCCATATGATATTTAGCAACATTGATTAGGCTAAATTGTTTTTGGTTTCTTTAAGTTTGTTTTCAGTGAATTAAACTAAGCATATATAGCCTTGTTGATTTGATGATGTTTAAATTGAAATGGTGCTTGATGTAACTCTGTGGTTTTAAATCAGTAGTTGTTTAGTAAACTGTTGAAAACATCAACATGCTTGACCATGCTGCAGGTCATATAACTGCTTGTTACATGCAATATGCTTTGTGGACTTCATTAGACAGATGTTGCTCTCTGGTTTTGTGACGAAACAAACATATGTGTATTTGAATTTACTTCACCACTGTGTGGCTGTTGCATTTTTGTTTTCACTGCCTTATTGTATATCACGGTGGCGTATGAACGAATAGCTTATAAAGCAAATAACGCATTTATCACAACATAGGTTGTAATATGGCTTTTTTTACTGCCTTGGCTTCCTCAGTGATATTACCCATGCACCGCTACTGAGTAGTTGCAAAGTACCTAAAAATAAGTAAGTAGTTGCAAAGTTGCTAATTAGCTCAAATGCAAAAGCTGTCTGTGATAAGATTTGACCATGTAACCTTTGAATTGCTAGACTTTCGCGTTATGTCACTCATCCACCATGACCAACCAACCACTTTCCTTTCGTTTTTGCCTTGAGTAACCTACTATCTTACGTAAGCATACCTAACATAAAGTATTAGACTAATTTGAGTGTCCCTTACTTACGTTTACTATGCTACGTCTAGTCCACGAGACCAGTCTGCCCATGGTGATGGTCTGCGGCACGCAGTGACAAGTTGAGTCCACTCAAAGATAGCCAGTCATGTAGCTTCAGTTCGTACACGGTCTTCAAACACATTCAATGGCGAAGCGAACGACGGCATCGTGTCGTAATTATAGAATATATATTTTTTATGGCTCACATTACGTGTTTTGAGCGTTCGTGGTTTTTGACGCGCGTTCTTTTGGCATACCATTTTGGCAGAGCGCGCACCACTCTGAATGTGACACCTTGGATAGTTGACGGTTTGGGGAAAATGCCTCATCAAAGTTTGTCATCGTTAAGAACTCAAACTTTACAATTAATATATTTAAGCTTTTGCAAAATTAACTTGGAATGAATGAAGAATGCATATCGTTTGGGAAATATTTTTGATTTTTCAAGCATATTTCATCTGTACATCAGGTAAGCCTGGAATCCTGCGGTTATTCAATGGAATACATGAGATGAAGTGATGAGCTCAACTTCAGGGCTTGAACAAACCCCAGAATATTGTGACACATTTAAATGTATTTGGATAAGGAAATACAGAATAGTCTTCTGTTGGCGATACGGTTGCAACTGTAAACCGTGCAATGTAGGGCACGGGTGTTGCAGCTGTCTACCAATAATTGTTTCAGTGTAGGTTTAAGCATGACAAGTCTTTAAAGGTCACTAAAGAAAATATTTATTCCACTTGCGCGTGAGTTGGCAACACAATTACTGTAATCGTTGATTATCTAGCCATTCTCGTGAATCTTAGTCATAATATTATATAATAGGCTATTTGTGTTTAGGATTATAGATTTTTGTCCCGCCCCCAATTTGGTACAAATGAGAGAACATTTTACAAAATCTCTTTGCGCCTCTCAAATTTGTAATGCTGAGATTAGATTCAACATTAGGCGTGTTCCACATACAGATGCTCTTTACATGTTGCATGGATATCATTATTACCCACATCTTACATCATCGCAAACACATAGAATATCTTGTCTGCATCCTAGGAGGCCTCTGTCCCAAAATAAGCTATGACAGAGACTCATTTGTCAATTGATGAAACTTTTCAAGTATGTTTAACTTCTGTTCTTATTTACATCTGCCAGACAGCAATAAATTGTATCTTATGCTCTTACCCTCATGACCGCTGACATGATGTTTAGTGGGAAGAACAGCTGACCGTGTATATGATCCAGAAGTTCAGAGGGCAAGTGATGTACCACAAAACCCTGGGCCTGGGATAGAGGCAGTAGAAAACTCACATAAACAGTGTTTCAGTATTCTCTCCCTTCGAGACTTGTCCATTCGCACAGAGCACCATCTGCAAACCAGTGCCCTAGAAACCCCCGGAATGATCCCATTGCTGCCTGCCACCAATGTAGCAAGAGAGTAAGAGAGAGGAAAACTGACAGGAGGCACAATCCTCAGATCCTGTGTGGTGCAGAGGCAGGTGCTCTACCACCTGTACCACAACAACTTGGCCTCGAGGCAATTCATAGGGTTTGGGATCTAAATTTGTTTCCCTCCATTAAGTATGATATGTTATGTTATGAATGGAATAGCTGTTGTACAATATCATATGAATTGGAGGACGTGTAGTATCACGTCTTACCCGGCCGAACAATATCATATGAATTGGAGGACGTGTAGTATCACATGTCTTACCCGGCCGAACAATATCATATGAATTGGAGGACGTGTAGTATCACATGTCTTACCCGGCCGAACAATATCATATGAATTGGAGGAGGTGTAGTATCACGTCTTACCCGGCCGAACAATATCATATGAATTGGATGATGAAATGTATAATGCATCTTGGAGGACGTATTGGGTGGCAGGTTGGGCCAGTCACTGAAAGGTTGCTGGATCAAATCCCTGAGCTGACAAGGTAAAAATCTGTTGTTCTGCCCCTGAACAAGGCAGTTAACCCACTGTTCCCCGGTAGGCCGTCATTGTAAATAAGAATTTGTTCTTAACTGACTTGCCTATTTAAATAAAGGTTTAAAAAAGGAAGTACTATACATCTTGCTCCGATTCCAGGCTGCTTGTTCTTTTGTTAGCATTTGTAGTAAGGACAAAGGTTAGTAGAATTAGGTTGAGGTTAGGGAACATGTTAGCTTAAATGCTACAGTTGTCCCCGACCCAACTCGAACACGCAACCTTTGGTTGCTTTATTAGAATTATTTTTTCAGATTTTTCAGGGGGTGCTGCAGTACCCTCAGCACCCCTAATCAAAATCAAATCACATTTTATTGGTCACATACACATGGTTAGTAGATGTTATTGTGAGTGTAGTGAAATGCTTGTGCTTCTACTTCCCTTGGCAATGCACCAACCTCCCTACTTTTCATTTCTGTCTTATTAACCAGACCATTATTCTATTTGTACCGTAACGTAACATCTCCTATTAAATGGAGGTACCCACTAGAACATTCTAAACCTCTCTTTAATGTGGTCAGGCTGACCACAAAAGCCAGGGCCTCAATTCAGTTTTTATCTCTAATCTCTCTCATTGTCTCTTTAAAGGTAATATTAGACTTAAGAAGAAGTGAAAGTTAATAGTGTTCTAACAAGTGAGTTGTTGATCATTTTCAGCGACATGATGGTTACTGTGGTTTTGTTTTTTTCCTACTGCAGCACAGCTAATTTCACCAAAGATTCATGACGGTTGGTGGGCGTACAAAGATGCTGTCCAAGGGAGCTTTGTTCCAGGTAATTATTTTAGATGTTGAACAAACACTGACATCACATGAACTCAAAGCCTTGGTGTCCCATGGTCCACTATTAAATACAGAGATGGTCCAATCAGTTTTCCACATTGATTCAATGTCATCACATTGAATTATTTTTCTTGAAATGACATGGAAACAATGTTGATTCAACCAGTTTTTGTCCAGTGGGTTGTTTTGTAACAGAAAGCCAGACCAAACATTCCTCTCTGTTTTGGGAAGGGAACATTTCTTGTATACCAGGAGGGTTCGCTTGTTACCAACTTTCTTGCTCTTGGGCAGTATTATTGACATGGGCTGGCTTCTTCCTCCGCTCTCTGTCTCTGCAGCAGGAGCTTCAGGTTCACTACTGTTCTGACTGCAGGTCTTATGAAATTTTTATCACAGCCCTCTCTCCATCTTCCTCCCTCCCTGTGCTTCTTTACTCCATAATCAAGGGGAGCACAGACATACAAGTATACAGAAGAAGAATGGCAGCACAATGAATAAAATAGAGGTCTCAGACCTTTTCAATGAGGAAGGATCGAATGACCAATATAACTGTGTAGCAAGTGTTGTCTGGTAACATTTCAGTAATACAACATAAGCCCAAATTCTGGCGACATTTCTTATTTGAGGCTGTTATTCGTTAAAAGGTACATTATGTGACTGTGTACCTGGCTCCACGAGGGGGCTAAAGGGGGCTGAGCCCCCCTCAGTTTTAGTTTTATAAAGAGCAAAAAAATCTGTATCTTCGCTGTCAGCACAATGGACAGGGCGCGCCACTGTGTGTGTAGGGGGGCTATGGAAAGCCACTGGGGTAGTTAGATATGACTCCTTTGAGTTTCCATAAAAAGCGGGGGAAAAAATGCATCTCATCTCTGTGGTAGGCTATGTGAATAACGTGATGCGCCTCGGCATGCAATGTTTGATTTTGATTTATAAGGGCGGGGTCAAGTTTACCAGTTTAAGTGTTGGAGGCCCAATTGTCTCCTTCCTGCTCCTCTGCTCTTCCTATGAGGGGGGTGCTCTGCAGGAGTGTCTGCCCTGTGATTGGGTGTGTGAGGTTTTCATCCCGACATTGACTGACACTGAATTGATGATGACCTAGCTCTCTCCGGAGCCTGGAGAGGGTGACAGGGTGTACTCTGACCCTTTCCCTGGGCTTGGAGAGAAAAGGACTGTACCGCAATTTTTTTCCTGGGAGTGGCACGGAAGTTGTCACTGCTGGGGAGTCTGGAGACAACCCCAGTATCCACTGTCCATCGTTCAGGAGAGAATTCTCCCTTACCTGCTAGAAAAAAAAGGCCCATGTGGGGAAGTTTGTACCCCTGCATTGCCAAAAGGTTATTGGACAGTGTTTAGGGCCTGGGCAAAGTGTTCATCTGCCTTGGGGCAACTGCTATGATGGTCCTTTATTTGCTCTGTTGGTCAATGTGTCTTGTACCCAGTGCTCGTTTACATATAAATATAAATATCACAGTCATCTTTGAAACCCCAGTGCTGTGTAAAATAAATCCAACTCATTTGCATCTCTACCTGCCTGCCTCCTGCTGAATATGTGTCCTTATGACTGCTAGAAGGCCCCTATTTTACACTGATACAGCGTAGCGGAGATAGATTACAAATTCCGCGCCAACCTGTCACTTCAAAAGCACTCAATGATCTCGGAGTCTCTGCATTTGAACTTTGTTTATTTTGGTATAGCGTGATAGGCAGAATTCAATATAATTCCAATGCAAGAACACCCCAAAATGTAGCCCCCTCACCGATTTCCACTGCCCCCTTAGTCACTTTATTCTGGTGCCGGTTCTGCTCTGGATGACTACATAATGATGTTTGTTTCCAACATTAGCGCTGTTTTCCTAAAGAAGTTAAATCCGCTTTGTGTTTTGTTTCCTTTGCCACAATACTAACGAGTACCGCGATACTGGTATCATCCCACCCCAATTGTCAATGTGGGCCTCAAGGAATGGTGCAAATTTGGATGAGCCAATGGGCTCTTATAAGGATATGTGACACCAGCAGAAACTGCTGCCTCGAGGGCCAGCGCTGTTCTCAACTGCTCCATGTGTAACTCTGTCATTGGATTACCTTAGGAGAAAGGCCTATTTATTAGCTATGACAGATAAGCACAGCAGGTGACAAAGAGGCCTTTGGAAGTCTTTTGTAGAAGGTTGTGGGATGCTCCCTGACCTTTTACTTTATGTCTGCTGCTAGTGTATCAGTGTGTGGACTCAGGGGGTGAGCCCTTTCAGCCTCTCAGCCTAGCAACAGGGAAGCTTCCTGTCTATCACCACAGAGACCTTTACACAGGAGAACAGACATCCACATACAGTCAACTGCAAGTGACAGTGACTCTGTGTATGTGCTGTGTGTCATATGGGTGGAAGCCAAGTTGGTGGGATGTTTTTGCTATTGTACATTCATTTGCCTCAAGCCCTTTTTGATGAAAACGGGAAACTCTACAGCTAGAATGTACATTTGTAGCCATCCAATTAAAGACTTTACTTTTTGAAATAGAAAGGAAATCGAATTGATCTAAACAGGCTCAAGAAGAGTGCAATTATGCCTTGGCCCATTAACTTTTTGATACAGATTTAAATTCAACTGAACCTTTTGTCAGAAACAAAGGTATCACCTTCCTTCTGTATATTCTTACAGGAGCATAACTCTGTATTATTATTTGTATGTGCTGCAGTCCTGGAAAGTAGGTCACCAAGTTAGTGATCACAGCCAGCTATCTCTCTCTCTCCCTCTCTCCCTCTCTCTCACACACACACATACACAGATGCCCTTGCAAAGACTGATGGGCAAAAAAGAAGTGCGGAAGGAAGAAACAGAATCCCTCCCACGCAAAGAGTTCTGGGGGAATTTAAATGGAATGGGAAGAGGCTAGAATAGAATTATGATTACTATGCTCTCAATAATCTTCTAATGGTATTAAAAGGCCATATTCACAGGACACTTTACATTTTCACGCTCACTCAGAGCTATAATAATGTTAAGCCCTTCTTCCTCCTTTTCCCACTCACCGACTAATGTGATGAACATACATATGTTCTAGCATATTGCTGCTGTATTTCTACCTGCAGGTATGGCGGCATGGAGGATGAGCGGATAGGTTTGGTATTGGAGCAACACTAGCTACAACATTGTCCTCAAAGCTAAAACATTGTATGAAGGTGCTAGATTATGGCTGACATTTAAGACTGTTAACAACCAAATCATTTATAGGCAAGCCAGCCAAGTAATTTACAGCTGTGATAAAGGAAGATTCTCAAAGGAAAGGTCAGAAAAGCAGTGGCTTATTCCTCCTTGCCATGTCAAAGTAAGATTTGATTTGTTTGAGGGCTGAGCAAAATAACCTCCTACAGCAGATGGTGTTAAATCCTCTATGATGATAAGAAGGTCTAGACCTAGGAATATTATCCTGTCAAACCAGAAGCTTGTCAGTAACCAGGTTTACATTAAACCTTTTCCATCGGTAGAGTAGAAAATGTGATGGAAACCCATCTAACTTGTATTTTTTTATTCAGTACATGGAAATGTATTTTTATGTGCATTACATCATCACACACAGCCTTTTATCCTCAAACAAGTCTGTTACTTGATGGAAACATTTCTGGTAAGAAAATGTGTATGTTGTTTTTTTGCAGATTTTAGAATATTCGCATGAAAATCTGTCACCAACTGGATGGAAACCTGGCTAGTTGTTCTACATTGACAGGCTCCTCCTTTGGAATTGGTATTACTACCTGCCCACCAATACCCAAAACACCCGCCTGCCTTTTAAATAAATTGCTCCATGGAATTACCCCTTGGCTTACAGCACCCTTTTAAGCACTGTTTATTGAAGAACAATTCTCCCTTCATCATTACTCTCTGATTGTCTCACACTCCATAGCCTATAGTTTTCATGAGTCGGTTGTCTGAGTGTGAAAAGGTCTACCGTGTCCTAGTATTAGGGAAACAATATTGCAGTTGCAACACAGTTTTTTGAACTAATTGTAGTTCCATCTGTAGTTCTCTCACGTCCCAAGACATCTGCTCTCTGATGTTAACTGCATGATGGATCATCAGCTATTCCTCCACTCTAATTATATCCACAGGACCTGAGGAAGGCATTACCCTGGAGTCAGGAGTGTCTCTGCACAGTCCAGCAGGTTCAATAGACGGCAACCTGTCCCAATTTTGTCTTCTTTGTTTATGCTTCTTCTAAAATTGGAAATGTAATCCCTACGATCTGAGGGGAGGATTTCCCTGGTCATTTTGATATAAAATCAGAGTGAATTGTGATTGCTGTGAATTGGCCAGTCCTCAGTCCTAGTGGTCTCTCCAGACCCATTGACATTTATGTTCTCATTTTAGTTTGTTCTCTGTAACGTTATGTTTATATCCTGACTATTTTGCTCTGGAAAAAACCTCTAGACTTCAATTAGCTGCATATCCCAACACGTGTTGTGAAGTCTCCCTAGAGGTAGTTGTACTGTAGGGTCTGGTTTTCAGCTCTTGGCTGGGACATACTGCATTGCACCTTCTGCATGCACCTGCTACCTGATCCAATAATATACCTGTACTGGAATAGAGATCATGATCACTATGCAGCATGGGTAAAGGGGGTGAGAGTTCATACGTGAGGGTTTAGACATATTTATACTTTTCTAGCTGAGTTTTCTAATGGAAATTGTTGTCTTTCCTGCTCAGCCTCAGTAATGTCCAGGTGCATCTCTAAGCACCTTTCGCTGCCAAAACAATAACGTTGGTTTGAATCTGCCCTATGAAGCATCCTTAACAATGAATGCCTCGTCATTTATTTCGATGTTTTTATCACTCTTGCTCCACCAAATCAACAATCAATTAAAGTGGTTAAAGTTAATACAACAGTTAGATTGCCATGAGTTGAGTGTAATGCTATCTTTTTTTTCCTTTGAGCATGGTTCTCAGTTTGACATATGCTCTCTTTCCTGCGACTGTTGTGCTTACCAAATGTCACTGAGTGGGATTACAACACAGTTACATCATTATTTTAGGACACAAAGGCTTTCATATACTGTATGTCACATTACCTCATTTTTTGACAAAAGTAATAATTGTTGCCAAAATACTGCCTTCGAAACTATCAACAACAGTGTACATTTTTCCCTGGATCAGTTCGTTAAAACAATGAAATTTTAGTTAAAAATGCCTAGGCTTCATTTTGTGATCATTTTACTAAACATTGTGTTTTTTTTGGTAAACACTATATTGAACCCACTACACGTGCAGCTACAACTGGTAAACAATGTGGTGGCTCAGAAAGCAGGAAGATATGCAACATGAGCTTTGTTGACATTCAGAAATTCCAACATCATTCCAGATCCTCATCTACTGTATTTCATTATTATGTATTAAGAGTAGTTTGGCCAAGATCAGCATGTAATATAGGTCACTGATCATCTTAGGGTGGCTAATCCATTGCTTATTTGCTAGTTGAATCTTTATTCAGATTATTTTGAGATTTAGCTACTTAGCAGATTCACTAGCGGATTCACTAGCTGATTCTTAATTCTGAAATTGACTCCTAGTCATGATTTCCTCTTATTGTAGAAACATCTATAAGGGGTTGTGGCACTGATCTGATAGTCCTTAACCACCATTGGGCTTTGCCCATCAAGGCATGCCCCTTGCCCATGAATTAAGAGCAATGAAAAAGTACTAGTTGTCCCAGGAGTCTCTGTCCGGCAGTTCAGATGAGTATCAGCCTCTAATCCCTATGCTAAGGGAGAGAACGTAATAGTCCTGAACCCTCATCTGTTTCACAGCTGGGCGGCCCACTCCATTCAAGCCGGCCCACGTGATGTAATCACGGCTGGGTGATGTCACACGTGTCAGAAAGGGGTAGTGATGGCACTCTTGAGGCCTGCCACATCTGTCACAGCTGCCCTGCTCCTGTGCCACTGCCAGGCTCTGAGCCACACTAAGAGGAGAGGAGGGGTTCTCCCCAGTCCCTTCTGTCATGTGCAAGTAACGAGGGACGGATAACTAAGATTATTTCAGCTGATCTTAAATCAGATTCTGGAAGCATTTAAACTGATTCTGATATAGAGGGATTCTATCTAAATCCCTAGTAGGATCTACATACATACATACATACATACATACATACATACATACATACATACATACATACATACATACATACATACATACATACATACATACATACATACATACATACATACATACATACATACATACATACATACATACATACATACATACATACTCAACTTTGGCATTACTCACGTGCCCTTCTCTCAAAATGGCTCTTCCTAGTACTGTACAATCATAATATGGAATGTTGTGCTGATGGCATACTCCATACTTTAACTGCTGCTGTTTTGGTTACAGTAAGGCAAGGACTTTAAAGGGATATCTTTACTTCATTTCCTTACTCCGTGTTTCCTCCTCAGTGGTTCCTGTCAAAGTCTTTATAGTCCAAGCGCTGTTTAAGAACTTACTCATCTCACACATCAACGTGATATTAGACATTAGACATGATAAAGGAAATTGAACTGTGCTTGTTGTCTACAGTACCATCCTTCTGGGGGCTAGTGAATTCCGCCTGGAGCCTGTGTGCCATGGGAAAGAGGCAGTCGCCGGTCAACGTCGAGACCAGTCACATGATCTTTGACCCCTTCCTCACCCCTCTACGTCTCAACACAGGTGGACGCAGCAAGGTAAGGAGATTGTGGAAAGCCTGATCTTGAACTCCCAGATGACTCTTGAGCTTGTAGATGTGAAGGGCATCAGGACTTAAACTTCAGGAGACGTTGATCATCTGGAGGCTATTATTGGATTCCAGTTGTGTGTGTTCATATTATATTTTCAATGCGTAATAAGGACTAGTATGCTCAGCCATCATCAAAACGAGGTGTAGGTGGGAAAAATTCTGTTTACAGAATAAGCGTTTGTAGATTTATAGTATGAAGTAACATCAAATTTTAAAATCTTCTCTCAGAATTCTTTCGACTACACTGACAGGGTGAAGTTTCTAAATGCCACTAGCCACATCCCCGCTATCTGGCCCCATGGCTCTCCTTTAGTTGTACATCATGCTCTGCTTTCACAGTTGCCTTCTGAATCTCTCCCATCCCGATCCCATCAAATGACCCATATAGCAGATAGTATTTATTGTAGGATTTCACTAACATTATCAAAGGGTGTTGGCAGGATGCCCCAAGCTCAAGCTGCAAGCTGGGGACAAGGGGGCATGACCATCGTTCACCACAGGGCTAAAGGTCCACTAGGGAATAGGGGAAATCACTAATCATGTAAAATGAGAACGACAACAGAATTACACTCAGTACTGTAGTTCAAATGTGGACAATTTAACTATTACCGAGCCTATTTGATGCAATTACATTTTATTGATGTATCTTTTGGTTCTTAGCGGTGTTGTGTAAGAATGAAAATTGACTTACTGTAAGGTATGTGGTGGCCATTTTTCAGAGGACAAAAACCTTTGATTAAGATAGTCCACCTCCCCCCACCCCCTCCCCCAGCATTTGGTTCCCATGAATAGTACGCTCATTTTGTTACCACAAGGAGTCAGGAAGGATTGGCAAAGAGCAGTACATGGAAGAGAGGGTTAAATTCTCTTTGTAAGTCTTGTTTTATGATTAATGCTAGTGTGCATCTGCTGAGCGAGAGCGCAGAGAGCTGGGCCATCTGTGCTGGCGTGTGTCTGTGGGAGGACTGTGGGAGAGGGGATAAATGAAGTTAGCCAGGATGTTTTTACATTCGCCACAGCTCGTCTACTCGATACTCCCAGATATATGTCCATCAACAGATGGACATGTTTACTCTCCCAGTTAATTGCCTCTTTTCCTGCAGCTATTTATTGAGATGTATACACTATTTTAGTTTTAAATATTGTCATGTGCCATTTACACACTACATACAAACAAACTCAGCTCACACACAAGTAGAAATATATGTTATTCCTGATTAACATTGAGCTTTGATTTATAGCTTGATGAAAGGCGGTTGCTTGAAAAAGGTGGTTGTGTAAATGAATTTCCATCTTGTTATTAAGCACTTGGGATGTTAGACCTTGAGGAGGAGTCTTACTTTACCACAGAAAACTTCAGATGGAGATTGATGCTCAGGTGAAGGGGATGCTGAGATTCTGAGGAACCTGTTTTGTAAAGACATTTAACTGTTAGAGAAAGTGTGAAATAGACTTGTTATGGTCAAAGATCAAATGATAAGATGCAGTTGCTGCACTCCAAAAACAGCACTTTTACCGAAGTGTATTTGCTTACTTCACTTGAATATTAGGGAAATATTTTCAACTTGTATGCTCAGGCAGCGACTGAATAGCAATTTGCATTTTAGATACTTGATACAGACAATTAATCCTAAGAAGTGATTTAGTGTGGCAATCTTTGTCATGAAAAAAGACAACATGAAACTGTGGTGATAAGCCTTTGCTTGATAAATGGTTCTGTTCATAGCATCTTTGAATTGACTTCAACGTGTTGACATTTAGTAATGATTTGGATGCTGCGACAGTCACAGAATAGCAGGACATTAGTCATTTCCTATCTCACTTGCTCCCATGATGTCCACAAAGCCATACTCACTCGCACACACTGTCACCAAATTCACTCATGAAGACGTAGTTTCTCATTAACTTACCCTAGTAAAGCACAAACAGTTGCTCATAGAAAACATTTAGTAAGCAACAAGTTGGCATTTTGCAAAGCACCCATGAGGAAAACTGTCAGCCGGGAAATGTCGGTCCTTTGAAAATATTGGTGCAATTATACAGTATAACCCATTTCATGTAATGTAATCCAGGGCTAGAATATCCTTATTTGTTTTGTTTATCCAGAAAACAGCCTGCTATTACCAAGAGACAAGTTTGAGATAAGATAAAAAGTTACCTTGGTTCCTTTCGAAGGTTGAAGGACTTCAATGTCCTCAATCTGTTCAAATCCCAGACTTTGAATCCTCAAGGAAGGGAGGGAGTACAAAGTGGCTTAGGAGTGACAGAGACTAAAGGAGAAGTAAGGTGGGTGAGGTGAGTGTTGGCTCAAATAACAGGAGGATTCATCATTCTGACAGGCTTCACATGGAGTGTCACCACTTAAAGACATGCTCCGGAACTTTGGTGACTCATTCCTACATTGCGGTGCCTTTTGGACCTCATAAATGTTGTATTCTACCAGTTTGACTTTCAGAAAAACATATTGGTCACTTATTTTTTTGTGCATTTTCCAACCTGTTAGGTGCATAATCCTACCGGGGTGGAACCTAAAAGGGTGGAAATTTGGAGCCTAAATTAGCCATAGCTCTGTGAGTGAGCAAGATTGAGTTAGCATAAAGAGATTAAGGGTCTCACTGTTCAGTAAGAATAGGAGCAAGGCAAGTTTCATTCCATCAGCCATAGGGCTGCTGAACAGTGGGACATAGGACAGATACAGGATGCTGAACAGTGGGACATAGGACATATGCTGGATGCTGAACAGTGGGACATAGGACAGATGCAGGATGTTGAACAGTGGGACATAGAACAGATGCAGGATGCTGAACAGTGGGACATAGGACAGATGCAGGATGCTGAACAGTGGGACATAGGACAGATGCAGGATGCTGAACAGTGGGACATAGGACAGATGCTGGATGCTGAACAGTGGGACATAGGACAGATGCAGGATGCTGAACAGTGGGACATAGGACAGATGCTGGATGCTGAACAGTGGGACATAGGACAGATGCTGGATGCTGAACAGTGGGACATAGGACAGATGCAGGATGCTGAACAGTGGGACATAGGACAGATGCTGGATGCTGAACAGTGGGACATAGGACAGATGCAGGATGCTGAACAGTGGGACATAGGACAGATGCAGGATGCTGAATAGTGGGACATAGGACAGATGCTGGATGCTGAACAATGGGACATAGGACAGATGCAGGATGTTGAACAGTGGGACATAGGACAGATGCAGGATGCTGAATAGTGGGACATAGGACAGATGCTGGATGCTGAACAGTGGGACATAGGACAGATGCAGGCCCAATACACGGCCGGTCAGTAGGCCGCAGAGACTTTGAATATGTGGAAATGTAAATGTGTGACTTGTGTACTAACTTTCCATTTTTTTGTACTGCATGTAGTATATTGTGTTGTGTTTGTGTATTTATATTCTGGCGTCACAGAATGAATTTCCATTTAAATTTACAATAAAGTATATCATATCGTAATGGTGAACACTTGAACAGGATTAAATGCAATTATAATAAATACAATACTCATGGAAGAAAGTTATTGAGAGAGAATTTAACTAGGACTATAAAATAATGAAAAAATATATTATACAAAAGTACTGAGAGTCTCTTTTAACAAAGATGTTTAGGGGTTGTCTGAGGTCCACACAACATTCAAACAGACACCATGAACAGGGAATTTAGAAAACACACTTTATTGGCGGAGATGTTTTAGCATATTTTGTCTTTCATGTTAGAAATGATGGTTAACCAGCCAAAGAGGGAGCTACGGGTGCGCTTCTCGTGCATGATTTTGTGAGGATTTCTATTTTGCATATTGTAACCTTACTGTGTTGGCGGAACAAATAACATGCCTTCTGTTGCTTTACCACCCCAACTACATTGAACTGCCAGGAACAGGCAGTGTTTCTGTCAATGTGTGTTTACTGAAGATTCTCTCTGCTGCTTGTGTTTAGCCGGAGACACAATTCTCTCCATTATACTACTATTGTGGATCTCATGCTGAGTGTGTGTGAAGTTCAGTAAAATCCCAACTTTGAAACAGAGCCAGTAGACGTGCCTCGTTGCATAGAATGAATTTCCCCACAGAGAGGCGCTCACTTCAGAGTGTAAAGGCCACAGTTAGAGGGCGGCAGGTAGCCTAGCGGTTAAGAGTGTTGGACCAGTAACCAAAAGGTCACTGGTTAGAATCCCAGAGCCGACTAGGTGAATAATCTGTTGCTGTGCCCTTGAGCAAGGCATTTACCCCTAATTGCTCCTGTAAGTTCCTCTGGATAAGAGCATCTGCTAAATGGTGTAAATGTAAAATGTGTATTTTTCAGGCAAAGACAGTAGAGGGCCTCCAGGGAACTGAGAGAGAACTGATGGGGGATTTAATAATCTAATCAAAGCTAGTCTAACTTCTCTTCTCAAAACATGGTGGAAAACCCAAACTACCTCCCGTTCTCACTGTTTTGAGGGCAGTCACTGCAATTTACTTTCATTGATATAATAATTAGAGAGTCTTGTGTTCTGCATAAAAGTGAGGTATGACACGTACAGTGCCTTCAGAAAGTATTCACACCCCTTGACTTTTTCCACATTTTGTTCTGTTACAGCCTGAATTTAAAATTGTTTACATTTAGATTTTTTTGTCACTGGCCTACACACAATACCCCATAATGTCAGAGTGGAATTATGTTTTTAGACATTTTTACAAATTAATAAAAAATGAAACGCTGAAATATCTTGAGTCAATTCAACCCCTTTGTATTGGCTTGCCTAAATAAGTTCGGGAGTAAAAATTGGCTTAAAAAGTAACATAATAAGTTGCATGGACTCACTATATGGGAAATAAGTGTTTAACTTTATATTTGAATGGCTACTTCATCTCTGTACCCCACACATACAATTATCTCTATCTCTAAGGTCCCTCAGTCGAGCAGTGAATTTCAAACACAGATTCAACCACAAAGATCAGGGAGGTTTTCCAATGCCTCGGAAAGAAGGGCACCTATTGGTAAATGGGTAAAACATTTTTAAAAAAGCAGACATTGAATATCCCTTTGAGCATGCTGAAGTTATTAATTACACTTTAGATGGTGTATCAATATACCCAGTCTCTACAAAGATGCAAGCATCCTTCCTAACTCAGTTGCCGGAGAGGAAGGAAACTGCTCAAGGATTTCACCATGAGGCCAATGGTGACTTTAAAACAGTTAAAGAGTTTAATGGCTGTGATAAGAGAAAACTAAGGATGGATCCACAACAGTGTAGTTACTCCACAATACTAACCTAATTGACAGAGTGAAAAGAAGAAAGCCTGTACAGAATAAAAATATTACAAAACATGCATCCTGTTTGCAACAAGGCACTAAAGTAATACCGCAAAGCAATTTTTTGTCCTGAATACAAAGTGTTATGTTTGGGGCAAATCCAATACAACACATTACTGAGTACCATTCTCCATATGTTGAAGCATAGTGATGGCTGCATCATATTATGGGTATGCTTGTAATCGTTAAGGACTGGGGAGTTTTTCAGGATAGAAAATGAACAGAATGGATCTAAGCACAGGCAAAATCCTAGAGGAAAACCTGGTTCAGTCTGCTTTCCACCAGACACTGTGGGATTTCTTTTTTTACAAATGTTAGAATTTTTCTTCTGCTTTGACAGAGTATTTTGTCTTGATCATTGACAAAGAAAAGGACAATTAAATCCATTTGAAACCCACTTAGTAACACAACAAAATTTGGAAAGTCAAGGGGTGTGAATATTTTCTAAAGGCACTGTAGAACCTATCTCTCAAGCCTGAGGGACAGTCCACTGTACAGCAGAGGGGAAAAGTTTAACCTAACCTGATACAAAACAAATTTCAAATTATAATCAAATGTCCCCAAAATGTAAGCCCTCAATATTTGGACTCAATTCACTGAAGCAGGACAGCAATTAGTCCCAAGCCTTTTTAACTCAATGAAGCGTGGGGGGATTTTTGCTCATGGTAAGCAGCTTTTATACTCTGTTTGGAAATGCTTAAAGCGGACAGCAAAATCACTAAATCCCTCAACAGGAGTGTTATTGTGTCAGCTCCTTCTCTAGCATGACTTTACATCCAAATACATTGCATTCAAGGTAGCTAGAGCATTGTCATAATCAATGATCATTGTGAATCTGAATGGAATTGATGTTCATCTGCAGAATTTCTGTCTGTTAGGTAGGCCTAGTCTGTGGTGTCAATGAGACAGCACAGAATGGAGAGCATTTGAAAGACACTTCGTGATAGAATATCCAATTGATTGTCCATGCTACTCTTAATAAATTGAAGTTATGTTAAGAGATTTGATTTGGTTTGATTGAATGACCATGTGACCATACCCGGCCAGTATAAAAGCACTGATTTAGAGTATAGTCGGTTGCTACACAAGATGAATACAGGAACTGAACAACTTTAAACACCTGCTGCTATAAAAAAAATCATTACCCTGTGAAAAAATGTAATATGACCTAAAATCTGTCTGCAACTATTTTAAAATATATATATACATATATATGCATATACAGTACCAGTCAAAAATGTGGACACACGTACTCATTCTTTACCTTAAATGCACTGTTAAGTGGGTACTCTAAATGTTCTTATTATATCTTTGTCTATCAGATTTTAATGCACCACTGTTATCAGAAGGACTTTGAAGGCTGTGTGGGTGAACAGTATGTGGATTTAGTGAAAACATATTTTTATGACAAAGCAAGCCAGCTACATTATCACATCCCAAAGGGCCTCATCACATTTCTTTGCTTACTAGCCAGTAGAGATTATATCATCCCCAAAACAGAACCTAGAACTCCGAACCCATATTGCCGTCTTCTCATGCACAAAGTATTGGCCCCAGTGCCAGCTCAGTACCTGCTGAGTGCTTATTTTGCCTACTAATTAGAATAGGTGTCAGTGGAAGATTTGGTCTAATACATAACACTGTTGAGGAATTGAATTAATGTTCAGCTCTCACCATTTTGCTCATTTGATTACATGCATTATGCACTAAGAGGGAATAGAAAGGGCCCATGTTTATAGGGCTATTAAAAACATGTCAAGTGAAATATATTGCTTTTCCTACTTCATTTAACCATCGGCAGTATTTGTTGTATATATTTTTCTGTCTTTTTTGGTCTGAATAAATTAACTAAGTGGATCACCCTATGATGAATGACTCCATCACGATCTACACAGGCATAACACTGAACTCCCTCCCTTCACTTTTTCTCCTTACCCTCCCTCTCATTTCATTATAAATCTTGATGTTATCCTAGTTTTATATGAAAGAATGGAACAAAGCTTTGTAGGTCTTCCTTTACCTGTTGAGCATTTCGATGTGTCACTTCAAACAACGTGAGAGTTGGTTTCTCAGTTTATTATTAATTTCACCTGCTTCCTTAATGAGATGAGATTTGGAAGATGATTTTCTCATTTTTTTATTTTAATCCACCTTTTAAAAACCTCATTTACTGCAGGCCTACAGCCAATCCCAAAGGATTGTTCTGTGATTATGAGCCTGAGGAATATTATAATTTTACATTGCAGTAATGGGAAAGTGCAATTGGAGCGTGAGTTTTTTTTCTTTTTCTACCCATAATGGAAATGATAAAGAATTACACTGAACAAAAATATAAACGCAACATGTAAGGTGTTGGTCCCATGTTTCATGAGCTGAAATAAAATAATTTTGTTTACATCCCTGTTACTGAGCATTTATCCGTTGCCAAGATAATCCATCCACCTGACAGGTGTGGCATATCAAGAAGCTGATAAAACAGCATGATCATTACACAGGTGTACCTTGTGCTGGGGAAAATAAAAGACCAGAAACCATCTCGGGGAAGCTCATCTGCATGCTCATCATCCTCACCAGGGTCTTGACCTGACTGCAGTTCGGCGTTGTAACAGACTTCAGTAGTCAAATGCTCACCTTTGATGGCCACTGGCACACTGGAGAAGTGTGCTCTTCACGGATTAATCCCGGTTTCAACTGTTTCGGGCAGATGGCAGACTGTGTGTATGGCATCCTGTGGGCGAGCGGTTTGCGATGTCAACGTTGTGAACAGAGTGCCCCATGGTGGTGGTGGAGTGATGGTATGGGCAGGCATAAGCTACGAACATAATTGCATTTTATCAATGGCAATTTTAATGCACAGAGATACTGTGGTGATACCGTTCATCCGCCGCCATCACCTCATGTTTCAGCATGATAATGCACAGCCCCATGTTGCAAGGATCTGTACACAATTCCTGGAAGCTGAAAATGTCCCAGTTCTTCCATGGCCTGCATACTCACAAGACATATCACCCATTGAGCATGTTTGGGATGCTCTGGATCGATGTGTACGACAGCGTGTTCCAGTTCCCGCCAATATCCAGCAACTTCACACAGTCATTGAAGAGGAGTCGGACAGCATTTCACATGCCAAAATCAACAGCCTGATCAACTCTATGCGAAGGAGATGTGTCGCGCTTCATGAGGCAAATGGTGGTCACACCAGATACTGACTGGTTTTCTCATCCACAACCCTACTTATTTTTAAGGTATCTGTGACCAGTAGATGCATACCTGTATTTGCAGTCATGTAAAATCCATAGATTAGGGCCTAATTAATTAATTTAAATGTAATGATTTTCCTTATATGAACTGTAACTCAGTAAAATCTTAGAAATTGTTGCATGTTGCGTTAATATTTTAGTTCAGTGTATTAACATGAGTTATCTCCTTTTCCTCTTCTGTAGAGGTCTCTCAGGTGAGAAACTTGCCCCCCTTCTCTTTTACCGCACATCCACCACACCTCACTTGACTCCTCTCTGTGCAGATGGGAGGCACCATGTACAACACAGGGCGCCACGTTTCGCTACGGCCAGACAAGGCTCACCTGGTGAACATCTCCGGTGGGCCTCTGGGTTACAGTCACCGGCTGGAGGAGATCCGCCTGCACTTCGGTAGCGAGGACGGCCAGGGCTCGGAGCACCTGCTCAATGGACAGTCCTTCCCTGCAGAGGTGAGAGGGAACGAGCCAATGAGCCGAGAGGGATTATCTTTATCTTTGTTGTGTCTATAAACAATCCAATCCACTGCAAGTTGCTTTCATTAGACTAAGAGCTCAATTCAATCAAACTTGCATTACAGTTAAGGGTTCACTGCTTTACACAGCCCTACTGAGGCTTGTTTGTGTGGAAGATTTCCTCAAACAATGGACAATTATAAAATATGCTGAACTACCTCTATCACTCAGTCCACTAATCACATGTACAGGGCCTTTGAAGGGTGGGGTAGAAGAGCAACAGCAAAGGCTGGATCGACAAATGGCAGTGGGTTTTTTGTGTTTTTTTTGTTTTTTCAGTGGTGGAGAGTGATATTATTATGACAAGAAAGGAAAAACAGTAAACTGATCAGGTGCCAAACTGAGTTTGTCTGTCACGATTTAAATGAGAATTGGCAAACACTTTCCAGTCCTTAATCACCATTTTTAAGTGAGGAAGATATGTTGTCAAAAGTAAGTGGCTGCCCAGATAATTAGAGCTGAATGCTGTTCTAAATTGGAACTCTACTGAGCAGATAAGTGTCAAAGTAAAATATTCCTGAATTTCTTGAGTTTGTCTTCGAGTGAGGGTTGGATGGGTAAGATTAGTTTAATCTGACATAATGCTTTCATGTGCAAGACAAATTCACATTTCTATCTCACATGGTCTAACACCAGCAAATGAAGGATTCACTGTTTGTTTTGTCTTTATCTCGCCTCACTTACAGGTGCAACTTATACACTACAACCAGGAACTCTATGCCAACTACAGTGAGGCAGCCAAGAGCCCCAATGGCATAGCAATTGTGTCCATATTCATAAAGGTCCGTTTGTGCTTGATGCAGACAATCTCCTTCTCTGTGGTGTCCTATTGTAGTGACAGTGGTCTTTATATTCAGAATCCCATGGGACTGTGCTGCGGATGCTGAATATTTCATGTTCTTTTAAATCTCTTCCCTCTCAGATATCCGAGTCTCCAAATGTATTCCTGAATCGCATGCTGAACAGAGACACCATCACGAGAATAACATACAAACGTAAGCACCCTCAGGCATTTCAGATGTGTAGGTTTATGCACACACATTGTCAAATCTACAGTAGTCACAGATAGAATAGTAGTCAGTACCATTTCGGGATCCGCCATAAAAAAGAATATCTAGCAACTTAATTAATTTGGCTAATTGGAAGGTTGCCAGAGATTGACTTAATCAGAGATTGAGTGAAATTCATTCCAACTTCTGAATGAATCAGCTACATTACCAATGTGATCCTCCTGGTTCAATAGAGAAGATGTGTAACAATAGAAACTGCCCCCAACCCTGAGAGATGTTTGAGTCATCTCCTGTTGCTAACCAACAGAAATAACTCTGTGGCACTTTCAAAATGTTCTAAACTGATCGAAAATTGGCATTCCTTTAAAGACAACAATTATGTAACATTGCTATAGTTAGTATTAACAGCCTCTACCCAAACTCTCTTTTCTTTCAGTTTGATGCTCTTCATTAAGTCTGGTTACTTTAATTGTCATTCCTTTTTCATTCATTTAATTAAATTAAACGAATTACATTAAATAAATCACTAATCATCCTTTTATTTGTATCCCATTACTATAATAATTGGATGTTATACTGTATTACAAGTCCCTGCTGACCGGGGAGGTACTATCATTCGTCAAAACAGATGCAGTCACCCCCTTACTGAAGAAACCCCACCTTGACCTCTTATCCAACTACAGGCCCATCTCCAACCTCTTCCTATCAAAAGTACTGGAAAAAGTGATTGCACACCAGCTTCAATTCCATCTGTGTTCCAAATAGCTGAACACATTTTTCCAGTGAGGTTTCCAGTCCTTGCACAGCACCGAAACAGCTATGGTGAAAGTTACCAATGATCTACTGATGGCTGCAGAATCTGGTTCACCTAGCCTCCCACTTCTCTTAGATCTCGGTGCTCTTTTGACGCTGCTGACCATGTTGTGGTCCTCCTGCGGCATCACAGAGAGCACACTTCAGTCTCTGGAACTGCTCTGAACTGGTTCTCCTCTTACCTCTCCAATAGGAAGCAATACATCCCGATTGGAGAGTCCAGATCGGTGGAGTCTACAGTCACATGTGGCGTCCCACAGGGGTCCGTTTTGCATCCTATTCTGTTCCTAATCTACATGCTCCCTCTCAGCCAAATCCTCAGAGTCTATAACATCAACTTCCACTGCTGCACTGACCATACCCAAGTATATATTTACATCAATCCGGACACCATCTCAGCCCTAGCAAAACTTGGCAGCTGCCTTGATGACATCAGGGCATGGATGAAAGAGAACATCCTCCGGCTGAACAGCAGCAAGACTGAGGCTATGCTTACTGGGACACACAAGCAGGTCACTAGTGCTGGAAACATCTGCCCTACTAGTGACGGTCAAGTCATCCATCTGTCCTCTGTCATCTCTAACCTGGAAGTTAAGTTTGATCCTTCTCTGTCCTTTGATGCCCATATAAAACATATCTGCAAAACATAATTTTTCTATCTAAGAAACATTGCCTGGCTCAAACCATCGCTCTCCCAGCCAGATGCAGAGAAACTCGTTCACGCCTTCATCTTCTCCCAGATCGACTATGGCAAAGCTCTGTTCGGGGGCCTTTAAACCAAATCACTTCAGAGGCTACAACTTCTACAGAAGAGTCCTGCCAGGACCAAGAAGTCAGCCCACATCACCCCCATCCTTGCTGAACTCCACTGGGTACCGGTCAACTATAAGATTGACTTTAAAATCCTCCTCCTAGTGTTTAAAGCCTTGAATGGATTGAGTCCCACCTACATCAACAATATAATTTATATCAATGAGCCACCTCGCACTCTCCACTCCAGCAACTCACCACTGCTTCAGGACCCCAAGACACGTCTCCGTACTATGGGGGACTGAGCCTTCTGCTCCTTTGCCCCTCGCCTATGGAATGCTCTCCCTGACCATTTGAGAGCCGCTCCATCAATCAGAGCTTTTAAAACGGGTCTTTAAACACATTTCTACAGACTGTCTTTCTTATAGTCCTAATCTGGAAAGTCCTTTTAGCAACTAGCCTACTATTGCTATTTCCTGCCTTGATTTGTTTTTATTGTAGTTTTTATTTTATTATCATTATTTTTTGCCTATGTAGAAGTTTGGGATAACACTGTAATGAAAAGCGCTATACAAATGAAATGTGTTATTATTATTCTGTAATACAGTGTATAAAGTGTTGAGGAAGGTACAGTATGAATCGGATTACCTCTGTTTTGGTCCACCTCCAGATGACGCATTCTTACTCATGGGGCTCAACATAGCAGATCTATATCCAGACACTACACGTTTTATAACATACGAGGGCTCCATGACTATCCCGCCCTGCTTCGAGACAGCCACCTGGATCCTCATGAACAAACCTGTGTACGTCACACAGATGCAGGTAACTCACCCTCGATCATAGACTCAATAATAACATTAACTCATGTTTGACAGAAGTTACTTAATAATTGGCCGTATTTGAGACTGTAGATTCTTTACCATAAACCTTATCTGTCCAACTTTCTCTCACTCCGTCTCTTTAGATGCATTCTCTGCGACTGCTAAGTCAGAATGAGCCATATAAGATATTCCTCAGTATGAGTGACAACACGCGGCCCGCCCAGCCTCTCCTACAGCGCTGTATCCGCACCAACATCAACTTCAGCAAGCAGGGCCGGGACTGCCCCAACAACCGTGCCCTGAGGCCCCAGTATCGAGGTGTGTCTGAACGCATGTGTTTAGGATCTTTATTCAATCAACACGGTTACTTGAAACTTTCCGGTAAAATTCAGGTATTGGTAAAAACAGACTGTGAGAAAGAAGTTTGTCATAGTAATATAAACTGCACATACTGTATTCTGAAACCGGTTTGTGTTTTTAGAAATTCAATATACACTCAGTGACCAGTTTATTAGGTACACTACCACATTCACGAAAAAACTCCTACAGACCGTGGCATTCAGTTAATGTTCGATTTAACGTTAGAATGGGCAAAACCAGTGACCTAAGCAACTGAGCGTGGTATGATCGTCTGTGCCAGGTCCGCCGGTTCCAGTATCTCAGAAACATCCGGCCTCCTGGGCTTTTCATACACGACAGTGTCTAGGGTTTACCGAGAATGGTGCAACACACAAAAAACATCCAGTCAGCGGCAGTCCTGTGGGCGAAAATAGCTTGTTGATGAGAGAGGTCGAAGGATAATGGCAAGAATCGTGCACGCTAACAGGCTGGCCACAAATAAGTAAATAATGTTGCAGTACAACAGTCGTGTGCAGAAAGGCATTGCAGCAGACGACCACACCGGGTTCCACTCCGATCAGCTAAAAACAATAAGAAGCAGCTCTAGTGGCCATGCAATCACAAACACTGGACAATTGAGGAGTGGAAAAACATTGCCTGGTCCTTCGAATCCCGGTTCCTGTTGTGTCATGCTGATGACAGAGTCAGGATTTGGCGTAAACAGCATGAGTCCATGGCCCCATCCTGCCTGGTGTCAATGGTACAGGTTGGTGGCGGTGGTGTAATGGTGTGGGGAAGGTTTTCCTGGCACACGTTAGGTCCCTTGATACCAATTGAGAGACGTTTCCATGCCTTGGGGAATTCAGGCTGTTCTGGAGGCAAAGGGGGGTCCGACCCAGTACTAGATGGGTGTACCTAATAAGCTGCCTACTGAGTGTATGTTTTCTGTCTTCTATAGTTCTGAGATGTCTATAGAGAAATGCCTCGTCCCTCAAAATGAACAGGTTCTTTGTAGGTTCTATGTCTCAAGCATTACCTTTGTGTTTCCAGTTCAAGCAGTTCATGCTAACCTCCACATCTCTTTGCTCTCTTTCCAGTAAACCAGTGGCTTCTGAAATAGGAAAAAGATGAACATGCTGTACAATACAACAAGATAAAAACTAAATATGGGATCCTGATTCTCAAGACTTTATTTGAATGTGGAAATACTACATTATCAGCAGAGAGGCTGTTTTTTGAATATGTTTGAGATTGCAAAGTAAGACAAGGAAAGATTGAAAAGTGTACTTTTAAGGCTGCACAAATGTAATTCTTCTACAGAGCTTATGGAAATGGACTGTAAGGAAATTCAACAGGCTCTGCCATTTACTGACCTCTGCAGTGGAGACAATGAGGACCTCTTTTATGACATCATCATCAGATTCACTTGAGTACCCAAAGATCCCAAAGGACCAACACTTCTTGAAATTAGCTAAATGTAATCACAAATACAACCATAATGTGTTTTGATACCAATAGCATTCCATCAGATCTAACAACAAGCTAAGAATCTGAATATAATGGGTGCTCTTCCGGTGATGAAAGCTTCTACATAGCCATGTCACAAGCAAAAGGTGTACTGAATAAATGTCACAAATGCAGAAACATTTCCTGACCATGTGACCTAACCAGGAAAAATTCTGGGCCCCAGTAAAAAACCAGGGCAAGAGATTTTCCTGTTCAGGCCACATAGTCAGGAAACACTCCTTGCCATAGACTTGGGAGATCCAGTATTTTATACTGTATTTGCTAAACTTTTCTAGCCATTTTGGGCCATTTGCCTTTTCTCTGTTTAATTGTTTACAATTTCATTCACTCTGTTTATTTCAATGATAGCAGCCCAATTAACATGTTTCAGAGAATTATCTAAGATAAAATAACACTTTACATAAGGCCTATATAGTATATGCTGTTTAAGAATTGTATATTGTCTAGCACTGAATAGAGCATGGGACGTGATTTGTCTGCAAATTCTTTAAGCAGTCACAAGGCATTCCTTATCAATTATTTATCCTCATTTTCAATTCAGAGCTGTGTATGGCGTTACAGGCAATGTGGGTTTGTGTGTATGTGTGCGCGCATGTGTACATGACTGTATGTGTGTGTGTGTGTGTGCGCTCTCTCCTGAGCATTGTATTTCTCATTAAATAGGGTAAATCTCCTCGTTTTGTGGCAACGAAACAAATACAATTGTATTTGTCACATGCGTCAAATACAACAACAGGTCTAGAGTGATATGCTTACTAACAAGCTCTTTCCCACCGATGCAGAGTAAAACAAGAAGATAAAAACACAAGAGAAATAACACACAAGAATGAAGCTAAATAAAGGGAGTACCAATATACCATATCAATTTGCAGGGGTACGAGGTAGTTGAGGTAAGTCTATACAGTGCCTTCAGAAAATATTCACACCCCTTGACAAAGTAGGATTTATATGAATTGAATTGTCATTTTGTTGGCAACAATCTAAACAAAATAGTCTAATGTCAAAATGGAAGAAGAATTATCATTTTATTTTTAATTAAATGGAAAATAAAACACTAAGTATTCAACCCCTTGAGTCAATACATGTTAGAGTCCCCTTTGGCAGTGATTCCAGCTGTGAGGCTTTCTGGGTAAGTCTCTAAGAACTTTACACACCTGGACTGTACAATATTTGCCCTTTTATTCTTTTTACAATTCTTCAAGCTCTGGTTATTGGTCTTTGCTAGACAGCCATTTTCAAGTCTTGCCATACATTTTTTTTGCCAATTTAAGCCAACTTTAACTAGGACACTCAGAAACATTGAATGTTGTCTTGGTAAGCAACTCCAGTGTATAATTGGCCTAGTGTTTAGGCTATTGTGCGGCTGAAAGGTGAATTTGTCTCCCAGTGTCTGTTGGAAAGCCGACTGAACCAGGTTTTCCTCTAGGATTTTGCCTGTGCTTAGCTCTATTCCATTTATTTTAATTTTTAAAAACTCCTTAGTCCTTGCCAATGACAACCATACCCACAACATGATGCAGCCAACTTCATGCTTGAAAATAAGAAGAGTGTTAGTCAGTGATGCTTTGTATTCAGGACAAAACGTTAATTTCTTTGCCACATTTTTTGCAGTATTACTTTAGTGCCTTATTGCAAACAGGATGCATGTTTTGGAATATGTGTATTCTGTACAGGCTTCCTTCTTTTCACTCTGTCATTTAGGTTAGTATTGAGGAGTAACTACAATATTGTTGATACATCTTCAGTTTTTTCCCATCACAGCCATTAAACTCTGTTTTAAAATCCCCATTGGCCTCATGGAGAAATCCCTGAGCGGTTTTCGTCCTCTCCGGAAACTGAGCTGGGAAGGACGCCAGTATCTTTGTAGTGACTGGGTGTATTAATACACCATCAAAACTGTAATTAATAACTTCACCATGCTCAAAGGGATATTCAATGTCTGCTTTTTATTTTTACTCATTTAGGTGCCCTTTGAGAGGTATTGGAAAACCTACATTATCTTTGTGGTTGAATCTGTGCTTGAAATTCACTGCTCGACTGGGGGACCCAGATAATTGTATGTGTGGGTTACAGAGATGAAGCAGTCATTTAAAAAATCATGTTAAACACCATTATAGCACACTGAGTCCATGCGACTTATTATGTGACTTGTTAAGCAAATTTGTACTCCTGAACTTATTTAGGCTAGCCATAACAAAGGGGTTGAATACTTATATTGAAGTGACTTCAGCTTTTCATTTTTTCTTAATTTGTAAAAATGTATAAAAACATAATTCCACTTTAACATTATGGGGTATTGTGTGTGTATATCAGGGGGTGTGAATACTTTCTGAATGCACTGTACATGTAGGCAGGATTAAAGTCACTAGGCATCAGGATAGATAATAATAACAATAATAAAACAAAGTAGTAGCAGCGTATATGATGAGTGTACACTCTTAGAAAAAAGGGTTACAAAGGGGTTATTTGCGGAGGGATAGGGTTCTACCACGAACCATTCTGATCTAAAGAACCCTATTTGGAAGACAAGGATTATTTTGTAAGACAAAGGGTTCTACCTAGAACCTTTAACATCCTGAGAACCGTTTTGGGAAGAAAGGGTTATTTGATGATTCTTTGGAAGACAAGCAGGATTCTTTGGAAGGCAAGAAGGGTTCTACATAAAACCATACATCATATTTCCCAGTATGCTCTATTGCAGGGAGATTAAGAATTGTTTGTTTTACTGTATTATCTGTGTTTTCGCATGTACATTGATTGGTTGATTAATTTCATGCTACACAAAGATAAATAACATAGTTTTCTAATATAATCCAATCTGTTAGTAATTGGATTTATTGCACCTATTACTGAGATGGCTGTTCCAGTTTAGATGATTGAGATAGGTTATGGAAGATTGAATACTGAGACTGACAGTCATTCTGAATGCAGGTTGCGGGTGATTTAACAATTCCACTTGTTGGATATACTAACTGGCTGGATTCCAATAGGAATTACACATCACTTTGCAAGCCAGCATAATGTGACTTCCAGGCCTGATATGTCCTGATGGGATTTTCATAACACTGCTGTTGGGGTATAACTAGGCCCTCAAAGAAAGGCCTTGTGAAATGTAATGTATTGCCGTAGATCATTCGATTTTTAAAGGCTAATAAGGTTGATGGAATTGTTTATAGAGGGTTCTAGGTAGAACCCTACACAGGGGTTTCTTTGAAGAACCCTATGGGGACAAACTGAAGAACTCTATATGGTTCGACTTAGCACCTTTTTTCGGAGTGTATGTGTTCATGTGTGAAAGTGTGTGTTTGTGTGGCGTCAGTATGCGTGTGCTATGTGCGTGTGTAAGTGTGTGTGAGAGTGTCAGGATCAAGTCACATGAGAGTGCAAAATAATGCAGTGCAGATAGCCCGGGTAACCATTGGATAGCTATTCAACTGTCTTATTCTTGGGGCGTCAGTATGCGTGTGCCTTCGGAAAGTATTCAGACCCCTTGACTTTTTCCATGTTTTGTTACGTTACAGACTTTACAATCCTTTCTCGGAGCTCTACGGACAATTCCTTTGACCTCATGGCATGGTTTTTGCTCTGACATGCACTGTCAACTGTGAGACATTATATAGACAGGTGTGTGCCTTTCCAAATCATGTCCAATCAATTGAATTTACCACAGATGGACAACAATCAAGTTTTAGAAACATCTCAAGGATGATCAGTGGAAACAGGATGCACCTGAGTTCAATTTCAGTCTCATAGCAAAGGGGCTGAATATATATGTAAATAAGGTATTTCTGTTTTTTATTTTTAATAAATTAGCAAAAATGTCTAAACCTGTTGTCATTATGTGGTATTGTGTGTAGATTGCTGACAAAAAAATATTGAATCCATTTCAGAATAAGACCGTAACGTAACAAAATGTGGAAAAAGTCAAGGGGTCTGAATACTTTCCGAAGGCACTGTAGAAGCTGTCTCTGAGCCTGTTGGTCCAAGACCAGATTCTCTGGTACCGCTTGCTGGACGGTAGCAGAGAGACATCCATGGTTTGGGTGGCTGAAGTCTTTGTCTAAACACAATATCATACATGTACTGTTTTTGTATGATAATACCACTATGCCTAAAGAGATATATATATATATATATATATATATATATATATATATATATATATATATATATATATATATAATTTATTTATTTTTATTTATTTTTTTACAGTTGAAGTCAGAAGTTTACATACACCTTAGCCAAATACATTTAAACTTTTTTTAATTTTTTTTTACAATTCCTGACATTTAATCCTAGTAAAAATTCCCTGTCTTAGGTCAGTTAGGATCACCACTTTATTTTTAGAATGTGAAATGTCAGAATAATAGTAGAGAGAATGATTTATGATTTTTCATTACATTCCCAGTGGGTCAGAAGTTTACATACACTCAATTAGTATTTGGTAGCATTGCCTTTAAATTGTTTAGCTTGGGTCAAACGTTTTGGGTAGCCTTGCACAAGCTTCCCACAATAAGTTGGGTGAATTTTGGCCCATTCCTCCTGACAGAGCTGGTGTCACTGAGTCAGGTTTGTATGCCTCCTTGCTCGCAAACGCTTTTTCAGTTCTGCCCACAAATTTTCTATAGGATTGAGGTCAGGGCTTTGTGATGGCCACTCCAATACCTTGACTTTGTTGTCCTTAAGCCATTTTGACAGAACTTTGGAAGTATGCTTGGGGTCATTGTCCATTTGGAAGACCCATTTGTGACCAAGCTTTAACTTCCTGACTGATGTCTTGAGATGTTGCTTCAATATATCCAAATAATTCTCCTTCCTCATGATGCCATCTATTTTGTGAAGTGCACCAGTCCCTCCTGCAGCAAAGCACCCCCACAACATGATGTTGCAACCCCCGTGCGTCACGGTTGGGATGGTGTTCTTCAGCTTGCAAGCATTTTTCCTCCAAACATAACAATGGCCATTATGGCCAAACAGTTCTATTTTTGTTTCATCAGACCAGAGGACATTTCTCCAAAAAGTACGATCTTTGTCTCCATGTGCAGTTGCAAACCATAGTCTAGCTTTTTTATGGCGGTTTTGGAGCAGTGGCTTCTTCCTTGCTGAGCGGCCTTTCAGGTTATGTCGATATAGGACTAATTTTACTGTGGATATAGATACTTTTGTACCTGTTTCCTCCAGCATCTTCACAGGGTCCTTTGCTGTTGTTCTGGGATTGATTTGCACTTTTCGCACCAAAACACTATCATCTCTAGGAGACAGAACGCGTCTCCTTCCTGAGCGGTATGACGGCTACATGGTCCCATGGTGTTTATACTTGCGTACTATTGTTTGTACAGATGAACGTGGTACCTTCAGACGTTTGGAAATTGCTCCCAAGGATGAACCAGACTTGTAGAGGTCTACAATTACAATGATTTCTTTTGATTTTCCATAGATGTCAAGCAAAGAGGCACTGAGTTTAAAAGTAGGCCTTGAAGTACATCCACAGGTACACTTCCAATTGACTCAAATGATGTCAATTAGCCTATCAGAAGCTTCCAAAGCCATGACATTTTCTGGAATTTTCCAAGCTGTTTAAAGGCACAGTCAACTTAGTGTATGTAAACTTCTGACCCACTGGAATTGTGATACAGTGAATTATAAGTGAAATAATCTGTCTGTAAACAATTGTTGGAAAAATTACTTGTCTCATGCACAAAGTAGATGTCCTAACCAACTTGCCAAAACTATAGTTTGTTAATAAGAAATTTGTGGAGTGGTTGAAAAACGGGTTTTAATGACTCCAACCTAAAACTATGTAAACTTCTGACTTCAACTGTATACTGAACACAAATATAAACACAACATGTAAAGTGTTGGTCCCATGTTTCATGAGCTGAAATAAAAGATCCCAGACATGTTCTAAACGTACAAAAAACCGTTTTTCTCAAATGTTATGCACAAATGTGTTTACATCCCTGTTAGTGAGCTTTTCTCCTTTGCCAAGATAATCCATCCACCTGACAGGTGTGGCATATCAAGAAGCTGATTAAACCGCATGATCATTGCACAGGTGCACCTTGTGCTGGGGACATTAAAAGTCCACTCTAAAATGTGCAATTTTGTCACACAACACAATGCCGCAGATGCCTCAAGTTTTGAGGGAGTGTGCAATTAGCATGCTGACTGCAGGAATGTCCACCAGAGCTGTTGCCAGAGAATTGAATGCTAATTTATCCCTCCAACGTTGTTTTAGAGAATTTGGCAGTACGTCCAACCAGCCTCACAACCGCAGACCACGTGCAACTACTTCAGCCCAGGACCTCCACATCCGGCTTCTTCACATGTGGGATCGTCTGAGACCGGCCATCCCGGCCAGCCCCATGAAACTATGGGTTTGCACAACAGAAGAATTTCTGCACAAACTGTCCAAAACCGTCTCAGGGAAGCTCATCTGCATGCTCGTCCTCACCAGGGTCTTGACCTGACTGCAATTCAGCATCATAACCGACTTCAGAGAGCAAATGCTCACCTTCGATGGCCACTGGCACGCTGGAGAAGTGTGCTCTTCACGGATGAATCCCGGTTTCAACTCTACCGGGTAGACGGCAGACACTGTATGGTGTCGTGTGCACAAGCGCGGATGTCATCAACGTTGTGAACAGAGTGCTCCATGGTGGCGGTGGGATTATGTCCCAGTAGGCATAAACTATGGACAATGAACACAATTGTATTTTATCAATGGCAATTTGAATGCAGAGATATCCTGAGGCCCATTGTCCGCCGCCATCACCTCATGTTTCAGCATGATAACGCACAGCACCATGTCGCAAGGATCTCTACCCAATTCCTGGAAGCTGAAAATGTGCCAGTTCTTCCATGGCCTGCATACTAACCATACATGTCACCCATTGAGCATGTTTGGGATCGACGTGTATGACAGCGTGTTCCAGTTCCCGCCATTATCAAGCAACTTCGCACAGCCATTGAAGAGGAGTGGAACAACATTCCACAGGCCACAATCAACAGCCTGATCAACTCTATGTGAAGGAGATGTGTCGCACTGCATTTATTTTGTATTTATTTAAAGTTTATTTAACTAGGCAAGCCAGTTAAGAACAAATTCTTATTTACAATGACGGCCTACCCCGGCCAAACCCAGACGACGCTGGGCCAACTGTGCGCCGCCCTATGGGACTCCCAATCACGGCTGGTTGTGATACAGCCTGGAATCAAACCAGGGTCTGTAGTGATGCCTGTAGCACTGAGATGCAGTGCCTTACACCACTGTGCCACTCGGGAGCCGAGGCAAATTGTGGTCACACCAGATACTGACTGGTTTTCTGATCCATGCCCCTACCTTTTTTTTTAAGGTATCTGTGACCTTAAGGTATCTGTGATTAACAAGCATATCTGTATTCCCAGTCATGTGAAATCCATAGATTAGGGCCTAGTAAATGTAATTCAATTGACTGATTTCCTTAAAAGAACTGTAACTCTGTAAAATATTTGAAATTGTTGCATGTTGCGTTTATATTTTTGTTCGGTGTATATGTTCTCTCTCAAAGAGAAATCTTATAAGCATTCATCAGATGTATTATCTGCAGGAGCCCCAGCCTTGGTCAGCTAGCGTTACCTAGCAACCTATTTTACTACACCATCTGTGCCCCCGGAAATGAATATTCATTATTCTTCAACATGCATGTCTGTGTGCAGGTGATTGGTGTTCACGGTTACTATGGCATTCCTCAGACAACAGAAATATTAATCTCAGACAGAGATATTCATCATTCAGATTTATGTTCAAGTCATATCTTGTCACTATCTTTGGACCATATTAGTTCTATGCACTGCAAGTAGGCCTATATTTTAGTATAATTGTACTACGGTATCAAGTCCTCATCATGAACCTATGTTTCAATGACTTGACAATCCTGAAGGATATTGTTGGTTTCATGATTGACTGAAAATAAATGATGCAGCTGCTGGCTTGAAAAATAAGCACAGAATCATTGGAAAAAAGTCTTGCATTCTGCTCTCTGCTATGTTACTGTGGGGACGTTTCCATTTGGAGCAGTTTGAAAAAGTACAGACAGAGCAAGAACAGCACATTCTCTCAATGCAGTCTAGCCAGAATGGAGAAGTGGGAGTGGGAAAGGAGGTTAAACACCCCTGGGAAAGGATACTCCATATTGGAAATACATGTTTCAACATATGACAGCATCCATCTGTCTCTGTTCAACTATATCAAGTGGAGACAAATCCCAGTTCCCCCTCTTCCACAGACTCATCACGCACACACACAAGTGGCACCATTCAAACATTGAGCAGAAACATAATATAACACTCATACATATGACATCTTCATTGAGCTCACAGGACAGTAAGAATGTAAAAAGACCTAAGTAAACACTCATGGGGACATGTTGCGCCTTGGTGTTGGGCAACATACACACAAGAGGTTTAGCCTAGATGTCTGGTCTTCATTATTAGGGCTTACCTCGCAGTCCTGTCTGCTTCTTTCTGGGGATGCACTCTAGCAGCAATCCTTTGAATAAAGCGGAGAAAACTAATACATATCCAGGTCACTCACAGCAACATGGAAGCTCTGGGGACGTACTAACACACATCTCGCCCTCAATTTGGTCAAGAAGTGGTGGTGTTATACAAGTGAACTGAAACTGTACTTTACTAAGTTTACAGGGCTTTGTAGGGGCTAAATAACTAAATCTCAAACATACAATTTTTATGTGTTCTGTGCATCTGTGTGCACAGAAGTGTAAGAAAGACGAGGTGAAACATTTGTGTGAAACATCTTGAGGAGGGGAGGACAATCGGGATAAGGTATCTATCTGTCTGTGCTTGAACTTCAACAATAACGGTATGGGATTGAGAGCTGACCCAATATCAGTTTTGTTTTATCTTTGCTCAAGCCATGAGCAAGGCGGGCAGCCATGCAATACCTAAAAGCAGTCTGCATAAAATCAGTAGCTGTGTTCTGCAGCCACCTAGCGGTAAGCAAAGATTAAGCATATTAACTCACTGAGTGCAAATCAGCGGTTCCTCTCCGAAACAGTAGACGGCGTGTTCTACGAAATCGTGTTTTTATCCGCATTTATTCACCAGCAAAAAAAATTACAGACGCGCTTTTGAGGGAACAAAGAAAGGAGCTCGGGGTGAGTTCATTTTCAAGTGTATATCCTTTCGATAGTTTTGTATTTTACTTTTCGAAAAGGTCAGATGAAGGTGGAGATCATTTCACAACTGAATAGAATTGTATTTCCATTCAAACTAAATACAATCTGCATTTACTTGCAAGCAAGGCTTAGCTAACGTTCGCTAGCTAACTGTGACTCCATTCATAGACGCTAACTGCTTTAGCGCATATTAACGACAGCTTCTGACCAGGGGAGGTTTTGTTAAGAGCCCCGACGCTTGCTCTAAATATTAACACGCATCGCTTGCGGTACGTTTTTGGAAACTTGTCTTTCATATCAGCGATAAATAATTTAAGGAAATAAAGGTTAAATTACTACACCTTTTTTATAGGGTTGGTGTTCCCACAAGGCCATATCTCCATCTCTTGTTTACGGAAGCCAGACAGAAAACATAGGCGGCCACCTGTGCTAATGAGCTATCTAGCTTGCTTCGAACACCTGGCTGTGTACGCTACAGTGGGGAGGAAGTGTAGTCCTTCAACTGGAGAAACACAACTTGTGTGCAATACTGTAAGTGTATATTTTCTATTTGTATAGTTTATTTCTCACTGATATGAAAGATAAGGGGCATATCAGCATATATTTAGAAAGTCGGTTTTGAAGTAGTGGCTATTGACTTTATCTAAAAGTTAAAACACAGCGTCGGAATTGTAGTTCACATGGAGCCAAATGTGGGCGAATGTAACCGCTGAAAACCCTACACATGGAAAAGGGTTTAAAAACTAGCTAACAGTAACCGTTAGCTGTTATCGTTAACTCTGCTTACTAGATTAGCTAGCTAGCTAACTACATTTTGTAACTTTGCTAGTTTGGATGTGTAACTAACGTTAGCGTATGTTATTTTGAGATCACGTCCTTGACGTAGCTAGTTACATACAACCTAGAATGATTTAGCTATAGTTACAGTAGCTATCTCACTATGCGGCTAGCTCTCTTACTAACTAGCCACTTCTCGACATTTTCCAACCAATTGCGTCATCACATTGGCATTGTCGGGTGAGGGTAGATTCTCACACACTGGTATCTTGTATTTGCATCTGTCTCTAGTCAATAACTAATATCTTAGCATTGCAATTGGTAAATAAATCAATCTATGTGTTAAACGCCTGACGCAATTTTGACGTAAACAAAATGTTTGATAGGCCGGTTTCAACCAACGTGGGGTCTACCGCCTCCCTCCAGTTACTAGATTGCTCTGTTCATTTACTTGGCTCAGTATGAGGCTCTGCGTTCATGACTCGCTTCACTATACTTTATTAATTTATGAAAGTAAAGATGTTGCCAGGGCTCTAGAGAACGTGTTTATGTATGCGTAGGCTGCCATTAATCCCAAATATGAAATAAAGTATATTTCTTTAGCATTTTCTATACCACCACACTAGGTCCGGTCCATAAGTTTGCGTCGGATCTGCCGAGATGCATGCGTGGACGAGAGCTAGTCTGTCAGTATAGAAAGTGCTTTAAATTTGTTTATTTCGTATTTTAAGGAAATTACACCATGTTTTGTATGCAGCCTACTGGTTACATTGTATTTATGGAGCCAAAAACGGTGTGAATCCTATTGTCTGTTTCCCAGATGCCATAATCTTTCAATCTCTTGCACTGGGCAGCACTAGCCATTTTTGGCATTGATATTATTATTATTTGCCTATAACAAGCTCAATGTTTTTATTACAGCGCCAATGACGAGAATAGCTTGAAATCCACAATCTCTCAGCCAAGATGTCAAGTAAGTAGATATTTGTCCATTTGTTTTGAATTGGGGTGGCAGGTAGCCTAGCAGTTAAGGGCGCTGGGCTATTAGTCTCTGGTTAAAATACCTGTGCCGACTAGGTGAAAAATATGTCTATGTGCCCTTAAGCAAGGCACTGACAAGGCACCTAATGCTCCTGTAAGTTGCTCTAGATAAGAGCGTCTGCTAAATGACAACCCCAAAAAATGAAAGGGGTCCAAATGAAAATACTGCACGGATTCACCTCAAGCGTACAAATAGACTAAAAAGCGACGTGGGTTGAGAATTTTCACCAGTTTAAAGGAACGTGACCTGTATTGTAAAAACTGTTATTACTGAGTACATGGGACCAATATAACTGACATGTAGGTTTAGATACAGGTTAAACGCTAACTGCATTATAGAGCTTAATTGATACAGGGAGTCCAATTTGCTCTTTTTGTTTTTTTATGTCTAAACTTTGTCTTAACATTTATTTTACACAGAAAGGCCATCATATGCACCTCCCCCCACTCCAGCCCCCACAACTGTAAGTATCACACACCGTCCAACACCGGTCCTCCCATTTTCTCCCAATGCCAGGGGAGTGGGTCTTCTATACAATCAACATGAGCACAGTAATGTACGGTTGGGCTGCAGGACCACACAGACATATTAGCTCAGGATGTTCTGTCAATACATTTGCAAGTATGTGGCTCACAGACAAACATTTTCCCTTCATCTAAATCACATGCTGCTATACATTTTGAACATCAATAGATGGAAGTAGAACTGGCCAGTTACCAGCTGTTTACCTCCCTCTTTGCTATCTTTTTATTTTGTGATGCTCCTAGAAACAAGCCAATGACTATGCACTGCTTTTCTTTTCAAGATGGCTGCTTTCGCATGACTATGCTATGTAAATCATTACCCCCAAAACTCCTTTTCATTTTTGTTGTCCTTCCCCTTGTTTGTGTCATTTCTCATTTGTGTTTTGTCTCATTTGTCTCCATCAGCAAGTGCCCAACACCCCTGGGTTTGTGGGATACAACCCATACAGCCATCTGGCCTACAACAACTACAGGCTGGGAGGGAATACCGGCAACAACAGCAACAGGGTAATGGTAGGACCAATGCCATCCAGGGCTAGAGCCCAAGGAGTAAGGCTGGCTATTCCCTGAGTGAGAAAAGGATAATTGGGAGAAAAGGGAAATGGGTGTTTGGTACAACCAATAGAAGGGTGAAAAAACATGCAGGAAAGGACACTTTTTGGGGGGGATAAATGGTACAACAAAAACAGCTGCTGGCCGAGGTCAGTAATTGCCCCAAAGTCCTCCTATAATCTTCTGTAAAACAGACAGGATCATCTTACTCCAACTGATTTGATGCTCCGCTTGATGACCCACCAACCACATGTGATTGTTTGTTCGAAGTGTCACCAGCTCCCCTCATCTTGTCCCACTCCTTGATGCAAAAGCATTTCATGTTAGAGCAGTTGCCCCTCTGACATGCCCCTCCCCTGCTTGTACAGCCTGCTAGGGAGCAGCTGCATGTTGCCCCGTTCCATCCAAGGCTCATGACTTGGCATGTCAGAGGTACATACTGGTTGGTGTTTTAATCACAAGGCAGCCAAAACTGATAGCAGTATTCATTTGAATTATAGCCCTCAACACTGAGAGGGCAATAATTTGTCCTCTACATACCAGCTATACATGAAACACTATCCAAAAAATAAGGTGCAACATTTTGGAATGAGTCTCCTTAAGAGCTTCACTTAAAGCAGATTGTCATTTTCAGTTGTGGCCCTGCCCCTTTTTCATAGTAGTACATAAGTGCTTTCTGTAATAACTATGTCTGTTGGTTTGACCTATTGATCTTTTCTTTGGCTCTTTCCCAGAATTCCTCAGGAATCACTGTTCCCAAGCCTCCCAAACCGCCAGACAAGCCGCTGATGCCCTACATGCGGTACAGCCGGAAGGTAAGCAGGAAGGTAAGACACCCACGGTGTCTACTTTTACTGCTTGTACAGGGGGTCGCCCAGCCAACCATCTGGATGGCCGGGGACCCCACTGTTGATGACCCCTGGTGGTATGTTCCTCACATCTTACCCCCTCTGGATTGGAGGTCGGAGACAGCTGAGTTACACCACTATCCGGATCCACTCCTCTTCAACACCTGTCTTCATTGTTGATTCTGTCTGTCCTTGTTTCTGTGTGACCTATTGTGCTTGCTTTCCCTTTGTCTCCTCCAAATCAAATCTTTCTCTCCCTCTTTCTTCCTCTTGTGTATTTATATAAATTTAGCGGCTTGTTGCTGCTCTGTTTTGACCATGGTGCCTCCTTTTTGCCAGGTCTGGGACCAAGTTAAAGCCTCCAATCCGGATCTGAAGTTATGGGAGATTGGAAAGATTATTGGTGGCATGTGGAGGGATCTCACTGAAGAGGAGAAGCAGGACTACTTGAACGAATATGAAGCGGAAAAGGTGAGGACAGTTTGCAGTTGGGAGCTGCAGTTTTCAATGCCCTAGCTATTTTGCCTTGGGTAAATGAGTCAAGTCTTTTCACTGAGATTTTATAACTACTGCCTCTATAGATTGAGTACAACGACTCCCTGAAGGCCTACCACAACTCACCGGCTTACCTGGCCTACATCAATGCCAAGAACCGTGCAGAGGCGGCTCTGGAGGAGGAGAACAGACAGCGGCAGACCCGCGTTGAGAAGGGAGAACCTTACATGAGCATCCAGCCTGCTGAAGACCCAGATGGTAATGGTCCGGGGACTAGAAATTCTCTCTCTCCTGTACCTTTTTTTGTTTATCCATATGGTGTGTATTGAAAGCCAACGTTTGTGTGTCCTTTCCATAGACTATGACGATGGGTTCTCCATGAAGCACACGGCCACCGCTCGCTTCCAGAGGAACCACCGGCTCATCAGTGACATCCTCAGTGAGATTGTGGTGCCAGATGTGCGCTCTGTCGTCACCACTGCACGCATGCAAGTCCTCAAGCGCCAGGTCCAGTCCCTCATGGTGCACCAGGTAAGCAAAGCTAGTGGAAAACACACTGGACTGCAATCACATAATAGTCTGGTTTGACACTGTTCCTTTCCACAGAGGAAGCTGGAAGCAGAGCTGCTGCAAATAGAGGACCGGCACCAGGACAAGAAGAGGAGATTCCTGGAGACTACAGATTCCTTCAACAGTGAGCTCAAACGGGTATGTGCCCCCACCCCACAGTGTCCAAAGTGAGAATCACCTCATACAAAGTGCAACAGCTGATAGCCTAGTCTTTTTTTGTACTAGTGAAGATAATTTGTTTACTTTTATCAGCAGCCATGCTGAGATGATAGGTTTGTATTCTGTGCCACTCTGTAGCTGTTCAAGTTTGTCTTTATAGCTCTGGTGTGTTGTACAAAAGTCGGATTTGTCGTAACTGCTCAAAGCTGCAGTGTCTAAAACTAGATGTTTGTCTATGTGCAGCTGTGCGGTCAGAAGGTGGAGGTAGACATGGAGAAGCTGGCAGCAGAGATTGCTGCGGCAGAGGAGGCTGCTAGGCGGCGGGCGGAGGAGAGGGAGAAGGAAGCGGCAGAGCAGGCAGAGAAGGCTACCCAGGAACAGCAAGAGCAGCAGCAGGCAGCAGCAGCCTCTGCTTCATCTACCCTGCCCATCACTGAACAGAACAACACCACCCCACCAACCACAGAGACCAAGGAGGACCAGGACAAGCCAACCCCTATGGAGACAGGTCAGTCATACCAACATCACATTAACTACAGCATTTTCTCTATTATTTCAGTAACTTGCTGTTTGGAGTAAGAAAAAGCATGATACAAGCAGTGCTTTTATTGCAGTAACATGTTAACCGTTGTGGCATTCAGACTGAGCATTATGATCATTACAATCTACACAAAGACACCTGACCTACACACTTTCCTCCTTTCCTTTAGAAGAGACTCCTGCATCAGAGACATCTGAGACCCAGCCAGAGGCTGAGGAGGGCACACCTGCTGCAGAGAAGCAGCAGGGCCCGCTGGTGGAGAGCGTCACGGACGAGGGCACCAGTGACAGCACCGCCCCATCCGAGAGCAGCACCGGACCCCCTGCAGACCCCCCTGCTTCAGCTGAGCCTGCCCCAGAGGAACGCCCAGCCAGCCAGCCCTCCCAATAACATCTCTGTAGAAGGGCACACCCTCCAACCTGTAGACTAGGGCCATGTTTTGTGGGCACAGTGCTGCATATCAAAATATTGGAATGTATAGAGGTGATTTCATGGGTAGAGATGTCCATAGTTTTGTACATTCTGTATGTTATTTGCGATGGCGTGCAACCCTGTGCCCATTTAAATAGGACCCTGTGATGTTCTTCCATCATCCCCACACTCAGTTTGTGTGTTTGACATTTCTATTGGTCTTATGGACCTCTGGATTCATACCACAAGCCAACCGTCTTTAGCCATTTGCTATTGGTGTTTATAGAACAGGGAAGGGCCTTGGCCTAATTTATTCCATACCCAATTGACAATGGTTTTTACATGCTATTTGTTGCCTATTATTATCTAACTTTTAGTTAGTAATCAATATGGTGTGGACTGTTAGTGATGGATTAAATTCAAAATTCATATGAAATGGCCAGTCCTTGAATATCAGCAATTATATCATAGCAAATGAATGATTGTAGACTGTTTTACATGAGCTGTTTGCATCTGCACAGCTGTGTCGAACCCTGTTGCTGTGTATCACCACTAGAGAAATGGTCACGATGAACCTCTGATAAAACCTCACGCATTCAAATGACTGTTTTTACTTGAATTTGAATGATTTTAGTATGCCTCTGCGATTTGCATCTTTTTTGTACTGTCAAGCCTCTTGCCCAAATAAAAGTAATTTCTGTCTTTCTGACCAGTGGCTTATTTCAAATGTTTTATTGGCTTTCTCTAGATGTAGGCCTACTGATTGCTTAGACAGTCTAGTCAGTAATAATAACTCAGCATTGTAATTTTGATAAATCGACAATGTATTATCAAACATTCCCTAATTATTTCAATTTGAAGAAAAAAAAAATTCTGACCTTTTGGACTACTACTGTGAGTAAAATGTCGTTGACCATTGGGGAATGTGGTTGCATGCCCACTTTCCTCACTTTTCTTGCCTCGTCGCCTTCTCTGCCATCCATGCGTCGTCACACCTCTTGAAAAGAGCACGAGGGAGCACCAGACCGTCACAAGTGTAGATATCAGGAATGATGAACAGCCGCGCGCTTTGCCTCTACGTCGCGCTCCTCTACCCGATTCCCAAAACATTGACGGAATACTCAACCAATACTGACTCGGAGTACGAGTTTGGGGATTACCGGGGCAAGTGGTGCTTAGACGACCACGGATTTGTGTATAGCATCGGGGAGGTGTACTATCCCAGTCCATCTGCTTGTCCGTGCACCTGCACTGAAGACGGACCCGTGTGCATACGACCCCAGTGTCCTCGCATTCATCCTCGATGTACGCGGATTAAATACAAGTCCTGCTGTCCAGTGTGTGAGGCAGTTAGCAAAGTGTGTGTATATGGTGGCAAAATGTACAGAATATTCGAGGAATTCAGGGTGAGATTTACTTATAAAAGAAACATGACAAAAAGATTTATAGAAGAAACATGACAAAAAATTGGTTCCATCTACTTTAAGTGACTGTGTACATTATCCAAGGTTGGCTCTTGGAATTTGTTTATTATACTGTATTATACTCATGTCAAAGCAGTGTTTTTTGTATGTCTAGCCTGATGGTGAAGATGGGGACATTGGTTATTGATTTATCCTCTATTGCATGAGAGATGTAGGCCTATTGGCAAGTGTAATCATAACAGTACTCTTCATCAACAAGGGGTCATGTGGGGGTCAGCAGTTGAGATTGCATGAGGTGACATTTCATATGATCTCTTTTTAATTGAAAACAGTATTCAGGTATTACATTGATGCATGCTTCATAGGTTTCTCAAGTATTATGCTTCCTTCCAAATGACAGGAGAACACAGAGTTTAGCTTTAGAGAGAATGAAAGTGAGTGTGGTAGAAAATATGTCTAAAGGTGTGTCTAACCTGCTGTTTCAGTTGTCACGCTGTGAGAGATGTCGTTGTGAGCCCAACAGGGAGGTGTACTGTTCCATCTCTGACTGTCCTGCACCACACTGTGTCAACCCTACATATGAGCCCAACCACTGCTGTCCTGTCTGCTACACTGGTGAGTTCACTTCTACAAACACACAACTTTCCAACACAAGTAATGGTCTCTACCCTCAGGAACACACAATTTCTTGCACACTAGTTTACATGCTATAATTATAGGGTGGACATACACACAGAGATGTGTTCTGTATAATTTGACCTGTACATACAACGCAAATATACAGAATCCATAAGCCTGGTCATACAGTTTAAGTTGGAAGTTTACATACACCTTAGCCAAATACATTTAAACTCAGTTTTTCACAATTCCTGACATTTAGTCCTAGTAAAAATGATCTTTCTTAGGTCAGTTAGGATCACCACTTTATTTTAAGAATGAAATGTCAGAATAATAGTAGAGAGAATGATTTATTTCAGCTTTTATTTCTTTCATCACATTCCCAATGGGTCAGAAGTTTACATACACTCAATTAGTATTTGGTAGCATTGCCTTTAAATTGTTTAACTTGGGTCAAATGTTTCAGGTAGCCTTCGACAAGCTACCCACAATAAGTTGGGTGAATTTTGGCCCATTCCTCCTGACAGAACTGGTGTAACTGAGTCAGGTTTGTAGGCCTCGACTGCTCACACACGCTTTTTCAGTTCTGCCCACAAATTTTCTATAGGATTGAGGTCAGGGCTTTGTTATGGCCACTCCAATACCTTTACTTTGTTGTCCTTAAGCCATTTTGCTACAACTTTGGAAGTATGCTTGGGGTCAACTTAGTGTATGTAAACTTCTGACCCACTGGAATTGTGATACAGTGAATTATAAGTGAAATAATCTGTCTGTAAACAATTGTTGGAAAAATTACTTGTGTCATGCACAAAGTAGATGTCCTAACCGACTTGCCAAAACCTTAGCATGATAACAAGAAATTTGTGGAGTGATTGAAAAGCAAGCTTTAATGACTCCAACCTAAGTGTATGTAAACTTCCAAGTTCAACTGTATGTATGTAACTCAAGCATTTCACTGCACCTGCTATAACATCTGCTTAACTGTGTATGCGACCAATAAACATTGATTTGATGTCAACCATTAATAATTAGCTTTGACACAGCATGTGATATTGATTATAAAGACAGCTGCAGCTCTTCTTATGTAATGTTTACGATGGCAGTAATTGGCTGCTGCCCCCAGTTGGAGTCTAAGGTCATCAGTATTTTCAGTGTTTCTTTAATCACTGCTCCACTGCACTGGTACCATCTGTACTGTGTGTTCAACATGATATGTGCATCATATTCATATCAAGCTCAATTATTAGTTAAAGTCAAGCCAAGGAGTTTTGGAAATATTTCAAATATTTAGTCACTGATGTGGGATCCAAGCATCCTTAGAACTAAACTATGGAATTCAGCATTGCACAGATTACATAAATTAATTTAGACACTGGATAAAGAGGGATGTAATCAAACAGCTCGATAGTGCTCTGTCCAACACAGGAATAGTAACTAGCCTGGTGGGATAGTGGGGCATGGGGCCAGCCATCCAACAGCAGGCAGTAAAGGAACAGCTTGTGTGTGCGCCGTATATAGTTCAATCAGTAAATCAATCACATTTATTTATAAAGCCCTTTTTACATCAACAATTATCACAAAGTGCTTATACAGAAACCCAGTCTAAAACCCCAAAGAGCAAGCAATGCAGATGTAGACTGAACACAAATATAAACACAACATCTAAAGTGTTGATTCCATGTTTCATGAGCTGAAATAAAATTAAAATAAAGGACAAAACACACATCACAACAAGAAAGACACCACAACACTAAATAACACTACATAACACAACACAACACGACAATATCCAGCTACTTCGCAAACCCATTGAAGAGGAGTGGGACAACATTCCACAGGCCACAATCAATAGCCTGATCAACTTTATGCGAAGGAGATGTGTCGCGCTGCATGAGGAAAATGGTGGTCACACCAGATACTGAACGTTTTTTTGATCCACTCTCCCACCTTTTTTTTATGTATCTGTGACCAACAGATGCATATCTGTATTCCCAGTCGTGAAATTCATAGATTAGGGACCAATGAATTTATTTCAATTGACTGCTTTCCTTATATGAACTGTAACTCAGTAAAATCTTTGAAATTGTTGCATGTTGCGTTTATATTTTTGTTCAGTATATATTGGCACCCTTCCACTTTTCTTAAATAATTCCCTTTTTCTTCTATAATAACTTGGATTTTCAACATTGAAGAAGCAATTTTGTTTTTGAAACTTAAGTTTACAATTTTAATTGAGAAAATAAAAACAAATGGCATGCACTCAATTATTAGCACCCGTGAGCATTTTATTATTATTATTGTTTTATTTAACCTTTATTTAACCAGGTAGGCTAGTTGAGAACAAGTTCTCATTTACAACTGCGACCTGGCCAAGATAAAGCAAAGCAGTGTGACAAAAACAGCAACACAGAGTTACACATGGAATAAACAAACGTACAATCAATAACACAATAGAAAAAATCTATATACAGTGTGTGCAAATGAGGTAAGATTAGGGAGGTAAGGCAATAAATAGGCCTTAGTGGTGAAGTAGTTACAATTTAGCAATTAACCACTGGAGTGATAGATGTGCAGAAGATGAATGTGCAAGTAGAGATACTGGGGTGCAAAGGAGCAAAAAAATAAATAACAATATGGGGATGAGCTAGTTGGATGGGCTATTTACAGAAGGGCTATGTATAGGTGCAGTGATCTGTGAGCTGCTCTGACAGCTGATGCTTAAAGTTAATGAGGGAGCTATGAGTCTCCAGCTTCAGTGATTTTTGCAATTCGTTCCAGTCATTGGCAGCAGAGAACTGGAAGGAAAGGCGGCCAAAGGAGGAATTGGCTTTGGGGGTGACCAGTGAAATTTACCTGCTGGAGCGCGTGCTACGGGTGGGTGCTGCTATTGTGACCAGTGAGCTGAGATAAGGCGTGGCTTTACCTAGCAAAGACTTATAGATGACCTGGAGCCAGTGGGTTTGGCGACGAATATGAAGCGAGGGCCAGCCAACGAGAGCATACAGGTCGCCGTGGTGGGTAGTATATGGTGCTTTGGTGACAAAACGGATGGCACTGTGATAGACTGCATCCAATTTGCTGAGTAGTGTTGGAGGCTATTTTATAAATGACATTGCCGAAGTCAAGGATCGGTAGGATAGTCAGTTTTACGAGGGTATGTTTGGCAGCATGAGTGAAGGATGCTTTGTTGCGAAATAGGAAGCCGATTCTAGATTTCATTTTGGATTGGAGATGCTTAATGTGAGTCTGGAAGGAGAGTTTACAGTCTAACCAGACACCTAGGTATTTGTAATTGTCCACATATTCTAAGTCAGAACCGTCCAGAGTAGTGATGCTGGACGGGCGGGCAAGTGCGGGCAGCGATCGGTTGAAGAGCATGCATTTAGTTTTACTTGCATTTAAGAACAGTTGGAGGCCAAGGAAGGAGAGTTGTATGGCATTGAAGCCTGTTTGGAGGTTAGTTAACACAGTGTCCAAAGAAGGGCCAGAAGTATACAGAATGATGTCGTCTGCGTAGAGGTGGATCAGAGAATCACCAGCAGCAAGAGCGACATCATTGATGTATACAGAGAAAAGAGTCGGCCTGAGAATTGAACCCTGTGGCACCCCCACAGAGACTGCCAGAGGTCCGGACAACAGGCCCTCCGATTTGACACACTGAACTCTGTCTGAGAAGTAGTTGGCAAACCAGGCGAGGCAGTCATTTGAGAAACCAAGGCTGTTGAGTCTGCCGATAAGAATGTGGTGATTGACAGAGTCGAAAGCCTTGGCCAGGTCGATGAATACGGCTACACAGTATTGTCTTTTATCGATGGCGGTTATGATATCGTTTAGGACCTTGAGCGTGGCTGAGGTGCACCCATGACCAGCTCGGAAACCAGATTGCATAGCGGAGAAGGAATGGTGGGATTTGAAATGGTCGGTGATCTGTTTGTTAACTTGGCTTTCACTTTCTTGCAGCTAATACTTGGTTGCACAGCCTTTGGCCAAGAAACAGTGACTGCTGACAAATGCTTCTTTAAGCCTTCAATTAGCTCTTTTCTGCTGGAAGTTTGGCCCACTCTTCAGCTGCAAACTGCTCCAATTCTGCAATGTTTGAGGGGTGCCTTCCACCAACTGCTGTTTTCAGATCTCGCCATATGTTTTAGATGGGAATCAGATCTGAACTCAATGCTGGCCACTCCAGAACAGTCTAGTGTTTATTCTTGAATTATTCCTGGGTGCTTTTTAATCCGTGTTTGGGTTTGTTGTCCTGCTGGAAGACCTACAACCTTCGACAGAGACCCAGTTTTTGTACACTGGGTTGTAACATTGGACTGATAATCTGCTGATTTCATGTTGCCTTGCACATGTTCAAGGCCCCCAGTACCAGAGGCAGCAAAGCAATCCCACAACATTATTGAAACTCCCCCATGTTTGACTGTAGAAAGTGTCTTTCTTTGAATGCTTAATTTGGTCATCAGTTAACATAGTGCTGATTTGTATTGTATTGGTCCACAGAATATTTTTCCCAGAATTTTGGCTTGTTTAAGTGGGTTTTTGCAAAGTTGAATAGGCATTTCTTGTGTAGGAAATTATTTAAGAAAAGTGCAAGGGTGCCAATTTATTTGGCCACAACTGTATGTCTGCCTTTATGGATGTGTAAGTAACTCTACAAAGTATAGCGTATTGGTGCTGCAAATGACAGTAGGATGATTTTAATAAGACTACAGAAGTTTCTCATTGCAAGGCTGATAAAAAGAGCACATTAGGTACACAATTAACTGTCAAAAACGTATGCAATTCACATTTATGGTGACATCTGATATAATATTGATTTATTTTACATCATTTTTCTGCATCCTGCCTATAGGGCCCAATTGTTTTGTGGGCGACAGAGTGATCTCGGCAGGGGAGCGGGTAGAGATAGACAAGCAGACTGTGTGTTACTGCACCTACCGGGACGGCACCTGGCAGATGCACCCCCATGCCACCTGCGAGCAGCGCCCGCTGCCGGACCCCGATCTCAACCCCAGTCCCTCTGAGCCCCCCGAGGAAGACGAGACCAAGCAGATGGACAGGGACTTCCGCCCCAGGCTGGACTGGATCCCATGAGCAGGCAGGAGGGTGGGTGTGAGAGGGTAATAGTGCGCCAAGGGGAAATGGGGAGATGATGGGGCAGGTTGTTTTCCGTGCCCTGCTGAGTGCAGTCTGCATAGGGCTTAGGGCCAGGGATGACCTACTACACCACATTATACAACCACAATAACATTACTAGCTAGTAGTGTTTGTGCAACATTATATAAAACTTTGCACACAGGGACAATGTATGGTGCACATTCAAGACAATACACAACTATAACATACAGTCCTATGAAAAGGTTTGGGCACCCCTGACAATTTCCATTTATAAATAATTGGGTGTTTGGATCAGAAATGTCATTTTGATCTATCAAATAACTGATGGACACAGTAATATTTCAGTAGTGAAATGAGATTTATTGGATTAACAGAAAATGTGCAATATGCATCAAAACAAAATTAGACAGGTGCATAAATTTGGGCACCCCAATAGAAAAATCACATCAATATTTTGTAGAGCCTCCTTTTGCTAAAATAACAGCCTCTAGACGCTTCCTATAGCCTCTAATTAGTGTGTGGATTCTGGATGAAGGTATTTTGGACCATTCCTCCTTACAAAACATCTCCAGTTCAGTTAGGTTTGATGGTTTCCGAGCATGGACAGCCTGCTTCAAATCATCCCACAGATTCTCAATGATATTCAGGTCTGGGGACTGGGATGGCCATTCCAGAACATTGTACTTGTTCCTCTGCATAAATGCCCGGGTAGATTTTGAGCAGTGTTTTGGGTCGTTGTCTTGTTGAAATATCCAGCCCCGGCGTAACTTCAACTTTGACTGATTCTTCAACATTATTCCCAAGAATCTGCTGATATTGAGTGGAATCCATGCGACCCTCAACTTTAACAAGATTCCCAGTACCGGCACTGGCCACACAGCATGATGGAACCCCCACCAAATTTTACTGTGGGTAGCAAGTCTTTTTCTTGGAAGGCTGTGTTCTTTTGCCACCATGCATAACATCCCTTGTTATGACCAAATAACTCAATCTTTGTTTCATCAGTCCACAGCACCTTATTCCAAAATGAAGCTGGCTTGTCCAAATGTGCATTTGCATACCTCAAGCGACTCTGTGGCGTGTGTGCAGAAAAGGCTTCTTCCGCATCACTCTCCCATACAGCTTCTCCTTGTGCAAAGTGCGCTGAATTGTTGAACGATGCACAGTGACACCATCTGCAGCAAGATGATGTTGTAGGTCTTTGGAGGTGGTCTGTTTTTGACCGTTCTCACCATCCTTCACCTTTGCCTCTCCGATATTTTACTTGGCCTGCCACTTCTGGCCTTAACAAGAACTGTGCCTGTGGTCTTCCATTTCCTCACCATGTTCCTCACAGTGGACACTGACAGCTTACATCTCTGCGATAGCTTTTTGTAGCCTTCCTCTAAACCATAATGTTGAACAATCTTTGTTTTCAGGTCATTTGAGAGTTGTTTTGAGGCCCCCATGTTGCCACTCTTCAGAGGAGTCAAAGAGAACAACTTGCAATTGGCCACCTTAAATACCTTTTCTCATGATTGGATGCACTTGTCTATGAAGTTCAAGGCTTAATGAGCTCACCAAACCAAGTGTGTGTTCCAATGAATCAGTGTTAAGTAGTTACAGGTATTCAAATCAACAGAATGACAAGGGTGCCCAAATATTTGCATAGCCTATTTTTCACATCTGATTTAATTTCATACAACTTAATATTGTTACACTAAAAATCTTTGTCTGGACAATACCCCAGTACTCAGCTTTTATTAGAAAATGAATGGCATGCCACTGTGATCATTTTCTGTGACGACAGAGTAAATTATTATGCAGCCCCAGAGGGGTGCCCAAACTTTTTCATTCGACTGTAGTTCGTTGAAATTAATTTGTCTCCATTTTCCTTCACTTGCAGTAGTCTGGTTTTGTCGTCAAAGGGCTGGTGTAAGTGGACACTTAGGGGTAGAGATGGTTGCAACATTCACCCTTTTATTAATCTCAGGTTTACACTAGTGCACATTAACGTTGCTCTGTATATTCTCTTTGACTACTGTTGTTTCTTTAATAACTTAAAGATATCCATCTCAGAATGGTTCTAATGCTGAAATGGAAATGTTCCTTTTTTTGTATGTAAATTGACTTGTGGTTCTATGAAGTGTAGCTTTGATGGGCATATTATCAAATAAACATCAGGAACCGTATGTATCAAGCGTCTCAGATTCAAGTGACAGTTTAGGATCAGTTTTGCCTTTAATAGATTACAATGAATATAAGATTACATGGATAAGGGGCCCTGACCCCAGATCAACACTCCTACAGACGCTTGATACGGACCCAGGTGAATGAATGACAATGTCCCATCCTTATACTTGTTTACATGCAGGCAAGCTCCTACACCAGGGGTAGGTAACCCTGTTCCTGGAGTGCCACAAGTACTGCAGGGTTTTGTTCCAACTAGGCATCACATGACCAATTGATCAGTGATTGCCTAAATTCAACACACCTGGTCTTCCAGGTTAGTTAAATCAAAAACATGAAGTGGTTGCAGCACTACAGGACCAGGATTGCCTACCCCACCCTACACTTTTCCCTGGACAAGGATTCTATCTGATCTCAGGGCTCTTCGCAAGGTTTCTTACGTGATTGCTACTTTTATTTGTCTTGCCTTCGAGGTTACCCACTTGGTCATTTCGTAAATATATATTATTTTCTGGTACATGTACCCATCTCATTATTAAATACAATTTGTTTTTGTGCGGGCCTTCTTGTTCTATACTCTTAACAAGGTGGCCCATTCATCATATCCCTCAATGGAAACTTAATTTAGGCTCTTAGATGAGCAACCTCCTGCAATATGGATTTGTATTTTCAGCCGTGAAGATAAATTCTCCAGAAATAATTTACCTCTGCTATCCATAATTTTGTCATCCATTGACAAGTTATCAAATATATCCTGACGTGAACCACAATTCACTGGCCTTTTCTGACAGTTTTTGGCCTCCCAAATTTCACAGCAGTCTAAGAGACTGCATCCCAGTGCTAGACGCGCACCACTACAGACCCTGGTTCAATCACGGGCTGAATCGCAACAAGCCGTGATCGGGAGTCCCATAGGGCAGCGCACAATTTACCCAGCATCGTGTTGGCCGGGGTAGGCAGTCATTGTAAAATATCAATTTGTTCTTAACTGACTTGCCTAGATAAATAAAAGGTAAAAAGACAAAAATAATAGCTGTGTCAATATTGTTGAATGTGCTCCTGTTCTTACACCTAGTGAGACTAAAGTTATGTATACAGCAGATACTGTGTAGTTTGACACTGCGTTGGGATCTTGCAAACAGGACACTGACTTTACAACAGTTTTTATTGAAAACAACAAGCCAGGGTCAAGGATCACGCTATGCTGCCAGCATTTGAAGCAATCCTGGGCCACAGGTCTGCACATTCCTTGGCCACCGGACCTGTGATGGCCGAACCTGTGACACAGAAGACAAATTTAGCCCACAACAAAAATGAGATAAAATAGTGATCAAGATAGCTTTGGCCTTGCATCAGAGCAGTAACATTTCACTCTTTGCAGACCTGCCACTTACAATGTGAACAAAAACATAGTTATGGAGCTCATGCATCCACAAGAAAACTACAGGCTCAATTTGACTATCGTCTTGATTTGAACATCCACACTTTACTTTGGTTGCTGACGAACAACTCACTACCGTTTCCAGGTCAATTCCAACGTTACCTAGAAAATAACCTCACTTGGCATTGTAACATCAAAATATGACATGTAGCAGTGAGATTCTCTACCCATCTCCCCAAGTGAACTTGAAAGGAATGGACAGGTGTGCATACCAAGCCAATGTTTTTAAATCAATGACTGAGTGAGGACGTACACACTTCCAGGAGAAAGGTAGAGAATCGCACTGCCGCCATTATTTCACTATATCTAAATGTATTCAAAAGATGACCACTATCCAGTGAACACAAATGTTTCATCACTGATTGAGATTGGTCAGCCAAAATGAGACTGCCATCTCACCCACAGTGATGATCTTACTATCCCCTTCTTCGACAACTCACCGAGCTACTGACCAGACAAAGCAAGTGCTTTATGAAGGAGTGTCATTTATATTTAGCAACAGAATATTAGAAAATAAAATGTACTACTCATCAAAGCCCAGACAAACATCCTTATGATGAACCTTCATGACTTGGGATGGGGGACCAAAGACTCAAAATCCCAACTCACCTTTCATTTCTCCTTTGACATTCACTATGACCCCCGCATTGTCTTCAAAGTAGAGAAACACACCATCCTTTCGCCGATACGACTTCCGCTGCCGTATCACAACCGCAGGATGCACTGTGGGAAAGAGGAAGACTTATCAGAACCCAGCAACCTGACATAACTCACATCGCTACACTGTTGATTTCACCATTCAGTTAAACGGTTGGTCTGGGACTACTACTGTAGTGAAAACTACAAGTCATTTTAAAGGCCAATCAAATTACTATGCCAACCGGCATTAGCAAATTGCCATAATCTCTTGATTAGCTAGTCCCAGTTCATCCTACTCTAGTCATTTAATATATAATGCAGAACACTCACCCTTTTTTCTGAGTTCTGGTTTGCCTTTCTTGACAGTGGCCATGACCATGTCACCCACACCAGCAGCGGGCAGACGGTTCAGACGTCCCTTGATGCCCTTGACAGAGATGATGTACAGGTTCTTGGCACCTGGTGAGAAAGGGGGAAGATGGTGAATATATGACAGGTTGGAGATGGTTCCACTGCCCAGGCTTGATTCAAGGTACAGATCCTTGTAGGCCATTTCAAGACAAAACAAGGTTGAAATACATGACATGTTCCATCACTGATTGAGATTGCTCAGCCAAAATGAGACTGCCATCTCACCCACAGTGATGATCTTTCTATACCCTCTCTCGACAACTCGCCGAGCTATTGACCAGACAAAGCAAGTGCTTTTTGAAGGGATATAAATATTCTAACAGATCTGAATGTAACATACCTGTGTTGTCAGCGCAGTTTATGACGGCGCCCACTGGGAGACCCAGCGAGATGCGAAACTTCGCCCCAGATGACCCACCACGTCCTAAAGAGAAAAGATTCCAATGAAGTAAACTTCGCATGGTGCAGACTGAAAGCACACTGCTTAAATCAAGCAAATATTATCCAAGTTGTTCCATCACGGATTGAGATTGTTCAGTATAGGTGACTGCCATCTCACCCACCAGTGATGATTACTATACCCTTCTTCGACAACTCACCCAGCTACTGACCAGACAAAGTAAGTGCTTTTTGAAAGGGGTTCAACTTCACATTTCGTTATTTTCTTTTCAGATTTAAACTACTGCCAAGAACATGCAGCCACAGCACTATGTGGGAGGCATGGTACAAAAGTCACCACACAACCAAACCATAAGGCCTCAAGATTAGAAGTGATTTAACACTGGCTAACATTACTGCTTGCACTACAAAAGGCAGCCCATGTTGACAGTTCTACCCCTTGTCTAATGCACCCAACTAGGGAAGCTTGCAAAGTAATTGGCCAGCTAGCTGTGAGTAGACTGCTGTAAGGTGATAGCTAGCTAGTTAGCAATTACTTGCATGGCCTGGGAGAAGAGTTGGAGGAAACTAGCTAGCTGACAAGGAAAATAACGTTCGATCACAGATGAAATCAGTGCCTTTGGTTGAATGTTTTGGGGGAAGAGTCCCCCTTTTTAAAAGTTAAAACAATACACCTTGGCTCAACTTGGCTAGCCGGGGAAATCATTGCGAACACTGCACACGTAGCTACAGTAGCTAGTCAGCCTAGGGCTTCAGCGGTGTCCATTATTTGCAGTCATGCCTTGCTTTTAGTCAGAGACGCTATGCTACCACGCACCGACTATAACACTCTCAAATAAGTAGTTCACCTGCAACTCATTTGTTGGACATTGTATTGGAATGGCAACTGTGCTTATACGTGAGACGGATTAGAACATATGCTCACCAATTCATGTATTTTAGCTAACACGACAAAAGCTAATCAGCTAAATGACAGCAAACATGGCTTCCGTAACAAGCGCCTAAAATCATCCCTCTGAATAATGCTCAGTACTTCACATTTTCAAGCCAATATGAATGACAATTATTCATAAAACGTCCATTATCCAAATAACATTATGTTCATATGTTAGACATTCTGCAAACGGGTAGATGAATGTGGATTTTTCTTAGCAAGACTCTTACCTCTCTTAGACATTGCTGCAAAGGGGAAGGAGGAAGACGGAAAAAGGAATCATGGGATATAAAGTTCCGCAGACATACCAGAAATTTCACGTCCGGTCGATTAAGCCTATATCGCCCTCTGGTGTTGGCGACAACAGCCTACAGGTGGCGGTCATAAACAACTACCAGAGCGCCTCTGCTTTCAAAATTAAAACAAAGTAAACATTGTGCAACTTCATGTGCAATTATTTACTAATTGTCCAGTCATGAATGGCAGGGGTCACACGTGGAACATTGAAGACAGTAAAGAAAAAATGAGGTGAGTGAAGACCAATTGTGTGTATAAACCCTGGGTGACTGACAGGGGACGCTGTATTGAAGCCACCTTGGTACTCCTCAATTGTAAAAAATTATATTTTGCGGAGCTATATAAAAGCACATGTTGATGTCTACATTCGTTTTTGACATTTTACAGACACATATTACAGACACCTTAATGCATACTTTAAAATTACATTAAGTGAGCTAAACATAACAATATATATAAAAACATTTTACTTGAAAACATGTAAATACTTAAATAAATGCAACTTTGTCCTTGAAACATTTAATTGAAATACTGTAGAATTCCATTCATTTCTGGAGGACTGCGCCTACTAGTGAGTGCCAATATGGCTTCAAAGTCTCTCAATGGCCAATACATAGAATTAGCAATCCAGGGTTAATATACACTATATACTGCTCTGGAAAAATTAAGAGACCACTGCAAAATTATCAGTTTCTCTGGTTTTACTATTGATAGGTATGTGTTTGGGTAAAATTAACATTTTTGTTTTATTCTATAAACTACTGACAACATTTCTCCCAAATTCCAAATAACAATAATGTCATTTAGAGCATTTATTTGCAGAAACTGACAACTGGTCAAAATAACAAAAAAGATGCAGTGTTGTCAGACCTTGAATAATGCATGTTTATTCAGCATGTGACAAATACAATTTGATTTGATTGGACTCTAGAGCAGTCGAAAATGCGTTCTATGGAGTGATGAATCATGCTTCACCATCTGGCAGTCCAACAGACGTAAATGGGTTTAGTGGATGCCAGGAGAATGCTAACCGCCCGAATGCATAGTGCCAACTGTAAAGTTTGGTGGAGAAGGAATAATGGTCTGGGGCTGTTCCAGTCAACAAAAATCTAAACACTACAGCATATAATTAACATTTAGATGATTCTGTGCTTCCAACTTTGTGGCAACAGTTTGGGGAAGGCCCTTTCCTGTTTCATCATGACAATGCCCCCGTGCACAAAGCGAGGTCCATACAGAAAGGGTTTGTCAAGATCGGTGTGGAAGAACTTGACTGGCCTGCACAGAGCCCTGACCACAACCCCATCGAACACCTTTGGGATGAATTGGAACGCTGACTGCGAGCTAGGCCTAATCGCCCAACATCAGTGCCCGACCTCACTAATGCTCTTGTGCCTGAATGGAAGCAAGTCCCTGCAGGAATGTTCCAACATATAAGGGAAAGCCTTCTCAGAACAGTGGAGGCTGTAATAGCAGCAAAGGTACCAAATCCATATTAATGCCCATGATTTTAGAAAGAGATGTGTTGACGAGCAGGTGTACACATACTTTTAGTCATGTAGTGTACATCATTGATGAAGACAGATGGGAAGAGGCGAAGCTTATCTTTGTTGAGAACAAAATTCAAGAGAACAGAACTAGACATAAGGCGTGCAATTCATTAGACACTTGCCATCAATAAGTATATTATGAGAAAAAGCGATATTGCCTGCTTATCTTTGAAGCCATTTCATGCAAGGATTTTATCTTTGTGAGAGGGAGGATAATTATAGCAGGTGTTGATAGGAAGAATAAGGATGTGGTCTGGGTGAGAGGGGGAAAAGGATAATGGAGTTGGAGGAATAGTCTAACAGTAGGAAAGGAGTGAGGATGGGGAAAATATCATGTAGGAGGGAGACATGGAGGGAGTGGATGATGTTACCTAGGAGGGAGGTTTTGGCTAGGGTGAAATAGTGATTCCTCACGAAACCCAGAGAAACCAATATTTTGGTGATTTTCACGAAATGTGATCCATAGAATAGTCCTTCAGAGGAAGGATTGTTGACATATGACACTGGCATCTAAAAGCATAATTGAGAAATAATGAATCAAAGTTGTCATATTTATGTGTTATAGCTAGCAGTTGTGAAACTGTGGAAAAATATACCTGCTCTGTCCTCACTGTGTTTCTTAATAGTTAGACAGTCAGCTAAACCCAATAATAAAAGAGTTTGCGAACTGTCAAATTTGTGAATTGTGAAAACATTACCTTGGAAAAAACAATGCTTTGCTTAAACATAATTACAGTATAATCTCCATGATGGAGCAACGCTAACATTAATCAAAACAGACAGTTACTTGCTAGACAGACTAGCTAGCTAGCATCTTGCAGAAAGTTATTGTTTATATAAACATCGGCTCAGTTCATTACAGAAAGAATAAATACATAGTTGCTAACATACAACAATATTCTGCTTTTACTTAACTAGCTACAAGACTAATGCTTAGCAAGGCATAAAGGAGCTTACAGGGGTGATATTGTTGCAGTTTTTAGAGGAAGATTGTTTGCTTGATACATTTGTTACTGTTTCGTAGGTGAACGTCATCATGGACCACTTTCATGCGATGACAAACGGCCACTAGATGGCGCCAATGCTTTCTTCAATAGTAAATATAAACGGAATGATAGCGGTTCTATGGCGGTTCCAATGGAGCCCTTATGGGTGTGAATCGTTGGTTGGTATGAATTAATTTCACCCCTGGAAACTACATATATATTTTTTTAGCTCCATGGTCCATCTGCAATGTTTCTATTTTTGATGGGCATCCCAGTCATCAAGCCAGAGTCGCTGACTGTGTGTTTATAGTCTCTTGTCCATTAGTCATGTGTCTTATTACAGTGCCTAGTCTAATGTCACACAACCATAGCTGCTGGAATTCGTTTGGGACTATTGAAGGCCGAGTGAGTGCACTACTTTTGTGAAATAATCTATTTTTCTAAAATAAAAACATATTATATACATATATACATATTTTTTTTCCCATTACCCCTACTTCCCGCAGCTATGCACACAATGCAGACTCAGTCAGATGATGCAGAATAGTTTTTGACATGATTTTTGCTGCCTCCCACAGGGGAAAAAACTAAGTTAGCTACATTATATGTTCACTTATAACCCAAATCACTTTATTTGGCTCACACACTAAATTAATGTTTCCCCTAGGATAAAATAGGGCATTTAAAACGGCGTTTCTGTTTTTCCAACTGACACAGCATTTCATTATTATTTATTTATCATTATAAAACTTATTGGATAGACAAAATCTGTTGTTTAATACTTTTTATCCCTCACCCAACAACTTTATAAAGACAACTACCTCCCAATCATTTAAATGCTGTTGTCGATAATAGCTCATTGCAGCCAGTCATATGGCTTCCTCTATCTATTCATCAGAATCTTTCAAAGACCTGTGAATGAGAGACTAGCTGCCCTCATAATGCCCACACATAGACCCCCACCTAGTGCTCTCTCTCTCTCTCTCTCTCTCTCTCTCTCTCTCTCTCAATTAAATTCAATTTCAATTCAATTTAAGGGCTTTGTTGGTATGGGACACATATGTTAACATTGCCAAAGCAAGTGAAGTAGATAATAAACAAAAGTGAAATAAACAAAACAAATTAACAGTAAACCTTATACTCACAGAATTTCCAAAAGAATAAAGACATTTCAAACGTTATATTATGTCTATCTACAGTGTGTAACGATGTGCAAATAGTTAAAGTACAAAAGGGAAAATAAATAAACATAAATATGGGTTGTATTTACAATGGTGTTTGTTCTCTCTTTCTTTCTCTCTCTCTCTCTCTCTCTCTCTCTCTCTGTCTCACTCTTTCTTCCTGTCGCTCTGCCTCTCATTTCTCTGAAGCGGGGATGTGCGCGCTAGAACAGGAAATGAATGCAGACAGAAGAGGCAGGCAAGCTGCGACCGGCACACACGCAAAGAGCACTCTCCCTCACACACACACACACACACACATTCTCTCTCTCACACACACACACTGCCCAGAGCTCCTCCAACCAGAGCTGGAACCTTTCAGCCCCAGGTGAAAAGACAGAAAGCGGAGGAGGTTAGTGGAGGCCGGCCAGAGGAAGAAGAAGGAGAGGGCAGGGGGGGATCAGTGAGAAGAAAAGAGTGAAAGACAGAACAGAGCAACCTGTTAGTGAGATCTGGACTCTGCTGAAGAAACCGTGGGAGCTGGGAACACAAGCTATAGGATGGTTTTGCTGTCCTCTTGCTCCAGGTACATTTTCTGCAAAAACCTTTTAATAGACTTATTTATGTGGTGATTGTTGTACCTTATCACACCTTGTTACTCAGAAGTGTATGCTTTGTTTTTTTTGTTGCCATGGCAGAAATGTTGTTTGAGGGTTCTGTAGTGAAGTGGGACATTCTTTTAACAAGCCAGGGGCGAGGGCTCTTATTCGAATGTATGAAAACAACACATGTTAAAAGTTAGATGCTCAGTGTGTGACTGCTGTTTGGCTGTTGTTGTCTGTGTTTGACCAATCACATACTTAGTGAAAGGGTGAAAGTTCACCATGGATGTTGTTGTGATTCTGTCACATGCGAATCACTCAGGAAAATGACGATTGTGTCACATGTTGATCTCTGAGAATGATCTTGTGGTGTTTGGTCAACACCCCAGTGATCATGATTCATATACATATCTAAACCTCCACATTCAGGTTGAACTTTTCATCGTTTTCTGTAGCTAATCTCAGCATGTGATTTTATAACAGCCATACATTCAGAGATAGTATGGGTGTCCCTTTATATTCCTCTCTTTCTCTGTTTTGAGTGTGTTGTTGGGTGTGTTGTTAGGTGTGTTGTTGGGTGTGTTTACAGGACAGGAACATATTGAGTGTATGTGTCCCTGGAGCGCTCACACTACATTCCTGCCCCTGCCTGGTTGGGGTGGGTGTGGAGGGAACGAGGGTAGTGCCGCGGGCTCGGTTATACACATACAGGTGTAGGATCTTAATTAGATCCCTTTTTTGTTGCTGAGAATGTTCCTGCACCGCAGGAAATGCAATGAGCTTTACATACATTCACTGAAAACACACACTCTCACATAAGGTAGTTTTAACAGTATTAGACTTTTCATGTAGCCTACTTTTGGCCAGCTAATACCATAACCACCGATCAAGCAACATTATGGACTAAACTTTCAAGTCCTGTTGCTGCGACAATATAGATCCTAGATCTGTACAGGGCACATTCCAGCAAGTCCACCCTCCCTTCCTCCTATTGAGACACTTCTGTGTCTCACAAACCAACATCACCTTGTTCAGGTGTTTTGGTTAATTTTTGAATGGCAGAAATAAACCATTGGTTATGCGATTACTTTTATTTAACTAGGCAAGTCAGTTAAGAACAAATTCTTATTTACAATGACAGCCTAGCATCAGTGCCTTGTTCAAGGGCAGAACGACTTTTCTTTTTTTTACCTTGTCAGCTCAGGGATTTGACCTAGCAACCTTTTGGTTACTGGCCCAACACTCTAACCACTAGGCTACCTGGTTAATGTGGTTGCATTAACCACCATCACTGCTTTTCTCTTGAATCTTTAAAGCTCGAAGATTATGCACCATTGTTCTGCCTTGAGCTCAGCATAGCCTTATTTGAAAGGTTAACAAAATGAGAGAATAGAGAGCAGTGCTAAATTTGGAACAAGGTTTAGTGTCGAGGCCTTGGAGTGTGGAGTGCCACAGTTCAGAGGTGTCCCATATTTGCAGGGGTAAGCTAAACAGCGCAGCCTTACTCTTTTCCATCCTAGACATCCTGCCAGGAACCAGAGACACTGAGTGAGGTCAAAGGGAGCCCAACTAGAGGAAAAAGAGAGGTTTCCGTATTTAAACACAGGCTGAATGGGATCTGCCTCCTCCAATTGTTCTCCCTTTTCATCAGCCTTTTTGAGTTGGAGGGTGTTCCTCAACAGCATAGATACCAACCCAGCAAGGATGTTCGTTGAGTGTTAGATACTGTATTTGTTATTTCGAGTTCTGAGCCAATGTTAAGACATTAATGCTACAACAGACACTTTCTGAACACAAAAAGTCTATAATCACACTTGATAAAGTTATGAAAACATTGTGCATTGTAAGAAGTAAATGCATGTGTGTGATTGAAATGGTACAGTGAAAGGCAAGAACAATGTACAGAATCTGTTCTGAAAACATTTTATAAACATTTTGGGAATGTTTTGAGACCCAGAAAAAGTTTGCTGGGATGGGCACTCTTTTCTGACTTGCACTGACATGATGAATCACTGCATTGAGCATATTAATCATTCTTCTCCCTTTCTGTTCATTCCCAGAGGGAGGGAGTCACCAAAATGTTATTTTTCTCTACAAGAAGTGCCCTAGTTCAATCCTATGAAACTCTGCATTTTCTCAAAGCCCTATTTGTTATGTCATGTTACGAGATATGGATACATGAGCAGTGAGCTTGGCACTGAGAGTTTGTGTGGCTTTATCTCTGGAGCCGGGCTAGGCGCTCCCTTCTTGGGTCTCTGTTCCTTTGGTAAACCACAGGATTGCCATTCCGGTGGGCCAACTCCCTCCCTCTGTTCAGTATAGAAGCGGTGGCTGGGCTGTTCCGCTATCTCCGTCTCCACCCTCTGCTCTCTCAGGCTGTGATGGTTCTGCCCTCTGCAGAGGACCCACTCTGCTATTCGGGCATGCTGGAGCGGGTTGTCAGCGATATAGGGAAGATGGCTCGGCTGCTACAGATGTAGGTCTGATTCTGAACAAATAATCCACAAAACATCCTCAAGGCCTAAAAATGACTATGGAATGGTGTAGGTTATTCAATTGAAATGCACTGCCTTGCACTGGAGACCCATCTAATATGTCATCCAGTCTGTTAACCAGTTTTGTTGTTAGGTTGGAGTGAATGATGGGAGTGGCTTACAGGTTCTATGCACAGGTGGAGCTGGAAGGGGCCAGTGTTTACAGTGTAAACAAAGTAGAGAGGGATAAAGGGAATAGCTGGCCAATAATTTTTTTCTCTTTTCCCCTTCTCTATCTTTCTCCCCTCTCTCTCTTTATCTCTAAATCCTATTTCTTTCATTTTCTCTTTCTCTAAATTCTCTCTCTCATCTCTCTTTCATCCCACTGCAGCGACCGACACAGAAAGGATATATCACATGAGTAGTCCTGCCTTGTCCTCTCTCTCTCCTCAGAGTTATTTTTGATTGTCAGTCCTTCGTCACTGGTTAATTACCTGAGCAGTGAGCACATCTGATCACGTAGTAGAGTCAGGTTAGACCAGAAATACAAGCCAGACACGTTGAAGAATTAGCAGACATGCTCCGTGGGCTGTTCTACTGGTCTATGGGAATTGCTCAAGCTGCACTGTGTTGTTCTAAGAGAAGTTGGTGTGTAAGACAAATCTATTGAGAGGAGACACCTGTACAAGAACATGCTGTATGCTATGTAGTGTTAAAATAGCATACATTGTGTTTGACTACTGGTATTTGGGCCTGCACACAATGGCAAGCAGTATGCAGTGTCAGTCATTTGTAATAATGTGTCTGTCATTAGTGTCAGTCGTTAGTAATAATGAAGAAAGCCGTTCAATCTACCTGCAATTGAGAATACTGATATAAAAACATAGAACAAGCATACAAATGCAATGTATTTTCATTTTCAGTGTTGAAATAGGCAAATACCACCATTTTCCCTTAAGTTAAATAGAGTTGTGTTTCCTTGAGTGGTAGACAGTGTGTGGTTTTAGCGCTGTGGTCTGAGATAAGAGAGACATATATGTGTGTGTGAGTGTGTGTCTGTGTGATATTCTCAAGATGTGAGAGAAAGAAGGTTCACTTGGTTTCTATGACGACATGTTTTAACGGCTCTAAATTGGCCTTGAGGAGAGAGGTCAACTCGTTCTCACTTTGACACATCACGGTAAGCTACTCTTAGACAAGACCAAAACAGGCTATTATGAGTTCACAAATGTCACAATGGATATGGAATTTTTTGTGAGGTCTGTTTATGCACATGTGTGGGCGTGCATTGTATGTGCATGCATGTGACCTTTCAGCTGATCTAAGGTCAGTTTTGACCCCTAAGGATTACAGTTAGTACAAGGGTATTAGTGTAGGGTATCCTGCTCCCAGAACTGTGATGAGGAACGATTTCCATCGCGAGCACATCCTGTTTCATGATGTCTAGCCCGCCACGGACTGGTCGGTGTTATGATATATTTTGGCATGTTGCTGAGAACAACACAACTTTTTCCTGCTTCTCTCTTTGTGTACGCCCCTGCCCAGCCAGCCCATAGAGAGGAAGGAACTACCACTAAACTGTCACACTCGCAAATCAAGCAATGCAGATATTCATTAAAGTCCTGAAAATAAGGGTTAGCCAAATGATTGACAGGGACAAACAAACCCGCAGAGGAAAGGAGAGTTGAGACAGAAGGTATTTATAGGATGTTTAAAGCTTAGGAAACGCTTCCGGTGCTGTGATTTTTCACCAGTCAGGGAAAATCTGTAATATTTACAATGACCAACACCATGAAAATATCATCCTCTACCGAATTACACCATACTCTACCAAATTACATTATACTCTACCAAACTAGTTAGTGCAACAAGAGGTGACTACGCTTGTGTGATGAGTAACCTTGGCAGAGACCTGAATACTTGCATTGGCTCCCCAAGATAATACTTAGGGTTTAGCTTAACAGGCTAACGCAATCTGGTGACATGCATAGTCAGAACAATCATTTAGGAAAGCTAAAAGGGAACATATGACATAACACTTGTCCATTTTAGGGCTTAAAACAGTACATTTTAAGCCCTAAAATGGACATGCATATCAACCAAATCAAATGCATTCCAACCAACTTCCTTAAAGGACTTATATGAAACTTCTAAATGGAGAACAGCATTATCATGACATGTCATTTCCACATTTGCTGGATTGGCAGATGTCCAGATGTGTCACAAGCAGTGATCTATGTGCTGTCATGATATAGAGCTTTTATATCTACTGGTAGTGTGTGTGTGACCACTTGGCAGCTGGGTAATCTTTGAAGTTAAACATTATCTGTTGACAATGGGCGTGGGTCGTGGCCATTGAGAGATCTGCCGTGTTTGCTGAACACATATTCTGTAGTGTTGGTGCTTCAACTGGAATGACCTAATGTACACATTCCCAGACGGGTTCTGTCTCCTAGAGATGAACGTACTTTGGTGCAAAAAGTGCAAATCAATCCCAGAACAACAGCAAAGGACCTTGTGACGATGCTGGAGGAAACAGGTACAAAGTGTCTATATCCACAGTAAAACGAGTCCTATATCAACATAACCTGAAAGGTCGCTCAGCAAGGAAGAAGCCACTGCTCCAAAACAGCCATAAAAAAAGCCAGACTACGGTTTGCAACTGCACATGGGGATAAATATCGTACTTTCTGGTCTGATGAAACAAAAATAGAACTGTTTGGCCATAATGACCATCGTTATGTTTGGAGGAAAAAGGGGGAGGCTTGCAAGCCGAAGAACATCCCAACAGTGAAGCACGGGGGTGGCAGCATCATGTTGTGGGGGTGCTTTGCTGCAGGAGGGACTGGTGCACTTCACCAAATAGATGGCATCATGAGGTGGGAAAATTATGTGGATATATTGAAGCAAAATCTCAAGACATCAGTCAGAAAGTTAAAGCTTGGTCGCAAATGGGTCTTCCAAATGGACAATGACCCCAAGAATACTTCCAAAGTCGTGGCAAAATGGCTTAAGGACAAGAAAGTCAAGGTATTGGAGTGGCCATCACAAAGCCCTGACCTCAATCCTATAGCGTTTGCGAGCAAGGAGGCCAACAAACCTGACTCAGTTACACCAGCTCTGTCAGGAAGAATGGGCCAAAATTCCCCCAACTTATTGTGGGAAGCTTGTGGAAGGCTACCTAAAACTTTTGACCCAAGTTAAACAATTTAAAGGCAATGCTACCAAATACTAATTATGTGTATGAAAACTTCTGACCCACTGGTAATGTGATGAAAGCAATAAAAGCTGAAATAAATCATTCTCTCTACTATTATTTATGATTTCACATTCTTAAAATAAAGTGGTGATCCTAACTGACCTAAGACAGCGAAGTTTTACAAGGATTAAATGTAAAAAAAAAAAACGAAGTTTAAATGTTTTTGGCTAAGGTGTATGTAAACTTTCGACTTCAACTGTATATGTACAGAACATACTGTATATTTACAAGAACAGTAAGGTAATGCAATACCTTTGTAAAGTATGAGTAATGTAGTGAACCAATTTTTATATTTTCTTGTTCCCTTTAGGAGGGCTGCAGTGGAGCCTTGACTGTCTTTGGGGAAAGGGAGGGGGTGGGTGGCCACAACGGACACTGACACGGCCACCACGCTGCCACAATGTCCTCCTTGGTGTGCAACATGGGGCTGGTGCTGGTAGAGTTTGAGTACGAGTACACCGGCCGCGACGGGGACCTGGTGTCCATCAAGCCCAACGAACGCTACATCCTGCTGGCCAAGACCAACGACCACTGGTGGCATGTGAGGATGAACGAGCAAGCAAGGCCCTTCTATATACCTGCTAAATACGTCAAGGAGCTCCCCGCAGAGTTCCCATCCCCGCTGGACTTTGCTGACCCACCCAGTCCCGATTTGGTCCCGGTTCCTGCGCCGGTGCCAGTGCCAGTCCCAAAGCACTCCGTACCAGACCGGACAGAAACGAGGGCGGGAAATGAGGTGACTATCCGCCTCCGCTCCCCGAAGAGACATCAGAAGACTGAGCACCGCATGTCCACATTTGGCGTACCCTTAGAATTCCACGACCCGTCTCCCGGGGCATTGAAGCGCAGCGGGCTGAACGACTCTCTGCCAGGCCTTCATTCCTACGTTGCCCTTGAGGTTCCCTTAACAGTGCCCTCGCCTCAAGCCAACAATAGTGCCAAACACAAGAAGCAATTAAGCCTGAGTTCCGGTGTGCTCTTCGGCTCCTCCCTAAAGGAGGAGCCTCTCTCCCTAAACCCCCGAGCCCCTAGCTTCAGCCCAGCTGACCCCCTCCAACGGCCCTCCCAGGCCATCCCAGTAGAGAGGCCCATCATTCCCGATGCCGAGGTCACCGGTGGCGGGATACCCCATCAGGAACCTCTGAAAGAGCCGGAATGTCCTCTGGAGCTGGAGAAGGGAGAAAAGGAGAAATCTAGTGTGGAGCCTGAAGATGAATCAAAGGACGACTCTGAGAATATTTATGAATCCATATTGGACCTGAAGCTGGATGAGTCCCCTATAATAGTGGAGAAGGCCCCGACAGTGAGTCCTGCTGCTGTGGCTGAACCTACACCTGTTATCGCTCCCACTTCTCCATCTCCAACACAGACACAGGTAAAAGTATTATCTGTAAAGCGGTTGTAAGTAGTGAACCTGCAGTGTGATTTGCCTATTTGATCGCATTGGGGCCACAGTCTTTCCCTCACACTATGTATGTGCCTATGAAGGGATGACTGTTGATTAAAGGTGAGGCCCTTCATTACATGGGACTTTACAGGGCCTTTTACAGTTCATAGAGTAATAGTATCCCATGAAGTTTAATATCTGGGAGGCCCTTCCGTAGGAAGTGGCTAGTTATTATAGGATACATGTTGGATTAGTCTGTATGGTAAAATACAGCTGTTTTATGAATACATTGTTTAGAAGAGATCATGTTTTCATATTGTGAGGCTCCAACGGTCAAACATGAAAATGAACAATATGACCTCCTTTTGTGGCAAATACTCCGTACCATCTGTCTCAAGGAAGTAAGAATGGGAGGAAGTGTGGGGGAGTTGTCCATCGAGCTATACAGCAAGGCAGGCAGATAGACAGACACTCATTGGCTTTGTACATAGCAATTACAAAGACCAAGCAAATAGTTGGAATAGCATATCAAGTCAGACAATTAACACTGTGGGCAGGGTACAGAAGAACCTGTTCACAGATGGTGGACATTTTCTTTCCTCCATTGCATAAGATACCAGAGGGAGGCACTGTCTGCAACTAAATGTTGTTTAAAAAATCAAGGTAGTTCCTGGCAACATCCACATATTCAGCTTCTACCCCCAAGCCATAAGACTGCTAAATTGTTTGCTAAATAGTTAACCAAATAGCTACCCGGACTATCCGCATTGACCCTTTTTGCACAAACTTGTTGGCTCGCATGCGCTGCTACAGTTTTTATCGGGCATAATATTCCTAGTTATATGTACACACAATACATGACCAAAAGTATGTGGTAACTCATCGCAAAATTATGGGCAATAATATGTGGTTGGTCCCCCCTTTGCTGCTATAACAGCCTCCACTCTTCTGGGAACACTTTCCACTAGATGATGATGGAATATTGCTGCAGGGACTTGCTTCCATGCAGCCGCAAGAGCATTAGTGAGGTCGGGCACTGATTAGGCCTGGCTTGCAGTCAGTGTTCCAATACATCCCAAAGGTGTTTGATGGGGTTGAGATCAGGGCTTTGTGTAGGCCAGTCAAGTTCTTCCATACCGATCTCGACAAACCATTTCTGTATGGGCCTCGCTTTGTGCACGGGGGCATTTTCATGCTGAAACAGGAAAGGGCCTCCCCTGAACTGTTGCCACAAAGTTGGAAGCGCAGAATCATCTAGAATGTCATTGAATGCTGTATCGTTAAGATTTCCCTTCACTGGAGCTAAGTGGCCTAGCCCACACCATGGAGCTAAGGGGCATAGCCCCAGACCATTATTCCTTTTCCACCAAACTTTACAGTTGGCACTATGCATTGGGGCAGGTAGCATTCTCCTGGCATCCGCCAAACCCAGATTTGTCCGTTAGACTGCCAGATGGTGAAACGTGATTCATCACTCCAGAGAACGTGTTTCCACTCCTCCACAGTCCAATGGCGGCGACCTTTACACCACCCCAGCCGATGGTTGGCATTGCGCATGGTGATCTTAGGCTTCTCGGCCATGGAAACCCATTTCATGAGGCTCCCGACAGCTCGGTACTGGCACCCTGTGTATATAGGCAAGTTATTGTTACTCATTATGTATTTATTATTACTTTTATTATTACGTTTTTTACTTTTCTATTATTTCTCTATTTTCTTTCTCTCTGCGTTGTTGGGAAGGGCCCTTAAGTAAGCATTTCACTGTTAGTCCACACCTGTTGTTTATGAAGCATGTGACGAATGCAATTAAATATTCAAGTTAAAACTTGAAACAAGTTCAACTTCTCAGGAGACTATAGCTATAGTTCAGTCTTGAATCTGTGACTCCTCAATTGCCAATAGTGGTGAAGGAAGTGTGTTCAAAAGAAAAAGAGCAGGAATACAATGGTGATCAGCATGACCACTGCTGTCAGTGACATCACACACAATAGTCAGGAGAAACACATGAGGTTCTGTCTGCTAGCGTTAGTCATGAGGTTGTGGCCAGTCCGTTTAATGCTTTGGCCACAGAGATAATGAAATAGGAAGGACAGAGGAAACCATGGAAGACAAAGGAAAAGAGGGTCAGTTACAGGGCGGCACTGCTGAGGTGACGTCAACGGAGAATATGCTTTTTTGAGCCGTGGCGGCAGCAAGTAGTGAGTTTGACTCCAGGAGAAGAGGGGAATCAATCCAGGATGCTTTTCAACTTTTCAAACAATATTAAAATGTAAAAGTTCTCTGGTTATACCACACACTCACAGTGATTTAAAGAGCTGTAAAAAGTGCATGAACATGTTTTTAGCTCAGATAGAGTAATAGGAAAATTATAGGAGAGACGAGAAGGATTAGGGAGGATCTAGATCAGGGTTTGTTCAGTGGGCGATTCCACGCCAGCGGGGGTGATCTTGCAAAGAGATTGTTTTGGCAGATCTCGCATAGAAACTTCAGGGGAAGGATGTTTAACATGCTTTTTACATTTGTATAACAAACAATTTTTTGGGAAAATCATGATGAAAGTGGCCATTTTAGGCCATTTTAGACCTATACATGCCTCCTGTAAGACCCTATGATCTGTGAACCGTACATGATACAGACAACATCTTGGTGTCATTATCCTCCTTTATAGTGTGCTCTAACATATGGAGAATGTCTAGATTCTGAAATAAAAATGTTCACATTAATTTGTTCATTAAAATAACTTATAAGCTATCCTGAATCACCGCTTTACATGAACTGCAGAGATGATATGCATTACACTGCAGTCTAATGTTGTCACTTGAAACAACATGACAAAAGACATGTCAAACAGCACATTCACTTATGGGGCAAGATACTTTGAAATACACATTTTCCTCAGAAAGCCTGAACTTCTTCTCCCAAAGGAACTTTATCAGGCTTGGATCTGACTGGGAAGGGAGATATGTTATGATGCAGGAACCATGCAATTACAACGCTCAGACACAAGTATGCTGTGCAGAGAAGAGGGTCAAAGGCTTCAGATCGCTCATAGGCGCAAAGAGACAAACTTATTCAGGTGTCAAAAGTGGAGTCCCGTGGTTTTGTCGAGTTCGGATTACAATTGACAGGCACTTATGTCAGAAGTTCGTGATCTGGTGACACTGAGAATGCGATAGATAGAGCCAGGGTAAGTTCAAAGTTCATGCTGTACTAATGTAGTTTAAATATAATAAAAATGAGTTTAATGTTTGACTTTCGAGTCATTATTGCCTGCCTGTTTTAAATTCTCTGATGATAATTTTTTTAAATTGAATCTGCATTTTATGTTGAACCTGCTGCACCAGTGTTAAGTTGACAGTTGAATATGTGTAATGCTCTTTGTCCTGCCTACTATCTGTGTAAAGTTATTCACAAGTAACCATCCTATGTATTCAATATCTTATCTTTTTATTGACTACTCAACTTTTGACACTTCTTGTTACAAAACTGGTTGACACTGAATACATTTTGAGCAGAACTGAGACATGTCACCACACACCTATAGACTACTGGGGAATATCTGAACCTGCACAACGATTAGTAACCTTGGGTTACATTTTAGTCAACATAGTAATACTTTTAGACTGCAGTGGAGGCTGCTGAGTGGAGGATGGCTCCTAATAATGTCTGGAATGGAGTTAATGGAATGGTATTAAACCCATGAAAACCCTGTGTTAGATACCATTCTGTTCACTCCATTCTGGCCCTTATTAGCAGCCTCCACTATTTTAGAGGTATTTGCTTCATTCTCACCTGCACAGTTTGATTTCTGTTATATTTAAGCAGGTACACAGAAGAGTTCCAGTAAGAAACAAACTAAAGTGTCTTTAAAACATGGCCACTCACTAAAAAGGACTCTATGCATGTCTGCACAATAACAATCGATTGGATTTCAGCCACATTCTGTGTCTGTTCACCTCTTTGCGTTTGACACAAAATAAACATTGTGTGATTCCTAGGTTTCAGCTTTTGATTCTGTGGCCTTTCGTCAAGTGACTTGATATAGGTTCTACTTACAGTTATAAACAATAAACAATAATGTTTGTTATATGGAATCTGAACTGTAGGTAACATGTAGAATTAAACTATCATTTATCATGGCTGAGAAGCATGGAAACATTTGGAGTAGTAGACATTATATTAATAACTTGACAGCCAATGAGTCGGTCAACCTCTGAATCCATTCATCATTCATAAAGACTATCCCATCCAAATCATTTAAGGTATGCACCCCTTAACTTGATAACTCACTATTGTAAACCACCCAAGCTGTATGAGTTAAAAACGTTACGCTCTATATCCATTTTCAGAAATGTTGGTAAATTAGCTTTTGTTTGAAGAAATAATGAAAGAGATTGTTTTTTCACTCTCTAATCATGGCATGGGGTTGTTAAATGACAGACATGTATTTGTTATCTATCACTTGATGGTTTCATTTCAGAGAGACAAATAATCATATTTTTTTGCAAAATATATATCCACCTCACTCTCAGATAAGTAGTACAGCTAGGTTTTACACAGTTAAATATAACAAATAACTACATGTTGTATAAAGAAATGTACAAATGATACATTCGTGACATCAGTATATACAAACATTGTTTAGTCATTGCTTATTCAGAGTGACTTGCAGTAATTGCATTCATCTTAAGATTGCTAGGTGAGACAACCAGATATCACAGTCAAAATATACAGGATACGAACATTCCATTCCGGCTAAAGAATGGATATACTGTATAACGTTTAGCAAAAAAAAACACATTTTCATACACATCTAAAATCTATTAATAAAAATTTTTGGAAATAAACTCAAGTGTAGACAGTCATGAGAGCGTGAACTTTTTTTCTTGCCTTAATAGCTAAGTAATTCTAAATGTAGCCTGTGTCTGACTGCAACATCATGAGAATAAATAACTGCTAGATGCTTTGTGGTAGAGGTATAATTAGCAACATACATATTGGACAGGATGTAACATGCAGTATGACTCAATGAGCTTTCGATCATCTGATCATGTCTCACTCACAGTACTATAACATTTTCTATAGCTCTTAAGCAATAAATGCACTTCTCTGTTTCTGTCACTCAGTGAGTGTATTGGATACAAATCAAATCAAATTGTATTTGTCACATGCGCTGAATTCAAGTCTATGACTTGGGTGGCTGAAGTCTTTGATCATTTTTAGGGCCTTCCTCTGACTTTGTGGCAGGTAGCCTAGTGGTTAGGGCATTGGACTAGTAACTGGAAGGTTGCAAGATTGAATCCCTGAGCTGACAAGATAAAAAAAAAAATCTGTCGTTCTGCCCCTGAACAAGGCAGTTAACCCACTAGGCTGTCACTGAAAATAAGAATTTGTTCTTAACTGTAACGGCTGTCTGTAAGAGGGAACCAAGGTGCAGCAGAGGATGTGCTCATCATTAGAATTTTAATTCAAATAAACAAGAGAACACTACAAAATGAACAAAACGACAGCAAACAGTCCTGTTAGGAAAATACTCAAACAGAAACAATTACCCACAAAACCCAAAGGAAAAACATGCTCCTTATGTGTGACTCCCAATCAGCAGCAACGAGCTTCAGCTGTGCCTGATTGGGAGCCACACACACGGCCCAAAACAAAGAAATACCAAAACATAGAAAAAGGAACATAGAACGCCCACCCAATGTAACACCCTGGCCTAACCAAAATAAAGAACAAAAAACCCCTCTCTATGGCCAGGGTGTTACATTAACTGACTTGCCCAGTTAAATAAAGGTAAAATATTGTTTTTAAAAAAGAATCACCTGGTATAGAGATCCTGGATGGCAGGAAGCTTGGCCCCAGTGATGTACTGGGCTGTACACACTACCCTCTGTAGCGCCTTGTGGTCAGATGCTGAGCAGTTGCCATACCAAGCGGTGATGTAACCAGTCAGGATGCTCTTGTTGGTGCACCTGTAGAATGTTTTGAGGACCCAAGCCAAATCTTTTCAGTCTCCTGAGGGGGAATAGGCATTGTTGTGCGCCCTTCATGACTGTCTTGGTGTGTTTGGACCATGATAGTTTGTTAGTGATGTGGACATCAAGGAACTTGAAGCACTCGACCCGCTTCACTACAACCCTGTTGGTGTGAATGGGCCCTCCTTTTCCTGTAGTCCACAATCAGCTCCTTTGTCTTTCTCATGTTGAGGGAGAGGTTGTTGTCCTTGCACCACACTGCCAGGTCTGTGATCCCCTCCCTATAGGCTGTCTCATCGTTGTCGGTGATCAGGCCTACCACCGTTGTGTCATTGGAAAACTTAATGGTGGTGTTGGAGTCGTGCATGGCCACGAAGCCGTGGGTGAACAGGGAGTAAAGGAGTGGACTAAGCAGTGGGTCTAGGGTTTCTGGGATAATGGAGTTCATATGAGCCATGACCAGTCTTTCAAAGCACTTCATGGTGGTCATTTAGGCAGGTTACCTTGGCATTCTTGGCACAGGGACTATGGTGGTCTGCTTGAAACATGTAGGTATTACAGACTCGGTCAGGGAGAGGTTAAAAATGTCAGTGAAGACACTTGCCAGTTGGTCAGCGCATGCGTTGAGTATGCATCCTGGTAATCCATCTGGCCCTCCGGCCTTGTGAATATTGACCTGTTTAAAAGATTAAGGAGAGTGTGATCACACAGTCGCCTGGAACAGCTGGTGCTCTAATGCATGGTTCAGGGTTGCTTGCCTCAGAGCGAGCATAGAAGGCATTAAGCTCGTCTGGTAGGCTTTCATCGCTGGGCATCTAGCGGTTGGGTTTTCCTTTGTAATCCGTAATAGTTTGCAAGCCCTGCCACATATTGAGAGATTCACTGGTACTTCCTGCTTGAGTTTTTGCTTGTAAGCAGGAATCAGCAGGATATAATTATGGTCAGATTGGCGAAATGGAGGGCGAGGGAGAGCTTTGTACACATCTCTGTGTGTGGAGTAAAGTTGCACATGTGACATGCTGGTAGAAATGAGGTACACCCACCCAGCCATAGTACCCAGTTAGCAGCACCCCTGGGCCGCTGTGCTGTGTGTTTACAAAACAAAGGAGGAGCCCTTTCCTGTACTGTAGGGCTGCAAGGCTCGCCCCAAACAACTGGAAACAAACACACACAAACTCATGTTTCCATACTCCGCTCCAATAGGCTAGCCCCCATGCCACGCCAGGCCGCACACACACACTGACACACACACTCAAGTTTTTGAGCAGAACTGTTTGCAGAGCTCCTGAATCCTGAAATGTTCTCATGAAATAATGATTTAATTGGCAAAATGTAAACAGGCGATTGAGTAAAGATACTCCCTTCAGTGTTTCTCAACTACATGATTTCTAACACGTTATTATTTAGTTATGCAAGGTATCAGTGTTGTGTTGGCAGCATTCTGTGCATTATGTGCGCTCGCAATCTATGCAGGCAAGAGACGGTTAAACTGAGGAATATCGCAACCACTCCCAAGACTTGCTGCTGCTAGGCAGTGGCTTAACCTGTACTGTAGCGTACCTGACAAGGCATGGAGTGCCTGAGTGTACAGTGTGGAATAGTGAGGTGAATACTGTACTTTAAAACTGGATTATTAAGGGAAAGCTGAAGTCTATAACTTCTAAATTATATATTTGAAAGATAGTCTACTCTACATTGAGCCTGAGATTAACCAAACAAACTTTAAACAGGTAATTTGCCCTTTTAATGGTCGATGATGGCTCCATTTGTTGTTTAGATTTGGATTGAGGTTTTGGTCTGTTTAAATAGGATTTTATGCGCATTAATAGCTACTAACTGTAACAGTTTTAATACATGTATTATACATGTGGTGTAAATTACAGTGATTCAGAGTAAGCGTTCATTTCTATCAAATTTAATTTTGGTCACTGGCAATAGCCTGGTATTATTTGAGCACACATTCCATTTTTGAAAACATTACCTTCCTCCAGTTGACTTATCTTGTCAATATACTGTATATTTGTACATGAAAATGACATAGACCACAGTGTCTGTCAATGACCTCTGACCTACATAGTGTTTGACCCTCAGATGCAAAATAGCTCAGGTATAGATTGTGATTATGCATTAGCCCAGACCATTATATCCTTGTTCTGTAGAGGGGTATTTATGTCATGCTCTATAGGCTACTTACTATTACTCTAAATATCTACAGGCTGAATATGGGTCCATAACTCTTGTCTATTTAGATCTTGATAGTGTCAGCTGTTTTTTCTTCAGTTTATCAATATGAGGAATTGATGAGTGAGTCCACTGTTGATTGAAGGGAAAGGGACATCAACCAGTAAACCATGTGGCACTCACTGCCATGCAGCATTGAGTCACCTCATCTGATTTCTAAGGTCAATGCTGAGTGAGCGTTCGAAGAGTTAAGATGAGGACAGTATAGGGCCTCCCGGGTGGCGCAGTGGTCTAAGGCACTTCCTCGCAGTGCTAGCTGTGCCACCAGAGATTCTGGGTTCGAGCCCAGGCTCTGTTGCAGCTGGCCGCGACCGGGAGGTCCACGGGGCGACGCACAATTGACCCAGCGTCGTCCGGGTTAGGGAGGGTTTGGCCGGCAGGGATAGCCTTGTCTCATTGCGCACTAGTGACTCCTCTGGCTGGCCGGGCGCAGTGCACACTGACCAGGTCACCAGGTGTACGGTGTTTCCTCCGACACATTGGTGCGGCTGGCTTCCGGGTTGGATGTGTGTTGTGTCAAGAAGCAGTGCGGCTTGGTTGGGTTGTGTTTCAGAGGACGCATGGCTCTTGACCTTCACCTCTCCCGAGTCCGTGCGGGAGTTGCAGCGATGAGGCAAGACTAACTACTACCAATTCGATACCACGAAATTGGGGACAAAAAAGGGGTAAAAAAAAGATGAAAACAGTATAGAGCGAGACTGAGATTATCATTTTTACATTTAGCAGACGCTCTTATCCAGAGTGACTTACAGTAGTGAATGCATACATTTCATAAATGTTTTTTCCCGTACTGGTCCCCCGTGGGAATCGAACCCTGGTGTTACAAACACCATGCTCTACCAACTGAGCCACACGGGCCGACTTATATAGTTCCAATCTGTACAAAACATTAGGAGCACCTTCCTAATTTGCCCTCAGAACAGCCTCAATTCATCAGGACATGGACTCTACAAGCTGTTGAGATCATTCCACAGGGATGCTGGCCCATGTTTTATTTATTTTTTAACCTTTATTTAACTAGGCAAGTCAGTTAAGAACAAATTCTTATTTACAATGACGGCCTAACTGGGAACAGTGGGTTAACTGGCTTGTTCAGGGGCAGAACGACAGATTTTTACCTTGTCAGCTCGGGGATTCGAACTAGAAACCTTTCAGTTACTGGCCCAACACTCTAACCACTATGCTACCTGCCGCCCCAAAATGTTGACTCCAATACTTCCCACAGTTGTATCAAGTTGGCTGGATGTCCTTTGGGTGGTGGACCAGTCTTGATACACATAAAGAACTGATGTGAGTGAAAAACCCAGCAGCGTTGCAGTTCTTGACACACTCAAACCGGTTCTCCTGGCACCTACTACCATACCCCGTTCAAAGGCACTTCAATCTTTTGTCTTGTCCATTCACCCTCTGAATGGTACACATACACAACCCATGTCTCAATTGTCTGAAGGTTTAAAAATAATTATTTAACCTGTCCACTCCCCTTCATCTACACTGATTTAAGTGGATTTAACAAGTGACGTCAATAAGGGATCATAGCTTTCACCTGGATTCACCTGGTCAGTCTATGTCATGGAAAGAGCAGGTGTTCCTAATATTTTGTACACTCAGTGTATCTCTATTCCACTACAGTGGTTTTACAATAGTACATTTTAAACCATCAAGTGTCAATCAGTTGTAGTTCATTTAAACTGTAAAGTGTCAATCAGTTGTAATTTCTAGAATATTCTGGCACATTATACGCAATTACGTTATCATAAGTGACACATTGGGTACAGTATGTACATCTGTAATTGTCTTTGACTTCCTTGGTCCTGTTTATGCAGTGTCAAAAGGCTTGATGTAATTGTAAGTGTGATAATATTATGATGATGGGCATGACAAGGTTTGCCCCAGCCCTGCCAGGGAGAAGGGGTCAAACTACAAGGGAGGAATGCCATCTTGGTTTTCATTGCTTGTAGATATAAATCATTGACAATGAGTCACAAGCAGAAAGTTAATACTTGACCATAACCTGCTTGGATACACGCAGCCAGGAACATAATCTGATGTAAAGGTGTGTTATCTCTTCTCCTTCTGTGACAGTAGGACCTATCCTAGAGAGATTACAAAAAGTCACTATATTGCCACTATCCACTTTGACTCCAAACAAATGGTTGGCATGACAGGTATTGCTGACTGGCAGAAAATGTTCACGTTGCTGTGTGTGAACCAGTCATTCTGGTATCCTTTCCATTTAGTTTGGTTTGAGGAGGCTGGTATGCTATTTAGCTTGGAGGCTTTAGTGCATAAGAAACAATGTGCTTCCAGGTTGATTGAAAGATAATCATCACCACAATCACTTTTATTACTATTACGCATCTGTTATTAATATCATTTTAGATTCTTCTGCTACACGCACCTGCACTTGTTGTGTTGCTACTGTAAAGGAAGAGGGGCTTCATTAATATCTTCTTTAGAAAAACTGGGGCTTTCCACAGCCAGGTTTTGATGTTTTAACCTGAATGTGTAGCCAGTAGTCACTGCCACATTCCAAAGACAACTCTCCCACCACAAAGAAGAACTTATCAGGTGGTGTTAACCGAAACCTGAAAGTGAGTGAGTGTTTGTTTTTAGTTTTGCTTGCATATTTACTGCTGCCAATGCTCTGCGTTGCCCAAGGCATGTTTATTGATTTGTAGCGTTTATTACTCTGTCTAATGAAGCAGGACTGTATAGTGATTATTATATAGTGATTCTAGGATTGTGAGTATCAACCTCTAGCCTGCAGCTTTGTAACCCAGGTGGTTTCTAGGGTGTGTCTGTCGGAGGTACCATTTGAATAACAAAACAATTATGTTGGTACAAGAGTCTGGAGTTCTTTTTATGATGTTGTCATCTGTTGCGTCATGCACACACATACCCACCTTCCTAATATTGATTTGCACCCCCCTTTATCCAGAACAGACTCAATTCATTGGGAAATGGATGGCAAGGTGTCAAAAGCATTCCACAGGGATGCTGGCCCATGTTGACTCCAATGTTTCCCACAGTTGTGTCAAGATGGCTCGATGTCCTTTGGGCGGTGGACCATTCTTGACACACAGGAAACTGTTGAGCATGAAAAACCCAGCAGCGTTGCAGTTCTTGCAACACTCAAACCAGGCACCTACTACCATACCCCATTCAGACACTTAAGTATTTTGTCTTGCCCATTCACCCTCTGAACAGCACACATACACAATCCGTCTCAAATGTCTAAAGGCTTAAAAATCATTATTTAATCTGTCTCCTCCCCTTCATCTACACTGACTGAAGTGGATTTAACAGGTGACATCAATAAGAGATCATAGCTTTCACCTGGATTCACCTGGTCAGTCTATGTCATGGAAATCGCAGGATTTCCTAATGCTTTGTACAATCAATGCCAGCTGTTCATAGGACATGAACAGGGGGCAGACTCGCGTATCACAGGTTGACCTTTAGGTACCACCAAACCAGGGAACCACAGCTTCTGACAGACACCTCAGGTCCCAGAGAAGGTGATGTCACAGAACAAGGAAACACTATCCACACTATCTGCTACAGCATCATTCCAGCACAGAACTAATACTCTCATTGTGCACATGTGTATTTTAGATGTTAGTGTACCTTCAGACATAGAGGTGTGTGTGTATCAATGTGTTCTGGTGTTTTACTTTATATACTGCTCAAAAAAATAAAGGGAACACTTAAACAACACATCCTAGATCTGAATGAAAGAAATAATCTTATTAAATACTTTTTTCTTTACATAGTTGAATGTGCTGACAACAAAATCACACAAAAATAATCAATGGAAATCCAATTTATCAACCCATGGAGGTCTGGATTTGGAGTCACACTCAAAATTAAAGTGGAAAACCACACTACAGGCTGATCCAACTTTGATGTAATGTCCTTAAAACAAGTCAAAATGAGGCTCAGTAGTGTGTGTGGCCTCCACGTGCCTGTATGACCTCCCTACAACGCCTGGGCATGCTCCTGATGAGGTGGCGGATGGTCTCCTGAGGGATCTCCTCCCAGACCTGGACTAAAGCATCCGCCAACTCCTGGACAGTCTGTGGTGCAACGTGGTGGATGGAGCGAGACATATTGTTCCAGATGTGCTCAATTGGATTCAGGTCTGGGGAATGGGCGGGCCAGTCCATAGCATCAATGCCTTCCTCTTGCAGGAACTGCTGACACACTCCAGCCACATGAGGTCTAGCATTGTCTTGCATTAGGAGGAACCCAGGGCCAACCGCACCAGCATATGGTCTCACAAGGGGTCTGAGGATCTCATCTCGGTACCTAATGGCAGTCAGGCTACCTCTGGCGAGCACAGGGAGGGCTGTGTGGCCCCCAAAAGAAATGCCACCCCACACCATGACTGACCCACCGCCAAACCGGTCATGCTGGAGGATGTTGCAGGCAGCAGAACGTTCTCCACAGCGTCTCCAGACTCTGTCACGTCTGTCACATGTGCTCAGTGTGAACCCTGTGCTTTTCATCTGTGAAGAGCACAGGGCGCCAGTGGCGAATTTGCCAATCTTGGTGTTCTCTGGCAAATGCCAAACGTCCTGCACGGTGTTGGGCTGTAAGCACAACCCTCACCTGTGGACGTCGGGCCCTCATACCACCCTCATGGAGTCTGTTTCTGACCGTTTGAGCAGACACATGCACATTTGTGGCCTGCTGGAGGTCATTTTGCTGGATTGTTGCCCTCCTACGGCCTCCTCCACGTCTCCTGATGTACTGGCCTGTCTCCTGGTAGCGCCTCCATGCTCTGGACACTACGCTGACAGACACAGCAAACCTTCTTGCCACAGCTCGCATTGATGTGCCATCCTGGATGAGCTGCACTACCTGAGCCACTTGTGTGGGTTGTAGACTCCGTTTCATGCTACCACTAGAGTGAAAGCACTGCCAGCATTCAAAAGTGACCAAAACATCAGCCAGGAAGCATAGGAACTGAGAAGTGGTCTGTGGTCCCCACCTGCAGAACCACTCCTTTATTGGGGGTGTCTTGCTAATTGCCTAGAATTTCCACCTGTTGTCTATTCCATTTGCACAACAACATGTGAAATTTATTGTCAATCAGTGTTGCTTCCTAAGTGGACAGTTTGATTTCACAGAAGTGTGATTGACTTGGAGTTACATTGTGTTGTTTAAGTGTTCCCTTTATTTTTTTGAGCAGTGTACTTGAATAAGAATTACGCAGGTACTTCACGGCCCAGATGTTGTAAGCAGTATACAAACAAAACAACTGAACTGGGATGTGTGTTTATGTTCAAAACTTCCATTAGCCCATTTTGAGAGGAAATGACAGTTGGACAGTCGACTCCCTCCACCCAGCCATGTATCTTATTTGTGTTTTTCTTGCAAGTATTTAGGTCGGTATAGTCTGTCTGTGTGTTCAGGCCAGTGTACGTCCATGTGTGGTACACAGAAGAGCCTGGCCGATACCAAAGAAACCTTACCTCTGAGCCAGGCTTTTCTTTTAAAGCTATTTTTTCATGAAGAATGTCTGTTTTACAAGGTGCGAATTGGGCAACCCGAAGACAGTTATTCCCTGGTCTCTGGCTTTTTCAGTGTTTCTTAAAAATGTATTCAAAGCAAAAAAAAAGCCCCTCTTCAAACCAGGTAGTAATCAAAAGAAGGAACTGGTACATGGTCTGAAAAACCTGTGGTATGTCCTTGCCAATACTTCTGCTTTTGGATCTACTAGTTAAAATGTTATATCCCTGATGGGATGCAACATATTTGATCATTACGTTGTTCGAAGAGGTGCCTTTTTCAGGGAATATGACCGACATGATCTTCAAGGCTTGCCGTAGCTTCAGGCACAGGCTTGTGACTTTTCTGGGTGTCTCCCAGGTAAGTACCTAAGGGTGTGCGTCCCAATTATGGTATTTTCCTTCATGACCCCTAATCTAAGACTTCATGGTCATTTCACTCAGCCAGTCCTAATTTTTGTGTCTGTGCCAATTGAATTACATGTTCAATTCTATGCCAGCAGTACTTAGCCTACATGTGAGGGCAGCAGGTACAGTACCCTAGAGGTTAAGAGGGTTGGGCCAGTAACCGAAAGGTCGACTAGGTGAAAAATCTGTCTGCACTTAATCTTAATTGCTCCTGTAAGTCGCTCTGGATAAGAGTGTCTGCTAAATTACTCAAATGTAAATGTGGCCTATAGTACTGTATTTAGCTGTGACACCCCTCTGCGTTATCGTTCAAACTTCCCCAGTCTTTATAGCTTTTTATCATGTCTGGCTCATGTTGAAATGTGCTTGTGTTTGTCTATGAAGTGACGGTCTGCCACACAGCTCCCTGTGGTCTACTCCACTCCACGTGGTGGAAATCTCCTCTGTTTGAGTTAGAATGTTTTGCTCTTCACTTCCACACCCCTGAGATGTATGTTCGGGAAAGACATTAACAGGACAGATCACTTTTTTGGATGCAGATATTACTGACATATGGCCATTTCCACTAAAACTGAAAAAAAGCTTAGAGTTGAATGTTGATGTTGTCTGTACTCTTTTAAGAAAGAAAAACAAAACACTCAAAAGCGAGATCGACATATAGCTCTTTAAATGCATGCACTTTGTAAGAATGGGCATATTGTGATGAGTTGGGTAACTCAGCCCATTAGAACAAAGGGGTTGGGAGAATGATATTTGATCCCAAGTCAGTGCTTTGTTACTTGATGGGTAAAGGGTGGTGCAGGTAGAGATAACTTTTTTCCCCTCTGTCTTTTGTGTTGTGGAGATTCTCACTGATTGTTCTCATAGAGGCTGATGGGGCCATTGGCTTCATTGCAAATAAGGTGAGGTTGGGGAGTACTACGCAGGCAGTCGGTACTCTGTTCATATAGAGCACAAGATATTATTGACTGGTGGCTCGCTGGCCATTTAGGACTGGGGGTGAAATATTTCTTCCTCATGTTATTCCTGATGACTGACCTGTGACCTCTCATCCATCTCTGTCTCCAGGTGGAGAATGCCAGCCCCAACACTGCTGTTTACGCCAATGTCACCGAGCTGAAGAAAAACATCCCACAATCCCCTCCGTTAGTAGCTTTGAGTCCTGACTTGCCCCTTACCCAGGAGGGATGGCAGGTGCACACTGACAAGGACAGCGGGAAAGAGTTCTATTACCGCCCAGCCACGGGCCAAACCACTTGGGCCGACCCCCGCAGCAGCCTCCCCTCCACAGACATGGAGCTGCCCAAGGAGGCGTTGGCTATCCCGGCCCTGTCCCCGGCCCTGTCCCCAGCCCTGTCCCCGGCCCTGTCCCCAGCCCTGTCCCCGGCCCTCTCACCAGCCTCATCCCAGGGTTCCAACTGGGAACAGGTGTTGGATGAGACCACCGGTCGAAACTACTTCTATAACCCCACCTCTGGGGCCACGTCCTGGGGAGCTCCGGAGCCCATCGCCCCCTCCTCTCCTGTTACTGAGCCTCCTGTGCTGAAGCTCCCAGACAGAGGACCGGTAGGGGTTAGCTTATGCTTTATTTGACTGATATGGCCATTGTTTCAAGCTCATCAACAGATAAGGCTTCTAAAATACAGAACCGTGGAAAGTGTTGTTGGATTGTTGACTGCTAAAGCAGTCTCTGTCAGACACCAGCGCATTAACATCTGCTTCATGGTCCTGAGGGAGTCTTGTTTCGTTAGTTCATTAGCTAGTTATGTCTAAAGCCTGCTATGGCATACACATGCTTTTTTCTGTTTATTCTCAAAGTGTTACTAGCCAAGTTACTAAGAACGTTTGCCATTTGAGCAGAATCGCTAGCATGTTATGAACCATGTCATAAACTTTTTATAAATTGGCCACTAAGTTTGAGTTCCATCTTAAAAGCATTTGCGAATCTTGTTCCTCAGCCCCCTCTCCCAAAGGAAGACTACCTGACAGAAGACCACGAAGCTCCAGACACCTCCTCCTCGGTGTTCCCCAAAGACCTCCTGCCCATGCCGCAGGCTAAACTGGCCGTCATACCCCGGGCCATTCTAGACAGTGTCCCGGCGGGCTGGAAGCGCTCCATAGAGGCAGATGGGAAGACCGTATTCACCAGCGAACGCACACAGGAGCAGGTAAGTGTATTGAATGGAGGACCAGTGCTTTGAAAGGGTAGCGGTTTGAGAAACCATGCAATGTGTGTCATATTCTGTTTTGTCCTGTGTGTGTGTGTATCCTGGCAGTGGCTCAAGTCTGTGGATCAAGAAGGAAAGACGTACTACTACCTGAGAGACGGCTCCAGATCCCAGTGGAACCTTCCAGCAGAGGTGAAGAGAAGCAATATTGTAATTTCAAGGAATGGTTGAGTGGCTTTTTTACCAGGTCTCAAAGAGCTTGACATTGCATGGGTAACTCTGTACTGCACATACAGTTGAAGTCGGAAGTTTACATACACCTTAGCCAAATACATTTAAACTCAGTTTTTCACAATACCTGACATTTAATCCTAGTAAAAATTCCCTGTCTTAGGTCAGTTAGGATCACCACTTTATTTTAAGAATGTGAAATGTCAGAATAATAGTAGAGAGAATGATTTATTTCAGCTTTTAATTCTTGCATCATATTCCCACTGGGTCAGAAGTTTACATACACTCAATTAGTATTTGGTAGCATTGCCTTTAAATTGTTTAACTTGGGTCAAACGTTTTAGGTAGCCTTCCACAAGCTTCCCACAATAAGTTGGGTGAATTTTGGCCCATTCTTCCTGACAGAGCTGGTGTAACGGAGTCAGGTTTGTATGCCTCCTTGCTCGCAAACGCTATAGGATTGAGGTCAGGGCTTTGTGATGGCCACTCCAATACCTTGACTTTCTTGTCCTTAAGCCATTTTGCACAACTTTGGAAGTATGCTTGGGGTCATTGTCCATTTGGAAGACCCATTTGCGACCAAGCTTTAACTTCCTGACTGATGTCTTGAGATGTTGCTTCAATATATCCACATAATCTCCCTCATGACGCCATCCATTTTGTGAAGTGCACCAGTCCCTCCTGCAGCAAAACACCCCCACAACATGATGCTGCCACCCCTGTGCCTCACGGTTGGGATGGTGTTCTTCGGCTTGCAAGTCTCACCCTTTTTCTTCCAAACATAATGATGGTCATTATGGCCAAACAGTTCTATTTTTGTTTCATCAGACCAGAGGACATTTCTGACAATCTTTTGTCCCCCTTCTTCCTTGCTGAGCGGCCTTTCAGGTTCTTTTACTGGTCGTTTTACTGTGGATATAGATACTTTTGTACCTGTTTCCTCCAGCATCTTCACAAGGTCCTTTGCTGTTGTTCTGGGATTAATTTGCACTTTTCGCACCAAAGTACGTTCATCTCTAGGAGACAGAACACGTCTCCTTCCTGAGCAGTAGGACGGCTGCATGGTCCCATGGTGTTTATACTTGCGTACTATTGTTTGTATAGATGAACGTGGTACCTTCGGGCATTTGAAAATTGCTCCCAAGGATGAACCAGACTTGTGGAGGTCTACAATTATTTTCTGAGGTCTTGGCTGATTTCTTTTGATTTTCCCATGATGTCAAGCAAAGAGGCACTGAGTTTGAAGGTAGGCCTTGAAATACATCCACAGGTACACCGCCAATTGACTCAAATGATGTCAATTAGCCTATCAGAAGCTTCTAAAGCCATGACATCATTTTCTGGAATTTTCCAGCTGTTTAAAGGCACAGTCGACTTAGTGTATGTAAACTTCTGACCCACTGGAATTGTGATACAGTGAAATGATCTGTCTGTAAACAATTGATGGAAAAAGTACTTGTGTCATGCACAAAGTAGATGTCCTAACCGACTTGCCAAAACTATAGTTTGTTAACAAGAAATTTGTGGAGTGGTTGAAAAACAAGTTCTAATGACTCTAACCTAAGTATATGTAAACTTCCGACTTCCACTGTAGGTGAAGATAACCAGTTACTGTGTTTGATTAAATTGGCCAGGGCCTTTACACTGTTTGTTTCTGTTAACCCTCTCAGCTCCCGGGTGCATCCAGTCTGTCCAAGGTGGGGAATGGAGTGGACCAGGACAGCCCGCTGGTTCTGAAGAACTGGAGAAACCCCATGGGCCCAGCTCAGTTTGGCCCCTCCCAAGAAGACAACGTGAGTAGCTGGGGAGCCCAGAGCATGGACAGGGACATTGAAGGAGGTTTCACACCGTTGGTATAGCAACAGACATTTATGGGCCATTAGAATCTCTTTTTGGAATCTAGACTGAATTTGGCACTACAGTACAGGAACATAGAAACTGCAGCATTTGCCGTTCTGGTAGTCCTAAGCAAACAAGCCATTAGGACTAGTCCCTGACATGAGACACCTGGCCCTCACAGCTTTATGCACAATGCCCTTGTGGAATGATGTCGTTGTGTATGTGTCGTTGTCGACCCCCTCAACAGGAGATGGAAACACCTGCCCTAGTTGATTCCCTCTCAGGAGGTCACTTACAAACCGAAATGGGAGAAACTACAACAAGAATGGAGGGGGCAGGGGAGAAAGCGGATAGAATTATGACTCATAAAATTTGACAGGATTTCTGCTCTGTTCGAACAATAAGGCCCTATCGACTACTGTTGACTAACCAACCTGAACCTAATTCCCTCCCTTGCGTTTGGCAGAGGTTCTTTCCAACACATAGGAGAAACGTTTCGGACGTCACCAGTGAAGCATCCAGCTCAGGCAACTCCCCCGAGGCGCCACACCATGTAAGAACGTGCGACACGATAAGGTTTTGAATCCATAGGGATCTTTGTCAGGTCATTTTCTACTGGCCCTCAATAATAAATTATACGTGTTGGACTAGTACACACAATAATTGAATTGGAAATTGCATTATTTTTCAACAATGATTTTATTGCTAATTTTATGAATTGAATTAATTCATTTCCTGAAATGTAATTGACCCCAACCCTTCTACTAACTCAATAAAATGTACTCTACTGTACAGACAGCACACATATACTTCTAAATGACAAAGAGCCTGAAGACCCATTATCCCATTCATTGAAGACTTGTATTGTTTTCTCCATAAAGACTGATAGGTTGGGAGTACGGAGTAGACTGTCACATCTGAGCACAGACTCACATCATGAGCACGTAGGTTCTTACGGCCCACGTCAGGCCTGATAGATAGATGCATAGTGTTGTTTGCCAGACAGGCATTGCATTCTGCTGGTGTGTGGGTGTTCTGATATAACTAACACACTATGATATAGAACTGGATAGGAGAACTAACGCTGCTTGGGAAGGGGAGCTAATGGATTAGATATTGGTTACAGTACATACTATATACACGTATGCTCTTAAAAGGGCTGATTAAGAGTTTCTTATGTGGTGTTTAAGTGAAATTACTAACTTTGAATGGGTTGTTCTCTCTCCTTGCTTCGTGTGTGGATAAGAAAGCGATCTGGAATACAAGCATCTGCTAAATCAGGGTTTTCCAAACTCGTCCTGGGCCCCCCCGGGTGCACATTCTGTTTTTTTGACCTAGCACTACACAGCTGATTCAAATAACTAACTCATCATCAAGCTTTGATTATTTGATTCAACCCTGTACTAAATGATAGTGTCATGATAGACCACCATTGACACTACCCCCTAGTGGGGAGAGGGAGCATTTGTAGTTGTTTTTGTTGGACCTTGTGGTGCAAGTGGTGGCTTGTTGGGTAGTACTTTCAGATCTGATTGACACCATATTTTATTGCATTGCCTTTCAAAGCATTGTGCTGAATGTACATATGGTGCTGTCTTATGTAGTAGGCACAGTAATGTCAAAGTGCTGAATGTCAATGCTATAAGCAAAGTCAACCCCAAAGGATCATTTCCCATTTTATGAATCCATGCAAACAAACACACTCACGCCCAAGCATGTATAATTGTGCACTCATGCACAAAGATACACACACACACACACACACACACACACACACACACACAAACACACACACACACACACACACACACACACACACACACACTGACCACTCCCATGTTGATACCTGACTAGAATCTGCTACTTATACCCTTTGATCTTTACCTGTGGACTCATAGCCTAAGAATTCAGCATAATCTGGAACACTGCCAACACAAACATTTGTTGCTGCCACCTAGTGGCCTAGCATTTGCATTGCAAAATCACAGCAATACTTTATCTAGGCCTAACATTATAGCCCACAATTACAATAATCTGCTAACATGAACAGTCCAATGTTCATATCAGCCAGTAGGCCGATGGGCAATGTCCAGTAGCATATGGCCCAATGTGGGTACTAACTGCTTAACTCATTTACCTATTTATGTCAGTGAAAACCATGAAAACCATGTGTTTGATTCCATTCCATTCACTCTATTGCGGACATTATAATGAGCCGTCCTCCCCTCAGCAGCCTCCACTGATGTGCGTACAGTACAATATAACTAACAACATCTTTAAACCTGATCTGAGGTCTGTGGGTTCCTGGTAATCACCATTACTAGAAATGTTCATACACTCTCCCTCTGTCGTTTGTGATATTTTGTTAATATTTGTCTCTATTTTGCTTGTTTTAGACACATCTACTAGAGAAGGCAGGGATCCTGAACAAAACCAAGGTGGCCGACAATGGGAAAAGAATTAGGTAATGTCAAGTCAACCGCAAAGATTACAACACATTGTGATTTGCGCAATGGACCAATGATTCCTTATTTTCTGGTTTTCTAATAGGAAGAATTGGAGTCCGTCATGGACAGTGCTGCATGGAGGCATTCTCACGTTTCACAAAGAACCAAAATCTGCACCCTTGGGAAACTCTGTAAGAACATTTTGTTACAATAACCACTCACAGCCACCACTTTAGAAAATAAGCTCATTGTATTCATAAAGAATAATTTGCTTGCTTGTCAGGATTGGGTGTCCTACAACCTACTATTACGAACCACCAGGTCTGTTGAATGAATGTCATTGGTCCGTGATTCCTCAGAACAAGACCAATCAGATCACCCCAGAGTACACAGTGGAGCTGCGGGGAGCCACTGTGGGCTGGGCCCCCAAGGACAAGTCCAGCAAGAAGAACGTTTTGGAGGTATGGGCTCTGTTTAAGGTCTATCAGGGTTGAAGTCAGTTCTATTTCATTCAATTCAGGAACTGAATCAAAATGAATTTAATTTAACTCTTGGTATGGCTTTTTCCCTCTCCCGCTCCAGTTGAAAACGCGTCATGGGTGTGAGTACCTGGTCCAGTACGACACAGAGAGCATCATTTGTGACTGGCACAAGATCATACTGGACTCCGTCAGACAGCTGGTGAGTATCCAGGAGGTGTCTATGTAACAAGTTCTAATTAGAGTAGGCCAAGGGGGCGTCGGTCTTCATTATAACCTCTCCTCTCTCAGGACCAAGATCACTTGTCGGAAGAGGAAGAGGAGGAACCTATGGAGAAATCTCCACTTGCTTCAGACAGAGACAAGAGGACCAGCTGTAAGTATGAGTGTCCTACAACCTACTATTACGAACCACCAGGTCTTTCAGTGCTTTAGAGGTGTAAATAGGTGTAAAATGTAAATATTTCATAACTGGGCATTAGATCAGGTAGTTAACGAAAGCTGCACCCATCATTAATTGCCCCCTCCAGCAGCCACCAAAATTACACCAGGCATCAGTGCTGAGTCATCAGATCAGGGGCGTGTCCGCACCAAACTACGCAAGTTCCTCCAGAAGAGGCCCACACTGCAGTCAGTGAAGGAGAAGGGCTACATAAGAGGTAAGACTGGGCTTTATAACATGGTTAAATGACATAGCAGAGTAACCTTATTGTACCTTATGATACCTTCACGGCACTCAGAATGTTTTTCATCGTGGTTCTCTAGATAATGTGTTTGGTTGTCATCTGGACACGCTGTGCCATCGAGAGAACAGCACTGTGCCCAGGTTTGTGGAGAAGTGCATCAGGGCAGTGGAGATTAGAGGTAGGTGTTCCTTCTTCATCCTGATACCGTAATATCAACCTTTACCACCTCTAATAGGGCAACACAATTGTACATTCCCCTTAGGTCTGGACATTGATGGGATCTACAGAGTTAGTGGGAATCTAGCTGTCATTCAGAGACTACGCCACAAAGCAGATCATGGTAAAGCAAGTTTCAAGGACTAGTAATGAATTTGTAGATGGAGCATCTTGCAGTATTATCAACCATATTCTCTGTCCTCATGCTCTCCCTCCCTCCCTCCCTCCCTCCCTCCAGAGGAAACTCTGGACCTAGAGGATGGTCAGTGGGAGGAGATCCATGTGATCACGGGGGCGCTAAAGCTTTTCCTGAGGGAGCTGCCTGAACCTCTCTTCCCTTACAGCTTCTTCGACAAGTTTATCGCTGCCATCAGTAAGTCTAGGCCAGGCCCTAATAAAACATTCTGGATGCATCTTAAGAGTCAGACTCAAATTACATGATAGTAATGAACTGACATAGTCTGACCTAAATAGCATGAAAGGATGTGAATAAATAGACATTTGGGATGACTCTTTCTCTGGTAGAAATCCAGGACTATCCTCAGAAGGTGTCGTACTTCCGTGACCTGGTGAGGTCCCTTCCCCTGCCCAACCACGATACCATGCACCTCCTTTTCAAACACCTCCTCAAGTGAGTGCTTGTTGTTTTTATATACAGTTGAAGTCTGAAGTTTACATACACCTTAGCCAAATACATTTAAACTCAGTTTTTTACAATTCCTGACATTTAATCCTAGTAAAAATTCCCTGTCTTACGGGCCTCCTGGGTGGTGCAGTGGTCTAAGGCACTGCATCGCAGTGCTAGCTGTGCCACCAGAGATTCTGTGTTCTGGCCGGCCGCGACCGGGAGGTCCATGGGGCTGGGTTAGGGAGGGTTTGGCCGGCAGGGATATCCTTGTCTCATTGCACACCAGTGACTCCTGTCACTGGCTGGGTGCAGTGCACGCTGACCAGGTTGCCAGGGGTATGGTGTTTCCTCTGACACATTGGTGCGGCTGGCTTTTGGGACGGATGTGCATTGTGTTAAGAAGCAGTGTGGCTAGGTTGTGTTTCAGAGGACACATGGCTCTTTGCCTCTCCCGAGTCCGTACGGGAGTTGCAGCAATGAGACAAGACTGTAACTACTACCAATTGGATACCATGAAATTGGGGAGAAAAAAGGGGTAAAATAAAAAAAACATCACATTCCCAGTGGGTCAGAACTTTACATTCACGCAATTAGTATTTGGTAGCATTGCCTTTAAGTTGGGTCAAACGTTTTGGGTAGACTTCCACAAGCTTCCCACAATAAGTTGAGTGAATTTTGGCCCATTCCTCCTAACAGAGCTGGTGTAACCGAATCAGGTTTGTAGGCCTCCTTGCTCACACACGCTTTTTCAGTTCCTGCCACAAATACTCTACAGGATTGAGGTCAGGGCTTTGTGATGGCCACTCCAATACCTCGACTTTCTTGTCCTTAAGCCATTTTACCACAACTTTTGAAGTATGCTTGGGGTCATTGTCCATTTGGAAGACCCATTTGCGACCAAGCTTTAACTTCCTGACTGATGTCTTGAGAGTTTGCTTCAATATATCCACATCCTTTTACTTCATCATGATGCCATCTATTTTGTGAAGTGCACCAGTCCCTCCTGCAGCAAAGCACCCCCACAACATGATGCTGCCACCCCTGTGCTTCACAGTTGGGATAGTGTTCTTCGGCTTGCAAGTCTCACCCTTTTTCCTCCAAACATAACGATGGTCATTATGGCCAAACAGTTCTATTTGTGTTTCATCAGACCAGAGGACATTTCTCCAAAAAGTACGATCTTTGTCCCCATGTGCAGTTGCAAACCATAGTCTAGCTTTTTTATGGTGGTTTTGGAGCAGGGGCTTCTTCCTTGCTGAGCGGCCTTTCAGGTTATGTCGATATAGGATTAGTTTTACTGTGGATATAGATACTTTTGTACCTGTTTCCTCCAGCATCTTCACAAGGTCCTTTGCTGTTGTTCTGGGATTGATTTGCACTTTTCGCACCAAAATATGTTCATCTCTAGGAGACAGAATGCGTCTCCTTCCTGAGCAGTATGATGGCTGCGTGGTCCCATGGTGTTTATACTTGTGTAGTATTGTTTGTACAGATGAACGTGGTACCTTCAGGCATTTGGAAATCGCTTCCAATACTGAACCAGACTTGTGGAGAGCTACAATTTTTTGTTGTTGAGGTCTTGGCTGATTTCTTTTGATTTTCCCATGATGTCAAGCAAAGAGGCACTGAGTTTGAAGGCAGGCCTTGAAATACATCCACAGGTACACCTCTAATTGACTCAAATGATGTCAATTAGCCTATCGGAAGCTTCTAAAGCCATGACATCATTTTCTGGAATTTTCCAAGCTGTTTAAAGGCACAGTCAACTTAGTGTATATAAACTTCTGACCCACTGGAATTGTGATACAGCGAATTATAAGTGAAATAATCTGTCTGTAAACAATTGTTGGAAAAAGTACTTGTGTCATGCACAAAGTAGATGTCCTAACCAACTTGCCAAAACTATAGTTTGTTAACAAGACATTTGTGGAGTGGTTGAAAAATGAGTTTTAATGACTCCAACCTAAGTGTATGTAAACTTCCTACTTCAACTCTATATATACAATTCTATGTTTTATATAAAACTATACAAATGATATAAATAACTGATATACTAAACACTTTCCAACCTACTACTTCCTCTCACTCCCTCTTCTCCTCATCCCCTCCTCTTCCTCTCTTCCAGAGTGATTGAGTTTGGGGAAAAGAACCGTATGTCAGTCCAGAGTGTGGCCATCGTCTTTGGCCCTACGTTACTCAGGCCCCAGACTGAGTCGGCCAACATCACCGTTTACATGGTCTTCCAGAATCAGATTGTGGAGCTCATCCTCAAAGAGTTTGAGACAGTATTTGCCCCCAGCTGAGACATTTTCTATGGCATCCATGAGTCAAGAGGGATGGAGACAATGGGGGTTGCCAAGTCCTGGGAAAAGACTGATGGTTACATGGGTTGCTAGATTTGGTAAAGGGAGTTTTTTTTCTGTCAGTGAACTAGCCTTTAACTGTGGTAGCTCCAAGTCTTCAACCTTCATCCCAAGTTTCAAACTCGTGCTGTCCACCCATCCAGTCATCCATCTGTTTTGGTACTTCCACTCACAAGAACATTGACAAAATGAAGTTGAGGGAAAAAGGGAAAATGGATGAACATGTTGACATACCAAAGTTTACCATGGATCCGATGACAATACCTGGCAATAGGCATCATGTTTAGTTTTACAAATAAAATATATATTACTTGTAGGTGTACATGTATTTGGGGGAATATTCTGATGTTGTATCCATGGTTTGGATTGACATATCGGCCTTTTTAGTGGATGACCTCTTAATTAACTATATGTTAAAGTCTATGAAAAATATTAAATATTGTATACCTTCCCAAACGTTACCTTATCAACAATACAACTATGAGATATTCCTTATCAAATCAATTAAAATGGTTGTTGTTGCTTTCCTTTTGGCGAGCCATACAGATAACATACCACTGCCTTGACTGTAAAGTTATTTGATTACTTCCTCCTTTAGAAAAAGGCTGTGAATTTATCAAGGAATACCACTTGCGACCATATTGTGGTTCATTATGCATAACGTGGCTGTACGTTATGGGCAGTATATAGGAAAATATATTATGATAGAGCATAACTGTACATTATGGCTGTTTTATAGTATTAATGTTATTACAGAACAAGGATAATAACAATATATCAAGATATTTTGAAAAACGTTTTTTCTCTGTACATAAGAGTTCATCTTACCTTATAAATGAATGTTCTTCTAATAAAAGAATGTCATTTCTGTCAATGTTTCTGTCCAAAAGGCTGTGAAGTATTTGTAGTTAATCATGTCAGTAATGTTAGTTCATCAAATCAGAGCTGTAGCTCCGCCCACCGGTGAAGTGGAGCAGAGCATGCTGGGCGATCTACAGCTCAGAGAAGATCAGTAGTTAAGTGAGAGAAGGTTCCCGCCATCCTTGTGTTTTCCCACCAGTTAGCTTTCATTGTGTTAGCCAAGACCAGTGTGTGTCCTTGTTCATATACCACACACAAACACATACACACACACACACACACACACACACACACACACACACACACACACACACACACACACACACACACACACACACACACACACACACACACTTTGGTTAAAGCAAGTCACCAGACCACTAAGTGCCATATCTCATTCATACTACATACACTGTGCGGTGCATCTTCAGCATTATTAAACCACCTCAACTGGAATCCTACCTGTCTGCCATCTGTGCCCTTACCAGCACACAGGAACAAACACATGAAGTAAAACCTAACCTAAAGAACATACAGTCCACTAATTCCTCACTTACATTGTGGTCCCTTTGAGCCGGATAAAGGTGTTTATTCCCAGATCAAGATGCAACGAGTTACCGGTGGAACCTGGACCTGGTCTGATCATCCAAGGCGCCAAGCCTCACCTTATCCAAGTTATAGTAGCACAGTATGTACATGGGCAAGAAGACGACCTTCAACCTCGCATGGCGGGTGCTGCCAAGATGACACCCCTCACTCCACCCAGTCCCTTCCTCTCCAGCCAGGCCAGATGGGACACAACTCCAGAGGAGTGGGAGACCTTCAGAGAGTACAGGTCCGTCCTAAACCCTCATCTGACCCACGCAGAACATAAGGATGAGCCACAGTAAGCAGAGTAAGGAGCAACATAGAGGTCTGTCCATGGTCTACAACAGTCACTGGGAACACAGGAAGCCACCTACAGAGCACAAGCTAGTGAGAGAGTACATCGAACAAGGGAGAGCCCAGCTGCGGCAGTCCCAGCGAGCTATGCAGGTCAGGCTCACTCAGGTTCATGAGCAACAAGAAGAGATGGTACAGCTCGCTGAGACTCTCCGCTCCGTGCTGCCACAGCTGACATCCCAGTCTATAGCTAGTCTCTCTCCCACTAAGCCAGCCCCCTTCCAGCAGATCGAGGTCTGCTGGCACCACCACGGCCCGCGTCAGAGCCGGTTGAGCATACGAAGCCATCACCCAACGAATAAGATACGGCTTGCAATGGACAGTATGACAACAGTGAGTGGCCTGACCCCACAAAATGGCCTCCAGCATGTGATGAGTCAATACTGCTCTGCCATCAGAGTGACACCCCACGCCTACAGTGTGGCTACCAAGAGCCTCCTCCAGCAGCTATGAGTTCCCCCAGTCCCGGTGCTCACCCCACCTGTCAGGAGGCTCCTCCACTAGTGGTCCAGCTAAGAGACATATCTACCTGTCAGCTCCAAGACACTCCCAGTGTGGAGTACCAGCCCACTGACAGTGCCAGTCTAACCGTCATTGCCATTGGTTCTCAGTTTTCCCTCAGCATTGTTATCCAGCCTGTTCCTGACAAGGTGTTTCAGTCTGCCACCACAAAGGACCTATCAGTCCTCAGCCCCTGTCCTAGTATCTCTGCCACCAGCTGCAGCCCAGGGATCATCAGCCCGGTCAGTATCTCTGGTACTAGCTGCAGCCCAGGGGCCACCACCTGGCTTTACACTAGGAGTCATCCCTTTTTCAGTTAGGGTGGCTTCACTAGAAGCCCCCACCTGCTCCTGATGAGGAGCCCAGTTCATCTCTAGCCACTTTAGGTGGCCCTGTCCTGTCCCTCCACTTGGCCCTGGCTTCCAGACACTAGCTGCCCATGCAGTGCGGTTCCCACTTAACTCAGTACAAAGAGACCAGACCAGCTCATTTGGGGAGCCCCCACCTGGTTTAAGTGTGAGCCCACCATGGCTTTCTCCACGGTGGTCGCTTCAGCCTCCACCCTGAGGTCCCATCCAGTCCTCGCCAGCAAGGTCCTCTCTGATCCTGTGGGGGAGCCTCCGCCTGAGACCATCAGCGACGCTTCCTGAGAGGCCAGAGCTCAACCCTGTCTTCTGGGCCCTTCAGTCCTCTCCCCTGCAACCTCCGCTAGTTCCTGCCTGTGAGGTCCACCCTGGCTCCGTCTTGGAGCCCCAATCTGCCAGTTGTCGAGAACGCTCTGCAGCTCTAGCCCAGGGTCCACAGTCACACCCTGCCTGGGGAGCTCTGCTGCCTTCTCTGGAGAACACGTCTGTCCCTGCTTTGAGACCTCAGCTCAGCCCGATTATCAGCTCACATCTGGCTCCTGACCCTAAGACTCAGTTTCCCCTCATCTGGAGGTCGCTGCCTGATCCGGTTGGGGAGTCTCCGCCAGAGCCCTGTTACACTATCCACCATAGAGCTACTACCTGCCGCTGCTCTAGGGGTCAAGCCAGCTCCTGCCAATAGAGCCCAGAGCGCTCCCTCCTTCGAGTGTCAGACTGTGTCAGCCCCAGAGACTGTTTCCTCTGACAAGTCTTCCCCTAGTACAGATACCCTGCTGGTAGCCCCAACAGCCTCTGATAGTCAGTTGCTGGAGACCTGTTGGACCATGTAATAGGACCTGCCTGCCAGCCTTTATTTGCCACAGTGTCCTGCCCTTAGTTATTAGTTAGGCCATGTTGCCAGGCCTTTAGGTGCCCCTGTCCTTAGCTCCCCAGTCACCAGACACTCAGGTGTCCCAGGTGCCCTATTAGCTAAGCAGTCAGGCATTCCCCCTTGTTTCCTGCCAGCTGACACCCTAGTAGTCTGGAACAAAGCAGCGTTCCATCAGTTACATTCACCCCTCTCCCAGGAGGATATTCTCACCATATAGCACGCCTAATGGACTAAGTGTTCCTGCCCGGCTGTTATGGACAGCAGCTCCTCTACTCCACTAGAGCAGAAAACCGTTCCCATCATTTAAATACTGGACTGGAGTTAATTAGTTATTAGTGGTTATACCTAACAAGGCCCTCTGCTAATGGGGTGGCTAGACACCCCTAGACATCTGGTCTCATGTCTGTTAAGTTTGGATATGATATGTAAGTAAGAGTTAAGATAGTCAAGTTAAGTCTTGAGCCTTTCTTAGGAGTGAATTAACATAGTGAATTCAGGGGCGTATTTGTAGTTAATCATTATCAGTAATGTTAGTTCATAATATCAGAGCTGTAGCCATTCTGGGCGATCTACAGGTCAGAGAAGAAGATCAGCTCTAGAGTAGTCAAGTGAGAGAAAGTTCCAGCCATCCTTGTGTTTTCCCACCAATTAGCCTTCATTGTGTTAGCCAAGGCCAGTGTGCTTCCTTGTTGATATACCACTCACTCATGCACGCACGCACGCACGCACGCACGCACGCACGCACACACACACACACACACACACACACACACACACACACACACACACACACACACACACCTTGGTTAAAGCAAGTCACCAGACCACTAAGTGCCATAGCCCATTCATACTACATACACTGTGCGGTGCATCTTCAGCATTATTAAACCACCTCAACTGGAATCCTACCTGTCTGCCATCTGTGCCCTTACCAGCACACGGGAATGAACACATGAAGTAAAATCTAACCTAAATAATATACAGTCCACCAATTAGCCTATAACACCCTGCAAATCCTTACCAAAAAGTTTTGAAAGTATTTGCAAAGCCAATGTGCCCTCTAATTACACCTCTGCTGTTTTCAACCAAGATCTCAGCGATCACTGCCTCATTGCCTGCACCCGTAATGGGTCAGCGGTCAAACGACCTCCACTCATCACTGTCAAACGCTCCCTGAAACATTTCAACGAGCAAGCCTTTCTAATCGACCTGGCCCTGGTATCCTGGAAGGATATTGACCTCATCCCGTCAGTAGAGGATGCCTGGTTATTTTTTAAAAATGCCTTCCTCTCCATCTTAAATAAGCATGCCCCTTTCAAGAAATTTAGAACCAGGAACAGATATAGCCCTTGGTTCTCCCCAGACCTGACTGCCCTTAACCAACACAAAAATATCCTGTGGCGTTCTGCATTAGCATCGAACTGCCCCCGCGATATGCAACTTTTTAGGGAAGTTAGAAACCAATACACACAGGCAGTTAGAAATGCCAAGGCTAGCTTTTTCAAACAGAAATTTGCTTCGTGCAACTCCAACTCTAAAAAGTTCTGGGACATTGTAAAGTCCATGGAGAATAAGAACACCTCCTCCCAACTGCCCACTGCACTGAGGATAGGAAACTCTGTCACCACCGATAAGCCCACTATAATTGAGAATTTCAATAAGCATTTTTCTACGGCTGGCCATGCTTTCCACCTAACTACCCCTACTGCACTCAACAGCACTGCACCCCCCACAGCTACTCGCCCAAGCCTCCCCCATTTCTCCTTCTCCCAAATCCATTCAGCTGATGTTCTGAAAGAGCTGCAAAATCTGGACCCCTACAAATCAGCTGGGCTTGACAATCTGGACCCTTTCTTTCTAAAATTATCTGCCGAAATTATTGCAACCCCTATTACTAGCCTGTTCAACCTCTCTTTCGTGTCGTCTGAGATTCCCATAGATTGGAAAGCAGCTGCTGTCATCCCCCTCTTCAAAGGAGGTGACACTCTTGACCCAAGTTGCTACAGACCTATATCCATCCTACCCTGCCTTTCTAAGGTCTTCGAAAGCCAAGTCAACAAACAGATTACCGACTATTTTGAATCCCACCGCACCCTCTCCGCTATGCAATCTGGTTTCAGAGCTGGTCATGGGTGCACCTCAGCCACGCTCAAGGTCCTAAACGACATCGTAACCGCCATCGATAAGAAACATTACTGTGCTGCCGTATTCATTGACCTGGCCAAAGCTTTTGACTCTGTTAATCACCACATCCTCATCGGCAGACTTAGTAGCCTTGGTTTCTCAAACGATTGCGTCGCCTGGTTCACCAACTACTTCTCTGACAGAGTTCAGTGTGTCAAATCGGAGGGCCTACTGTCTGGACCTCTGGCAGTCTCTATGGGGGTACCACAGGGTTCAATTCTTGGGCCAACTCTTTTCTCTGTATACATAAATGATGTCGCTCTTGCTGCTGGTGAATCTCTGATCCACCTCTACGCAGACGACACCATTCTGTATACTTCTGGCCCTTCTTTGGACACTGTGTTAACAACCCTCCAGACGAGCTTCAATGCCATTCAACTCTCCTTCCGTGGTCTCCAACTGCTCCTAAACACAAGTAAAACTAAATGCATGCTCTTCAACCGATCGCTGCCTGCACCTGCCCGCCCATCCAGCATAACTTCTCTGGACGGTTCTAACTTAAAATTTGTGGACAACTACAAATACCTAGGTGTCTGGTTAGACTGTAAACTCTCCTTCCAGACTCACATCAATCATCTCCAATCCAAAGTGAAATCTAGAATTGGCTTCCTATTTCGCAACAAAGCATCCTTCACTCATGCTGCCAAACAGACCCTCGTAAAACTGACCATCCTACCAATCCTCGACTTCGGCGATGTCATTTACAAAATAGCCTCCAATACCCTACTCAACAAGCTGGATGCAGTCTATCACAGTGCCATCCGTTTTGTCACCAAAGCCCCATATACAACCCACCACTGCGACCTGTATGCTCTCGTTGGCTGGCCTTCACTTCATCATCGTCGCCAAACACATTGGCTCCAGGTCATCTACAAGACCCTGCTAGGTAAAGTCCCCCCTTATCTCCGCTCACTGGTCACCATAGCAGCACCCACCTGTAGCACGCGCTCCAGCAGGTATATCTCTCTGGTCACCCCTAAAGCCAACTCCTCCTTTGGTCGTCTCTCCTTCCAGTTCTCAGCTGCCAATGATTGGAACGAACTACAAAAATCTCTAAAACTGGAAACACTTATCTCCCTCACTAGCTTTAAGCACCAGCTGTCAGAGCTGCTCACAGATCTCTGCACCTGTACATAGCCCATCTTTAATTGAGCCCAAACTACTACCTTTTCCCCTACTGTATTTATTTATTTTATTTATTTTGCTCCTTTGCACCATATTATTTATATTTTAACTTTTAAATTTCTTCAAACTACAAATCTACCATTCCAGTGTTTTTTCTTGCCATACTTTATTTACTTTGCCACCATGGCATTTTTTTTGCCTTTACCTCCATTATCTCACATCATTTGCTCACATTGTATATAGTCTTATTTTTTCTACTGCATCATTGATTGTATGTTGTTTTACTCCATGTGTAACTCTGTGTTTTTGTATGTTGTCGAACTGCTTTGCTTTATCTTGGCCAGGTCGCAATTGTAAATGAGAACTTGTTCTCAACTTGCCTACCTGGTTAAATAAAGGTGAAATAAAAAAATAAATAAAAAGCATTTCACTACACCCATAATACAATCTGCTAAACATGTGTGTGACCAATAACATTTGATTTGATTTTGAAGACAACGTTTAGATAGAATAATATAATTTGATTGAACTGTGAATGACTGGAGTAAAGTCTACTTTCCACTAATTGTTAATCTGCGCAGCGCGACTGCAATAAAATCGTGCTGGAACGCAGCCAGAATGTGTGGGCTTTGTAGCCTACTCCAAAACGATAGAGGGCAGACATGCACCAGTTGTTGGGCTGTCCAGTACAGTCACAAACCAAACCAATGATCATAAAAAACGTACGTCACTTCTATCAGACACATAATAACACTGAAATGGCTGCTGAAGGAGTTGGAGAGGTCGCTTCTAAGGAGCAACTTTCAGCGGCACAGAAACAACTTCTCAGGAAAAGACAAGATCTCGACTATTGGAAGAAAAACGCGCTAAAAATACGTAGTCGCAACCGCATAACTGGACTAGCTATCGGGGCGTTTGTCATCGGCATGTGTATCCTTCCATCTAGGGTGTCATACATATCTCAGTCGGACCATTAACGTTACTACTGTTCCAGCTGGATGATAGCGGTTATTACTTAGGTAGTGTAAAGCGTAGCACAGAATTTGACAAACATTTACTTGACAACACTTCCTCAGTTCCTGTCTTCTAAATTTCCTTGGCTAGTTGCAAGTGGTTTGTTTAAGCAATAAGGCCCGAGGAGTTGTGGTATATATGGCTAAGGTGCCTGGACACAGCCCTTAGCCGTGGTATATTGGCCGTATATCACAAACCCTTATTGCTATTATTAACTGGTTACCAACGTAATTAGAGTAATAAATGTTCTGTCATACCCGTCTGATATTCCACCTGCTATCAGCCAATCAGCATTCAGGGCTCGAACCACACAGTTTATAATTACATTTAGAATATGCTCTGTTATTAAATAATACATGTACATTTTTGTTCTCCATGAAGTAAAGCAAAAAGGTGTACACCATCTTGTCTATTTCAAATCTTCTCATTGATGGTCCTTGCAATTCGGGTTCCTTGGGAAGTCACACCCCCCCATTGAAGTTAATGTGAAGGGTAGGGACATCCTAAGGATCCAAGTTAGCACTAACACTCATTGATCGAGACAGGTGAGTGTCAGAGAGGAAGAGGTGAAGCAAGATGGATAACTGGGCCCAAATCTGTCTTCTCCAGCAGGTGGTGTTTTCCTTTTTTTCTGCTCACTACCTGAGGAGTTTTTGTATGGAGGTCAATATGTGTTGAATTTGGTTAACAAAAAATGTAGTGGCTTATTTGCTACATCTGGCTCATTGAATAGAAGTTTTGTAAAGCATAGGTTGGCACGAGTGAACTGATATAAGGAGGACATGACATCTCGGCAACTTAGAGAAAAAAACACTATCGGAGTTGTACCTGTTGTTCACTTGCATATGGCCTCTCATTGGCTAAAATGGGCCCACCTGATTTGCCGCCTCCTGACTGCCTTTCATTTTTTAAGACATTTATTTTAATTGTTAGAGCGGCCAGTGAGTATCTGGTCAATATATTGCAGGGGCGCAACTTTCACTGGGGAAGGGGGGGGGCCACATACTGAAATTACATTTTTGTCCCCCCCCAGTTTTATCATTGAAATGTGATACAGAACAAAGCAATGGTGTGCTTTAGGACCATGCGAATGCCTCCGTGCGGTCGGGTAGGCTGTTTGCAATGTGTAGCCCACTGGATACATTTTTTAAATAATTGTCCCCCCACTTCTAAAACCAAAGTTGCGACCTTGATATAGGGCCTTTGGGGTGGACACCCAGCTGTCTCAATCAATGAGAGAAGACTTTAAATAGACAAGATAACAATGTACACATTGCTGGATTACTTAATGGAGCAATTAAAAAAATAGATATAATTCTAACAAACCACCTGCAACTAGCCATTGACGTTTAGAAGACATGCGCTGTCTTCCAAGTCAGGAATTGAGGAAGTATCGGAAAGTAGGTTGGTAGAAAAATTGACTTTAAATTTACATTTTTCATTGGTAGTACAGGTGCCCCTGATTTAAAGTTAGGATCATAACATTTAGAAGCACCATAATATTATTTTCTATTGATTCTATTGTACCTATATTAATTTCTAGCTACTTTTGAGCCCTATAAACTGTAAAGACATTTGTTTGTTATAAAAAGCTAAAATGTTGATACAAAAACCTGTCATTGAAATTAGTCATTTGTGGAATATTAGGTTTCTACATTGTGTGAAAGTACTACCTATTGAGGTACATTTAGTGGTGGAAAAAGTACCCAATTGTCATACTTGAGTAAAAGTAAAGAAAATGACTCAAGTAGAAGTCACCCAGTAAAATACTACTTGAGTAAAAGTCTAAAAGTATTGGGTTTTAAATATACTTAAGTATCAAAAGTAAATGTAATTGCTAAAATATACTTAAGTATCAAAAGTATAAATCATTTCAGATTCCTTATATTTAGTTTTTTAAATTTTCGGATAGCTAGGGGCACACTCCTACACTTAGACATCATTTACAAATGAAGCATTTGTGTTTAGTGAGTCCGCTAGATCAGAGGCAGGAGAGGTGACCAGGGATGTTCTCTTGAAAAGTGTGAATTGGAATAAGCATTCAAAATGTAACAAGTACTTTTGAGTATCACGGAAAATGTATGGAGTAAAAAGTACAAGTTGTCAAAAATATAAATAGTAAAGTACAGATACCAAAAAAAAAAAAACTTAAGCAGTACTTTAAAGTATTTTTTACTTAAGTACTTTACACCACTGGGTACATAACATTAAAAATTGTACACTGTCTCTAAGAGCGAAATGGTTTATGAATGTATAGTCAATTCATGACATTCGCAATCCATGACATTTTTCGCTGTAGTAATGGTGCAGTAATGACAGTAACGAATCGACGCCCACTTATACAACAGTACAGTGAAGCTTAATCATTACAACAATTATTGTATGTGTGATTATTTTTCTAGGTGCACGGTGCTCCCAAAATAAAATGGCAGGTCGCACAACAAAACATCTAGGAGCATATGCAACCAAAATGGTTGCACTTTATAGCCCTGGTCGAAAATGATCTGGTCTATGCTTTACATGATCTAAGTAACGCCTTTCAGCCAGTTGGAACAGTGGTAATGGTCTGACTAGGCAATATTTTTCATAGCTAATCACTAGCTAGCTGCTAACGTTAGCATGTCATGTTCACCAAATAGGTTCCTAGCTAGTTTGTGTGTGTCTTATCATTTCTCACTGCTCTAAAAGGATCCACAGCACTCAATATGGCGCTGTAATGAAAACCACAACTCTCAGAAATATACTGAAATGCTCTTTGAGAGGAAAAAGGCAAAGGTTACTCCTGCCTGTTTTGTGGCCTTAACCATTTCTTGTCTTCAGTCAGCTACACTATCCTCTCAGTGAAGCAGGAGAGGATCATGGAGGACATTGATAACGAGGCAAAGATCAAATACATCAGAGGCCCCAGGACCGGGACCAACTCTTAGGGCTGTTCCCAGCTCCCTCACCTGCACAGGAACCGTGGAAGCTGAGCTCACACGGGACTGGACTGTCAATCTGCCATACGCAACTGTGGCCAAAAGATACACTTGTTTTTGAAAGGTGGAGGCTCCCATCAATTTCTGTTATTTCAATATGCATTGTAGAGATAGATGTAACCTTGCACATGCTCTAGACCTGGATACCCTGCAAACTGGTTTCTGAATATATTATAACTTGTTATATAATAAGAGGTTGTTTAAGAATATTACATGGTTTGTATATTGTGCAACTAATTGGCCTCGTAATATAGGAGAAAGCTTACGTGTTGGGCTATTCCATGATATTCGGATGTTATAGAATGAAATGAAACGTAAAGCTGCAATCAGATGATTAGTGTGTAATAAATGGTTTACTTGACGGTGTATCAGTTTTGAGTTTTCAAAGTCAATGCGTGATGATTTTGTACATCAACCTACAGGGAAAGAAAACTCAAAAACAGTGCATGATGTTGAATAGTCATTTATTAGCAATATTTACAAATATGATTTAGGAAACAATCACGTTTGGAAGGTAAAAAAAATGATAAAGGCACAGAATCTGCATGGCAGTATGTTTTCTAGAAACATGATTGACAACAAAATAGAGCTCATGACATCTAAATATATATTGTATATTTACTGTTGATGTCTTGATTTAGAAGAACACAATCTGAGTAATATATTTAATGTGTTCTACTACAATCGTTCCCCATGTGCATACTTTAAGGCAAATAGCTCAGAATTCTTCACAGCTTCAGTTCTTTGTCATTAATCAAATAATTACCAACCCTAAATGCATAGGCACGCATACAATTTAAAATATAGAACTATACATCTTTACCCCGCTATTATTTATAGGGACGCAATTGTTTAAATACCAATAGTGAACGACCCCTATGGAAAGTGCATTGTATCAATCCATAGATTAAGAAGATAAAATATGTTTTAAAGCATAAGCATCCATTCTATGCTTCAAAATATCAAGGCTGATAAGTGACACCCAGTATCTTTACTACTAGGCCATAGAGAGAGTAACAAATTAACAACGTGTAGTATATTATAAGACCTGGAGTGTTTGTATACTGAACAAAAATATAAATGTAACGTGCAACAATTTCAAAGATTTTACTGAGTTACAGTTCATATAAGGAAATCAGTCAAATGAAATAAATTCATTAGGCCCTAATCTTTGGATTTCATATGACAGGGAATACAGATATGCATCTGTTGGTCACAGATACCTTAACAAAAAATGGGTCTCGCAATGGGCCTCACGATCTCGTCACGGTATTTCTGTGCATTCAAATTGCCATTGATAAAATGCAATTGTGTTCGTTGTCCGTAGCTTATGCCTGCCCATACCATAACCCAACCGCCACCATGGGACACTCTGTTCACAACGTTGTAATCAGCAAACCACTCACCCCACGATGCCATAAACGTGGTATGTGGTTGTGAGGCTGGTTGGATGTACTGCCAAATTCTCTAAAACGAAGTTGGAGTCGGTTTATGGCAGAGAAATTAACGTAAAATTCTCTGGCAACAGGTCTGGTGGATATTCCTGCAGTCAGCATGCCAATTGCACATGCCCTCAAAACTTGAGACATCTGTGGCATTGTGTTGTGTGACAAAACTGCACATTTTAGAGTGACCCTGTATTGTTCCCAGCACAAGGTGCACCTGTGTAATGATCATGCTGTTTAATCAGCTTCTTGATATGCCACACCGGTCAGGAGGATTGATTATTTTGGCAAAGGAGAAATGCTCACTAACCGGGATGTAAACAAATGTAATTTTAGAGAACTAAGCTTTTTGTGCATATGGAACATTTCTGGGATCTTTTACTTCAGCTCATGAAACATGGGACAAACACTTTACATGTTGTGTTTATATTTGTGTTCAGTGTACGTTCAATAAAGTGACATTTAGTTTTTCATGCACCATGTGTGATTTGTGTTGCTTCATGAACATTTGTTTACACCAAAGACAGCTCTGATGTTTTGCTGATACTTGCAGGCGGCTTGGATTGACTCTTATTTAGGTGTACTTGATTTAGTTCGCCCAGCAGACCAAGTAAGCGGAGCTGCAAAATGGAAAACTGCTGACTTGCCGGTCAATACATTAGATAGATGCATATTTCTTCATCCCATTCCTTTCGCAATATTATAAACCCTACAAATACACTGTTTTGAAGGCAATGATTACATCTCATCCTGCTAAAGCTATCTTATCTCTTGATTCATAACATCTGGACAGTAAAACGCATATTAGCTTGGTCTGGATTCAATCCATATCGCCGAAGTATTGCGGATGACCCGCGTAAAAATGTTACGTTTTTTTCCGATTGAGCAGACATATGCAGCGTTTACCGTGAATACAGTCTCCGCGACCGCAGGAACATTGCCTTTAGTTGTCAATCGCAACATTAAGCAGATCTTCAGCACTTCGGATTGAATAGGGTCATATTGTAGTAAGAGGAGTTCCTGCTTGCAGCAGTTGGAAACCGAAGTGCAGGAGAGAGCAGGGCTTCTGGGATGTGTGTTTTCCAGGGCTAGCACAGGCAGCATCCGCATAAGAGCACACGTAGAAACACACACCTTTAGCCTTCCTATCCTCACTTTCCATTTGACCTGACGCTACACACAGCTATATAAGCTTAGCATCCTTAAGATCGGGAGGGGACTTCCTTGGATTGGTGTCACAATACTAACTCATGGTATTGCACATGAACCAGATGGCAGATAGGGTGCTTTGGTGCTCTGACAATGGGATCCTTATCTATCGCCGTTAGGAGGAGTGTTTAGTGAGGCCCATCGTGTGGATGACCATGTCCTTTTCTCATTTGGGAAAAAGTCCGTCCTCCAACCTCTCCTTCGTCCTCTCTCCTCCGTGACTCAGAAACTGATAAGTGTTCGAGGCGAACAGAAGAGTGTTCTTCCTCCTTGTTAGCCATCTTCCATAGATGATAGTCATGTGTGTCCTACCTGAGTCCTTCACGGAAGAATTTAGAAATCTGCCACACCCCCTTTGAATCAGCTTTTGTTTTTTGATGGAGAAAAGCATGCACATGTTTACAAACAATATGCTACTTGTAGTTGTATCTATAAAATGTCTTGAACAACTAACTTCATTTGTTTTTATCACTCTACACATTTATTTTGGGATCCACCCCTGTAAACGTAATTTGCCTGAGTGGAGAAGTATAATTTCTTACAAGCGCATTTTCATCCTCGTTCACTCTCCTTGCAACCTCTCCTCAATGACCTTTTTCAAAAGGAGGCGAGAGAAGACAGCGTAGAGAGGACAGAGGAAAGAGGACGCAGGAGTTGAGCAAATCCAAATGAGAAAAGGCCCATATCTTCTGGACATCCGGTTTCCCCATCCCAAGGCTCAGGCTGGGAGCTATCTGTTCAGCACTGGGCTTGGCAACATATTGGTCATCATTGGGCTCCCTCTCTTCCTGGTTGGTGGTTGGGAGTGGAGGCGGCTGGCCACAGTATCACCTGCCCCAACCCCCAGTCCTCCATATCACACAGGGAGACGCGTCTCACTAGTAGGAGAGAGGTTAGAGGTCAGAGGGCGTAGTGTGTTCACTAAGTAACCAAGCAGGTTAACAAACAAAAACCAAGGTGACTACGTTAACATATTATTTTCGTCACTGTACAGGTTTTTAGAAGGATTACACCTGTCAAAATGTTCTATGTAATTGTTCAGACTGACACGGTCAGGGTTCAGGGATCATGGGTCAGACAGGGTGCTTGCTCACCATCCGGTTGTAGTCGGGGGCAAAGGTCACCCCTTTACTGGACCTCTCCTGAGAGCCACTGCTGCTGCCATTGACTGAGTTTTTACGCATGATCCCTGTGTTTGTAAGACATGGAGGGAATAGCTAAGTCATAACGAACTCCCAACCAGACAGCAACATAACTACTACAATACCAACTGACCTGCAGGGGGCAGTATATCCAGTCTCTGCAGGCTGTTCCTACGCGAGCCGGGGTAGTTACCACTCTTGGAGAGGCGCCTCTGGCGGTTGTTGAGCATGGCGGCGGGGGACATAATGCCAGGGGGAGGCACCTTTCCCATCCGCTCATACAGCGCCTCAATCTCTCTCTTCTGAGTGAGCTGGAGGGCCTGCACCTCTGACAGGTGCCTGAGAAAGAGAGAGGGAGGGAGGAAGAACAGAGAGGGGGAAGGGAGGAAGAACAGAGAGGGGAAGGGAGGAAAGACAGAGAGGGGGAAGGGAGGAAGGACAGAGAGGGGGAAGGGAGGAAGGACAGAGAGGGGGAAGGGAGGAAGGACAGAGAGGGGAAGGGAGAAGAAGAAGAAAGAGAGAGGGCACAGAACATGAATAGAGGACAAGGAGGAGAGAATACAAGAGAGAGTGAATGGGACAGGGAAAGAGTTGAGAAGGGAGAAGATGGTCAAGGTCAGGGGCAAAGAAGGGGTAAGAAGAGTTTTATTAAGTTAGCTTGAAATGGTGTTTGTGTTTTCACAGTCAGGTCGTGAATTTGGAAGATCATTTTGGTTTAATGACCATTTGGTGTTGACAAACCAAGTTCTAAGAATGTTCAAAACCTTATGTCATGCTCTAATGATGACAGTGGAGGCTGGTGGGAGGAGCTAAAGGAGGACAGGCTCATTGTAATAACTGGAATGGAATGAATGGAACGGTATCAAACATATGGAAACCGCATGTTTGACTCCGTTCCATTGATTCCATTTCAACCATTACAATGAGCCTATCCTCCTATTGCTCCTCCCACCAGCCTCCACTGAACGACAATGCTTATGACCTTATTACACATGTTGATGTCAACAGTTCTTAGAAGTCTTTTTAATTCAACTAGAGTGATAAAGACACACTTCTACTTCCTATCAACAGTGTGGCCATAACTCCGTTTGTTTTGTTTTGGAGGACTGGGGAGGAACCGGAGACCTTGATTGGTGGAACAGCGTTTTCTACTTTGACTGTGTGTTTGTTCACAACCTCAGAGACTTAACTTCAAAAACAGAAATGGTGCGCCTCCTCTCCTCCACTCACCTGTCCCTGAGTTCCTGTAGCTCTTCGCACATATCCTCGTCTTCACTCTCTGTCTCGTCACTGCTGACATACGAGGCGCTGCGTGTGTAGCTCATCCAGGGCTGGTTCAGGTTGCTCCCGCTGAACTGGGGGCTCCCCGCCGTACCCTCCCACAGGCTCAGGCTCAGCCTCCGGCCCCCCCTTCTCCTCAGCTCCTCCTCCTCCTCTCCCTCCTTTTGCTCCTTGTCTGGCTCCTTGTCTGGCTCTTCCTCACTCTCCTGCTGGTCCTCCTGCTCTGTCTGCTTAGGGCCTCCAGGCAAGGAGTGGGCGATGTCTAGGTTACACAGGGGCCCGCCGGGGGATCGCTGGGGAGGGGACACGGTTACAGTGCTAATGCTGCTTTCTGATTCGCCCCCCTGCTCCTCAGTGCTGGTATCAGATTCACTTTCCCGGGAGGAAGGGCTGGTGCTAACGGTGACTGTGGGCGGGGTTTGGTGTTGTGGGTGGGTTTGGGGAGGATCCTGGGCAGGGCTAGCGGAGGCTGCAGGGATCTCTCTGCTGGGTGTGACCTGGAAACGGCCGACGGTAACTGTATGCTTTTTCTCTGTTGGAGGGAGAGAGAGAGAGAGAAGAGAGCAGGGGAGAGCGAGAGTTATGTCACGTTACATGATTGACACACATTATAATGGTGTCTAGAAAGTCATTGACATTAAGCCAGCCTACTCATCTACACAACAATGTATTTCTCATCAAAGTTCATACTACAGGTTGGGCACTTGGGGGGCAGACTTAACTGTGCAATGATTTAAGTCATGTTGCTTGAGAGAGTACCTTGGGGTCATACAAGTACACAGTAAAAAGTGAATTGATAAATTAACGATCCACAGTATCGTATATTAAGTTGCCATGGACACAGCAGGTGCAAAAATACAATGTGGTTTTTCCTGACATATCGGCTATCTTGGAAACAGACAGTGCTTTAAAAATGTACATGAATTAAAAATGAATTGACGTGATTGACTATTATTAGCTCATCATGCCAAATGCATACACAATGAAAAGGTGTATGGCATGGAGAGAGAGCTTACCCTCAGAGATAGGTGACAGTCTGTTTTTGGCAGCATTTGCTCCCGACTCTGACACCACCAGGGGTGAAGAGGTTCTTAGCCTGGGTGAAGACACCTGCAGGGTAAAATAACAACAACATTTTTTCAGCTTTACCAGCTCAGTACTGTAATAATACACTATGCCAGAACATGTTACAGGCGTGTCTAATCTATACAACACTGTAGAGGAACAGGTTTGAGGTTTTAAAGGTAAGGCAACACAGGTTGAAGCAAATTCATATCCTACAGTATACACTTCTTCTTCATGTATATGAGCACATATTTATTAAGTGACTCACGGTGCTCTGTGGGCTGGCTGGAGCTGAGGAGGAGGGGGAGCTGGTGATAGAGGTGGAGGCTGAGCTGTCTGTCTGCTCCTGGAACCCCACCCTGGGCCCCAGCTGGCAATACATGTGGGGACTCGCCCTGGATCCTGGAGGAGAGAGGCTGGAGCCAGCTTGCCTAAAAGCAGTCCCATCCACTAGCCCGCCAAGCTGGGGTGACCCTGGGGCTACGTTGGCTTTCAACAGGCTCTGTTGGTGCAGAGCCTGGGTGTCTGCATACTGCTGGCACATGTCCAGATACTGGCCTGCTGTTATCTTGCCCTGGGGTTGGTAGGGGCCCTCCCCTGGCATCAGCTGGGGAGGGCCAAACATGGAGGGGTGGTAGGAGCCAGACTGGGCTGGGTTCAGACCGCTGGGCATGGAGGTGGGGGGCATGAAGGACTGGGCCACGCTCATGGCCAGGGACAACACGTTGGCCAGGGAAAAGAGGGGCTGGTTGTGGCTGTTTGGGGGCCACATGCCTGGGTTCTGTTGCTGTTGGGCTGGAGGGGTAGGCTGGGGGGTACTGCCCACTACCTCACCGCTCAGAGGTAACGTTTCACCCCTCTGCTGCTGCCCTGGGGTGGCCGGCTTGGCCGGGGAGGAGGAAGGGGATGGGGAAGAGGAGGAGAGGTTGGAGTTGCTTAGGACCCGGTGGAGGGTCTCGGGGGTGAAGGCGGCGCCGGCGGGCTTTGAGGAGTTCTGGGTGACAGGGTAAGGGAAGGGGAAGTGGGTGTTGGGGACATTGGGGGGCTTGGGGTACTGCTGGGGCAGGTGAGGCAGCTGATTGAGGGACATCACGGGGGGCACGGCCTCGGGGTGGGAATACTGGGGGTAATGGGAAGCAGGCGGGTGGAAGGTCTGGGAAGAACCTGGAAGTCGCATAAGGAATATTGGGGTTAGACTCATAAGTAGGGGAACAATCTGACTTATGACTGGTTGAATGGGTTCCATCCACAAACCGAATAAAGACCTGTTCTAAAGAGTTCATGTTAAATAGACAGCATTCCCTTCTGCCTAGCACCACATCTAAAGTAACCAATCAGTTATTTACAACATAAATCAAACTGGACCACCTGAGGAAAGACCTACTTTCACTCAGATATAGATACAGTGAAACAGTATTGGTTACATTCACTTTTCCTCTCACAAATGTAGATACTTCCTTCCTTTTTCAATCTTACCAATGGACAGAGATATCATTCTGCAGCACAACTTCAGCTCAGTTAAGCACAGGTTCCCATGAAATCAAGGCATGTCAGTCAAAAGGAATTTTGACTCGCCCAGAGTGTCAAAAGTAATTACAGACCACAAAATAAACAAAAGCTAAAACGTGTCAATGATGGATGGATTATGTAACTCACTTAACTCCTCTTTCACATTGCAGCTGCACATAAACCTCACACCTGTTAAAAGAGACTGAATGGCAACTCTCAGTAGAGCTGAGACAGAGTGGGAAAATCCCCACTGTATCGGTCAGTAAACATTCTGAGAGAGCAACTGGAGAGAGAGAGAGAGCGAGAGAGAGAGAGAATAAGAGAGGGCATTCAGGCCTGAACCGTCCCCCCTCTGGGTGGTTGAGGTAAATACCCAGGGGACCCTGCTGTGGGGCGAACTCAGACTCTGAGGTGCCTGAGAGGAGGAAGTGACGCACAGTGCTGGCTGATAGCACTCTGCTCTACAGTAAACCTGAACACTAGAGGTGAGTGGGTGTGTCTGGGTGGGAATACCAGTTCTTCGAATAACCTTATGCCCATATAGAGTATCACATGTTTTGTCTCCAATTGCCAGACGGCCTATTGTTTCTAATGGAAATCTTCTTTCCTTCTTATTCTGCCTATCTCGATGCCTGATTGGTAAACGAATATATACTTTGGCAATATCAAAGTATATCAACACCGCTACTCAGACTACTACTGTAATAAGCATTCAAAGTCTAAGACTCAAAGTCTGATGTCTAAACTGTGTTTGTTGTTTGCAGTAACTTTTTTGTTATTGTAACATCCCAAACGGACGTGGCAGTTTCACCTATTAAGGATTCCAGCTTTAAATTAAACGTTTTTGTTTGTGTGGTTGATGGTGAGCAGCCAGACAGTTTTTCGGGGTTTGGAGTGTGGTACGTACTTGACGTGGTCTGGAAGGACTGAGAGCGGAGGGGACGAACAGAAGGAACTGCCTTTGGGTCGATGTAGAAGTCTCCAACAGGCGCCACAGGAGACGAGCCTCGGAGCTGAGCAACGCTGCCCTCAGCAAAGTCTGGCCCAGAGAGACAAATAAACCCTTAAACATGCGCAGATACACCAAAGTGACATTGATCATACCGTATCGATGTGTTTGTGGGGACTGATGACAAATCTATATGTGATGGACGTCACTGTGCTGCTTAGGTTACCAATTCAACTCAGTTGATTGATTGATTTTATTAGCCGGTTAAAAAAGTACATATATACACAGTACATACGTTTACAAACGCGACAGGGATAGCGCAATAAAGTCAGTTAATTATTTCCATTATGGTCCCTAAAGTACAATGTGCAAAAGCATTATAGTTACAGACATACAGTGCCTATAGAAAGTCTACATCCCCTTGGATTTTTTCACATTCTACTGTGTTACAAAGTGACATTAAAATGGATTTTATTGTCATTTGTTGTCAACAATCTACACAAAATACTCTGTAATGTCAAAGTGGAAGAAAAATTCTAACATTTGTCAAATATTAATGAAATATAAAACACTCATATACCTTGATTAGTATTCACTCCCCTGAGTGTTGCTACATGTTAGAAACACCTTTGGCAATGATTACAGCTGTGAGTCTTCATGGGTAAGTCTCATAAGAGCTTTGCACACATGTATTGTGAAATATTTGCCAATTATTATTTTCAAAATTCTTCAAGCTCTGTCAAGGATGTTGGGGATCATGGCTCAAGTTTTGCCATAGATCTTCAAGCAGATTTAAGTCAAAACTGTAACTTGGCCACTCAGGAACATTCACTGTCTTTTTTGTAAGCAACTTCAGTGTAGATTTTTTGTGTGTTGTAGGTTATTGTCCTGTAAAGCACGTTTTCCTGTGGTTAGCTCCATCCCATTTCTTTTCATCCTGAAAAACTCCCCAGTCTTTGCCGATGTCAAGCATACCCATATGTTGATGCAGCCACCACCAAACTTGAAATTAAGGAGGCAGTTACTCAGTGATGTGTTGTGTTGGATATGCCCCAAACATAAGGCTTTGCATTTAGGCCAAAAATTGTAGCCCTTTGCTGTGTTTTTTTTGCAGTATTACTTTAGTGCCTCGTTGCATACATCTGCATGTTTTGGAGTATTTGTATTCTGTATATTTGTATTCTTCTTTTCACTCTGTCATTTAGGTCATTATTGTAGAGTCACTACAATGTTGTTGATCCATCTTCAGTTTTCTCCCATCACAGACATTTAACTGTAGCTGTTTTCATCAACGTCTGATTTGTTATTGTTACCCATCTACCAATCACTGCCCTTCTTTATGAGGCATTTGAAAAGCTCCCTGGTCTTTGTAGTTGAATCTGTGGTTGAAATTCAATACCTGACTGAGGGACCTTACAAATGTTGTATGTATGTGGGACAGAGGAAGGGGAAGTCTAAACTGAGGGGGTCAATACTTATGCAACGACTAAATTTTAGTTATTAAACTTTTACTAATTTGTAAAAATGTGTAGAATTTTCTTTTCGTTTTGACATTAGAGTATTTTGTGTAGATCAATGACAAGAACATACAATTAAATCTATTTCAATCCCACCTTGTAACACAACAAAATGTGAAAGAAGTTCAAGGGGGTGCAGAACTTTCTATAGGCACTATAGAAACATACATCTATACATATTTTGCACACGCACACAGGGAATCTTCCTTACCGGGCAAAGATGAAGAGGAATGTGTCCGTTCCAGTCCATGCGCGTGTAAGTTCGGCTGAAATACAATCACAAAGCAAGTCAACCAATCAACCGTTAAAATCACTCCATGGCATATGCTGTCTTGCTGCAGAGGATTGCCATGCACTTGCTTTTGTTGTTAAGTTGTTCTAAAGATCAGGGGCAAATAACCCAGGGCATTAAAGTTGTTGTTCATTGTAAGTGGGACCAACAAGTGCACAACTTACAAAACAACAACAGACAAAACCAACCATCTGTCTCAGGGGTGCATATCTCTGGTCTTTGAGTTCTCCAGTCGTGCTGATTAGATTTTTCACCAGGCAGTTGATTGATGTTACTGATTAGCTGGAGAGTGCAAATATCTCCTTTCGCAGGTAGAAATCAATCCCATTGTTAAATTCAAGACGAAAATCAGGACTGTGGCCCTCAAGGACTGGAGGTGTGCACCACTTATACACACTGAACAAAAATATAAATGCAACATGTAAAGTGTTGGTCCCATGTTTCATGAGCTGAAATAAAAGATCCCAGAAATGCACAAAAAGCTTAGTTCTCTAAAATGTTGTGCACAAATTTGTTAATTTCCCTGTTAGTGAGCATTTTTCCTTTGCCAAGATAATTCATCCACCTGACTGGTGTGGTTTATCAAGAAGCTGATTAAACAGCATGATCATTACACAGGTGCACCTTGTGCTGGGGACATTAAAAGGCCACTCTAAAATGTGCAGTTGGGTCCCACAACACAATGCCACAGATGTCTCAAGTTTTGAGGGAGCGTGCAGTTGGCATGCTGACTGCTGGAATGTCCAACAGAGAAGGTCATGTTCATTTCTCTACCATAAGCCGCCTCCAACGTTGTTTTAGAGAATTTGCCTGTGCATCCAATCGGCCTCACAACCACAGACCACAAGTAACCACGCCAGCCCAGGACCACCACATCCGGCTTCTTCACCTGCGGGATCATCTGAAGAGGGGGAGGGGGGTGCTGAGGAGTATTTCTGTCTGTAACAAAGCCCTTTGTTGGGAAAAAGTCATTCTGATTGGCTGGGACTGGCTCCCAAGTGGGTGGCCCTATGCCCTCCCAGGCCCATCCATGGCTGCACCCCTGCCCAGTCATGTGAAATCAATAGATTAGGTCCTAATGAATGTATTTCTAGTGACTGATTTCCTTATATGAACCCAAACTCTTAGAAATTGTTGCATGTTGCGTTTATAGTTTTGTTCAGTATAGATGTCACGGTTGTTGGGATAGACGGACTAAGGCCCAGCATGATTCGAGTTCCACATCTTTTATTAGTGAAACTTAAAGAAAACAATAAACAAACAACGACCGTGAAGTAACAGAGCGCACATCAGCACTCAACAAAACAGTATCCCACAAAGCAGGTGGGAGAAAGGGCTTCCTAAATATGATCCCCAATTAGAGGCAACGATTACCAGCTGCCTCTAATTGGGAACCATACAACCCAGCCACATAGAAAATCAATGACTAGAACACCCCCCTAGTCACGCTCTGACCTAAACACCATAGAGAGGGCTCTCTATGGTCAGGGCGTGACAATAGATGGTTGGTTTTGTAACTATTTTGTAACTATTGGTTTTGTAACTAAAAAATAAGACTTTTAAGGCTTAAGTTTTCATAAACCCTACATAGATGCTTCACGAATGATTGATAAGCAGATTCTACTGGTGGTAATAGTACAGGTTTTTAACACACTGTATTGTGTTGTATTTGGTCTGTGTACAGCTGTATGCACGTGTGGACCATGCCAACAATGGGCAGCAGCAGTGGTTAACCGCTGCTGTATTAACAGTATTTCTACTTGCACATCATCATACGCATATCTATCACTCCAGTGTTAATTTGCTAAATTGTAATTACTTCGCTACTATGGCTTATTTATTGCCTTACCTCCTCACGCCATTTGCACACACTGTATATAGACTTTTTCTATTGTGCTATTGATTGTATGTTTGTTTATTCCATGTGCAACTCCGTGTTGTTTTTTGTGTCGCACTACTTTGCTTTATCTTGGCCAGGTTGCAGTTGTAAATGAGAACTTGTTCTCAACTGGCCTACCTGGTTAAATAAAGGTGAAATAAAAAATGTAAAAATCTGGCATCGTGGCACTGACCAATGATGTATATGTCTATGGCACTGACCTGCGAGGCGGACAGGGTGCCCACTTCGCTGAGGTAGGGGTAGAGCTGGTGGGCAGCATCTCCCAGACTCAGGGGCTCGCCCCTCCTCATCAGGGCCTCTGCACGCTTGATGATGTCACGCATGCGGTAGATGAAGCCCTCCTGCTCAGAGGGAAGGATGAACTCATTGTGGACCTGAGGGAGTTAAATCAATCAGTCAATCAATCAGTAAATTAATCATTCAATCAATAAAACAGATATGAGTGAAGGAACAGTTAGATTTGACAGATTTGACGATTGAGACAAACACGGACACAGATGGACAAAGTTAGGGAAGAAAGAGAGGAAGATTTTGAACGTGAGTAAACAATCATCTTCGCTTGTTGTTGTCAGGATTTCATAACAGACACCCACTTAGCTAGTCCTGAAACATGGCTGTAGACTCGTAGCCGCTATAGGGGTCTATAGTCATGTGTCAGGGCTACCACTTAGGCAGATGGCTATTGGAGCAGTGAGTCGATAGCTTTCATACACACTAGTTTTGAAACTAGTTTTGCAGATCTTGAAATGCCAAGTGCATTGTACAGGTAACTGCCAAAATAAAGTGGAACATCAACATAAAGTGTCTTAATAGGTTGTTGGACCACCATTCTGCCATAAGAAATTTCATAATTTGGTGTTTTGTTGATGGTAGTGGAAAACACTCTCAGGCACCGTAAGTGTTCAATTGGGTTGAGATCTGGTGACTGAGGCAGCCATGGCATATGGTTAACAGTGTTTTGATGCTCATCAAACCATTCAGTGACCACTCGTGCCCTGTGGATGGTGGCATTGTCATCCTATGGGGCATATCCATGGTAGCCAAAATAATGGCCTGCCCAGCATTTTTGTACATGACCTTATGCATGATGTTAATTGATTAATTAACTCAGGACCCACACCTGTGTGGAAGCACCTACTTTTAGTATACTTTGTATCCCTCATTTGAAGTATTTCCATTATTTTGGCAGTTAATTTTGCTTACGGAACCTAAAAAAGGTATAATACAAGTAATTTATCTCATTTCAATACATTTTTCAAGATATGTTTTACTATTTCATATTAATGTAAAATATATTGGAAAATATCTTGAAATAAGATAAATTACTTGTATTAAGCCTTTTATAGGTTAAAATAAGCAATCTGCCAATGATGTTTAATTTCGCTTGTTATGAATTATCACTCAATATAAGATATTTTGGCTTGTTTAGATTTCACTTTTTGCAGTGCACCAATGCAAAATTGTTCTCTGCAGTCATTTTCAGCTTGTTTTAATCCCATCAACTCCATGATGTGAGCAACTGCTATGAAGTTTTAAGAACTAGAGAAATGTTCCCCCATGACTGGGGCATATTCAATCAAAACCGTTAACCATGCGTTCCCAGGGCTAAGGCCAAACAGCATTCTTTCCAAAACTGTGAGAGATCTTGCTGGAATCCATGGTCAGTTTCACTTTCTTACACCATTTCATTGATTGGATAATTAGATGTTATATTCTCAAGGAGCAAGCACAGTGTTCTACTGTGTTCTCTGGGAAGTTACGGTTCTGCTTGAAAAACGCTGATGTTTTGTAACACTGGATGAGATTACAGTGGCTCAGTGGATAAGAATTAGTTGAGTTGAAGATACGCGCATGCACGCACACACACACAGCACACTCACCATGACAGCAGCAATGTCCTCCGGGTTGTCTCCGTCCAGATCAAACTTAAAGGTCACCATCTTACTGTTGTGAGTCTGGAGCTGACACTCCACCACACGGTCCACCTTGTCAGACAACTGGAAGGACAGGAGAAAAACAAGTGTTTATCCACTCAGAACATGTAGCCACTTGACAAGACCAAGGATGACTTGGATTGCAATCCTCTTTGTATGTGATTAATTCATTACAACTGCTAACTGACAGACAGACAGACAGACAGAGAGATAGAGAAACAGACAGACAGACATTCCATACCCCAGTGATTCGTAAGCGTGAGCGGGCTCTAATCCTGAAGAGCTTGGTACCGGTACGTTTGTTGGCACTCTTTTCTGATAGGCCCTCATTGCCATCACTCAAGCCTGACGTCACATCAGAGGCATAGCTGTGGGATAATCAGGAAGTGGGTTATGACAACTGACCAGGAGATGTAACCCTGTGTCCTTTTGTTATTGATAATACTAACTATTGCTATAAGAACACCTACACTACTACCACCACTACAAAAATGTTAACTACTAGCACTTGCAGTACCAATACAACTACTACTACTGAAAGTACAACAACAACAACAACTACTACTAATGTCTACTTCTAGTCTTATTTATGCTACACAACTAATAACAAACTGGTTATTAATGAGGCTGTAGTGTATGGCCAAACAAACCACTGAAAGTCTTCTAACTCCTATTAAAAGGTTATTTCCATCCCACCCAGCTCCCAGAAGAAAAAGCCTATTAAGACCATTGACCTTCTCCCCCGAGACCATTATGGATTACAGTCAGAAAGGCACCTGAAGGGAAGGAAGTGCTCTGATACCTCTCGCTCCACTCTCGCTCTAATTGCACACAGGAAATGGGGTGATTGGGGGACGAGGGCAGGGGGAGGATGGGAGGGAGAGAGAAAGAGTGTGTATGTGTGTTAGGTGAGTCACACAGGAGAAAGGGAGCACACTCCAACGGAGCACTTTCAACAGACATTCACGTGGCATCATTCATCAAAGTGTTGTTCGCCATGTCAGACTTGCTGGCTATTTCCCATGGGGATAGAGAACCACACACAGGCTCTATAAAAGATCGCCTTCAAGTTCACACACACCTGTCCTGCTTTAATGGATACTACCGGAATTGTGTGTTAACTGCACGGATACCCACCCATTAGACAGGGAAGTAGTCCATTCTAGTTTTATTTATTTATTTATTTTATTTAACCTTTATTAACTAGTTAAAAGCAGCAAAGTGCTTGTATAGTGGTTGTATACTTCTATAGTACATTTGAAATGTGTTCCTTTGTTGGGCCTTTGTTGTCTTGAATGCAACACTGCCATACACACATCACATTATACTTAGATACTGGCCATAAGGTGTGTGGTGCAGGCCTTTGCCTTTCTTTATAACCTGAACAACACCCCCATCATGGAAGAGGGGTTCTACATGTGTTTGGGTTACCTGTCAACAGGAGAAGAGAAACCACTGGCGTTTCCTGACTGGGGCATGATAGTGTTGGACACAGCGATACTCTGGGGGAGGGACAGAGGGTCAGAATAGTCTGTTGAGGTAGGGTGCTAAAATTACACACTCATGGCTATTCTGGGTATTAATGGCTTATCCACTCATCACTCTAATCATAAACACATATCCCCGCTATAAAACTAGTAGGGCCCAGAAACTTTCCTGGTAAGGTGTTGTGTAAGAGTCCTAACTGGATATAACACATTTTATAAACTGGCTGGTTCGAGCCGTGAATGCTGATTGGCTGACAACCATGGTATATCAGACCGTATACCATGGGTATGACAAAACATTTATTTTTACTGCTCTAATTACATAACCAGTTTATAATAGCAATAAGGCACCTTGGTGGTTTGTGATATATGGCCAATATCCTACGGCTAAGGGCTGTGTCCAGCAGCCTTATTGCTTAAATATAACAGTTATAAGAAGTCATGATAATTAATATTTTGACTGTTAAGCTCTACATCCATAGAAATATAAACCTCAAGACCTTCATACAGGCTACCTACCGAGGGGAAGCGGAGAGCCGGGATTGGTGGAGCGTCAGGGGGAGGAGCCTTGATGGCCAGGGCCTCGATGCGAGGGATCTCCAGGGGCAACGGAACAGGAGTGATGGAGGAAGGGGAGGAGTTAACAGGAGGCTGGAGAGGGGAATCCCCAGGATCCTGGAAGCCAGAGGAGCTCAGGTAGCCGTCCATCTCGCAGTCGGCTGCCATGGCGACATCATGGTTAAAGGAAGGGAAGTGGGAGTGAAGAGACAGACAGGCATTAACTGTGCTTCTACACCTGCATTGCTTGCTGTTTGGGGTTTTAGGCTGGGTTTCTGTACAGCACTTTGAGATATCAGCTGATGTAAGAAGGGCTATATAAATACATTTGATTTGATTTAACATGTTATCAATCTATACAATAAAAGATACGTCTTGTCTGGAAATAATGTATACTCAATGTTTCTTGTTATTTGTTCATGAAAATAAAATCCTAACGTCCTGAGGGAGGGGTCCTTTTTGGGCTCCACTAACAGGCACCGTGAGGGACGGCTACATGGATTAGCAGGGCTCGAGGGTAACCACAACAAATGGACAGAGGCACAACTGCAAAAGATTAGCCTACTTAAGAGATATATAAAAAACACATGGGATCTACACAGGGCTATGTAGCACGTGCACTAGGCAAAGTCTGTTGAGCCAACAGTTTCCAATACACCCTCCACTGATACCCCTTTAGCTGTACAGATATAAGGAAACACGTGGGCCCATGCACACACATACACACACAGTGCAGCTGTGATACTGTAATACCGAATCCAGGGCATGAGCATGTCAGCAATGAATGTTTGTAGCATGTTTTGACTAAACCTCATATATCAGCGAGTATGTGCCTCAGGTACTAATCTTGAAGGTTGTGTGAATAGGGTATCTGTGTTATATATCTTGAAGGTTGTGTGAATAGGGTATCTGTGTTCTATATCTTGTTTACAGTAAACTTGTGGACCATGCTTATCTATCTGCGTCATGCGTATAGGCCAGGCCAATGCACTTTGCATGTTGCCTAGACATGAGAAGGCTCGACTGTACATGCTGTCTGTGGGCAAATGTGTAGTTTCAGGAGCTCAGCTACGAAGCGACACGAGTTTGGGATAAATGTCTCTGCTGTATATGACCATGTGATTGCACTATAGTGCAGCGGTTCTCAAACCTCTCCTCGGGACCCCCAGCCACTCCAGAGCTAGCACACCTGATTCAACTTGTTAACGAATCATCAAGCCCTTGAATAGATGAATCAGTTGAGCTAGTTCACGTCCAAGGGTCCCCAAAGGAGAGGTTTGAGAACCACTGGTATAGTGAGTGTATCCTCACACGTGGCAGAGGAGTAGCTGGCGTGTCTGATGTTGTAGTGCAGCCGCTGGTCTGCCTCCTGCTCCTCCGTCTCTGCTGTGAAGCTGGCGTTTATCCCCGAATCCACCGAGCCGTTAGCCACGGACATCACCGGCCTCGGCGGAGTCTGGTCAGGGGGTGCCGAGACAGGGGCGGGGTTGGGCGGTTTGATGGGAAAGGCTATTTGAGGTTTGGGGGTGGGCGGTTCTGTTTCGGGGGCCGACTCTGGCTTTTCCTGAATGACAGTTTCCTGTTGTTGGCGCAAGGCCTCCTCGGCCATCCGGCGCTGCTTCTCCCGCTGCCGCTTGATGGCGGTGGCGCGGTCCCGGATTGCTTTGGCCACCAACTTGTAGTCTGCCTCACAGACGAAGCCCAGCACCACCTAGGGGGAGGGGAGGGAGGGAGAGGGAAGGAAAGGGGGTGGTGAGGTAGAAGATTAGGGAGAGGAAGCGGGGGAGGGTGAGAGCAATCAGTGAACTTGACACTTGAGATCCACAAAATGTGAAAGGGGTTCAGAAATCCATCAACAACCCACCATCTCCTGGGCCACCTCCTCGGGTACATCCTTGTAGAGTTCAAACAGGAACTCGATGGCGTTGTTGTCCTTGTACTTCCCATGCAGCTTCTTGGTGTCGTCCATACGCAGCCACAGCTTCAGGCCAGACTTCACCATGTCGTCCTCCTCCGCCAGCTCAACATGGACGCCATTGTTCTCCTTGAAGAAGGTGTGTTCCAGCAGGTCTTGGATGGTGTACCTGGAGAGGCCACCGTTTTCTTAGTTTTATAATTCATTGAATTGAATATTACTGTATTTTCTCAGTCTGTTCTTTTTATAGTCATTAACTAAACATAAAAACAACAGTATTTTACTATAGGTGGGTGGATGTGGTGAGTCAGACTCTGTGCCACTTTAGACTATTGACACACAGCCAAAGGAGAGAGATGGATAGGTGTGTAATGTAATGTGCCCCTATTTAACAGCAGGTCAGGTATCATCTCATTTGAACCCCAGGGGCCTGAAACCTGACACCATTAACGATGGTCGATGTGTGTGTCACCCAGTTCCCTCGCCATAGTAATGTGGCAACATTTGAATTATGTATGTCTGAAGTCGTTTCTCACTGTTATTTTTAGCTCACAACATCATTCAATCAATGCTTTGAAAGAGAATGAGAAATTAGAAAAGCTAATTTAATCATAAAACTGTTTTCGTCACGGCATTTACACAGTTGTTGGCTGAGACTGATACAATTTATTTTGTTTCAATGTCAGTGCCCTTAGATTAATGTTGGAGAGAGCGACAAAGAGTCTGGACAAACTAGCCTGACAGGGATAATATCCTTTGTCTAGGGCAGTGGTTCTTAACCTTGTTGGAGGTACTGACCCCCACCAGTTTCATATGCGCATTCACCGAACCCTTCTTAATTGGAAAAATGGCTCTCTTCACCTTGAATTCAGCGAGCGTTGTGTTCTTGTATTGTCCATCTCCATGCAGCTTAAGGAAGTGTTCTCTTAGTTTTGCCGGTGCTAGACTAGAATTGCTCAACTTGGCATTGCAAATCATGCAGTTAGGACGCTGACTCTCATCACGTTCCGTTATACATGTGAATCCATATTGTACATATTCGTCCGACCACTTTCTTTTTTTGCTCGACATAGTTAGTATGAAGGGATTAAAATATTTAGAAAGAAATCACACGACGTACCATCACGACAGTCACAATTCGACTACTGAGCGCGCCAAATTTCCTGCAGCACAGATAGGCCAAGCGATGTTGCGTGATCACCTGCAGCCAATGTTGGCCAAGCGGGGCGTGTCATCACGAATCATATGAGTCGGGTGTGTGTCTTGACCTCCGCCGAACCCCTGAGACTGACTCACCGAACCCCTGGGGTTCGATCGAACCCAGGTTAAGAACCACTGGTCTAGGGGGAACAAAACTGTCTGTCTAATGTTTGCACACATTAAGAATACACACACACACACACACACACACACACACACACACACACACACACACACACACACACACACACACACACACACACACTTCAAACTACAATCTATCCAACATTTGATACCACACCACCGCAGTGCCAGACTGAAAGCGGATGTCTGAGGTAAGGTGAGTAAAGAGAATTCCTATCTGATTACTCTACCTCTGGTCTGTATTTATGCGGATGCATCCCTCTATGATCTCTTTCAACTCAGGGACTTTTACTTTGAAGAAGCTGTCCGGCTTAATTCCCTGTGAGGAGAAAGAAGGAAGGGGGAAAAGAGGAACGGTTAGATATGTCACCGACGTCAATCACTCCATCATTTGGGAGAGGAGAGGACTGATGCAGGCAGAAGGACCCCTGAAGCAGAGTATGTGAGCAGAGCGGAGTTGGAGCAGAGCGGGGAGTGGAGCGTTCCCAATTTGACTGGAGTGAGGAGCGAGATTCCCAAAGGCTGGAGCTTCGGCATTCGCGCCCGCTCCAATTTTGCTCCAGTAGAGCTCACTTCACGAGCTCAGGGCATGCCCGGACCAGCATGCATTTGTAGTCTACTTGGGTGCTGCTATAACCCCTTGCTTTAGCTACTGTCATTGAGTTCCCTAAATATTTTCATAAAGAAACACACAGGTGCAAAATCAATGTGACTTACAAAGATGAGTACCAAGAGCAAGAGAGGGAGTGTGGTGATGTAGTGTCCACAACAAAAGAATCATTGTGGAATCTGAAAAGACAAATATCCTGAAAGCATGATGGTGTAGGCTACTTACTACATGCATATGCCAAAAGAAAGGAATGAAGTGGATAGCTAATTAAGTGTGTCTTTGTAGCAAGTCATTTATAAACAAAAAATCTGATCTCTTAAAAGATTCCTTCATTTTTGTTCTATTATCTATACAATAGGCCATAATTGATTTTGGCCCAATAGGCCTGGCATACAACTTTCAAGGAGCTTTCTGTTTTGATTGGGTTATTTTGCTTAAAAACATCCCTGCCCAGCCTGGCAAGAGTGGCCAAAAGTGTGTTTAGCTTCCCCAGTGGCTCTGCAAGCTCGGAGAGAATATTATCTGCTGCTGGCCTGCTCTCCAGGCACCATGGAATGAGCCACACACTCTGTCGAAACTTGGGTTTCTTAAAATGAATTCAAAGGCACTGAAAACTGAGCCCAAAAAGGCATTTTTCATTTCATTTTAACTATAAACTGGGTGGTTCGAACTCTGAATGCTGATTGGCTGACAGCCGTAGCATATCAGACCGTATACCACGGGTATGACAAAACATGTATTTTTACTGCTCTAATTACATTGGTAACCTGTTAATAATATTAATAAGGCAACTCTGGTGTATGTGGTATAAGGCCAATATACCACGGCTAAGGGCTGTATCCAGGCACTCCGCGTTGCATCATGCAATGGAACAGTTCTTAGCTGTGGAATATTGGCCGTATACCACACCTCCTCGTGCCTTATTGCTTAAGTAACTCACAGCCTATATAGGCAATTTATAGACTATAATTATTTAATACAACGAAATGTTGTTTAAATGCTGAGCGCTTAATGTCCCTGACTCCCTACAAGCCTAGTGTGTCACATTTGCAAATGCTTCACAATTTATTTCTTTGTAGCTATAGCCTTGAAATAATTGAAATAATATAGCCTAAATAATCCTTTTTGTTCCTTCTTAGTCTCCCTGTCTGGCGCCTGACCTATTTAGAGTGTTAATATGCTGTTTAATATGACATGTAGACTATTCAGAGTGTTTAGATGTAGTTTAATATGACATGTAGACTTTTCAGAGTGTTTAGATGCTGTTTAATATGACATGTAGACTATTCAGAGTGTTTATATGCTGTTTAATATGACATGTATCCTATTCAGAGTGTTAATATGATGTTTAATACTACATGTAGACTATTCAGAGTGTTAATATGCTGTTTAATATGACATGTAGACTATTTAGTGTTAATATGCTGTTTAATATGACATGTAGACTAATTCAGAGTGTTTAGATGCTGTTTAATATGACATGTAGACTATTTAGTGTTAATATGATGTTTAATATGACATATAGCCTATTCAGAGTGTTTAGATGCTGTTTAATATGACATGTAGACTATTCAGAGTGTTTAGATGCTGTTTAATATGACATGTAGACTATTCAGAGTGTTTAGATGCTGTTTAATATGACATGTAGACTATTCAGAGTGTTTATATGCTGTTTAATATGACATGTATCCTATTCAGAGTGTTAATATGATGTTTAATATGACATGTGGCCTATTTGAAATGATGAGCGCTTCTTACATTCAGCTTTTCATGTTTATTAAAATACTTTTCATTCAAATCATATCAAATCAAATGTATTGCTCACATACACGTGTTTAGCAGATGTTATTGCGGGTGTAGCGAAATGCTTGTATATGGTTTGGTTTCAATACTTCAAAACCAAATGGGAGGTCCAGGTAGTCACAAAAATAGATGGGTGTTGGTTAAATTGTTATTTTAATGAATGGAGCGAATTTGGAGAGGCAGTTTTTTATCTGTGAGCGCAGAGCGGTTTTTAGTGGAGCGGATGTAAAGGACGTGGAGTACTGAAGCGGTGCACAAGCACTGCTCCATGAGCGATGAGCGGGATAGCCGACCGCTCAACTCCGCTCACCTACTCTGTCCTGAAGGAGCGAGGTTGATACGGGAGTGAGGAGTGAGGGACAATGTGGATATTTTTCCCTAGCCTGCCCTACACCACTATGATGGATGGAATACTTTATAAGTATGTCTCTATGCTTCAGAAACACAGTACATGTACATCCTCTATTCACATTGGTAGATCTCCTGGAGAGAATACCTTTAAATATGAAATATATATATTATAAATATCTAAATGGAGTTAAAGGTTTCGTTGTTATCAGTAACTTTAGGTTGTGATGTCATTGGTAACAGTTGCCCGGACACCCTGCCCAGGGGCACAAGGTTAAAAAACAGGGTGTTCCCGTCAGAGACATTCTCTGTGGGCCATCGTCATAGAGTTCAGACATAATTGAGCATGGCTATGCACACAAACAAACAGGAACAAACGCACGCACCAACACAGACACAAAGAGGAGGGTTCGACTCTGTCCCAAACCGTTCACTGTTTGGTTTCTCTCTGAGTTCTACGGCCAGTTAGAACGAAAGTTCAAATGTGGTGAGAGAGTGGTGGTGTGTGTAAGAGTATTGCGGTGCTAACCTGTTAGCTAATGGTTTTGTACACAAACACTCAGGTCATGACACATAATGTCCAAACCCATCGAGAGCATGCAGGTCTGTGTGGGTGCAGAGCACTGAGTACTAACTACCATGTGGTTTCCTAAAGGGCAGTCAGCTCATAGCTCATGTTAATTTGGTTTAGACACAAATGTTCATTGACATAATACAAAATGTACAAAACCATCTAGAGGATAGTGATGGGTATAGCAGGTGTCCATACAGTAGCTGTCGTGACCGGATACAAATAGAGAGAGACTTCCTATGGGGCTGTTAGCTAATACCTAACGTAGCGTGAGCATGAATACCAAGCAGCAGTCAGATACTCACTACATAGTAGCCTTAGCCTGCGTGGCGGTGAACACAATGACTGGGTCACACAGGTAAATGGGATACTTCCTGTAATGCTGTGTGTTAGTGCTAGAGGTGATGCATAGCCAACATGCTCTTTAGGTTTATGAGGTAACTATCACCAGACACAGCGCAGGGAGTTCAGGTAGGGTGAGAGAAACAACCAACAGGGCTGTGTCCTACTGAACAATATGCATGAACAAACACATTCACACACTATAAAGCCAATGTCACACACAGAACCACACGCGTATACAGACACGGCCACATCACTAGACCACAGGTCTTTTCTGTGAAAGGATGGGAAACATGGTGTGGGTGGAAAGAGGATAAACGCTTCAAGAAGAGGTATTACCACAAGAAACGATTGAGTCATTCTCCCCTTTGAAGCTTCATGAACAGAACAAGCAAGTCTAGCGGAGGAGATAACACATTTCATTGAGGTGATAAGACTCCCCGTCAGTTCACAGTCTGTCGCCTCCATAGTCTCCACAGATTAAACAAGGCCTGGAGGGTCAAGGTCTGGAGTTACTGAGCGGAAAAGCAAGGTAAACCTCCTCCGTGTAAAATGTACGAGGCGGAAACAACAAGATGACGGCAACGAGAAACGAAATGGGAAGCCTGGTCCTCGTTTATCACACACACACACACACACACACACACACACACACACACACACACAGAAATCATTTAACACAGAGCACAGAGGGTGAGCGGAGTTGATCACAAGGTTTTCAGCAAAAGGAACCTGTCCGCACAAAGTGAGTGATGTAATGCAGCTTGTTTTTATTACACAACTTCTCAAAAAAAGACTATAAAAACGATGTGAGATTATATTGGATTAAAGAACACAGTGGCAAATTTGTGGAGGAACTTTAAGTTGCTCAACCGGTTCCATGTGACGAATAGTGTGAAATACGTAGCAGTAAAAATAAAAAATTGGAGGACCAGTGTGATTTGACTTTTTTTTTCTGGTGGTGACGACAGTGGCCCCAAATACTCCTCTTTCCCACTAAAGTGTGGGGAGGCAGCGGGACTTACTAACGGAAAATGGACTCTATCGAATTCTCTGGTGTTATCCGAGCAGATAATTGCAGCGTTTAACTACGTAAGAGAAAAGGGAAGGGAAAAGACATAATAACAAAACAAACAAGACATTCTAAGCAACAAAAATTGAGAAAAAAAAAAGCTAAATGGTGTCCATCTTAATGGCTGATATGAAAACCATCTGGAGATGTGAATAAACCCTTCAGTCTTTAGAGGGGCTTAGGGAGGAGTCACAGAGCCTGCTCTGTACGGTGGCTTTTGTTGGTCGGTGACATCAGCCCAACATCTCCCCAACGTCCTGACCCACCGAGACTCTAAGGTGTACTGAGGACATTAAGTCCTGAGATACAGAGCCAACCACTCCCCCCACCTGAATGAATACAATGAATGAATGGAAACTCTGTTTTTAGAAGAGAGAGAGAGAAAGAGTGAGACAGGGAGATGAGTTGAAGATGGAGAGATACTGGAGGATATTGTCTTCTGGGAGACAGACATCATAATGGACGCTCTCTATGATCCAATCTCCAAGGCATGGCAAGAACAATGTCAAACTGAAGGTTAATGAGAGATGATGAGCCACTTGATTAGGGCCCCAAACCTCCCTTCCATATAGTGCAATTGGTAAAATTACACTATTTAATATTTTGCACCAGATTTTAATAGGAATATTTATTTTTGAGAACTCTCTCGCTTTATCTCTCTCTCCCTCCCATTCTCTCTTTCTCCTAATGACAAATGTTCTCCATAATACCCACTGACAGCAAGCAAATCATTCTAATCACACAAATGAGCTTTCCCAGAACACCAATGTTTTCGGTGGAGAAAACACAGAAGCACTGATGGGTGTACACAGAACATAAGCATGTTGTTCCCGTCCAGCTAGATGTACTTTGAAGAGGATTGACTTAATTAGCTCTACAATTTGGAGTTAACACACACAAACTCAAATTCAACACACAGAAACACTGCCTCTAACACAAACAAACAGTGACCTTGTGTAATGAGATGAAAAGACTCCATTTTCCATTGTGCTATAGCTTCTTGACTTCTAGCACTCAGAAAGCCCTTTGAAAAATGGCTTGATGTGGATGCTTTAATCTTCTCACGTAAAATAAATAAATGACGATCAAATTGAAAATGTTTCCCATGGAAATACTATGACTTGATGACTGAAGTTTTATGAGCAGACCACTGCAAAAGTTATTGCGCTACTGGCCTTATTAATACAAAGCTTACAGGCTGGCTCCCTGCTGCTAAAACAAGGGTATACTGCTAGTGGTTCTGAGATCAAAACTAGAGTAGAACCATAATCTAACTCAGTCAGGGAAACGTATGTACATGTATGAAACGTGTGGGAGGATATGGGCCGCAGGTCTGTGTAATCACACAGACTCTAGTTTTCCTGAGACGGATAGAAAAGAGATAGAGATAGAGAGACAGAAAGAGAGAGAGACAGAGAGAGAGAGACAGGGAGAGCAAGAGAGAGACAGAGACAAAGATACAGAGAGAGCGACAGAGAGAGAGATAGACAGAGAGAGAGAGCGACAAAGAGAGAGAGAGACAGGGAGAGCAAGAGAGAGAGAGACAGGGAGAGCAAGAGAGAGAGAGCGAGACATAAAGAGACAGAGAGAGAGAGATAGACAGAAAGAGAGAGATAGAGAAACAGAGAGAGACAGGCATAGCAAGAGAGAGAGACAGACAGACAGAGAGACCACTAAAACAGCAAGTTTGCCTGAGACGGATAGCATTAATTATGTGAATTACACAGCTACTCTAATTATGCACACATGCATAAATGTGCAAACAGAGACAGAGAGAGAGACAGAAACAGACAGACAGAAAGAGAGAGAGCGTTCACAGTCAGCCAGCCACTGACACCCCTATCAGACCACAGCAAAATCACAGTCTACTTGAACAGAGCAATACTCAATCATGAGGCATCAAAGCCAAAGGAACTGAGTAACATTAAGAAATGCTATAGATGGACAGAATGCAGTTTGGAAACCTATCAAAAAACATTTAGGCAACAACAAATTCAATCCCTTTTAGACAATTTCCTGGGAAAAACGTTCCACTGTAATAGTGAAGGTGTAAACGTGGCAGTAGAAAATCTTAACAGTATATTTGACCTCTCAGCTTCCCTATCAAATCTAAAAATCTCAAATAGAAAACAGAAGAAAATTAACAACAATGACAAATGGTTTGATGAAGAATGCAACAAATCTAAGAAAGAAATTGAGAAACCTATCCAACCAAAAACAGAGACCCGGAAAATCTGAGTCTATGCCTTCACTATGGTGAATCACTAAAAAAATACAGAAATACACTACGGAAAAAGAAAATCAGCTCAATGTAATTGAAGAATCCATAGACTCTAACCACTTCTGGGAACATTGGAAAACACTAAACAAACAACAACACAAAGAATTATCTATCCAAAATGGAGATGTATAGGTAAACCACTTCTCCAATCTTTTTGGCTCTATAACAAAGAACAAACAGCAAAAACATATATACATGATCAAATACAAATCTTAGAATCAACTATTAAAGACTACCAGAACCCACTGGATTCTCCAATTACCTTGAATGAGCTACAGGACAAAATAAAAACCCTCCAACCCCAAAAGGCCTGTGGGGTTGATGGTATTCTCAATGAAATGATCAAATATACAGACAACAAATTCCAATTGGCTATACTAAAACTCTTTAAAATCATTCTTAGCTCTGGCATCTTCCCCAATATTTGGAACCAAGGACTGATCACCCCAATCCACAAAAGTGGAGACAAATTTGACCCCAATAACTACCGTGGGATATGCGTCAACAGCAACCTTGAGAAAATCCTCTGCATTATCATTAACAGCAGACTCATACATTTCCTCAGTGAAAACAATGTACTGAGCAAATGTCAAATTGGCTTTTTACCAAATTACAGTACAACAGACCATGTATTCACCCTGCACACCCTAATTGACAAACAAACAAACCAAAACAAAGGCAAAGTCTTCTCATGCTTTGTTGATTTCAAAAAAGCCTTTGACTCAATTTGGCATGAGTGGTCTACTATACAAATTGATGGAAAGTGGTGTTGGGGGTAAAACACACAACATTATAAAATCCATGTACACAAACAACAAGTGTGCGGTTAAAATAGGCAAAAAATACACATATTTCTTTCCACAGGGGCGTGGGGTGAGACGGAGATACAGCTTAAGCCCCACTCTCTTCAACATATATATCAACGAATTGGTGCGGGCTAGAGGTCGACCGATTAATCGGAATGGCCAATTAATTAGGGCCGATTTCAAGTTTTCATAACAATCGGTATTTTTGGCCACCGATTTGCCAAATTTTTTTTTTTTATTTATTATTTTTTTTTTTTACACCTTTATTTAACTAGGCAAGTCAGATTAAGAACACATTCTTATTTACAATGACGGCCTAGAAACGGGGGTTAACTGCCTTGTTCAGGGGGGATTCGTTTTTGCAACCTTCGGTTACCAGTCCAACGCTCTAACCACCTGCCTTATATTGCACTCCACAAGGATTAACAGGCTGACTACCTGTTACGCGAGGGCAGCAAGAAGCAAAGGTAAGTTGCTAGCTAGCATTAGACTTATAAAAAACGATCAATCTTAACACAATCACTAGTTAACTACACATGGTTGATGATATTACTAGTTTATCTAACGTGTCCTGCATATAATCGATGCGGTGCCTGTTAATTTTCATTGAATCACAGCCTACTTCGACAAACGGGTGTTGATTTAACAAGCGCATTTGCAAAAAAAGTACTGTCGTTGCACCAATGTACCTAACCATAAACATCAATGCCTAACAGGAATATTTAGACTTAGCCACCCGTTAGATAAAATACGGAATGGTTCCATATGTCACTGAAAGAAAAAAACTTTTGTTTTCGAGATGATAGTTTCCGGATTCGACCATATTAATGACCTAAGGCTCGTATTTCTGTGTGTTTATTATATTATAATTAAGTCTATGATTTGATAGAGCAGTCTGACTGAGCGGTGGTAGGACGCAGCAGGCTCGTAAGCATTCATTCAAACAGCCCTTCGCTGTGCTTCAAGCATTGCGCTGTTTATGACTTCAACCTGGGTGGGTATAATTTGTGGAACGTTCCAACAGGAATCTATTCCAAAAACTTCGTAAATAACAAGGTTTCCAGAAAACAACGCATACAAAGTTGTATAGCGGCAGAATAAGATACCGGGTAGGGAGTGGTCTATTTCATTGCGTTTTTCACTCATCACATTTATTCCGAAAAATGTCTGTCCTCACATGTCTGTTTGCCTATGGACAAACATTAAGAATAAGCTACGTGGTGAGTCGATGCCTATTCGGCAGCTAGTTAGCTAGGTTTGTATGCGTTGCTACTTTGTATGCGTTGTTGGTTGACAACCTTTTACTTTACGTTTTTTGGAACAGAGTCCTGTTGGAACATTCCACCCCTTCAAGCCTATCAACTCCCAAGATTAGGCTGGTGTAACCGATGTGAAATGGCTAGCTAGTTAGCCGGGTGCACGCTAATAGCGTTTCAAACGTCACTCGCTCTGAGACTTGGAGTAGTTGTTTCCCTTCCTCTGCATGGGTAACGCTGCTTCGAAGGTGGCTGTTGTCGATGTGTTCCTGGTTTGAGCCCAGGTAGGAGCGAGGAGAGGGACGGAAGCTATACTGTTACACTGGCAATACTAAAGTGCTTATAAGAACATCCAATAGTCAAAGGTATATGAAATACAAATTGTATAGAGAGAAATAGTCCTATAATTCCTATAATAACTACAACCTAAAACTTCTTACCTGGGAATATTGAAGACAAATGTTAAAAGGAACCACTAGCTTTCATATGTTCTCATGTTCTGAGCAAGGCACTTAAACATTAGCTTTCTTACATGGCACATATTGCACTTTTACTTTCTTCTCCAACACTTTGTTTTGCATTATTTAAACCAAATTGAATACGTTTCATTATTTATTTGAGGCTAAATTGATTTTATTGATGTATTATATTAAGTTAAAATAAGTGTTCATTCAGTGTTGTTGTAATTGTCATTATTACAAAAAACAACAACAATCGGCCGATTAATCGGCATCGGCTTTTTGGGTCCTCCAATAATCGGTATCGGCGGTGAAAAATCATAATCGGTCAACCTCTAGTGCGGGCACTAGAAAAGTCTGCAGCACCCGGCCTCACCCTACTAGAAACTGAAGTCAAATGTCTACTGTTTGCTGATGATCTGGTGCTTCTGTCACCAACCAAGGAGGGCCTACAGCAGCACCTAGATATTCTGCACAGATTCTGCCAGACCTGGGCCCTGACAGTAAATCTCAGTAAGACCAAAATAATGGTGTTCCAAAAAAGGTCTCGTCGCCAGGACCACAAATACAAATTCCATCTAGACACCGTTGCCCTAGAGCACACTATACATACCTTGGCCTAAACATCAGCACCACAGGTAACTTCCACAAAGCTATGAACGATCTGAGAGACAAGGCAAGAAGGGCATTCTATGCCATCAAAAGGAACGTAAAATTCAACATACCAATTAGGATCTGGCTAAAAATACTTGAATCAGTCATAGAACCCATTGCCCTTTATGGTTGTGAGGTCTGGGTCTGCTCACCAACCAAGAATTCACAAAATGGGACAAACACCAAATTGAGACTCTGCATGCAGAATTCTGCAAAAATATCCTCCGTGTACAACGTAGAACACAAAATAATGCATGCAGAGAAGAATTAGGCCGATACCCGCTAATTATCATAATCCAGAAAAGAGCCGTTCAATTCTACAAACCTTCCATAATTCCCAAACCTTCCATAACAAAGCAATCACCTACAGAGAGATGAACCTGGAGAAGAGTCCCCTAATCAAGCTGGTCCTGGGGCTCTGTTCACAAACACAAACACACCCCACAGAGCCCCAGGACAGCAACACAATTAGACCCAGCCAAATCATGAGAAAACAAAAAGATAATTACTTGACACATTGGAAAGAATTAACTAAAAAACAGAGCAAACTAGAATGGCCCTAAACAGAGAGTACACAGTGGCAGAATACCTAACCACTGTGAGTGACCCAAACTTAAGGAAAGCTTTGACTATGTACAGACTCAGTGAGCATAGCCTTGCTATTGAGAAAGGCCGCCGTAGGCAGACATGGCTCTCAAGAGAAGACAGGCTATGTGCTGTCGTGAAACATTGCAAGATTATGTTATAATGATTGTATTTTATTATAATGGTTGTAATATTCGACAGAATAGAGTATTCTGTTAACTATTGTGTGTGTGTTCTACTAAGGATGGGCCTCTATGAGATAGCACTGACAGAGGAGATTTACGATGTCTTTGGGTAACCTTGTGACCATTCTATGTATCTGTTGTTTGTCATGTAGGTTGAGAGGGGTGTATCTTGGCTACAAAAGATCTTTGTACTTTTGTGTTGTCACTTTCAACGGTTCATTAGAGATAGCGCATCATTGAAAGTCAAGTGCTTTTGCAAAGCTCTTATTATTAAAGATGTAGTTTAAGTATAACTCTGACTGGTGTGTGAAGTTTGTAACTCTCCTCATTTGGTAATGCAGAAATTAGCCACCACAGTGCACACTGCCCACAAAATGAGGTGGAAACTGAGCTGCACTTCCTAACCTCCTGCCCAATGTATGACCATATTAGAGACACATATTTCCCTCAGATTACACAGACCAACAAAGAATTCAAAAACAAATCCAATTTTGATAAACTCCCATATCTACTGGGTGAAATATCAGTGTGCATCACAGCAGCAATATGTGACCTGTTGCCACAAGAAAAATACAAACAGTAAAGAACAAACACCATTGTAAATACAACCCCTATATGTTTATTTCTTTTCCCTTTTGTACTTTAACTATTTGCACATCGTTACAACACGGTATATAGCCATAATATGACATTTTAAATCTCTCTATTTCTTTGGAACTTGTATAATGTTTACGGTTCCTTTTTTATTGTTTATTTCACTTTTGTTTATTATCTATTTCACTTACTTTGGCAATGTAAGCATATGTTTCCCATGCCAATAAAGTTGGTTAAATTGAATTGAATTGAGAGACAGAGAGAGACAGTGTAACGGTTGTTGCAAGGAGAGGACCAAGGTGCAGCGTGGTACGTGTTCATGATGGTATTTATTAAAACTGAACACTGAATCAAAAACAAAGTGGAACAAAACGCAACAGCTCTGTCAGGCGAAAAACACAAGACAGAAAACAGAACATAGAATGCCCACCCTAGTCACACCCTGGCCTAACCAAAATAGAGAACAAAAACCCTCTCTATGGCCAGGGCGTGACAGACAGAGAGAGAGAGACAGAGACAGAGATAGAGAAAGAGAGACATAGAAAGAGAGACAGAGAGAGACAGAGAGATAGAGAAAGAGTGACATAGAAAGAGAGAGACAGAGAGAGACAGAGAGAGACAGAGAGATAGAGAAAGAGAGACAGAGAGATAGAGAAAGAGAGACAGAGAGAGACAGAGAGAGACAGAGAGAGACAGAGAGATAGAGAGACAGAGAGAGACAGAGAGAGACAGAGAGAGACAGAGAGAGACAGAGAGAGACAGAGAGAGACAGAGAGATAGAGAAAGAGAGACAGAGACAGAGAGAGACAGAGAGATAGAGAAAGAGAGACAGAGAGAGACAGAGAGATAGAGAGAGACAGAGAGATAGAGAAAGAGAGACAGAGAGAGGTCCTTCTACGGTTGTTTCTCACGCTCTTAGTTTTTTTCTCTTTCAGAGAGTCTTTGTATGGTCTGCCTAGGGAGATGACCACTAAAACAGCCAGTTTGCCTGAGACGGATAGAATTAATTATGTCAATTACATGGATACTCTAATTAAGCACACATGACAGAGAGACAGAGTTCAAATTTTTTTATATTCCTATCCAAATCTGGTGCACAAAATTCAATAGTGTAATGTTACCAATTGCACTATATGGATGCAAGGTTTGGGGTCCACCAATTAACAATTATAAGCTCTGGGAGAAAAAAACAAAAACAAATCTAGAATTATCCTAAATATCCAAAAGAAAGTACTAAATAATGCATGCAGGGCGGAACTCGGACGATTCCCTTTAATTGTAAATATAAAGAAAAGGACAGTAAAATGTTGGCACCATTTGAAATTACGCCCCAAAACATCCTTACAATTCAAAGCAGTGGAAACCCAAGAGCTGAACCCTGAAAAGAGTTCCCTGTGTCAGCTGTTAAAACACTACACAACCCTATAATCCAACCACACACAAATGAAAACCTCTTACTTGACAAATTGGGAAAATTAAACAAAAACACAGAATAAACTAAATTGCTATTTGGCCCTCAAATGAGAATAGAAATTGTCAGAATATCTGTCAGAGAGATACAAAACAGAGACAGATCCTGACCAAATACAGGCTCGGCGAACACCAATTGGCTATAGAGACATAAAAAGATATGGCTACCCAAAAAGGAGTGTCTATGTGGTCACTGCAAGACAGGGGAGGTAGAGACAGAGATGCACTTTATCCTCTACCGTGAGAAATACTCCCAAATAAGATCATCTTTAAAAATAAATCTCAATCAATTCCCAACCTCTGTGCATTTACTAATAACATAAAGCTGGGAATTTTTCTGGTTGAGGGAGAAACCGCAAATATTACTGCCAGATATGTATATGACTGCCTTAGTCTGAGGGACATCCCATTAATTCCCTGTAGTATTTACATTGTATATAACTTACTAGTAATACATAGTGTAACAATCATCATGTACATTCTGTTGTTTATTTATTAGCCATTCTTTCTTTTTCTTTTTTATAATCTTATTTGTATTTAATTAAATGTACTGACCAAAGATGACACAGTACAACAGCAGAAGGGTTGTACCTGTAAAAATGTATACATTATATGTACTATTATTACTACTGAAATTAACTGTATTTTATTATCCGCATTGCACTGTATTTACTGAAATGCTGTACCACTATACTGCTTTGGCAATACCTACCAATTGTATTTCATGCCAATAAAGCAATCTGAATTTGAGAGAGAGCAATGGAGAGAGTGAGACAGAGAGAGAGAGAGAGAGAGAGAGAGAGAGAGAGAGAGAGAGAGAGAGAGAGACAGAATGAGACAGAGACAGAGAGACAGAGAGAGAGAAAGTGAGAGAGTGAGAGACAGCTAAACTGAGAGAGAGAGACAGCGAGACAGAGAGAGAGACAGACAGAGAGAGAAAGCGAGAGAGAGTGAGACAGCTAAACTGAGAGAGAGAGACAGCTAATCTGAGAGAGAGACAGCGAGACAGAGAGAGAGAGACAGCGAGACAGACAGAGAGAGACAGCAAGACAGAGAGAGAGACAGCGAGACAGAGAGAGACAGAGAGAGAGACAGCGAGACAGACAGAGAGAGAGACAGCGAGACAGACAGAGAGAGACAGCGAGACAGACAGAGAGAGACAGCGAGACAGACAGAGAGAGAGAGACAGAGAGACATCGAGACAGAGCGAGAGACAGCGAGACAGACAGAAAGAGACAGCAAGACAGACAGAGAGAGACAGCGAGACAGACAGAGAGAGAGAGACAGAGAGACATCGAGACAGAGCGAGAGACAGCGAGACAGACAGAAAGAGACAGCGAGACAGAGAGAGAGATACAGCGAGACAGAGGGAGAAACAGTAAGGAAGAGAGAGACAGCAAGACAGAGAGAGAGAGACAGCGAGTAAGAGAGCGAGAGACAGCGAGTAAGAGAGCGAGACAGAGAGAGAGACAGCTAGACAGACAGAGAGAGCTCCTATGTTTGTTTTTCACACTGTTATTCTTTTTCTCTTTGAGATGGGTCTTTGTATTTTGTATTTGTATTTATTAGGGATCCCCATTAGCTGTTGCCAAGACAGCAGCTACTCTTCCTGGGGTCCAAACACATTAAGGCACTTACATTACATATAAAACAAAAGATAAAACAGTACAACATTTTTACACCACTACATATCTACAATACAAAATGTAATGTAATACTACCATACAACAATATTACAATGTACGCGTGTGTAGAGTATGTGTGTTAGTATGGTCTGCCTTGGGAGATGACCACTAAAACAGGGATATCTGTCAATTATAACACCCTAATTAAGTTCTCTATTCTTTATGTCTCTCTTCATCTCACCAATCTCCCTCCTCCCTCTCTTTGTCACTGGAAACAAGCGCTGAAACATAATAAACGACTAACTGGTGCCCTGCACATTGCCTCTGTACCGGTACCCCCTGTACACAGCCTCGCTATTGATATTTTACTACTGCTCTTTAATTCTTTTTTCTTTTTTTATTATTTTTTAATTATCTATTTTTTACTTGACACTTATTATTTTCTTAAAACTGCATTGTTGGTTAAGTAAGTAAGCATTTAACTGTAAGGTCTACACCTGTTGTATTCGGCGAATTTGACAAATAAAATTTGATTCGATTTGATTTCCAACACAATCAGCATGAACAGAACATTTCTGGATCAGCGGCAGATCCTTTAACACCCCCACCCCCCACCCTCCCAACCACAAACACACACAGAAAGGAAGTGCGTCAGAGCTCCTAATTGCCTGGTGTGTTCGGCGTGTGTGGGCAGAAACATGTGGAGGAGGAGGGACAGTGGTGGTGTGGTGGCGTCCATGGCTCTGCTAGCTAATTATAACCCAGCAGTGGAGTAGAGAGGTAGAGGAGGGGCTGTGGAGTTACAACATCTACACAACACTGGCTGGTTGGGAGGCAGAAAATAGTAGAGACTAGAGAGGGCCAGCCCAGGGGTGGTGGAGAGAGGGCCAGCCCAGGGGTGGTGGAGAGAGGGTCAGCCCAGGGGTGGTGGAGAGAGGGTCAGCCCAGGGGTGGTGGAGAGAGGGTCAGCCCAGGGGTGGTGGAGAGAGGGCCAGCCCAGGGGTGGTGGAGAGAGGGCCAGCCCAGGGGTGGTGGAGAGAGGGCCAGCCCAGGGGTGGTGGAGAGAGGGCCAGCCCAGGGGTGGTGGAGAGAGGGCCAGCCCAGGGGTGGTGGAGAGAGGGCCAGCCCAGGGGTGGTGGAGAGAGGGCCAGCCCAGGGGTGGTGGAGAGAGGGCCAGCCCAGGGGTGGTGGAGAGAGGGCATGGCCAGGGGTGTCTGTTCCCTCACACCCTCACTCTCTCACTAAAAAGGGAAACAGGCAATGTACCCCCATAGCAGCAAAAGGAGGGTTTTGGTTGTGTGGGCAGTACGTAGGGAGTTGGCAATGTACGGATTAGTCTGACTCTCCCATTGCCTTTAATTGGCCCTCAAGATGTATTGGATGGAGTCAGATCATGTTCAATAAGGGGAAAGAGGGATACCTAATCAGTTGTACAACTAAATGCATTCAACTGAAATGTGTCTTCTGCATTTAACCCAACCCATCTGAATCAAGGCATGGTAAGACCTTGTTCACCCCATAGTTGGACCCCATGTTGAAAACAATATGACTGCCACTCAGTGAAGACTGTGAGCTTAGGTATGGGGCTTCAGGCAATGGCTTTCAATCACACCTCCCAACACTGTGACGTAAACGTCACCATACCACACAGACCTACTGAAATCACACAAGCCTCTTAGCTTTATCCTCTTAGCAATTGTTCCAGAAAGGTGAATGAATGGCTCAATGGTTCTTGAGATCTACTCATTTGATTCAACAAGATTCATCACAGAGGTGACTCTCGCCATTCAGTCATTTGTTATTCATTGGACAATTGATAGAGGAGGGAGGGTTAGACGGCTGGTAGCCATGTTAACTACACACTCTGGTAAGCTGCCAGGAACTCCTGTTCTTTGAAGCCTTCATTAAACCCTGGTGACTTCTTGTTTAATGGTAATATGCTGTGTGGGGGAACGACAAAGGTTCCTGGAATTCCTAGAATCCTACAATGCAATTTTCTCCTTACCATGTGAAATCACGAATGTGTTGAGGTTGTTGGTAGGATCAATGGGAATGTATAATATTCTGTATTCTGCACATTGAATGAACATACACTATATTTGCAAAAGTATGTGGACACACCCCTTCAAATTAGTGGATTCGGCTATTTTAGCCATACCCATTGCTGACAGGTGTATAAAATCGAGCACATAGCCATGCAATCTCCATGGCTATGTGCTCGTCATAGGATGCCACCTTTCCAACAAGTCAGTTTGTCAAATGTCTACCCTGCTAGAGCTGCCCCGGTCAACTGTAACTGTTGTTATTGTGAAGTGGAAACATCTAGGAGCAACACCGGCTCAGCCATAAAGTGGTAGGCCACACAAGCTCACAGAACGGGACCGCCGAGTGCTGAAGTGCGTAGTGCATAAAAATCGCATGTCATCGGTTGCAACATTCACTACAGAGTTCCAAACTGCCTCTGGAAGCAACGTCAGCACAATAATTGTTCATCGGGAGCTTCATGAAATGGGTTTCCCTGGCTGAGCAGCAGCACACAAGCCTAAGATCACCATGCGCAATACCAAGCGTCAGCTGGAGGGGTGTAAAACTTGCTGTCACTGGACTCTGGAGCAGTGGAAATGGGTTCTCTGTGATGAAACGCTTCACTATCTGGCAGTCCGACGGACGATTCTGGGTTTGGCGAATGCCAGGAGAACGCTACCTGCCTAAATGCATAGTACCAACTGTAAAGTTTGGTGGAGGAAGAATAATGGTCTGAGGCTGTTTTTCATGGGTCGGGCTAGGCCCCTTAGTTCCAGTGAAAGTAAATCTTAACGTTACAGCATACAATGACATTCTAGACGATTCTGTGCTTCTAACTTCGTGGCAACAGTTTGGACAATGCCCTCGTGCGCAAAGCTAGGTCCAGGAAGAACTTGACTGACCTGCACAGAGCCCTGACCTCAACCCCATCAAACACTTTTGGGATGAATTGGAACGCCAACAGCAAGCCAGGCCTAATCGCCCAACATCAGTGCCCAACCTCACTAATGCTCTTGTGGCTGAATGGAAGCATACTTTTTAAGAGGCGCAGCGGACATCTGCTAACGCCTTGGTCACAAGTCTGTCTGTCTCCTCACACACTCAGTCAGACCACAGCACAGCGACGGCTTTGAAGAGTTGGAGGAGTGATGCTGGACCAGTTCTGCTCACCGTATCAATGTCCTTTGTCAGCGGCGGCAACCCCTCGTCAGCTGATGCACTGGGTAATGTTCTGCTTTTGTAAGAGCTCACTTCAACCCAGTAAACTTCCAGAGAAGACAGTGTTACTGTCCAAGTTAACTTGCTGTAGGTGTATTGGCTAAAGGATTTACTCTGTTGTTTTTTAAAGTTACTTGGGGGCATTGTCTTGGCTTTTGTGCACCCACACACTGGCGTCATTCCGCCGCCCACACACATGCTCATACTGATACACGTTCTCACACAGACATGTGTCTGAGAATGCGCAACACACACACATGCAAAACACACACACACGAATGAGGGAGGACAAAGCTTTTACACCTACTTGAAAAGGCAATGTATCTCACCTGAAGGAAAAACAAATAGGTCTTTCTGTGCAGACACCGTATAATATCTCATCTCACACGTCACACAGCACAGGGGAAACTTGAGCCATATATAATATCCACCGTTTGTCCTGTTGGTGAAGGCTACTAAACATGACAGTGACATCATTCCACCAATAGACCACTTCGTTCCTCTTTCACCATCAGGTAAACAAAGATATACAGCTCTCCTATCATAGCATAAATATATAGCTCTGAGAAAGGGAACAAGATAATTTGATGACACAGACATTGTCATAAAATGATGTCAGACAGTGGCCAAGTGTAGGAGGAGAATGGTGGCCATTTGCTGTAGTCTCAGTAATAATCTGCTATTCATTTCCTCTATAGGTCAAGCCCCATGGCTGAATTAGAACTGTGGTATGAATGAAGCATGGAGATCAACTGAGGTCAACACAAATAAGAAACAACAGTGCAAGTAAGTCTGAATACAGAGACTGGCTGGAGAACGTCTGAATACAGAGGCTGGCTGGAGAACGTCTGAATACAGAGGCTGGCTGGAGAACGTCTGAATACAGAGGCTGGCTGGAGAACGTCTGAATACAGAGTCTGGCTGGAGAACGTCTGAATACAGAGTCTGGCTGGAGAACGACTGAATACAGAGGCTGGCTGGAGAACGTCTGAATACAGAGGCTGGCTGGAGAACGTCTAAATACAGAGGCTGGCTGGAGAACGTCTGAATACAGAGGCTGGCTGGAGAACGTCTGAATACAGAGGCTGGCTGGAGAACGTCTGAATACAGAGGCTGGCTGGAGAACGTCTGAATACAGAGGCTGGCTGGAGAACGTCTTTATACAGAGGCTGGCTGGAGAACGTCTAAATACAGAGGCTGGCTGGAGAACGTCTGAATACAGAGGCTGGCTGGAGAACGTCTGAATACAGAGGCTGGCTGGAGAACGTCTGAATACAGAGGCTGGCTGGAGAACGTCTTTATACAGAGGCTGGCTGGAGAACGACTGAATACAGAGGCTGGCTGGAGAACTGCTTTTGTGGTTCTGGCAGAAAACCCATAACGGAGTGAGAGCCTTGCTTCCTCGAAGCTGTAACACTCCTTTGGACTCTGGCACTAAATACTGCTTATGTTGTTCCCGGGCTGTAGCGTGCTCAGACACACACACAGCTAACACGTGGGTTCTTACTGCGTCAATCACGTTGGAAGAGCTGCATATAAATGAATCCACGATGTACATGATCGTCCTTGGGGATTTCAGTTTGTTTGTTTGACCGCAAAGAAATACAGAATTGTGGAGTGGAGAAAATCCAGCATTGTGGAGACGTTTCCATTCCTGCATGTGGACCTCATTCTCCGACAAGTAAAAGACTTAAAGCATAATTCCAATTCCAGTAATGAGCAATCAAGTCCCAGCCCTTCAGCTCTATCAAATCTGGTCGTTACGGTGCAACAGCTGATTATAGCAGTGAAAGAGAGGCGTCCATTTGGTAAATATCATTATAGCTCCACAGAGACCCTGTAATTGACTCTGCTGAGGAGAAATGTCACAGCAACATTGCATAGAATGAGAGATGGTAGATTACCATTAGTGGTGTGATAAACACTCAGTAACAGAGATAACAGGGTTGGGTACAAGGGGAGGGTTTCTATTTTAGGAGACCGGATGGGATGGAAGTGAGAACGTAGGTGGCATTCACAATGAAGAGAGACCTACAAAATGCTGAAATGAGAGTATGTAATTGAGAGTGTCTTTGTGTCACATTAGTGATGCATAGCAAGCAACTTCAAAAGAAAGACAGAGGGGGGTGGATAGAGAAAGAGAGAACAGCAGTTAGTTGAAAGGAACAAGAAATGATGATCCTTGCACATGTTGCACGCCTTTTGAATGCCTCCTTCCTGCTTACCTCTTCCCAGAGGCAAGCAGCACGACACTGAACAAGTGGTGCTGTCAAACTGCAAACTGCAGCCAGAAAGATGGCCAAATTTCTCTTCAGATCTGACCAACATCTAGCGAAACAGACAAACTGAACAACATGGACTGGACACACAGAATCCACTAGAGAGACAGAGAAATCCACTCACGCTGGTGACTTTACGGTAGATCTGAGCAGCGTTCTGGCATTCAGAGTAGGGGTACTCAGACGTGGTCATCTCAAGCATGCACATCCCAAAGGCATAGACGTCCACCGCCTCATCATACTTCTCCTCGTACATCTCTGGAGCCATGAACTCAGGAGTCCCTACAGAGGGGGGGTAGAGTGAGGTGAGGAGGGGGTATAATGGTAGTGGTTATGAGAATGGCGCAAAATCTGGTCCTACTTCACTGACAACTGGAGTTACACTTCACAATACAGTGGCTTTATTCCTTCTCACTTTGACCACTTTGGAACAAGTAGCCAACTGTGTGCCTTGTAATACAGTGCGGAAAATGTGTATTGGCAACAAACTGTTCTGGTATTCATTTACAGTACAAGTGTATTCAAATGGAAAAAAATAATCAAGGCGGTTCAGAAACAATGCATGAGGTAATCAAAAGATAAGTTATTTATTGATACAACACCAAATCTTATACTAGCGTAATAATGTAAAACAAATGTTAAACGTCTGTAGGTTTGAAGGATTCCAAATGGGACTTAGATGACCCACACTATTAAAAAGTCACTGAGACCAAACACTGTGATAGCAGTGAGATAGATTAGAACATGTCGGGCAACCGTGCTGTCACTACAAAGACTAGCCGTCATGCACCATGACAGTATAAATATAAACACCTAGCCAAATAAATAAACACAGTGGCCAGCCTAAAACATGGCATTGAAGGCTTTATTTACAGTTGCTCCAGTTTAAGGTCACACCACACTAAAGGGACAGCAGTACACAGGTAGCAGTGGGACTGGTACTCTATTTGACACTAAGTGATTACCACTGGAAGGTATGATTTATTCATTGAAATATTGAATAACCGTTTCACACAATACTGTATATCTGTAATAACATTTTAAAAAGACATTAAAGCAAATAGCAAAGAGTAAGTGTTGTAGGTGGCAAAACGTTTTAACATCCTCTATGAGGTTTCAGCTATTACGTACGTCTCACTTTAAAACCTTAGTAGGGGGGACAGAACGCTTTAATCCTACATTGAGAAATATTCAATAGTCACAGGGTCTAGAATAGAGCCCTGATGCACTCCATCATGCTGAGTGTCAGTGTCCTTGGCTGTGGGTAGTTGGGAGGCTCACCAATGACACTCTTGGCGAACGAGGCACTCTTTAGTGTGGCCAAGCCCAGATCGCCGATCTTGACGGAGCCTGTGGGGCCGGTGATGAAGATGTTGTCACACTTGAGGTCCCTGTGGATGATGGGCGGGGTGCGGGTGTGGAGGAAGTGGAGGCCCTTCAGGATCTGGTGGCTCCAGCGCTGCAGCAGCTTCAGCTTCATCTCCTTGAACCTCTTCAGGTACCTGCAGGGTGAGGCTGATATGAGTACTGTACGTGCGGCCTATGCAGGACTCAAACCCACAACCCTGGTGTCCAACCAACAAAGAGATTGGAACCATGGGGTACAACAGTGTAAGCAGCAAGTGTTACTAAGTTACAGAGCACCATGGACCAGGGGTGCTCACACTGAATCTGAGAGCCTGAGGATGAGGTAGCATTTTCCATTCCATCTGTCTCTGGAAACAATTTTTTCCTGTCATGCTCAAATTGAGAGTGACACTTAATTTCGACAGATGTTAGCCACACCAATTCAGTAGATTCACTAACATGAACAGAAGAAAGCATATCTGCTTTGAGTCTTTTGCACACCCTTTTACAAGGAGATGACGTAGGAAAATGGCACATACTTTTCCCCATCTGCTATTTACTCAGGCAGTGGGGATGGACTTAAAGGGATAGTTTGGGATTTTGGCAATGAAGACCTTTATCTATTTTCTGAGAGTCAGATGAACTCATGGAAACCAATTTAATGTATCTCCAGTATGAAGGAAGTTAAAGGTAGTTTTGTGAGCCAATGCTAACTAGCTTAGCACAAAGACTGTAAGTCTTCGGGTACAGCTAGCATACTTTCAGTCTTGGTGCTAAGCTAGTTAGCATTGGCTTGTGAAACTACCTCTAACTTCCTTCAAACTGGACGTAGATACATACAAATTGTATCCCTTTAACTCACGTCTTGAGGGTGCCTGACGTCATGAGCTCGGTGACCAGAAGGATGCACTTGTGGCCCTTGCAGTTGTCCTTCCAGGAGTCGTAGAAGCGGACGATATTGGGGTGCTGCAGCCCCTTCAGCATCTCCACCTCCTCACTGAAACGCTGGCGCTCCACCTTCGTCAGCCTCCGCGTCTGGAGAGGAAGAGTAGAATACATTATTATAGTGGTGAGACTATACACATAGTAGGTTATAGAGGTACAATAGAGTAGACACAAATATAGCATTAAGAGAGGGAAGAGGGGAATACATTGTTATAAACAGAAGTACTGAAATTAGAGGTTAAATGGACGAGACACAATATACAGGCCAATTCTAAGTAATCTATTATGCATCCTGTATCTAGGCCCCTCAATGTAATTATAGGGGGCTGGGTTTCATTGCATAAGGTTACACAATCATGTGAGTTTACTGCATAATATTAGCAGATTAACAGATATAGCTTTAAATGTATATACAAAAATCTAGATGTGAATAGATGACGGTATTGATAGAGTAGCCAGTACTCTAACTATTAGCCTGTGGTGGGAGGAGACGTAAAAAACCAGTGCCAGAGACCAAAGAAGAAGAGTTGTGCCAAGCCAGAAATCTGCCATCCCCAGCCCTCTCATGAGGCACGCATTACTCTACCAGGGGCTTGGAAACACTGACGCGTAACAGTTCTCTAATGGCACCAAGTGTTCTCTAGCTTCAATGTTGTTGAGGGTTAGAGCAGAGTTCTCAGAAATCAATGCATCAATTATAGAGAAAAGGAAAGTGATTGTTTCAGAGAGGTTTAGCAGCGTGTGTTTGTTTGTGTTTCCAAAATGCTAGATGGGGTTTTTACACATGACAACAGCCCCGCCGGTGGTTTTCAGTACAAAGCGACAGACGTCTCTCTCTCACTCTCTCTCTCAGGAGGCAAGTGCTGTAGGAGACCAACTGTCCACACTCACTCTAAAGATTACGCAACAATAAGGCGGGGATATCAGGCCAGTAGTTCTCACTGCCCTCTGCTGTCCCACTCAGAACACAGGCTGTGCTACTGCATGCCTGCCCTGTCCACAAACACCAAGCTGTCATTCTCTGTCAAGTGTCCTGATCCAGGAGCCAAGCTCACAACAACAAGGAGCACTATTGGGAGAATTTGGCACCCGGGCATCGTGACACTAACGCACAGTGAAAGTGCAAAGTGGGTGCCAAAGTCAACCTGAATGAGGGCTGTCCTGTTTACAGCACACACTAGGGACATTTTACTAAGTTCACAGAGAGCCAGGATGATGCGGGATGTCCAACGATGACACCTAGCTTATGTAAGAGTGGCAGTGGGAGCAGGTCATGACTGGCTGGTGGGGGGATGGAGGGGTGATGGGGGTAGAGAGCATGGGGTTAATTTCTTCCTTCACTGGACAACCTATTTTTGGGTTTGCCGCTTCCAGGAATGAACCCCACATAAAGAAAAACAGCTGTGTGAGGCTCCTCACTCAATCACTTCATCTCACTCTCCCCATCTCTCTAGATCTCTTTCAACCCACCAGGAATGGATTTGGTGATCAAACACCAGCCAGTGAAATGATTTAGTAGGGAGCCGTCAGAAGCAGTGAACTTACCACCTCTATAGCTCTCTGCCACCAATTCTAGTAAAAGACGGGTAACTTTGATTTGCTGCAACTTTGACCTGGCTCCATCGGCAAAGTTCATGAAGATGATGTGTAAGAGCGTGTGTGTGTGTGTCTTGGGGGTATGATATTTGACACTCTGTAACTTTCTCACTCATCATTAGTCACGATTCATTCAGGATTATCCGTAATCATGGTAGCATCCACATTAACGTAGAAGTGTTAGAAACATATTCTAATTTATAATAAAAGTGACTCCGATATGACACAATACATGATTTACCATTCATTTCTATTGGGCACAAAATAATCTAAAACACAGCCAAAGCTAACTGCAAATGCATACGAGTTTGTAGAGTCACAAGCTTGATGTATTCATTGTTTGTTAGGCATATGGGACCAAACATTGACTACTTCATTTATAAGAATCTTTAGGGGTGTCAATAATTTTGACCCCTAACTTTTGGAGAAAATAAACAATTACTTGTTCAACAAAATGTATTTATCTGAGTAATTGTATTAGTATAAAATAATATAATATAATTATTGCTCATCTTTATCAAGGGTGTCAATAATTTCGGGCCCCACTATATATACAGACAGGATGGCTCACTTCTTAGGAGAAATTGTACAGATCCTCTTTTGTCAGTTGTTTTCCATGGAGTTGTCTGGCAACACTGTAATGTAAAAATGTTGGGTCGCTGTCTAAGAAAAATGAATGGCTGTATTCATCAGAAAATACTATTTCTGTAATAGTGTCAAATCACTGTTCTGGCTCCAAATAGAGATATGTAGAGTGTACTGTAGCTTGTGGGCTGCTATGACAATCTGACCACAGACTAGCCAAACAACATTGGGTCTTATCTGCCTATAGAAAGAGGTGCACTCCGGGCCTGTTCCTGGACCTGCTAGTTTGAGTATGACTTATCTAACAGGAAACTGAGCTTTATTTTCTGTTGAAAGTGAATGGGAGCGAGGGGAGCTCACTGGCTCTATAACTCAAATAAAATACTGTTCACATTTGATTAGGCCTATCACAGTTGTGGTTTAATTTACCCAAGTCCTACTGTGCCAAACTTGACCAGGACAAAGTCAAGCTTTTAGGAGGGAAAGATCTTTAAGAACGAGAACAGTGCCCAGAAGCTATGAGAGAACGTCAGAATTCAGCCCAAAATAGGTAATAGCACTATGAGAATGCGCCTTACAGTAAGTGCCTATGTGCCCTGGCTATAAACCCTGGCTAGTGTCCATCTCCAAAGGAACCAATAGTAAGGAGAATGCTTGCTGGATTAACAGTAGCTCTGGGAATGTTTTTTGTCAGTGCATACAGAGTGGATATAGGGTCTATGTCTGAATCATTAGCAGGAGATCAGTCCAATTGGCTGTGCTTTTGGAGAGTTCTCAGTTGTTTTTTCTTGGATGACGGTGCTGTTGAACACATTCCGGCAGAAAGATGCCAAGAGCACACAGGATTTTTTCTGCATAGAAAAGTCTTGGCGGGCCCCCTATGTCCAAACAGTAATTTTCGGTATGGAAAAAGTTTTTAAGTGTAAACTAAAACCAGATATGACCTATGTAGAAAATATAATGGACCTTTACATTTTTTAATAAGATCATCTTTGAGAACTTACAATAACCAAAATAAAAGCTTGACAATCAGGGAGAATAAAAAAACTCCACAAACTATGCATTCAGGAGTATTTTTGTCATGACATGGGACCACCATTGATTTTTTTATAATATTTCAGTCACTCAGAAAGCATAAGCCATAGCAAAAAACAAATATTTCACCTTTATTTAACCAGGTAGGCCAGTTGAGAACAAGTTCTCATTTACAACTGCAACCTGGCCAAGATAAAGTAAAGCAGTGCGACACAAACAACAACACAGAGTTACACATGGAATAAACAAACATACAGTCAATAACAAAATAGAAAAAAAAGTCTATATACAGTGTGTGCAAACGAGGTAGGATAAGGGAGTTAAGGCAATAAATAGGCCATAGTGGCGAAATAACTACAATTTAGCAATTAAACACTGGAGTGATAGATGTGCAGAAGATGAATGTGCAAGTAGAGATACTGGGGTGCAAAGGAGCAAAACAATAAATAACACTTCTACAAAATGTGTAGAACTGCAGAAAATTTGCTTTAAAACTGCAACATTTTATCTCCGCCACATGAAAAATGTGTCACTATGGCCAACAGGAGTGCCTCGAAAATTTGCGGTCGATGACCGCACTATTGGCCACAACCATGGCCACGCACTCGCCACACCCACCTAAGCCCCAGTTTGATGCAGAAAAAACCCTGGCAAGGCAGCAGAAAAAAACTGCCCTTTAACTGTTAATGCCTTCGTTCCTGAGGTAGAGACTGCAGCAGAAAAGTAATACCAGAAACACAAATGCAGCAAAATGGAGCCTGTGCATGTTTGTGTGTAATGTATGTGAGAGAGTGAAGGAGAGAAAGGGAGGTGAAGATGTGTGAAATGTAACTTACGTTGTGCATTGTAATAACTCTGTAAGTATTATATAAAACAGTGTGTAGGCTATGCCATAATGTGTTTGTGTACATAGGGTAGTCGAGAAGGAGTGGAAGTTTTAATCTTTATCAGGAACCATCTGTTTTTTCTCGAGGACACACTGATTTTAACCTGAGGGAGTTGACACCGTGTCACAGTGACACCAATGCCCCGTTTCTTCAACCATGCAACCTGACCTCAGGGCAATTCCTAAGATTTGGTACGTAAATCTGTCCTCCCATTTAGTATGATACTTTATCTTAGGTTAGGTTACATTATGAATGGAATAGCGGTCGTACAATATCCTACGACTTAGAGGACGTACAATATCATACGTCATACCCAATTGTACAATAGCATACAAATTGGATGATGTAACTTATTATACATCTCTGATGATCTTGTATTATAAATATTTCTCTGAGACCAGGTTGCATGTTGCATCGGAATAACAAAGGAGAATTATAGGGAAAATGTATGTTGGTGGTTTGGAGAACTAAAGACAAAGGTTAGGGGAAGAGTTAACTAAAATGCTACAGTTGTCCCCGACACGACTCGAACACGCAACCTTTGGATTGCTAGATGGTTGAAGTATATGTCTACCCATCCTCCCCGACCAACCTTCCTCCTATCGTTTCTGTCTTAAGTAACCTTCTGTCTTTGGTAACCATACCATACCAAACATAACATATCATACTTATTGGAGGTACAAAGATTTATCTAAAATACCAAAGGTCTGTCCAGCGAGTCCAGTCTGAACTCCAGCAGTTACAGATGAGACTCTGTGAAACATTTCTAGTTTGAAATTAGTAGAGAAACAATGATTCATTGTACATTATGTTACCATTTGGAAAAATCTATTTATTTCAGATGACTGTGCATTAGGTTTGCCTCTGAGGCAGGAGAACATTTAGTTATTTTCTAGACAGGATTACTGATTGAGCTGTAGTACAGTCAGTTACTGTAAGAATCTGTATAAGACCACCATAGCTTCAGAGAGGAGCACAAGGAAATACAACTCAAAGCAGCTAAAAACAACTAATTGTCCAAAAACATGTTTGTATATTTTCTTTAATCTAACTAATATTATAACATTTATGTACAAACTTATATTTACAGACAATCAGATTTTAGTTATTTAACCTTTATTTAACTAGGCAAGTCAGTTAAGAACAAATTCTTATTTACAATGACAGCCTACCCAAGCCAAACCTGGACGACGCTGGGCCAATTGTGCGCCGCCCGATGGGACTCCCAATCACGACCGGATGTGATTCAGCCTGGATCTATCCCAGAATATTCAAAGTGAATCTCCAAATCCAGACAGTTCTGGACAGCTAGTTGCCACTATGTAATCCCAAGGAAACATAGGGTCACTATGCTTGCTGTCTGAACTGCATACACTCCCCACACACTCCATGCTAGGTTGGTCAAAATTAACCTCTGGGCCGAGTGTCCTCAAATCACATGAGGTGTCAGCCTCCAAAAACTAACCCAGAGAGGGGAGGGACCTGGCCCCCCCTTTCTGGGACGCTGAAGGGGGATATTATTAGTCCCAGAGGATCTCGGCATGCGCCGCAAAGCCAGGAGGTATTTGGCCGGCGAATGCCACCTCACCCTTACATAAGCACTGTTTGGTGGTTTGCAGGGCCTGGCAACCCACAACCAGCTGGGAGGGGAGAGAGTGTGGTGGGAGTGGGAAGGGTGGGTGTCAAAGATCCTGATAAGTAACACTTTAGAATAAGGCACATTGTATGTAGCCTATTAGCAGCTAATTAGCTATGAAGCCATCATGGAAATGAATGTGTTCGCAGGTTATTAGGCAATTCATCATACATGGTCTACTAACTAGAGGTTAGGGGCTGGTAGAGATTAGAGACTCGTGAGCTAATAGTATTCAACTATTTAACTACTGGTAAATTACAAGTCTTAATTCCCATGAAAACAAACCAGTCAAATCCACCTGCAGAGATTTGCTAAGAAACCTGCTGTACTAGTGTAGTGATTTGCACGTAATTGCAGTTCAAACTGACAGACATTCGCTATTGTGTGGCTCAGTTGGTAGAGCATGGTGTTTGCAATGCCAGGGTTGTGGGTTTGATTCCCACGGGGGACCAGTATGGGGGAAAAAAATGTATGAAATGTATGCATTCACTACTGTAAGTCGCTCTGGATAAGAGTGTCTGCTAAATGACTAAAATGTCAAATTGACAGTGAAAGGCCATGAAACGGACATAAGATTATTATCATGCCAAGTGTTTGGGTCTTTTTGTATTTGTGCGGAGTGCCTCAGTGTACTTCTTTAACCTACAGCCACTTTTCTCCTTCCTGAATCTCAAGAGTGAACCAGAGACAAGGTATACTGGTGCTTCTCTGTGGCTCTGATGACCCACACAAACCATTTAGGGGTAACTGTGTAGTCCCTGTGGCTGTGGTGTTTGTTCAGGTAAATAACAGCTGGAGGGACACACACTGGGGTATAAATATCCAAGGGAGGAGAGAGAGATATCTGCCAGACTGAAAACTTGAACCTCTGTTAAAGCCATTCAGGTTCCTAATTGGGGGGCAGCTAAGACGTAGTGAAGAGGATATCACTGACTAAGACAAGTGAAACTGATGTCATAGGGGCTAACTGACTCAAAAAACAGGCCTCAGCTCACGCTCCAAGGAAGCACTGACGTTGCATGTTTCGACCGTTGGAAAACATCAGTGGTGGAAAAAACAAACAATGAGAGAAAGCGAGTCACAGCTGATTTGATAAGGAAACTGACATTATATCTCCCTCATCGACCTTGGGGGCTGGGGCCAACTCACAGCATGCCTTGCTTGCTCCTAGGCTCGCTCCTTGTCTCTGAGCATAGAAAAGATCTGCAGGGTGGAGGGTGCGGAGGAGGTGTAGGATCTTCTGTTTTAACCCTGACCATGTGTATCTGTAAACGGCTATGTTGATAATAAACCATGTCACTAGGAAAGACTAATGTTTTCACAAAGTTATGTATTTGCTTAGAACCTGACACGAATCAAACAGGTTGACGAATAAAAGGTTTCGGAATGACTATGTATGAAAATGATAAGAATGAGTGACACATTGAAAGAAAAATCAATACATCACTGTTCTCTTATCAACTTGACACAAATGGTACCAGGCATAGACCAGTGCACATGTGTCTTCATCAATAAATGCCACCATTTAGTTGATTCCACAACACTTTCCGTATACTGTCACACCAGACCATTCTTTGTACAAATCAATACAGAGACAAAGACTGAACTGCATCCAAGGAAGAAGTAAACAGTAAATGACAATAAAGTGGGCCTGTAAAAGGTGAAGGCCTGAAGCCCCCCCCCCCCCCCCCCCCAACAAGTTTCTCCATAGAAAATCAAGCTGTGCGAGGGTGTGTCAGGGACAGGCAACTCCAAAGCCCTGGCCAGAGCAGTGGAGAATGTCTCATTAAACCGGCCTCTGTCTCGTAAAGCATCCGGATTCTCTGGTAAAGCCTGGTGCATCTTTACCCCACAGATGTTCCTCGTCAAGGGCTTTAACTAGTGCCTTTGGAGGTACGGAAGCAGAGCCTGTCAGGGCTACAGGATTACCATGTCCACCAGGAGAACAAAGGAAGAACAGAGAAACAAGAATGCATCTGTTAAACACTAAAACACAGGGCGATAAGATTTGGTTTGAAGTACCAGATCCAGGAGTTATTGAACACTGATACTGTAAATATTGTAGGGCTTTATTTTGATAGGTAGTTTGTAGCAGATAGCATTTTCAGATAATTTCACACCTGCCACTTTGAATCAAATTGAACTAAGCTAGAAATATGTTAACAACTAGCAACTAATATTAAATGTGTAATGATAAGTCTGAGGTTAAGAACTATTCTTCTGCAGAGTTTGATCCTAGATAAGCCATTTAGCATCAGAACTAAAGGGTGTATGATATGAATAGGATCATGCTGGTGTAAAGGATGTCACGCTGCCTGCTTAGCGAGTACCACTTCCTCCTGTTCGGCTCACACCGAGGCTCAAACCCAGGGACCTCTGCCTTGCTAGCACACGTGACCACCCTCCTGAAGCGTCTTACCAGGAGCTCTGCTCGTTAAATCCCATTACAATTATCCTCCTCCTTGTTTACTGGTTTGGTTTCACTCTAACCTCAGGTAATCCCAAATGGATGGAGCCAGAGGCCACCTACAATTACAATTATGCCTCATCAAACATAACACTGTCACTGCAAGAAGGATGCTGAAAATCAAGTCACAAAAATAATTTAAAAAATGACCAGATTCCCCATCTGCAGATTTTTTAAAGGAGATCAATTTGTGCTAAATGTTAAGTCAACCTCTGGTCACAGGAGTGAAGCTACACTGACAAACACAAAATACATGTGGGACAGTGGAGGCTCAGGACCATCCTCCTCAGTGAATTTAGTGAAACATTAAGTGAAGCATTAAAAAAGTTATCCTTTTTAGATAAAACTATACTAAATATATTCACATCACCAAATAATTGATTAAAACACTGTTTTGCAATGAAGGTCTACAGTAGCCTCAACAACACTCTGTATGGTAGCACCATGGTGTAGCCAGAGGTCAGCTAGTTTCTCTTCTGGGTGCATTGACTTAAATACAAAACCTATGAGGCTCATGGTTCTCACCCCCTTCCATAGACTAATTATGATCACTTCCGGGGGATGCCCTCCAACCTATGAGAGCTCTTGCAGCATGAACTGACATGTTGTTCACCCAATCAAAGGATCAGAGAATGAATCTAGTACTGAAAGCATAAGCTACAGATAGCTAGCACTGCAGTGCATAAAATGTGTTGAGTAGTTGAACAAATGTATTTATTTAAAAATGGAGAAGCAAGAGAGAGAGAGATAGCTATATTTTGTTGTATTTTTTTTCTTCCACTTTCACTTAAGCTAATCTAGCTAGCTGCATTCACTAGCTATGTACCTCACCGTGATTTGGTGTGGCTGTGGATAAAGCGTTGAAGGCGTGGGGACGTTGGCTTGAGGGGGCTAAACACCCTTTCCTCATCTGGACTGACCACCGCAATCTGGAGTACATCCGGGCAGCGAGGAGACTGGATCCTCGTCAGGCAAGGTGGGCCATGTTCTTTACCCGATAGTTCTAGTAGCTATGTTGACTAGCTATGACATTAGCAAATATGGTGACAATGATGTAGGCTGTGTGTAGCGGTTAATGGTTATGATTTGAAGGTTTGGCATGGAAAGGTTTTTTCGCCTGGTCACAGACAACTAATGAGTTGTGCACTGAAGTCCACAAGCAAAGGGAAAAGGTGAGAGGAGGAGAGCGCGTAGATGCGAGAAGGAATTTTACAACAACCAAAATGATTATGCTGTTTTTATGTGGCTGCTATGAAAGTGAACTGTGTTTGTGTGTGATCACGGGTGTATTCATTCCGTCAAAAAACTTTTCTTAAAAACCTAAGCAACTGGAACGAAACGGGGATAAACATACTTGAATTAGTCCAAAAGAAAGTCTCTTTTGCAACTGTTGGACTAATGATTACAACCTAGATCAGCTAGATGCAGACAAGAGTGTGCAAGGCGGTATTGAACTTGTTACTGTCTGTCACCTTGATTACTCAAATTTTTCTCTTGACCTGGGCACCTACATTGGAAACTTGGGAATATACATTTAGCACCTAGTGTCCTAATTCACGGTGAAAGAGATACACTCATGGTCAAGTTCCACTCCACCACACAGTAACAGGCTGACTATTTAGAAATCTATATTATTCAATTATTCAATTATTGCACCCACACGGCTCGCGCGCATGCGCCAACGAGCGTCTGCATTGCCAAGGGCTAAAATAGAAGTCAGTTCTATTTGTGACAGATCGCGCTGCAAGTCCTGCCTCTCCCATCTCCTCATTGATTTATAGAAGCAGGTACCCATGTGCCATCTCCTCATTGGTTATACCCACGTCAGTGACTGAAAGACGAACGAGGTCAGTGGCGGTAATGCACCTAATTTATGAAAGTTGCCAATTGCAATATAAAGTCAAGAGAAGAAAAAGCCTGGAAGGAGGAGATGACAAGAAACGATTCTGTTGACCGTTTTATGTGTGGATTAATTGTCGGCGTAGAGGACCTTGTGCATTTCAGGTAAAATAACAACTCAATGTTTATATCCCAGGACAAATTAGCTAGCAACAGCAAGCTATCTAAATAGGACAAATTAGCTAGCAAGTGCAAGCTAGCTAGCTAAATTGCCATAAATGTTTAATGCTTTTCGACCTGTCCCCAAATTAATGTAATTGGTTCAGAGTTTGTTTTGATATTTTAACCTGCGTGTCATGATCGCATTTGGTCTGGGGGGACAAAATACATTTATGCACGATGGCGCACACGTGCAGCCGGTTTGGGTTCCGTGTAACACTCCCAATCCTGGGCTGTTTGTATATGCACCGCAGACCCTCAAAATAAGAGCCGTGGCTTGATAAAGCAGCTTAGCTAAGCTGATAACACTCACAGCTAACATAAAAAAGCCCTTGGCCCGTTACGATTTGGATTCCCTAGGAGTTATTTCTTGGCAACTGTCGCATAAGACTTGGATTTCCTTCCGCTACCATAAATCAAACAGAAATACCCTTAGATGGATATTTGCATCCAAACAGATCCACAAGTGCAACAGGAACAACACCTGCAGTGGTAATGGTGCAGTCTATCCGTCCTGTCCTGTTAATGAGTAACGGAGCATGATGATCTGAAACAGAGGATGTGTATGTGTCAGCAGAGCCGGCTCCAGGCATTAGCAACATAAGCGGTTGCTTTGGGCTTCAAGCTGCTAGGGGGACCCCAACCCACACATACATCATAAAACATTTCTTAGGACCTCAGATGGGGTCTCAAATTGTTGTTGAGAGTTAGAATAGCAGAATATACAAGTCACAAGTTCGAAATTTGGTTGTGGATCATCAATTTTTCTCTTGTTATGTCAGTCACGACAGTCAGTCAATTAGCCATGTCAGCTAACAATTCCTCGATTGGTAAATTATAGCCAGCTATCTAAAATTGTATTAATCATGGCCAAATATCAACCAGGCACGCAGGGCATGAGGCACGCAGGGCATGAGGCACGCAGGGCATGAGGCACGCAGGGCATGAGGCACGCAGGGCATGTGCCCAGGGGCCCCATTGATTTTGTTAGTCACTTTCACTCAGATATTACTAACATGGCATAAGTCCTGGCAAAATGTGTAGAATTGTAAGAAATTTGCTGTAAAACGGCAATTCATTTCTCTCTGCCCCATGGCAAAATTAGTAGAATTGCATGAAATTTGTCATAAAATTACAAAAAAAATCTCTGCACAATGGTAAAATGTGTACAATTGCAGGAAATTCACTTTAAAAAAAGGGGGGCGGGGGGACCAAATCTCGCTTAGGGCCCCCAAAAGGCTGTGTGTCAGTCTCTAAGTGTCTCTGCTTTCAAGCTTTCTCAACAGTGCCAATTTGTGTGTGTGTGTGTGTGTGTGTGTGTGTGTGTGTGTGTGTGTGTGAGAGACCAGGAAATAAGTACACTCTTAATTGTATATTGGGCTTCTGCCAGGACAGTCACATGGTTTAATAGGTTAATAATGCTGAGCGTGGACCAGATCCCAATCTCACAAACAGCTGTTTCTTTTCATTACACTGAAGTAAACAATGGGCATATTTCAGGCGGCTTCCATGCTAAAAACAATGGGACTTTCAGGCCTGTAATTGGAGTGAATCATGAATATGAATGACGTTTGAGATATTCTGTTGTTTGTAAACATCATTGTAAATGTCATGACAGCTCATAGGTGTTTGTGATAAAAATGTCCAGGTGTGTTGAATGTGAAACTGGGAGGTTTAATGAGTCATTACATATACAGGTGATGGCAACTGGCAAGAACCAACAGTCTGCCACTCAAGTAAAGAACACTACATGCTAGCAGCACTGCAAAACCATGCCCACTCTTTTAATAGTGCAAAACAAAGCTCAATGACAAAGAAATTATTATTTCATTATACCTTTTGTGACCCGTGGAGACACCTTTAATGCAGTTCACTTGGAAAGTAAAGGGTGGAACTATAGAAGAAAATACTCAGCAGTTAAAATGAATGGTATGAGTTGTGGAACTATGACCCCGGGTCATTCACAGATAACCTAGAGGAGCTCTGAATGATAAGAAGTAAAGTGACCCAGTTCTTTGAGTTTAGTGAGGTCATAAAATGATTAAACTGCAATATTTTTTGTCACATATTTATAATACCTGAATATCTCGCTCATATGTATGTAGCCCATTACTGTACTGACACATGATATTTCCGATATGCGTCGCTCTTGCTCAATCTGTCGAGTGTCGACTGCCAGGATCAACTAGATGGAATGGTCTGTTACAACTCCCTTCTGAGTATGTCAATGTCTAGACAGAACATGATACATCCACGTACACATGTTCAACTGTAAGTGTATAAGGACCCCTGAGCCTGTTAAACCAATAGGGTGTTAAGGTCAGGGACATGTAAGGATGATGACAGTACCGTTGGAACTGTTGCTATCCACACACTGTACAGGTATATAGCCAGGCTCATATGTGACGATGAATATATTGTACAAGATTGTTCCCCTTACACTATATGATTTGGGAGGTAATAACAGTATAGGCAATAAACGCAGTAAAGAGATAGATACCATGGGAAGAGAGGGAAAAGAGACAGAGACAAAAACCATGAGAGAGGAGAGGGGAGGACAGAGTACAAGAAAGATGGATGGTGGGTTGGAAAATAACTGCTCTACGTCCAGTCATTGTTTTTAGGAAGAGATGTCAAAAGGTTCTATGGGTAACACAAATAGCTTTTACCATCCATATTAAGTTATAGTGAATTTAGGATCCCTATTGAGAAGAGACTGAAGGAGGTAAAATACTCTAAAGACAGCAGATCAGAGAAACATTAATTATATATTTCTGAAGGCAAAGGTAATTAATGTCAAGCTAAAAAATATACCTTGCGGGTATTGTCCTAATTCTGCTCTGCATGCATTATTTGGTGTTCTACGTTGTACACAGAGGATATTTTTGCAGAATTCTGCATGCAGAGTCTCAATTTAATAAAAAATTATTAAAAACTCTGCTCTCTCTCTCCTTCCCACCTCACGTTTATCTTACTGGCTGCTTCTCAGTCTCTATCTCGCTCTCTACTGGTAGTTAGATAGATAAGAAGACAGAGTCCTGAGAAAAGGAAGAGCCATGTTGAGGGTGCAATCCACAGAACATACAATGCTGAGTTGCAAATTTCACGAGTCGTGAAACACACTGTGACTGGTTATATACTCTGTGTTTGAACAGCGTTTAAAGCGTTTCAGCAAGCGCTTAGTTTCCAATGCCTGAAAAAAATAAGCTCTGAAAAACTTTCCTCTGATCCATGCTGCTCTGTAAGAATATGAAAGGAGGGAAAAAGTGATGTTTGTGAATTAAAAAAAATGCTACGAGAATATGATAATGTTATTCAATTGGCAAAGGTGCCAGTGGAGGATTAGCAAAGCATACTAAACAGAATCTCACCCATTATCCCAAGCACATTTATAGAATGTTTTAGAATCCAAGATGTCATAGCAGTCGGTCGTGTGTTTGTCTTGTCTCATGTAAATAGTTTTTTCATATATATTTTTTAGGTTTTAATCTCACTTTCCACCTACGATCTAAATATACATTTACGTCATTTAGCAGACTCTCTTATCCAGAGCGACTTACAAATTGGTGCATTTACCTTATGATATCCAGTGGTACAACCACTTTACAATAGTACATCTATATTTTTTTTTGGGGGGGGGGGTATACTTTCCTGCAACCCGCCCCACCCAATGTGGTACGGATGTGCTATTTTTATACGTTCTAACTGGAACCTCTATCAGAAGCTAGCCAGCTAACTAGCTACTAGCTAGTAGTCACTGTTAGCCACAGCTAGCGGACTTCACCCTTAGCTCGGTCACCAGCCAGCTTTAGCTCGGTCAATACCTGCCAGTCTGCACAGCACGATATCGGACTGCTTTTCTCCACCACACACCGGATTCCTGCCGCAAGCACTGTGCCATTACACCGGATTATCGCAGCTAGCTAGCTGCAATCGAGTGGCTATCGCTGGCTAACGCCTCTGTCCCGAAGCAAGCACCAGTTAGCCTTGAGCTAGCCTCGAGCTAGGCCCATCTCCCGGCTAGCCGAAGAGGTATACCCGGTAATTCGTGGGCTACAATACCTCTTTTGACAATTAGCCTGGAACCTTTATTGCCGACACGGAGCCCCACCGATCCATCACAACTGGTCTGCCGACGTAATCATCCGATGTGGTTTCAACAGCCTTTTCCATTGTGTTGTCACCGAAGACCCTTCAGCTATCCCCGGCCTGCTAGCTTTCTAAACGCCGTGCCTCCCGCTCGCCTAGCATAGTAGCGACTACCGAACGGCTCCCGGACTCACCTATTGCTGCTCATTGGACCCTATGATCACTCAGCTACACACGCCTCTCTCTAATGTCAATATGCCTTGTCTTCTGCTGTTTCGGTTAGTTATCGTTCTATTTCACTGTAGAGCCCCTAGTCCAGCTCAACATGCCTTAGATAGCTCTTTTGTCACACACTCCACACATGGGGAGACCTCACCTGGCTTCACTGGTGTTTCCAGATGCAAGCTCTCTCATCGTCACTCAATGCCTAGGTTTACCCCCACTATACTCACATCCTACCATACCCTTGTCTGTACATTATGCCCTGAATCTATTCTACCACGCCCAGAAATCTGCAGCTTTTATTCTCTGTTCCCAACGCACTAGACGACCAGTTCTTATAGCCTTTAGCCATACCTTTATCTTACTCCTCCTCTGTTCCTCTGGTTATGTAAACGTTAATCTTGGCCCTGTAGCCCCCAGCATCACACCTATTCCCCAGGTGCCCTCATTTGTTGACTTCTGTAACCGCAAAAGCCTTGGTTTCATGCATGTTAAAACCTGTTGGGGCTAGGGGGCAGTATTTTCACGGCCGGATGAAAAACGTACCCAATTTGAACAGGTTACTACTCTGGCCCAGAAAGTAGAATATGCATATTATTAGTAGATTTGGATAGAAAACACTGAAGTTTCGAAAACTGTTTGAATGGTGTCTGTGAGTATAACAGAACTCATATGGCAGGCAAAAACCTGAGAAAAAGTCAAGCAGGAAGTGAAAAATCTGAGGTTGTAGTTTTTTCAAGTGATTTCCTTGACTGTATACAGTGACTTAGGGTTCATTTTTCACTTCCTAAAGCTTCCACTAGATGTTAATAGTCTTTAGAACGGTGTTTGAAGATTCTATGGTGAATTTGATGGGAATAACAGCACAAGGAAGTAGGTGTCCCATTATAAGGCATGGGCTCAGTCACGCGCAAGGACTTGGGAGCGAGCGGAGTTCATATTCACTCCTAAAGAGAACGGATAGGTCCGGTTGGAATTTTTTTCAAGATATATGATAAAAACAACCTAAAGATTGATTCTATACATCGTTTGACATGTTTCTACAAACTGTAGTATAACTTTTTTGACTTTTCGTCTGGACTAAGTAAGCATGCGCGTTGTGGATTTCAATAGTGAACCTAACGCGCCAACAAAATGGATTATTTGGACATAAATATGAACTTTATCGAACATTTATTGTGGAATTGGGGTTCCTGGGAGTGCCTTCTGATGAAGATAATCAAAGGTAAGTGAATATTTATAATGTAATTTCTTAGTTTTATTGACTCCAAGATGGCGGGTTTCTGTTTGCTTGTTATTGGTGTCTTCTGGGCTGTACTCAGATTATTGCAAATTGTGCTTTCGCCGTGAACCTTTTTTGAAATCTGACAAAGCGGTTACATTTAGGGGAAGTGTATCTATAATTCTGTGCATAACACTTCTATATTGATCAAAGTTTATGATGAGTATTTCTGTAATATGTGTGCTCATTGTGCTCATTCACTGGCAGGTTTGGAGGGAAAACATTTCTCAACATTACGCGCCAATGTAAAATGCTGTTTTTGGATATAAATATGAACTTTATTGAGCAAAACATACATGTATTGTGTCATCTGATGAAGATCGTCAAAGGTTAGTGCATAATTTTAGCAGAATTTCTGGTATTTGTGACGCCTGTCCTTGCTAGGAAAATGGCTGTGTGGTTTTTCTTGTGTTGGAACTGTCCTGACATAATCTAATTTTATGCTTTCGCCGTAAAGTCTTTTTGAAATCGGACAATGTGGTTGGATTAACGAGAGTCTTATCTTTAAAATGGTGTAAAATAGTTGATTGTTTGAGAAAATGTAATTGTGAGATTTTAGCTGTTTTAAATTTGGCGCTCTGACTTTCCACTGGCTGTTGTCAAAATCAATCCCGTTAACGGGATAAGAATGGGAAGGGGTCCCCTAGAGGTTAACATCAGAAGCCTCCTCCCTAAATTTGTTTTATTCACTGATTTAGCACTCTCCGCCAACCCTGATGTACTAGCCGTGTTTGAATCCTGGCTTAGGAAGGCCACCAAAGATTCTGAAATGTCCATCCCCATCTACAATATTTTCCATCAAGATAGAACTGCCAAAGGGGGTGGAGTTGCAATCTACTGCAGAGATAGCCTGCAGAGTTCTGTCATACTATCCAGGTCTGTGCCCAAACAGTTCAAGCTTCTACTTTTAAAAATCCATCTTTCTAGAAATAAGTCTCTCACTGTTGCCGTTTGTTATAGACCCCCTTCAGCCCCCAGCTGTGCCCTGGACACCATATGTGAATTGATTGCCCCCCATATATCTTCAGAGTTCGTACTGTTAGGTGACCTAAACTGGGATATGTTTAGCACCCCGGCTGTCCTACAATCTAAGATAGATGCCTTCAATCTCACACAAATTATCAAGAAACCTACCAGGTACAACCCTATATCAGTAAACATGGGCTCCCTCATAGATATCATCCTGACCAACTTTCCCTCTAAATACACCTCTGCTGTCTTCAACCAGGATCTCAGCAATCACTGCCTCATTGCCTGCGTCCGTAAGGCGCCCGTGGTCAAACGATCACCCCTCATCACTGTCAAATGCTCCCTACAACACTTCAGCGAGCAGGCCTTTCTAATCAACCTGGGCCGGGTATCCTGGAAGGATATTAACCTCTCTAGGGCCGGCAGGACGAAATCGTCCCACCTACGTAACAGCCAGTGGAATCCTGTGGCGCGTTATTCAAATACCTTAGAAATGCTATTACTTCAATTTCTCAAACATATGACTATTTTACACCATTTTAAAGACAAGACTCTCGTTAATCTAACCACACTGTCCGATTTCAAAAAGGCTTTACAACGAAAGCAAAACATTAGATTATGTCAGCAGAGTACCCAGCCAGAAATAATCAGACACCCATTTTTCAAGCTAGCATATAATGTCACATAAACCCAGAAGACAGCTAAATGCAGCACTAACCTTTGATGATCTTCATCAGATGACAACCCTAGGACATTATGTTATACAATACATGCATGTTTTGTTCAATCAAGTTCATATTTATATCAAAAACCAGCTTTTTACATTAGCATGTGACGTTCAGAACTAGCATACCCCCCGCAAACTTCCGGCGAATTTACTAACAATTTACTAAATTACTCACGATAAACGTTCACAAAAAGCATAACAATTATTTTAAGAATTATAGATACAGAACTCCTCTATGCACTCGATATGTCCGATTTTAAAATAGCTTTTTGGTGAAAGCACATTTTGCAATATTCTAAGTAGATAGCCCGGCATCACAGGGCTAGCTATTTAGACACCCAGCAAGTTTAGCCTTCACCAAACTCCGATTTACTATTAGAAAAGTTTGATTACCTTTGGTGTTCTTCGTCAGAATGCACTCCCAGGACTTCTACTTCAATAACAAATGTTGGTTTGGTCCCAAATAATCCATAGTTATGTTCAAACAGCGGCGTTTTGTTTGTGCGTTCAAGACACTATCCGAATGGGAAATAAGGGTCACGCGCACGGCGCATTTCGTGACAAAAAAATTCTAAATATTCCATTACCGTACTTCGAAGCATGTCAACCGCTGTTTAAAATCAATTTTTCTGCCATTTTTCTCGTAAAAAAGCGATAATATTCCGACCAGGAATCTGCAATTAGGTAAACAGACGAAAGAAAATAAAGCACGGGGTCAACTCGGGCACGTGCCTAAGCCCTTTGTCCTCTGATCGGCCACTTGTCAAAAGCGATAATGTGTTTCAGCCTGGGGGTGCCTCGACATCGTTCAGCTTTTTCCCTGGCTCTGAGAGCCTATGGGAGCCGTAGGAAGTGTCACGTTACAGCAAAGATCCTCAGTCTTCAATAAACAGAGACAAGAAGAACAACAACTTGTCAGACAGGCCACTTCCTGGTAAGAATCTTCTCAGGTTTTTGCCTGCCATATGAGTTCTGTTATACTCACAGACACCATTCAAACAGTTTTAGAAACTTTAGGGTGTTTTCTATCCAAAGCCAATAATTATATGCATATTCTAGTTACTGGGCAGGAGTAGTAACCAGATTAAATCGGGTACGTTTTTTATCCGGCCGTGTAAATAACCCTAACAGGTTAACCTCATCCCGTCAGTAGAGGATGCCTGGTTGTTCTTTAAAAGTGCTTTCCTCACCATCTTAAATAAGTAAGCCCCATTCAAAAAATGTAGAACTAAGAACAGATATAGCCCTTGGTTCACTCCAGACTTGACTACCCTTAACCAGCACAAAAACATCCTGTGGCATACTGCATTAGCATCGAATAGCCCCGCGATATGCAACTTTTCAAGGAAGTCAGGAACCAATATACACAGTCAGTTAGGAAAGCTAAGGCTAGCATTTTCAAACAGAAATTTGCATCCTGTAGCACTAATTACAAAAAAGTTTTGGGACACCGTAAAGTCCATGGAGAATAAGAGCACCACCTCCCAGCTGCCCACTGCACTGAGGCTAGGAAATACTGTCACCACAATAAATCTACGATAATCGAGAATTTCAATAAGCATTTTTCTACGGCTGGCCATGCTTTCCACCTGGCTACCCCTACCCCAGCCAACAGCTCTGCACCCCCCGCAGCAACTTGTCCCACCCCCCGCTTCTCCTTCACCCAAATCAAGATAGCTGATGTTCTGAAAGAGCTATGGAATTCCTTACAAATCAGCTGGGCTAGACAATCTGGACCCTCTCTTTCTAAAATGATCCCCTATTACAACCCCTATTACTAGCCTGTTCAACCTCTCTTTCGTATCGTCTGAGATCCCCAAAGATTGGAAAGCTGCCGCGGTCATCCCCCTCTTCAAAGGGGGAGACACTCTAGACCCAAACTGTTACAGACCTATATCCATCCTGCCCTGCCTGTCTAAAGTCTTTGAAAGCCAAGTAAACAAACAGATCACCGACCATTTTGAATCCCACCGTACCTTCTCCACTATGCAATCTGGTTTCCGAGCTGGTCATGCGTGCACCTCAGCCACGCTCAAGGTAATAAACGATATCATAACCGCCATCGATAAAAGACAGTACTGTGCAGCCGTCTTCATCAACCTGGCCAAGGCTTTCGACTCTGTCAATCACCGCATTCTTATCGGGAGACTCAATAGCCTTGGTTTCTCAAATGACTGCTTCGCCTGGTTCACCAACTACTTCTCAGATAGAGTTCAGTGTGTCAAATCGAAAGGCCTGTTGTCCGGACCTCTGGCAGTCTCTATGGGGGTGCCACAGGGTTCAATTCTCAGGCCTACTCTTTTCTCTGTATATATCAATGATATCGCTCTTGCTGCTGGTGATTCTCTGATCCACCTCTACGCAGACGACACCATTCTGTATACATCTGGCCCTTCCTTGGACACTGTGTTAACAAACCTCCAAACAGGCTTCAATGCTCCTTCCGTGGCCTCCAAATGCTCTTAAATGCTAGTAAAACTAAATGCATGCTCTTCAACCGATTGCTGCCAGCACGCCTAGCATCACTACTCTGGACGGTTTTAACTTAGAATATGTGGACAACTACAACTACCTAGGTGTCTGGTTAGACTGCAAACTCTCCTTCCAGACTCACATTAAGCATCTCCAATCGGCTTCCTATTTCGCAACAAAGCCACCTTCACTCACGCTGCCAAACATACCTTCGTAAAACTGACTATCCTACCGATCCATGACTTCGGCGATGTAATTTACAAAATAGCCTCCAACACTCTACTCAGCAAATTGGATGTAGTCCATCACAGTGCCATCACTGTTTAGTCACCAAAGCCCCATATACTACCCATCACTGCGACCTGTATGCTCTCGTTGGCTGGCCCTCGCTACATATTCGTCGCCAAACCCACTGGCTCCAGGTCATCTATAAGTCTTTGCTAGGTAAAGCCCCACCTTATCTCAGCTCACTGGTCTCCATAGCAACACCCACCCATAGCACGCGCTCCAGCAGGTATATTTCACTGATCATCGCCAAAGCCAACACCTCCTTTGGCGGCCTTTCCTTCCAGTTCTCTGCTGCCAATGACTGGAACGAATTGCAAAAATCACTGAAGCTGGAGTCTTAGATTTCCCTCACTAACTTTAAGCATCAGCTGTCAGAGCAGCTTACCCATCACTGTACCTGTACACAGCCCATCTGTAAATAGCACACCCAACTACCTCAAATTGTTTTTTTTGTTGCTCTTATGCACCCCAGTATCTCTACTTGCACATCATCATCTGCACATCCATCACTCCAATGTTAATGCTAAATTGTAATTATTTCACCACTATGGCTTATTTATTGGCTTACCTCCCTAACCTTCCTACATTTGCACACACTGTACATAGATTTTTCTATTGTGTTTTTGACTGTACGTTTGTTTATCCCATGTGTAACTCTATGTTGTTGTTTTTGTCGCACTGCTTTGCTTTATCTTGGCCAGGTCGCAGTTGTAAATGAGAATTTGTTCTCAACTGGTCTACCTGGTTAAATAAATGTAAAATAAAAATAAAATAAATAAAATAGAAGCCTACATCCGCCAAGGTAATTTGTCAATTAGCACGGTCCATTTTGAGGCTTAAAATAATAGTTTATCAGCACAAAGCAGCATGAACTCTGTTCCTAAAGTTATGTGTGCCTTGGTCTGTACCAATGCAAATCCTCTTTATAACTTCATAGATAATGAGGTTCAGGGGCACTGATTTTTACCTGAAAACAGAATCAGAACATGTTTCAAATTAGTCTTATAGTTAATTAGGAACTACAAGTAAAAACAAGACTGATCACAGCATATATTTAGGCTAGTTTTACACATGCAATGGGTTATATTGGTTGGTTGAGGAACAGAACTACTCGTGATTTTAGCCGGTATGTTTAGCAGGTTTCAGTCAGACAACAAAAGGAAAAGTGCAGAGCTGGGGCACTGTTGCTCTTCTTCTACGTAATGGATACGTGTTGACGGGACGCCTGGTTCACGGTTTAAGAGACCAAAATGGGAGGTACCCTAAAGGGGTCGATGTTTTCTACACGAGTTTATAAAGAAATACTACAAATACCCATTCATGCCTCGACAGTGCCTTACAAAATAATTCATACCCCTTGTATTTCTTTCTTGTATTTATTTTATTTTGTTACAAAGTGGAATTCAAATTGAATTAATTTACATTTTTTGTCAATAATCTACTCAAAGTACTCTGTAATGTCAAAGCGGAAGAAAAATTATACAGTACCAATCAAAAGTTTGGACACACCTACTCATTCAAGGGTTTATCTTTATTTTTACTGTTCTCTACATTGTAGAAAATTAGTGAAGACATCAAAACTATGAAATAACACACATGGAATCATGTAGTAACCAAAAACATGTTAAACAATTCCAAATATATTTATATTTGAGATTCTTCAAAGTAGCCACCCTTTGCCTTGATGACAACTTTGCACACTCTTGGCATTCTCTCAACCAGCTTCACCTGGAATGCAGTGATTGGGGATATTGCCTTGTGTAGGGTGCTGTCTTTCAGATGGGATGCCATTCTGGCCCTCATACCAACACAGTCACCTAATCATCCCCAGATTCAATTGGCTCATTCATCTCTCTCCCCTGTAACTATTACCCCGGTCATTGCTGTAAATGAGAATGTGTTCTCAGTCAACTTACCTGGTAAAATAAGGGATAAATAAAAAATAGTTACTCAACAATAATGACAGAAAATACAAATAAACAGAACAGAAATATTCTAAAACATGCAACAAGGCACTAAACTAATACTGCAAAAAACATAGGAAATTAATATGCTTTTTGGCCTAGATGCGAAGACTTATGTTTGGAGCAAAATCCAACAAAACACATCACTGAGTAACTGCCTCCTTATTTTCAAGCATGGTGGTGGCTGCATCGTGGTATGGCTATGCTTGACATCCGCAAATACTGGGGAGTTTTTCAGGATAAAAAGAAACGGGAAGAAGATAAGCACAGCCAAAATCCTAGAGGAAAACCTACTTTAGTCTGCTTTACACCAGACATTGGGAGAACAATTCACCTTTCAGCAGATCAATAACCTACAACACAAGGCCAAGTTACAGTTTAGACTTAAATCTGTTTGAAAATCTATGGCAAGACATGAAAATTGCTGTCTAGCCATGATCACCAACATCTTGACAGAGTTTGAAGAATTATGGAAAGAATTATGGGTTAATATTGCACAATCCAGGTGTGTAAATGTCACGTCCTGACCATAGAAAGCTTTTATTTTCTATGGTAGAGTAGGTCAGGGCATGACAGGGGGGTTGTTCTAGTTTATATTTTCTATGTGGGGTTCTAGGTTCATTTTTCTATGTTGGTGATTTGTATGATTCCCAATTAGATGCAGCTGGTTATCGTTGTCTCTAATTGGGGGTCATACTTAAGTAGCATTTTTTCCACCTGTGGGTTATGGAATATTGTTTATGTTTAGTTGCCTGTTAGCACTGCATTGTCGTCACGGTTCGTTTATTCTTTATTTGTTTTGTCTTTGCCTAAGTTTCACTTTATTCATAAAAATTATGTGGAACTCTACGTACGCTGCGCCTTGGTCCGATCATTATTACAAAGAACGTGACAGTAAAGCTCCAAGAAGACTCGCAGCTGTAATCACTACCAAAGGGGTTTCTAACATGTATTGACTGAACACTTATGCAACAACTATATTTCTAATCATCTTAAAAAATAAATAATAATTATCTTCCACTTTGACATTCAATTATTTTGTGTGGGATGTTGACAAAAAAATGTATCCATTTCAATCCCACTTTGTAACACAACACAATAAAATGTGAAGAAATGCAAGGGGTATGAATACTTTTGCAAGGCACTGTATAATCAAGAAAAGGTAGTGTTGCCTAAATAAGCATTGGTCTATTTTTGATGTAATCATACCTATTAAGGGGACTTTATGTCAACACTAGGTCAGATGGCCAGCGCTGTCTTAAAACTTACATAACAGATGTCATTGGGAATACTAAACAACTGCTATGACAAATCAAATGCATCACAACAACATAGAACATATTCATGGCAGGCCTCGTGTGCTTTACCCCCTCCCCAAAAAACAACAACACAACCCTAACCCAGGTGCTGCTACAATCAATCTTGTGGTGACATTCCAGAGTGCAGGGCTTCTCCTTGAAACTCCCAGTGTGTGAAGTGTACAGCAAACAAAGGAGAACAGAAAGCCCAACAAACACACGACAGAAAAAGAATAACACACACACACACACACGGCCTGGGCACATCGTTGTTATGGTTCAATCAAGTTTAGGGTTACTTACTCTGGAGGTAGTAACGGTTTCACCCGCCCCTCCTCAAGGGCCATTCCAGGGATTCTGAGAGAGACCAACCCGAGGCACGGGAGGGACAGGAGTGGTGCAATGCTGAGTTTGAATTACACAAGAGAGATGTGACAAGGTCCCTTTAAGGCAACTTGCTGTCCACAAACTACTGCATTTTATCTATAGTTAACCATTTCTGTGTAACAAAAAAAACCATGTACAATGCCTTCGGAAAGTATTCAGCCCCCTTGACTTTTTCCACATTTTGTTACGTTACAGCCTTATTCTAAAATTGACTAAATAGTTTTTCCCCCCTCATCAATCTACAGATAATAACCCATACTGACAAAGCAAAAACAGGTTAATATACATGTTTGCTCATTTATAAAAATATATAAGTATTCAGACCCTTTATTCAGTACTTTGTTGAAGCACCTTTGGCAGCGACTACAGCCTCAAGTCTTCTTGTGTATGACACTACAAGCTTGGCACACCTGTATTTGGGGAGTTTTTCCCCATTCTTCTCTGCAGATCCTCTCAAGCTCTGTCGGGTTGGATGGGGAACGTTGCTGCACAGCTACAGTGGGGGAAAAAAGTATTTGATCCCCTGCTGATTTTGTACATTTGCCCACTGACAAAGAAATGATCAGTCTATAATTTTAATGGTAGGTTTATTTCAACAGTGAGAGACAGAATAACAACAAAAAAATCCAGAAAAACGCATGACAAAAATGTTATAAATTGATTTGCATTTTAATGAGGGAAATAAGTATTTGACCCCCTCTCAATCAGAAAGATTTCTGGCTCCCAGGTGTCTTTTATACAGGTAACGAGCTGAGATTAGGAGCACACTCTTAAAGGGAGTGCTCCTAATCTCAGTTTGTTACCTGTATAAAAGACACCTGTCCACAGAAGCAATCAATCAATCAGATTCCAAACTCTCCACCATGGCCAAGACCAAAGAGCTCTCCAAGGATGTCAGGGACAAGATTGTAGACCTACACAAGGCTGGAATGGGCTACAAGACCATCGCCAAGCAGCTTGGTGAGGTGACAACATTTTTGGTGCGATTATTCGCAAATGGAAGAAACACAAAATAACTGTCAATATCCCTCGGCCTGGGGCACCATGCAAGTTCTCACCTCATGGAGTTGCAATGATCATGAGAACGGTGAGGAATCAGCCCAGAACTACACGGGAGGATCTTGTCAGTGATCTCAAGGCAGCTGGTACCATAGTCACCAAGAAAACAATTGGTAACACACTACGCCGTGAAGGACTGAAATCCTGCAGCGCCAGCAAGGTCCCCCTGCTCAAGAATACATATACATGCCCGTCTGAAGTTTGCCAATGAACATCTGAATGATTCAGAGGACAACTGGTGAAAGTGTTGTGGTCAGATGAGACGAAAATGGAGCTCTTTGGCATCAACTCAACTCGCCGTGTTCGGAGGAGGAGGAATGCTGCCTGTGACCCCAAGAACACCATCTCCACCGTCAAACATGGAGGTGGAAACATTATGCTTTGGGGTGTTTTTCTGCTAAGGGGACAGGACAACTTCACCACATCATTTGATGGGGCCATGTACCGTCAAATCTTGGGTGAGAACCTCCTTCCCTCAGCCAGGGCATTGAAAATGGGTCGTGGATCGGTATTCCAGCATGACTATGACCCAAAACACACGGCCAAGGCAACAAAGGAGTGGCTCAAGAAGAAGCACATTAAGGTCCTGGAGTGGCCTAGCCAGTCTCCAGACCTTAATAATCCCATAGAAAATCTGTGGAGGGAGCTGAAGGTTCGAGTTGCCAAATGTCAGCCTCAAAACCTTAATGACTTGGAGAAGATCTGCAAAAGGAGTGGGACAAAATCCCTCCTGAGATGTGTGAAAACCTGGTGGCCAACTACAAGAAACGTCTGACCTCTGTCATTGCCAACAAGAGTTTTGCCACCAAGTACTAAGTCATGTTTTGCAGAGGGGTCAAATACATATTTCCCTCATTAAAATGCAAATCATTTTATTACATTTTTGATATGCGTTTTTTTCTGGATTTTTTGTTGTTATTCTGTCTCTCACTGTTCAAATAAACCTACCATTAAAATTATAGACTGATCATTTCTTTGTAAGTGTGCAAAAGCACAAAATCAGCAGGGGATCAAATACTTTTTTCCCCCACTGTAGCCAGTTTTAATTAAACGGTGTTTGCTTTTTTTCACAGTTAGCACGGCTTATGAACCAGAGCCAAACGGATGTAGTGCTGCTTGAGTGTGTGCAGTGCTCCCCTCCGTTTTCCTTCACACTCAGTGAAGGCAATGAAACATTATGAGCCCTAAACTGCATGGTAATGAATGGACAGGGGGTGTGGGGGCAAGCCTGCTGAGAGGCTGAGTCAGTCAGTGTTATCCTTGATCAGAGCCACATAGTCAGCAGTGACCACGGTGGCATCACTACCGGTAGCCTTGGGCAGTCTCATTAGCTACGCTGAAGGCCCAGGGGTACGGTAGTGTTTGTCTCGCTTACACACGTTTAGGGATGGGGTGTGGGATTGTCATGGGGGATCAGAGCAGACCACCATCACCATGGTAGCCCTTGTAGAGACCGCCAGCAATTTATCAGGGCTAATTAAACTGGGTATTGTGAGTAAAATAAATGAAGAGGGAAAGTCGGATTAGCTCAATCACTCCACAGGCATTAAGAGCGACATTCTGAAGTGGAAAAGGCTGACGGAAAAAAAAAGAAGGTTCCAGCTGGCGCAGCAGAAGAATGTGTCCCCTGGAGAACAGTAACACCACGGGAGGGAAAAAAAAGCTTTGTTTGGGAAATATATAGGGGTAAAGGACGCTTATTATTAGGGGCTACCAGCCAGGGAAGTTCCAGACTAGTCACCAAGTCTCTTGTCACCTAGTGTGGCACAGGAAAATGCTTATTCAAGTGACGGAGGGACTGAGAGACACTTCAATGGACTCCTGGCCTCAGTCTGGGGTCTGTAAATCCTAGTTTCATGTTTAGTATGGCAAATGCTTTTACAGCTAATATCAGTTCTGGCCTGAAAGCCCTCCTTGTTTTCTTCTAGAGGTGGGGTAAGGGAGGGTTCAGTTAGTTCAGCTCATACTTTGTATAAGCGACCTCTCTCCCCATGGGTCTGATTCCCACTGACATCTTGACATTTTGAAAAAGGAAACACAGCTGTACGAATGTGTGTTCTTGAGAACAAGATCTCCTAAGCAATATCTAGTCTTCTTTAACTGTGTCATTTTAATGAGTGTCTAAAGGTTTTGATTAATTAGTGAAGGCTTTAACATGCAAGCAAGCCTTGCCATGGATAGGTAAACCAGATATCTTCTCTATATCATGCACTGAGTTACTCTTACACGAGCACATACAGCATGAAGTTCAATCAGTGCACAGAGATAAGACAAAGAGAGGAAAAAAAGCCAATATTTTTAGGCAGTGTTGCCTACATAAGCATTGGTCTATTTTTGATGTAATCATACCTCATAAGAGGACGTTATGTCAACACTTGACCTAAAGCCTCGGTCAGAAGGCCAGCGCTGTCTTAAAACTTACATAACAGATGTCATTGGGAATCATAAACAACTGCTATGACAAATCAAATGCATCACAACAACATAGAACATATTCATGGCAGGCCTCGTGTGCTTTACCCCCCCCCCCAAAAAAAAAACAACACAACCCTAACCCAGGTGCTGCTACAATCAATCTTGTGGTGACATTCCACAGTGCAGGGCTTCTCCTTGAACTTCCCAGTGTGTGAAGTGTACAGCAAACAAAGGAGAACAGAAAAGGCCAACAAACATAGGACAGATAAAGAAGGACACCCCACACACACACACACACACACACACACACACACACACACACACACACACGGCCTGGGCAGGTTGTTGTTCTGGTTTACTCATTTAGTTAGTTACTCTGGAGTTAGGAACTCAAGGGCCATTACAGGACTCCCAAGAGAGAGAGGGAGAGAGAGAGACCTTGTAATCACAGTGTGATTTGTTTTAGGCCAGGGAGTCAGAAGAACTCTCTCGCAACCTCGATCTCTCTCAATGAGCCCTAGGACCATGCCTCAGGACTACCTGTCCCTGTCCCCAATCCACCCAGTCGTGCTGCCACTATCGAACCCTGACCGGTTTCACCAGATGTGCTAATTCGTCCCGGACCTGCTGTTTCGACTCTCTCTCTTGGACCTGCTGTCTCGACCTCTGAATGCTCAGCTATGAAAAGCCAACTGACATTTACTCCTGAGGTGTTGAACTGCTTCACCCTCTATAACGACTGTGATTATTATTTGACCCTGCTGTCCATCTATGAACATTTGAACATCTTGAAGAACAATCTGGCCTTATTTTCCATGTGCTCTTATAATCTCCACCTGACACAGCCAGAAGAGGACTGGCCACTCCTAGGAGCCTGGTTCCTCTCTAGGTTTCTTCCTAGGTTCCTGCCTAGGTTCCTGCCTTTCTATGGAGTTTTTCCTCCTACATCTGCATTGCTTGCTCTTTAGGGTTTTAGGCTGAGTATCTGTATAGCACTTTGTGACAACTGCTGATGTAAAAAGGGCTTTATAAAATGTATTTGATTGATTGCTGAGGATGTTGTTCAACCGAGTTGCTCATCTTGCTTGGAAACCCTGTAGCCAACTAACTTCGACACTCAACAGGTCAGTGCAGCACAACCAACTTTGTCTTTCAGTGCACAAAACCTTTTTCATAAAGACACACCATTCTCTGCCGTCTTTCACTCCCCTGTACTATATCATGTGGCTTGTTTTAGAATGATGCCTCCTGGTCCCTGCTATTCCCTCCAGCTTCCCAGCTGCCCCCTGGAGGGTCTGGGGCGGCTCCTGTTACAATGGCTGCTGCCTGGCCAGGGAGTCTGCTGCTTCTATAAATAACTCTCTGCAAGCGTCAATGGAGGCTCTGCTGAGGGACATTGGGGGAGATTAAGATGAGTTATAGGCATTTTAAAGATGGTGGCTCTGTCCTGAACACTGATTGCTTTACCATAATAATTTCCGAGATAAACATAAATATATTAAATCTATATTAAATCTGTCTTCTAGGGTGGTGGAACTCCTAGGCACAGCTATGCTGATATTAGTTTTGAGTTTGTAAGAAAGGCATTTTACTGTACTTGTGCATGTGACAATAAAAACTTGAAACTGAATGATTGTCACTTTGGTGTGAGTAATCTTGATCTTGGGCAAGTGGCAGGTGTTTGAAGATGAACGGGAGGCCAGGCAGTCTGTCTCAGTAATAAGCATTTCTGTGAATGAATGACTGTGTTGCAAATTTTACAAATACATGTAATAACAAGTTGCTTGCTGTGTATCTGTTCTAAACTAGTATTGCTCAAGTTTGGGTGTGAGAAGCAGCTCTGGTTGAGTGCTGGCTGGCGCCAGTGGTTCTCAATGAAAAGAGAAATGGCCAGGCAAGATGACAGTCAGGCCCGGAGTGTCACACTACCACTCATCTCTCTGTCCCAAGCACCACCTCAAGGTTCAGCTTTCCCACTATGAGGTCACACATAGATAGATTACAGAATGTACTGGTACTCTCAGCATGAAAAGGGTTTTTCTTCAGTACAGTACATGGAAACGGTATCTAGGAATCATTGGCCATGGTAAAAGGTCACTCAATGTGGCTCCTGAGTGGCGCAGTGGTCTAAGGCACTGCATCTTAGTGCTATAGGCATCACTACAGACCCTGGTTCAATTCCAGGCTGTATCATAACCGGCCGTGATTGGGAGTCCCATAGGGTGGCGCGCAATTGGCTCAGTGTCATCCGGGGTAGGCCGTCATTTTAAATAATAATTTGTTCTTAACTGACTTGCCTAGTTAAATGACGGTTAAATATGAAGTTGATGTGTACTGCAAAAAATATGAGTCTGATTCCCACTGACATCTTGACATTTTGAAAAAGGAAACACAGCTGTATGTGTGTATGTTCTTGAGAACAAGATCTCCTAAGCAATATCTAGTCTTCTTTAACTGTGTCATTTTAATGAGTGTCTAAAGGTTTTGATTAATTAGTGAAGGCTTTAACATGCAAGCAAGCCTTGCCATGGATAGGTAAACCAGATATCTTCTCTATATCATGCACTGAGTTACTCTTACACGAGCACATACAGCATGAAGTTCAGAGACAGGAAAAGTCCAAGAGATACGGATTTTATATGGCCATGGAAAGTGGCGCAAGAAGGAGGGGATTTCATAGAAGCAAACCAAGTCTGTTCTGTTAAGGGTAGACTTTGTTTTAATTTTAGCTGTGTTTCATCTGTATTTGTCAAACCTCCCACTTTACCCCATTGCCCACACTTCCTAGTCATAGGACAGCTGCTAGGATCCCACTTGTCATGGGGATTGTGACAATTAGCGAGAATTTTACGATCATGCAAGCATTTTACGATCAATGCAAGCATTTTACGATCATTAAGACCATTCTCACCCCCCATCTGGTCTGGACTAAAATCCCTTGGGGTATATGTATGCTAACAATGACAGCCAAGTCCTCCACTCCGCCCCAGAACAATTGTGTCAATTGTTAGTGTGCGTTCAGCGAAACAATGATAGAAAAACATTCCAACCTCACCCCTTGTCGTAGGCTTTATATGCATTAACAGTGACAGCACAGTGCCCTTCATGAAGGGGTTCAAGTAAGTAAAGACACTTATAATATGCTTCCCAGTTGAAAATAGGCCTATAACTGATTTTTCCATTTTTCAATTGCTTCAACGTCAGTGTTGATACTCAGTTGTGGATAACTGTTTAAATTGCAACTAAAATCATACAATGTTTGTTTTCGATTATCAGACATAACATTTCCTTACTACACAACTCCTGAAGCCTCAACTGATGGCAGCTTCCTTGTGCAGGCAAATGTAGTGCACATATGTCTGGCTGCAGGTGATCTGCATATGAAAACTAAGTGGGGCAACTGTTTCCTACCCACTGGGCACACACTGATTGAATCAATGTTGTTTCCACATCCTTTCAATGAAATGATGTGGGTATTCTGTCTGCAATTATCAACTATCAAGTGGTTTGAAAGACACATTTCAAATCACTTGATAACTCCACTGTGGTAGACAGCTCGCAAGACGCGCTTCCTACCACTATCTATTTCACAGCCGATTTATAGGTGTCGGTTTGGAGAAGTACAGATATTCACACATTATACAATGCAGACGAGGAGTTATGGATTGTTTATTTGCCCTCAGTAACATGATTTTGGGAAAGAAGTACCCCCACTAAGAATCTTTCGGCAGTTATTTTTTTGGCCTCCGAAATTGTAACCACCTAGCACTGGGTTTTGACCAGAGTTGGTGCCTCCTCTTAACCTGTTGGGGATAGGGGGCAGTATTTGCACGGCCGGATAAAAAAACGTACCCGATTTAATCTGGTTACTACTCCTGCCCAGTAACTAGAATATGCATATATTATTGGCTTTGGATAGAAAACACCCTAAAGTTTCTAAAACTGTTTGAATGGTGTCTGTGAGTATAACAGAACTCATATGGCAGGCAAAAACCTGAGAAGATTCCTTACAGGAAGTGGCCTGTCTGACCATTCCTTGAGCTTCTTGACTCTGTTTATTGAAGACTGAGGATCTTTCCTGTAACGTGACACTTCCTACGGCTCCCATAGGCTCTCAGAAGGCGGGAAAAAGCTGAATGATGTAATTCCAGCCCCAGGCTGAAACACATTAGCGCTTTTGGCAAGTGCTCTATCAGAGGACAATGGGCTGAGGCGCATGCACGAGTCGACCCCATGTTTTTATTTTCTATCGTTGTTGAACCTAAACACAGATTCCCGGTCGGAATATTATCGCTTTTTTACGAGAAAAATGGCATAAAAATTGATTTTAAACAGCGGTTGACATGCTTCGAAGTACGGTAATGGAATATTTAGAATTTTTTTGTCACGAAATGCGTCGTGCTCGTCACCCTTATTTACCCTTTCGGATAGTGTCTTGAACGCACGAACAAAACGCCGCTATTTGGATATAACAATGGATTATTTGGGACCAAACCATCATTTGTTATTGAAGTAGAAGTCCTGGGAGTGCATTCTGACGAAGAACAGCAAAGGTAATAACATTTTTCTTATAGTAAATCTGACTTTGGTGAGTGCTAAACTTGCTGGGTGTCTAAATAGCTAGCCCTGTGATGCCGGGCTATCTACTTAGAATATTGCAAAATGTGCTTTCACCGAAAAGCTATTTTAAAATTGGACATGGCGAGTGCATATAGGAGTTCTGTATCTATAATTCTTAAAATAATTGTTTTGTTTTTTGTGAACGTTTATCGTGAGTAATTTAGTAAATTCACCGGAAGTGTTCGGTGGGAATGCTAGTCACATGCTAGTCACCTGCTAATGTAAAAAGCTGTTTTTTGATATAAATATGAACTTGATTGAACAGTCATGCATGTATTGTATAACATAATGTCCTAAGATTGTCATCTGATGAAGATCATCAAAGGTTAGTGCTGCATTTAGCTGTGGTTTGGGTTTATGTGACATTATATGCTAGCTTGAAAAATGGGTGTCTGATTATTTCTGGCTGGGTACTCTGCTGACATAATCTAATGTTTTGCTTTCGTTGTAAAGCCTTTTTGAAATCGGACAGTGTGGTTAGATTAACGAGAGTCTTGTCTTTAAAATGGTGTAAAATAGTCATATGTTTGAGAAATTGAAGTAATAGCATTTCTAAGGTATTTGAATAACGCGCCACGGGATTCAACTGGCTGTTGAGTAGGTGGGACGCAAGCGTGGGACGCAAGCGTCCCACCTAGCCCAGAGAGGTTTTAACAACGCTGCGCTGCAACGCTGCGCTCCAGCACTTCACCCCAACTCTTCGCTTCGCTTGAAATTTGCATAAAGTAGAGCACAACTCAACTTTTTTTCCGCACGACGAGCAAGGTTCTCGCCGCTCACCTTCCCACAATCCCCTGCACATTTCTGTGTGTACTCGTTGAAAACGTATGGGGTGGAACTTCTGCTGTTTTCAACAACGAATTCAGCAGGAGAAGTTCCGCCCCCATTAATTTCAACGAGGGTACTCTGAGAAATGTGCAGGGGACTGTGGGAAGGTGAGCAGCGAGAACTCTGCTAGCGGAGTGGTAGGAAATATGTTTGCTTTCCTCTACTTCATGCAAATTTCAAGCGAAGCAATGCACTGGAGCGAAGCATTTTCAAGAGCAAGCGCCTCTGATCAAAACCCACTGTATGTAAGACACCCATGTGTGGAAATGCAGTGTCCTTTATAGGGCTATTTGTATGATTACTTTGAGAGCTTTAAACTCAGTAGGTCCACACGGGTTCTCAATAACAGCAGATAAAAACCGATAGGCCTAAACCAAATTAGCACAGAGATTATAAATGAAGTCATGTATGGCATCTTATCTGAGCGGCTGATAATGTCGAGAGAAGGTGTGGACAATTGTAATTATCACCTAAGTACTTGTATAAAAAGCTATGGATTTGGCACACTTCTTGATCTGATGAAGGCATAACTGCCTAAACACACTAGCCTGCCCCGACAATAAAGAGGAGAAATGAGCTGGTGTTTTTGTCCTTTTTTCATGTTTGTCCTTCTTTTTTTATGTTTTGAAGTGTCTCAGTTTACCAATGTTCTTGAACTTGGGATTTTATTTGAAGTCATTGTCACATATTGAGCACCCAGCAAATTAAGCGAGACAGCACACATGTTACCCACTCCACAATGTAGAGAGAACTTTGCTTGGCTGAGCCAAAGCCTTTGTAAACAATTTTTTTGCGGTGGCCCAAATATGATTTTAAGGGAATGATGTGTGTTCTTTTGAGTTTCTCCATCTGTACACAAAACATAGAAGATTAATGATTTACCTGTAGCTCACACCATGCCACTTCTACTGTTGTCTCCGTATCCAGGCCTTTGTACACCGTCTTGAACGACCCTCTCCCAATTTCAATGTTGAATTTGAGGAACCTTCCATCAGGTGACGTCGCCACGGCTTTGGTTTCAATTTCATCCTTTTCCTCTTGCTCCCGTTTGCTTTCAAATGGAGCTCGAGATAAAATGACCTTTTTGTCAGTGATTTCTTCCTCGGAATCTGAACTTGTGCTCTGTGCTTGCGAGCTGGGCTGTGGCGCGTCCCAGGTATCAAGAGGTGGTTTGGGGTCTGACGCTTGGGTACCAGGTGAGCACGTGCTCGTTCCCGGGCTTGAGACAGGTGAGGCTGGTACTGATGAGTCCACCTTTTTCTCCTCTGCCGCTGTTTCTGCTAAAATATCATCAGCAGACCAGTAGTGAGTTTTGGAGAGAGGGGCATCATCGTAAACTTCAGGCTCCAAATCCAAGGTATTTATTTTGCTCAACCTGTACGAGTTTCTCCTGGAGTTTGCCGAGTGTCTCCTTCGCCTTGGTGGTATTCGGCCAGGGAAGCCGGAGTTGGCGTCAAACCCAGCAGGTAGTTTGGAGAAACCCAGTCCGGCCATGTCGACCTCAAGCTGTGACATGTCTGTTTTATGAGTTTTGTCGCGAAATGCAACAGGTGGGTCTTGTGTCCCAACTAGTGGATAGTGCAAATCTGAACGAAGGCTATTTAAAAACATAAACTGGACAAGGGAACATCGTAGATTGCAGGGAATGTGAATTATTTCGAAAAATAAAAACTGGCAAAAAGCTACAAAAATCCAAATGAGACAAAAATAAGTATAGGCTACATATAAAAGTTGTCTACATATTTGGCTTATACATTCGATTTTGTATGTTCAATTCAACTATAGGCTATTAGCTAATAATACAAAAAAATATTTAACAAATCAACAAGTGTGCTGACAAGTCTCTTCACCTCAACCTGAATGAAGGTCGTTCTCGAGTTCTCACTAGTAAAACGTGCTTGTTTAAATCCGTCAAATATAATTTACTTGGTCGTGGTCTTGCTCATAGACAGACGAAAAATAAATGACATTAATCCGAGTATTCCTCAAACCGTGTCTCTGGTCGCACGTCTTCAAACTGTCCGCTCCCAATGTGGATTAACGCTGTATCAACAACGGGTAGACTGCTTGAGCGCACAGTGAAAGCTCATTGGGCTCCACCCCCAAAAACACATTTCCGATCTTGTGTTTTGCCTGCAACCATAGACTATTATAGGTTGTGAAGCTATAGTTCCCTTGAATGTACACTGAACAAAAATATAAACGCAACATGTAAAGTGTTGGCCTCATGTTTCATGAGCTGAAATAAAACATACCAGAAAGTTTCCAAACACACAAAAAGTTTATTTTCCATATAACAAACAGCTTTCTCTCATATTTTGTACACAGATGTGTTTACATCCATGTTAGTGAGCATTTCTCCTTTGTTAAAATAATCTAACCACCTGACAGGTGTGGCATATCAACAAGCTGATTGAACAGTATGATCATTACACAGGTGCACCTTGTGCTGGGGACAATAAAAAGGCCACTCTAAAATGTGCAGTTGTCTCAAGTTGTGAGGGAGCGTGCAATTGCCATGCTGACTACAGGAATGTCCACCAAAGCTGTTGCCAGATAATTACATTTTAATTTATCTTCCATAAGCCGTCTCCAACATCGTTTTAGAGAATTTGGCAGTACGTCCAACCGGCCTCACAACCGCAGACTATGTATGGCGTGATGTGGGCGAGCAGTTTGCTGATGTCAACGTTGTGAACAGAGTGCCCCATGGTGGCGGTGGGGTTATGTTATGGGCAGGCATAAGCTACGGACAACGAACACAATTGCATTTTATCAATGTCAATTTGAATGCACAGAAATGCTGTGACGAGATCCTGAGACCCATTGCGAGGCCCATTTCTTTTAATAGATCTGTGACCAACAGATGCATATCTGTATTCCTAGTCATGTGAAATCCATAGATTAGGGTCTAATTAATTAATTTTAATTGGCTGACTTTCTCATATGAACTGTAACTCAGTAAAATTTTTGAAATTGTTGCTGTTGCATTTATATTTTTGTTCAGTGTATATTTTCTTAGTTAACATTTGCTAAAAAAATAAAACATTCTAATGAAGTTTACTTTGAAATTAGAAAGCTGTTAGTTTGTGGTGCGTAGTAGCCTAAACATACTGTACAGTAGTACTCGCAAACTTACTATTCAAGGTAAGAATCTTGGTCCAAGTGTGATATGAATGCATTCTGGCAATGTCCCAAGGCTTTAGATGCCAGCTCTTGGTTTAGAATGTTGGACTTACAGTAGGCTATCCTGTATATTGTGCTGTACCGTATGCCTACTGTAAGGTCATTATTACGATAACAGAGGACAAGAGTCATCAAAACGTATATTAACTTAATAATAATAATAACTGTTTTACTGAGGTAATTGCTCCCAGGACAGGAGCTATCCGCTTATCTGTGGTGTTGACTGTGGTGATTATCTTTAGCAATATTACATAATGTTGCACTGTGAACTACTTGAAATAGTGGGTAGGATACAAATGGAGATAATGACTACAGCAAAACGAATGAATCCATCTTAACGTCAAGTTGCAACAGACTAAAATTGCCTGGCAGCCTGCCATCCTGGCACTGTAGAAATAGGCTTCATCAAGAAGTCTGGATTAAGCCAAAGACAAAGACAGCTGACCATCTAAATCTAAGCTATACCTGTCTAATCTCTTCAATAGGAAATTAAATCACAGAGACAAAAGCAATACAGATAAACTGAAAGAGGTTTCACTGTCTTATAAAATAGGTTTACAACAGTGTCCTCACCAGTCAAATATTCCCTTTTTGTCTGATGATGAACTCAGTAATAGGGGGTTGGGTTGTGTGCAGATTTAGTCAAGGAAGTGTAGTAGCATAGTTGTTATAGGAAAGGGTGTTTATTCTTGTCTGTTTGACACATCTCACAAATTCTCATCAGTTACTTGTGATATAACACAGTAGTAGCATATCACTCAAAGCTTAAGAATAGATATGTAAAACACCCCCAGTAGGTACATTATCGTCATCAGTCACTCTCCACCACAGACACACACATTTCCTCCATTCCAGGTTTAGCGTGTCAGGCCATTCCAGGGTTAACGTGAGCACCCTGACACGGACTGAGGCCTCATCTTAGCAGGTTTCCGGGACGAAGTGGAAGGAGCGGCTTAGCGTTGTGTGGCCAAGTGATTTCACATCACATTAGACGAGTGCCTCACACACCTTACTGTTGACTTGTGCGATATACTGACCCCATTCCCCTCATACTAAGGATTCCAGCCAGGGAAGTTCCAGTCAGTGTCTCCCCAGCCAGTGAGAGCATGTGCTACAGCTTTGATTCCTGGGTAGACCGGTGTGTGTTGCCATATGCTTACAATCGCTGACACAGACACTGATGAAGGTGCTCAGCCTACCTCTGTAAAACACAAACAGACCGACAGACAGACAGAGGGCCAGTGACTCTTTGTTTATCCCCTCCTCATGAGTGTGTGTGTGTGTGTATAAGAGCTTGCACTGTGGAGATAGATAGCTCAAGTCCCAGCACCTGATATAGCCCTCACTACCACTGCCAGGAGACTTAAACTAGCCGTCCCCCACCTGTCACATGAGCTTCACAGAGAGGCTGTGTGGAACAGGGGAGAGGAGCAGTCAGAGGGGGAGCTTATCTGCAGGAACACATTGCTCCTATGGCAGCAGACGGCCACCCACGAATGCTAATCACTCATGCTTGATGAGAGCTTCTGCAGAGTCATCTTTCCAGAAAAGAAGAGTAGCACAGAAATCCCCATGAAACAGCATAGAAATGGGTCACACGGTAGACGACGTGCTAATCTCAGCGCTCTTCACAATTCCAGCTAAAAAGCAGCGCGTCGTCCTCCCTTCTCTGTCTGCTCTCTCTGCTGCTGTATGGTTTGTTTATCTCCCCGTTATGAGGCAGGCAGTGCAATACGCTCTGTTCTTTTCTGCTTTAGCTGACACGGGGCAGGGGGATGGAGGCTGGGCCTTGACAGGGGAATAATAAACAGAGGTCCTATTTTTTTGAAGGTCAAGGAAATTGAAATGATATGACATTAAAAGCTTAGTGGCTTTTGCAACTTTTTCAAGGGCTTTAGCAATACTCATAAATGCCTGCCATAAGACTGTGAAAGTGTATTCCAACATACACAGAGGGAAGCTCACCAGTTGGAAAGCAATGTGAACTGTTGAGTGTGAACAGAATATTAATGTGTGCACTTAGTTGGGATAATAATACATAGCCTAGTAATACCACAATAATCCAGTTGTAAACAAGGCATTGGGTGAATATTGCCAGGTTGATAACATACTCAATAAACATGGACAAGTAGCACGCCGGTCATACAATTTCTCAAGCAGGACCTGTATGCAAGTGCAAAAGCTATGGCTCTTTCAGACAGAAGAGGGATAAATACATTCAAAGTGAGTGACCTTTTTAGAGAGGCCTCCTTTCCTTGGATGCTAATGACCATCACTATGCACATACCCTATATTATCCCTGGCCAATTCCAATATTTTTTTCCACTAACTGGTATTCATCAGCTCTTTTCTCATCAGATCTTTTTCAGAGCTGATCTAATTGGTCATAAATGGCTCCCTATCCTTGCCTCGCCTCCTACTGTAGGTCACCAACGCTCCAATAAAACAGTATGTGACAGCAATACTATGAAATCCCCACCTAACCTACCCATGTGGTAACTGAAGGACATATGTTCCCTACTCTTGTTGGAGTATGTAATGACATAGTACTGTAATGTCGATCTACACTTGTTGCCACCTAGTGGGCTTATCTGGAACAACACAGACCCATGTTTTTTTTTTTTACACAGACCCATGTTGTAAGGCTGCATCTCAAAGTCTGCCTACACTGCTTTGACAGAACTAAATGAAAAATGGAGTAGGGTTACATCTACAACTCTTCTCTTTACAGTCAACAAGTCACACATCAGTATGTGGGAGTGTGTCAACTCTGGAGCTACAACAACAGGGCTAGGTGGCTTTGTTGTTTGCTTTCACTGATGTATGAACTAACCATTAAGCCCTATTAACCAATGTTTTATACTGAGCTTAAGCAGTGCTTAATTTGAGCCGGATGGTTTGCGCAACGTTGTAGCCCAAATAGACCAACGCTTGGCCATTGCTGTGACGAGAGAGAAGTGCGCCTCACATAACTAGAATGAGAGTCACTTTCTATTATCTCTTTCCCTGCTCTGATAGATATGAGCATGCAACTCTCATCTCTCCAGCTTTGCACTTAATCATTTATTTCCTTATAGAAGCATAGCCGCGGGAAGGGTGCTGGAGTTATTACAGAACCCCTGATAGATTTTGCCAAAGTTATAGAATTACTGCTGTCAGCCATAACAGGCTTTTCACGATATTTCAAATACAATCGCGGGACAACATAGATCCTGATGAATAGAGAAGACAATTTTTTTCTGTAGACTAGCAAGTTATCAACTTCCAAATAGACCTATTGAGCAAACAGCATTGTTTTATAAAGTAAAACAAGAGAGAGATGAGCTTTTGGCACGAGCGCATAGGCCATCGCCGGTGAGTGAGCTGCGTATCATTGAATGAGTCAGTGAAACGAAAGCTTTTTTAGGACTTATTTATTTTGTACAATATGTGTGTGTGTCTCCACACACCTAGGCCTGGGCTATTGGTAGATTCAAGACAAGGTCGTTGCCATTGATTTCAGATTCTCAGTTTGTCAGTGTCAAAGTACAGCGTGTCATTTCGATCATTTGTGAGGTATTAAAAAATATTCTGCTAAAGTCTCCAGTCATCTAAAATCATGTAGAATTGTATGAAATGCGTTTATAAAGTCCATTCTTTCCCGGGCCCTAGGCCACTAAACATTTCCCCATGTGTGTAACTTCTGCAATCGCCTCTCTCTGCTCTACTGCTTACTTTTTGTCCCTGCACCTCCCAATTTACAAATTAAGCACTGAGTTTAAGTTAGTAAAAGTGTACTTATGTTCCTAGGGAAAATATATCAAATGTGTGAAAATAATAAGTATGTTTTTGTGGAGGCAGAAATTCACAAGAGTCCATCCAGATTGTGACTATATTTTGGATAATGTTTCTCTGTCTAATGAGACTGGAACAAACCCACTTCAAAGGAGGGAAATTGTTATTCTGTTTTGTTATTCTGATTAGCTTTTCCCTTACTTGATGTTGACAAAATAATCAGCTGATATGCGAACATGGCAAAAAGTCATATTTGATTGCAATATTGTTAGATAGACACTAAACACTTGTCTCACTGGTGATTTCTGTCAGTGCCTGCTTTGAGTCTGTATGAAGCACTATTTTGTGTGAATCTCTTGGGAGGCCGTCATTGTGTGTTGTTTTCAGTAGGCCTACACACTTCAACTTCAAGATTCTTGGCATACATTAGTGAGCCATCGCTGTGGCCTTGAGGGCAAAATGTGAGCCAGAGTCAAGGTTTACCAACTTACCAGGACCCTGATGCAGGTGATTGTAAATGTAGGCTGCTGGCAGGGCCACTGTCCAGAGGGAAGTGCTTACATTTTAGTCATTCAGCAGACGCTCTTATCCAGAGCAACTAACAGTTAGTGCATTCATCTTAAGATAGCTAGGAAGGACAACCACATATCACAGCACAGGCATAGAAAGTACATTTTTCCTCAATAATGTAGCTATCAGTAGAGAGCTAGAAGGGGGCGGGGTCAAGTAAAAGTGCTGTTTAATTTTTTTTAAATTAAAAAACTGGGGGGGGGGGGGTCGAGGTGAGGAGAAGGATTATTTAAGATACTGTTTGAAGAGGTAGGGTTTCAGATGTTTTTCGGAAGATGGGTAGGGACTCTGATGTCCTTCTTTTGGAGAGATTGGAACCCCAAATTGGTCTACACGGACAAGTTCTGGCCTGGTTTAGATCTTATCTGTCGGAAAGATATCAGATATCAGCTGATGTAAGAAGGGCTATATAAATAAATTTGATTTGATCTGTCGGAAAGATATCAGTCTGTCTCTGTGGATGGTTTGTCCTCTGACAAATCAACTGTAAATGTTGGTGTTCCTCAAGGTTCCGTTTTAGGACCACTATTGTTTTCACTATATATTTTACCTCTTGGTGATGTCATTCAGAAACATAATGTTAACTTTCACTGCTATGCGGATGACACACAGCTCTACATTTCGATGAAACATGGTGAAGCCCCAAAATTGCCCTCGCTGGAAGCCTGTGTTTCAGACATAAGAAAGTGGATGGTTGCAAATGTTCTACTTTTAATCAGACAAAACAGAGATGCTTGTTCTAGGTCCCAAGAAACAAAGAGATCTTCTGTTGAATCTGACAATTAATCTTGATGGTTATACAGTCGTCTCACATAAAACTGTGAAGAACCTCGGTGTTACTCTGGACCCTGATCTCTCTTTTGATGAACATATCAAGACTGTTTCAAGGACAGCTTTTTCCATCTACGTAACATTGCAAAAATCAGAAACTTTCTGTCCAAAAATGATGCAGAAAAATTCATCCATGCTTTTGTCACTTCTAGGTTAGACTACTGCAATGCTTTACTTTCCGGCTACCCGCATGAAGCACTAAATAAACTTCAGTTAGTGCTAAACACAGCTGCTAGAATCTTGACTAGAACCAAAAAATGTGATCATATTACTCCAGTGCTAGCCTCTCTACACTGGCTTCCTGTTAAGGCAAGGGCTGATTTCAAGGTTTTACTGCTAACCTACAAAGCATTACATGGGCTTGCTCCTACCTATCTTTCCGATTTGGTCCTGCCGTACATACCTACACGTATGTACGGCAGGTCACAAGACGCAGGCCTACTAACTGTCCCTAGAATTTCTAAGCACAAGCTGGAGGCAGGGCTTTCTCCTACAGAGCTCCATTTTTATGGAATGGTCTGCCTACCCATGTGAGAGACGCAGACACGGTCTCAACCTTTAAGTCTTTATTGAAGACTCATCTCTTCAGTAGGTCCTATGATTGAGTGTAGTCTGGCCCAGGAGTGTGAAGGTGAACGGAAAGGCACTGGAGCAACGAGCTAGTCTCCCAGGTAGTGGAGGAGATGCCTGGTACGAGTGATGGGCTGCAAGTGGGGAGTGATGAAAGGGATGTGTTAGAAGCGAGTCAGGGGTCTGTGGCCTCAGTTGAGGAGGAGCAGGATATGGATATCTCTATTGGTATGATAGCAGCTGGTGACAACTCACAGCAGCAAAAGGTGGTGGGAAACGTGGTCGGGGTAAGAGAAAATTTAAACAATGATGTTGATCATGCTTCATAGGGTGTCTTCTTTTTTCTCTTTGGTTTCTCTGTGGTTTCTTTTGCTTTTCCTTTCTATATGGAGGTACTAAGGGTAGGTTCTCTCAATATTAATGGTGGAAGGGACAGGAATAAGAGGGCTTGGGTATTAGAAATAATAAAACAGAAAAGGCTTAATGTAGTTTTTCTACAGGAGACACACAGTGATGAGGAAAATAAGGTTGACTGGGGTATGTGGTGGGAGGGGCAGCATATACTCAGTCATGGTACTAATTTCAGTGCTGGGGTGGCAATCTTGTTTTCTTCAGGCTTAGGGGTGACTGTGGTATCTACAACAGAGATTGTCAAGGGTCTGCTTTTATTGGTCAAGGCGGAGGTTATGGGGTTTTTGTTTGTTTTTTTGAATGTTTATGCTCCTAATGAGGGTACAGAGCGTATTGCTGTATTTGACAAAATAAAGGAAACTTTAAGACAGTGTGACCAAGAGGGTTGTATGGTTTTAGGGGGGGACTGGAACTGTACAGTGGATTTTACTGTTGATCGCACCGCTGAAGAACCTCACCTGCGGTCAGCCACTTGCCTGTCTGGTCTACTAACTGAGTTTGAGCTTTCTGATGTGTGGAGAGTCAGGAATGCAAAAGTTAGGCAGTACACATGGCTAAAAGTTAATGAAGGTCGTGTCAGTGCAGCAAGGTTAGACAGGTTGTATGTATCTGATCAATACTGTAGTCGGGTTGGAAGGTGTGACATTACTCCTGTGGGTTTCTCTGATCACCATTTTGTTACTGTTGATATTCATTTGTCCTGTCCACGAAGGTCATCATCGTACTGGTATTTTAATGTTAAATTGTTACATGATGTCATGTTTTGTGAAAGGTTTTTGTTGTTTTGGGAAAAATGGAGGGTTACAAAAGGAAATTTTGAGTCCTTGAGACAATGGTGGGAGGTTGGGAAGGCCCAAATACGATTATTTTGTCAACAGTATACTGCTCTGTCTCGAATTGAAGTCAAAGAGACTATCAAGGCCCTTGAACAGGACATCAAATCTATTGAATTGAAGCTGCTCACTCAGAACGACCCTGGATTAGTCATGAATTTACAGGACAAGAGACATGAACTGAGATTGTTTCTGCATGAAAGAGTGAAAGGTGCCTTGATTAGGTCTCGTTTCGCTTCCCTCAAGGATATGGATGCTCCTAGCGCTTTCTTTTTTAACCTAGGACAATCGACACTGCAACGTAAACAGATGGTCTGCCTTCGTCTCCCTGATGGGAAGGTGACCACAGATGACAGTGAAATGCGTCAACATGCCGTAGATTTCTACTCTGCCCTCTATAAGGCGGAGGATTGTGACTCTCTGTGTACTGAACAGTTGCTACACGGTCTTCCTCAATTGGGACCTGAGCAGAGAGTCGCATTGGACTCTGACATTACACTGCAAGAGCTGTCCACAGCAGTTATGCAGCTCTCAACAGGCCGAGCCCCTGGCATTGATGGTTTACCATCTGAGTTTTATAAACACTTTTGGGGGTCTATTGGAGAGGATTTTTATGAGGTGATGTGTGAATCTTTTCATGAGGGTTCTCTTCCTGTATCCTGTCAACGTGCGGTGCTTTCATTATTGCCAAAATTTGATTTGGCTCTCATAAAGAATTGGAGACCTGTTGCGTTGCTGTGCGCAGAATATAAAATTGTTTCTAAATGTCTCTCAAACAGGTTGAAAGAGTATCTGGGATTGTTGGTCCACAAGGACCAGTCTTACTGTGTAACTGATCGCTCTATTGTTGACAATTTGTTTCTGATAAGAGATGTTTTAGACATTTGTAAACTGTCTGATGTAAATGTGGGTTTACTTTCGTTGGATCAGGAGAAGGCTTTTGACCGTGTGGACCACCAGTACTTGTTTAAAACAATGAAAGCCTTTGGGTTTGGGGATGTTTTTTTGTCATGGATGAATTTACTGTATGCTGGGGCCTCGTGTATGGTGAAGGTGGGGGGTGGTTTGAGCTGCCCCATCCCTGTCCAAAGGGGCATCAGGCAGGGATGCCCAATTTCAGGGCAGTTATACAGTCTGGCGATTGAACCAATGCTTTGTTTTTTAAGAGCGAGGCTTACTGGTTTCTCTGTGCCAGGTTTAATGAAGGGTCCCACGATAGCACTGTCTGCATATGCAGATGACGTGACAGTTTTTATTACAGGGGCTGAGGATGTTAAGGTTCTCTCAAACGCTCTAAAGGTGTATGAGGGGGCCTCCTCAGCTAGAGTCAATTGGGGAAAGAGTGAAGCGCTGTGGGCAGGTCAGCTTCAGATGGGGTCTGCTCCACGGTTACCAGGGGGGCTTCAGTGGGGCAGAGATGGGATGAAGACTTTGGGGGTTTTTCTAGGCTCCGATTTCTTTCAGAAAAAGAACTGGGAGGGTGTAGTGGAGAAAGTGTGTGCCAGACTGTCAAGATGGAAATGGGTGCTGCCCCAGCTGTCTTATAGGGGAAGGGTATTGGTAGCTAATAATCTTGCTGCCTCTACCCTGTGGCACAGACTAATGATTTTACAGCCACCAAAGGGTCTGATTCAAGAGCTTCAGAGGACCCTTGTCAATTTCTTCTGGTCTGGACAACACTGGATAAAAGCTGCAGCCCTGTACCTGCCACTACACGAGGGTGGGCAAGGCTTGGTGGATATTTCCTCTAGGATCATGGCTTTCCGGCTTCATGCAGCCCAGAGGCTGTTGTACAGAGACGGTTCTAGCTGGGTCGACACAGCCTATATATTGATGAGGAGAGGGGGGTGTTTGGGCTTAGATAAGCACCTTTTCCTCTTAAAGCTGGAGGGGGGTGATTTGCCTGGCCTGACTCCATTTTATGAGTCTGTTATGCAGGCTTGGAGAGTTTTTGTGAAGTCTCGTAAGGCCGGCACGCCACCAGGGATGTGGCTTTTTGAAGAGCCTCTTTTTCACAACACTGCCATCCAGTCCCGTGTTCTGTGTTCAGCTAGCCTACGTTCATGCCTGTTAGGCGTGGGGTGTACTAAACTGGGTCATCTGATGCGGAACAGGAATAGATCGTTGGAGGAGCTGGGAGAAAGAGCGGGGATCCGATCATCTCGCCTACTGAGGAAGGTCGTCGCTGAGGTCTGTGACTCCCTGCCAGTGCTTCATCTGCAGTATGTGACTGACATTTCCAATTGTGATCGGTGGAAGGAGGGTCTGGATTATGTGTTCCCTGCACTGATTGTTAGTGCTGCAGCGGGGGCATTCGTGGAGGACGTGGGGATGCTGCTTTCTTTCGATACCCCGGAGCTGGGGGAGTTCAAGGAGGTGGGAAAGAAGGCTATGTACAGAGTATGTGTAAAGGTGTCCCATGCATCTTCCCTGGAAGGGGTAAAATCGACGAGGTGGGCGGGTGTGCTTGGTCCAGGTGCCTCCCCAAAAGGCTGTTGGCGATCACTGTACAAACTGCCTATTGATAAGAGGACAGCTGACCTCCAATGGAGGATAGTACACGGAGCTATAGCCACTAACATGCATCTGGTACACCTGGACCCTACTGTTGGGGAGGGGTGTCCATTTTGTGCTGAGTCTGAAACTCTGGCACATCTGTTTTTACAGTGTCCCAGGTTGGTCGGGATGATTGACCTGATCACTAATTGGTTCTCAACGTTGGGAGAGGTTTTTTCTTCCCAACTGTATATATTTGGGCCAAAGTACAGGTTCAGTCGAAAGGGTGTAGTTGTGTTGCTTAATTTTGTGTTAGGGGCAGCAAAATTAGCGATATGGAAGACTGAGGAGGAATTGGATTATTATTTGACCCTGCTGGTCATCTATGAACATTTTGGCCATGTTCTGTTATAATCTCTACCCGGCACAGCCAAAAGAGGACTGGCCACCCCTCATAGCCTGGTTCCTCTCTAGGTTTCTTCCTAGGTTCTGGCCTTTCTAGGGAGTTTTTCCTAGCCACAGTGCTTCTACACCTGTATTGCTTGCTGTTTGGGGTTTTAGGCTGGGTTTCTGTACAGCACTTTGAGATATCAGCTGATGTAAGAAGGGCTTTATAAATACATTTGATTTGATGATCCTAGCTTCAGGTGGAAGCTGGTTCCACCATTGGGGTGCCAGGACAGAGAAGAGCTTGGAGTGGGCTAAGCGGGAATTGCAAGAGACCTGAGGTGGCGGAACGGAGTGCTCAGGTTAAGGTGTGGGGTTTGAGCATAGCCTGAAGGTAGAGAGGGGCAGTTCCTCTTGCTGTTCTGTAGGTAAGCACCATGATCTTGTAGTGGATGCGAGCTTCGACTGGAACCCGGTGGAGTGTGTGGAGGAGTGGGGTGACATGAGAGAACTTGGGAAGGTTGAACACCAGGCGGGCTGCAGCGTTCTGGATAAGTTGCAGGGGTTAAATGGCACACGCGGGGAGCCCAGCAAACAGCGAGTTGCAGTATTCCAGACGAGAGATGACAAGTGCCTGGATTAGGACCTGTGCCGCTTCCTGTGTGAGGTAGGGTCATACTCTACGGATGTTGTAGAGCATTAACCTGCAGGAGCGGGTCACTGCTTTGATGTTTGCAGAGAACGACAGAGGGTTGTCCAGGGTCACACCAAGGTTCTTTGCACTCTGGGAGGGCAACACTGTGGAGTTGTCAACCATGATGGAGAGTTCTTTGAGCGGGCAGTTCCGTCTTGTCGAGGTTGAGATATCTGCCAGGCACGCAGAAATGCATGTCGCCACCTGGGTGTCAGAAGGGGGGAAGGAGAAAAGTAGTTGAGTGTTATCCACATAGCAATGATAGAAGAGAACATGTGAGGATATGACGGAGCCGTGTAACTTGGTGTATAGAGAGAAGAGGAGAGGGCCTAGAACCGAGCCCTGTGGGACACAGTAGTGAGAAAGAGTACGTAGTGCAGACACAGATCCTCTCCACATCACCTGGTAGGAGGGGCCTGCAAGGTAGGATGCAATCCAAGAGTGTGCAGAGCCTAAGACACCCGGCCCTGAGATGGTGGAGAGGATGATCTGATGGTTCACGGTGTCAAAGGCAGCGGATAGATCTAGGAGGATGAGAACAGAGGGGACAGAGTCAGCTTTGGCAGTGTGGAGAGCCTCCGTGACACAGAGAAGAGCAGTCTCAGTTGAGTGACCCGTCTTGAAGCCTGACTGGTTAGGGCCAAGAAGATCGTTCTGAGAGAGATAACGAGAAAGTTGATCAGAGACAGCATGCTCAAGTGTTTTGGAAAGAAAAGAAAGAAGGGATAGTGGTCTATAGTTGTTGACGTCAGATGAGTCGAGTGTTGGTTCCTTGAGGAAGGGAGCAACACGGGCCGTTTTGAAGTCAGAGGGGTCAGGGATGAGTTGATGAGGGAAGTGAGAAGGTCTCCAGAGATGGTCTGGAGGAAGGAGGAGGGGATGGGGTTGAGCGGGAAGGTTGTCGGGGGCCAGACCTCACTAGTTGCAGGATGTCATCTGGAGAGATAGGGGAGAACGAGGTCAAGGCATAGGATAGTTCTGTGTGAGGGAGACCAGGGGACTCAATAGGCTGAGTGAATGAGTAGGGGATGTCGTCAACCTTTCTTTCAAAGTGGTTGGCAAAGTCATCCGCAGAGAGGGAGGAGGGAGTGGAGGATTAAAGTGGGAGGAGAAGGTGGAAAAGAGTTTCCTAGGGTTAGAGGCAGAAGCTTGAAAATTAGAGTGGTAGAAAGTGGTTTTAGCAGCGGATACAGAGGAAGAGAACGTAAAGAGCAGGGAGTTAAAGGATGATTTTTATTTATTTTATTTCTATTTAACTAGGCAAGTCAGTTAAGAACAAATTGTTATTTACAATGGCGGCCTACCAAAAGGCAGAAGGCCTCCTGCGGGGACGGGGGCTGGGATTAAAAATACAATGAAATAAAAATATAGGACAAAACACACACCATGAAAAGAGAACGCAACACATAAAGAGAGACCTAAGACAACAACATAGCATGACAGCAACACATGACAACACAGCATGGTAGCAACACAACATGACAACAACATGGTAGCAACACAACATGGTAGCAGCACCTAACATGGTATAAACATTATTGGGCACAGACAACAGCACAAAGGGCAAGAAGGTAGAGACAACAATACATCACGCAAAGCAGCCACAACAGTCAGTGAGAGTGTCCATGATTGAGTCTTTGAATGAATAAATTGAGATAAAACTGTCCAGTTTGAGTGTTTGTTGCAGCTCGTTCCAGTCGCTAGCTGCAGCGAACTGAAAAGACGAGCGAACCAGGGATGTGTGTGCTTTGGGGACCTTTAACAGAATGTGACTGGCAGAACGGGTGTTGTATGTGGAGGATTCAGCAGTTCACACACCAAGTAGGACACTGGGAAGACAGGCAGCACTTAAAGTAGATGGCCTTAGCTAGCAAAAAGACAGTACTAGACCACATCAGATAAAGACAAAAAAGAAATATACTTATCACTCCTGGAGATATCAGGAGTCCTCTAGATATAGAATGAAGCACTTGACTCTAATAGGTAAAACCTTGTTTGAAGAGTTGTGTACTGTGCTCAAGTGAGTTATGTATGGAATAGCACTGCGTAGGCGTATCTCAGGTTATTAGAGTATGCAATAAAAAATGATGATTTTGATAGCGCAGTGAAGGCGGGGGAGATTGGTCCTCAGAGGGAATCCTGAGCGCTGATCCCGAACTTAGCCTTAAGATGCTTTTGGGAAACGGCCCAGGTTATTAGAAAAATATAGGGCAGCGTTTTCCATTAGCCAATCTGTAACGTTGACTATAGAGCCATCATATATCGGCCTTACAAGGCGTAGCTTTAGGGCATGTCCATCTAAAAGGACCCGTGAGCACCAACATGAAGTTCATAGGAGCATATCAAATTAGGTGTCAAATGAAAGCTACACTACATGGCCAAATGTATGTGGACACTTGCTCATTGAACATCTCATTCCAAAATCATGGGTGTTAACATGGAGTTGGTCTGCCCTTTGGTGCTATAACAGCCTCCAGTCTTCTGGGAAGGCTTTCCACAAGATGTTGGAACATTGCTGCGGGGAATTGCTTCCATTCAGCCACAAGAGCATTAGTGAGGTCGGGCACTGATGTTGGGCGATTAGGCCTGGCTCGCAGTCAGCTTTCAAATCAAACCACATTTTATTAGTCACATGCACTGAATACAACAGGTGTAGACCTTACAGTGAAATGCTTACTTACGAGCCCCTAACAAACAATGCAGTTTTAAAAAATACGGATAAGAAGAAGAAATAAAAGTAACAAGTAATTAATGAGCAGCAGTAAAATAACAATAGCGAGACAATGTGCGGGGGTACCGGTTAGTTGAGGTAATATGTACATGTGGGTAGAGTTATTAAAGTGACATTCATAGATGATAACAACAGAGAGTAGTAGCGGTGTAAAGGGGGGATGCAAATAGTCTGGGTGGCCATTTGATTAGGTGTTCAGGAGTCTTACGGCTTGGGGGTAGAAGCTGTTTAGAAGCCTCTTGGACCTGGACTTGGTGCTCCGGTACCGCTTGCTGTGCGGTAGCAGAGAGAACAGTCTATGACTAGGGTGGCTGGAGTCTTTGATAATTTTTAGGGCCTTCCTCTGACACGGCCTGGTATAGAGGTCCTGAATGGCAGGAAGCTTGGCCCCAGTGATGTACAGGGCCTTCGCACTACCCTCTGTAGTGCCTTGCGGTCGGAGGCCGAGCAGTTGCCAGGCAGTGATGTAACCAGTCAGGATGCTCACGATGGTGCAGCTGTAGAACCTTTTGAGGATCTGAGGACCCATGCCAAATCTTTTCAGTCTCCTGAGGGGGAATAGGTTTTGTCGTGCCCTCTTCACGAAAATTCATCCCAAAGGTTTTCGATTGGGTTTAAGTCAGAGCTCTGTGCAGGCCAGTCAAGTTCTTCCACATCGATCTCGACGAACGATTTCTGTATGGACCTCGCTTTATGCACGGGGGCATTGTCATGCTGAAACAGGAAAGGGCCTTCTCCAAACTGTTGCCACAAAGTTGGAAGCACAGAATCATCTAGAATGTCATTGCATGCTGTAGCATTAAGATTTTCCTTTCCATAATAATGCATTTCTGTATAGTACAGATCAGGGACCCATGATGTAATTCTGTTAGATTAATTCCATTACCGGATGTAAATCCACTTCACCTACTGTAATTCAATAACCAAATTAAATGTATTCAAACTCAAGGTGTCATGTCATAGCTGACATCCCATTCTTTCTGCAGACATCTTTGAATTTTAATTCGGAGGAGATAGTTTTTTTATGCGACCATGTTTAAAAAAGATATGAGGGAGATTTTACCATAATTCTGTTTACCAAACTTTGCATCTGCACATTTCTTCCAGTGAATGTGCTTTTGTGAAATGTTCTTTGTAAATTGTTCAAAGTAGTCCTTGTGCATAGAATTGTATGGTTTGTTAAACTCTGAAATCAATGTTTTTTGTTTGGAATACATTTTAAAGTGAAAAATCTTAGTCAAAGCCTAATTCCATTATCGTGGAATTCCTAGCCTATAGGGTCTGGGTTGAGCAGTCCCAGCACATAGACTAACTGTGACAAAAGTTTACAATACAGACTGTCAATAGATGTCAATAGATTAATGAAAATGAATCTACTTTAAACTAAGATTTGAAACAACTTTTGCTAATGTCAGAAAAGACACATTTGAGTAGTAAGGTGAAAAACAAGTCAAGGAGTGAAGTCGGGGGAGGTGCATCTGTGACATCCGAAAGTTGGACACGAATGTGGTATTCCAATAGCAAGGCTCAGATCAACATGGAAGTGTTGATAAAGAAAGTTTTCATTACAATGCCGAAATAAACATGGCTCAAACCCCATATTACACACTCACAAACTGAAATCATATGTGTGTTCATTGTACAATCAATTACTGTTTCAGTCATGTCTTTGGTGACATTCAGGTGGGTCAAACAACACTGTAATGACTGGTTGATACTAGAGCCTGCCATAATTCAGGCGATGGCTGCAGGATGAAGTTGGTGAAGAGCAACTGCAGAAACTTGCTGTCAACTGCAGTCAAAACTTAATGACCTTTGATCACATGATTTCTGTAAAGTTATTGCAGTCGACATGTAGGCGCTAGTGGGACAATTATCCTATAATGTAACTCACTTTGAAATGCGGTGACGATCGGTAATTGACATAAACTCGAACGAACCCACTCAGTCGGTCAAAACAGCTGGCAGTAAGCGGTTCGAAAATCGGAGGTGACGTAATTCTGCGACGTACATCATCAAATCGCGCGCTCAGAAACACACAGCGCTCAATGACTATATATTTTACATTCAATTACGAATAATCAAAGAAGGTAAGTTAATATTTGCAACCATGCACTCCTGTTGTTTTAAAATAAAATGACGATGCCAAACACAGACACAACGCTAGCTACTTGTCCGACATTTAACTTGTCCAACAGACCTAAGCCTTGCTCAACATACCCACACAGCTAGCTAACGTTAACTAGTTACTAGCACCATAGCATTAGAATGGATCTCTATGGCTAGTACAGACCTGAACGTGTGAACCCCATCATGTCAGCTGAAGGTGTAACGTTGTGACTTCCAATCCTGATCCTTTTATTTCATTTTCTGCCCTGTTTGAGGTTTATGTAGCTAGCCAACTAGCTAGCTACACACAAGCGCTGTTCAGATTAGTAGAAATGTAACATTAGCTAGATTTCCTGTTTTTCCTTCGTATTGTAAATCATGCCCACTACACATTTTCTAATAACGTTACACGTAGCTCACACAAGCCTAATTATTTACACCTAGTAACAGTTGTTTCCCATCAGCAACCCAAATAATTTCGATCTGTTTACTACATTGCTGCGGCAAGATGATTGATGAAGTTGTTTATTTTTTTATTTTGCAGGTCAGACGATGACTGAGTTTAAGAGAGCCTTCTCACTGGTGTGGGACCACTTCACTCTAGTGACACCTAATAAGGTTCAGTGCGCCCTCTGTTCACAACGGCTAAGCTTCAACAAAAACACCTCCGCCATGTTAAGGCACCTACGATCAAGGCACCCAAGCGAGGCCTGGTACAGCAACTCAACATCTGGAGCCCACTCAAGCACAAGCAACTCAACATCTGGAGTCCACTCAACGTTCTCTAACTCAATAATTAGTAGTGCTGGAGTCCACTCATCGTTCTCTGGTACTACAGGACTAAACTCAATGTTTACAAACAATGCTGCTGCTGGACACCACATCCAAGGTATGTTTCCTTTAGGATAGATGGTTTTCATCCAGTTTCAATCAATTATTATATTTAGATTGCCATTCATTGTACATCTAATTCAACATGAATTGATTATACTGTTTTATTTCACAGTCAGGACCACCAGACAAGAGGACCTGGATGATGCCCTAGTCAACATGTTGGTTAAAGACACCCAGCCATTTTCAGTAGTCGAGGAAGAGGGATTCGCTGCTTTCGTCCAAAAGCTAGATCCAAGCTACAATCTTCCAAACAAGCAAGCGCTGAAGAAAATGGTGGGGTCTCGGTGTGAGTTCATCAATGATAATGTTGTATCTCAGATGGTAATTTCTGACTTTGTCAGCCTGACTTCGGACATGTGGACATCTATCGACAAGCACAGTTACATTTCAGTGACAGGGCATTTGGTAGCAGAAAATGCCCAGTTATCCACTTTCCTCCTTGGGATTTCTAAGCTGCCTGAAAACCACAAAGTGATCCACATTGAGGAGGCCAAAAACCAACTGGTGGCGAGCTGGGGCCTCCACAGCAGGGTCGCTGCATTTGTCACAGAGAACAGCGAAAATATGGTAGCCACGGTTCAGAAACTAGGAATCCTCCAGTTGCCCTCTTTTGCACACGTCCTGAACCTTGTGATTAAGAGGTCCATGGAGGCTACTTTGGAGCTGCAGGACATCCGCTCTCAAGCGCGGGCTATCGTGGCTTTCTTCAAGTTGAATCAGAACGCAGAGATGAGGTTAGCCGAGGTGCAGGGGCAGCTAGGCAGGCCGGAGCAGAAGCTGATCCAGGAAGTGGACTCAAGATGGAACAGTAGCTTTTCTATGCTGGAACGCGTCTTTGACCAGAGGGAGTCTGTGGCTGCTGCTCTCAGCACCCTGGACACGGACATCATCCCTCTGGGATCTGCTGACTATGAGGTCATCCACCAGTGTCTCGGAGTGCTGGGTTCCTTCAACCAGGCCACAGCTGAGCTCGCCTCAGAGAAACGCGTCTCGGCCTCCAAGGTCATTCCTCTTGTCCGGATGCTGAAGATAACCCTTGAGAAGAAGCACGGTGCCATCATACACCCTACGGCTACACAGCTGGCGTCTAACCTGCAGAGGGAGCTTCAGACGAGCTGCAGTATGGTGGAGACCGAGCCAATCCTGGCTCTCTCTGCTCTCCTAGACCCACGCTTCAAAATGTTGGCCTTCGGAAACCAGGGCTACGCTCAGGAGGCGGTGAAGCTCCTCACTTCCGAGTGCGCCTCGTTAATCCGGATAAATCCGGACAAGGACGACACTCTGCCGCCATCCACCACCGGGTCGACGACGCCCTCCCCGACATCACCCCAGACCTCCTCCTGGGCAATGGAAACCACTTCTGTCTCCATGGCAACATCTCCATCTAAGTCCCACGATGGGGGTCTGTGGGAGATGTTTGACAGTAAAGTGGGCGAGACACAGAGTGTTCAGAGCAGCACGGCAGATGCAGCGGTGGAGGTACAACACTACCTCAGTGACCCGTACCTGAACCGAGTGGAGAACCCCATGCACTACTGGGAGAAGCACTCCAAGGTGTACCCGCACCTGTTCCAGCTGGCTCGGAAGTACCTCAGCGTTCCCGCCTCGTCTGTGCCATGCGAACGCATATTCACCAAAGCTGGAGATGTGTTCAATAAAAAGAGGAGTTGCCTCAGTATGAAGACTATAGAGCAGATAATGCTGTTGAATAAAGGTCTAGTATAGCAGAAGCAGCATACAATCCACAGTGCTTCTCATGCTGTTTGGCCTGTATGTAATGGACTATTAAATGTACCAAATGCATAGTAATGTATTCTTCCTGGTTTGTCTATAAAGTATGTTAAAATGGCCTTTTTTAAAAAGAGAAGTGGTCTTCTACATTTTAAACAGTTGTCAGGAGGCCATTTAACCACTAGAGGGCAGTGCTGCACTGGCTAACAACCGGGCACTCTTTGGTGTACATTTCAAATCAACGTTTATTTGTCACGTGTGCCGAATACAACAGGTGTAGACCTTACAGTGAAATGCTTACTTACAGGCTCTAACCAATAGTGCAAAAAAGGTATTAGGTGAACAATAGGTAAGTAAAGAAATAAAATAACAGTAAAAAGACAGGCTATATACAGTAGCGAGGCTATAAAAGTAGCGAGGCTACATACAGACACCGGTTAGTCAGGCTGATTGAGGTAGTATGTACATGTAGATATGGTTAAAGTGACTATGCATATATGATGAACAGAGAGTAGCAGTAGCGTAAAATAGGGGTTGGTGGGTGGCGGGACACAATGCAGATAGCCTGGTTAGCCAATGTGCGGGAGCACTGGTTGGTTTATGGCTCTCAATTACATTTGATTTATTACTGGGTGGACTGAATTCAATATTGCCTATACATCACTATAAGTGTTAAAAATATATTTTAAAACATTTAAAAATCACTGAATACTATTTTGCATTGTCATGTAATCGTGATGGTTGTTGTGCAAAGTGCAATTGATGTTATTTCACATTCATATCACCACGTATGGAGTTCTCTTGATGCTTTTTGAGTGCTTTTTAAGGTCAAGAAAATATTATTTAACTTCTGATGGTTTTTCCAATGCATATTGATGCAGGTGGGGATGATGCTGAATGGCGTTTTCACTGGAGGTACCTTAGTGATGTATGCAAGTCAAACAAGGAAGTCTGTAGCTGGTATACGACTTACAATTTACACTTATAAATGGCACATTGCGTTTGAATAGGTTAATGTTTGAAAATTATGGGGGGGAAATTGCTCGGAGTCGTTCCACTGTTATTTTATTTAACTAGGAAAGTCCGTTAAGAACAAATTCTTATTTACAATGATGGCCTAACCCAGACAACACTGGGCCAATTGTGCACTGCCCTATGGGACTCCCATTCACAGCCAGATGTGATGCAGCCTGGATTTGAACTAGGTATTGCAGTGATACCTCTTACACTGAGATGGAGTGTCTTAGATCACTGTGCCACTTAAGAGCCCAAGTTTGAAATGGCAACAGGTTAGTAAATTAAGTGGTTGCCAAGGAGACCTCAAATGGCTACCCAGACTACTTGCCAAGCGAACAGTTGTTGAGCCAGTCATTAAAAAGTAAAGAGCGCACAATAATGGATTTTCAATTTACTCTCAAAACGATAGTTATTTCACACACCTTTACTGTAATATGTAAGCTCAATGGGAAAGCCATTGTAAAATGTGTACAAGAATACTTCATATTTGTCAGTGACAATAGCATTTTGGTTTGGGTGATAAGTTTTTACTATGTAAAAATCCTGGAAGACTGCTCTGAATCCTGTTGAGCTTCTGCGTTTCCGTCTTATCAGAGATGCTTAATGGTGTGCCTGATATCGATGCAGCAAAAGCTTGATATTCCGCCCATTTTTTAGGTTATCTACGTAACACGCACATTTTTGTGGATTGAAATAAGCTCTATTTTGAGCTAAATTCATTAAATGCTTTTTACTTGGACTGAGAAGAAGTACACATTTTTCCAATGAGGCGAGGCCATTAAACATCATCATGTTGCTGCTTTGGACCCACAATCAGATTCACGGTGGTGATATCAACTCATCTTCTTGTGTTTTGTATGTGAACACAAAAACAATGAAATTGCCAATGAGAGCTTTTGGAAGTCTTCATGAAATGTAAAAAGATCATCTAAAATATGAAACTAGTAGTGCAACCACAAACAAAGGCTTTCATAAGGATTATGTTGAAAACATACAGAGGGGGATGTTTTCCATGAAAATGATCATCCTATGACTTACAACATGAGCGTCATAAAAATCACACTAATGTTACATATTTTAATATTAATAATAAAATGCCATTTAGCAGACACTTTTATCCAAAGTGATGTACACTACAGTGAGTTTTTTAAATTTTATTTCACCTTTATTTAACCAGGTAGGCTAATTGAGAACAAGGTCTCATTTGCAACTGCGACCTGGCCAAGATAAAGCAAAGCAGTTCGACACATACAACAACACAGAGTTACACATGGAATAAACAAACATACAATCAATAATACAGTAGACAAATCTATATACAACATGTGCAAATTAGGTAGGATAAGAGAGGTAAGGCAAAAAATAGGCCATGGTGGCGAAGTAATTACAATATAGCAATTAAACACTGGAATGGTAGGATGTGCAGAAGATTAATGTGCAAGTAGAGATACTGGGGTGCAAAGGAGCAAAATAAATACAGTATGGGGATGAGGTAGATTGGATGGGCTATTTACAGATGAGCTATGTACATGTGCAGTAATCTGTGAGCTGCTCTGACAGCTGGTGCTTAAAGCTAGTGAGGGAGGTAAGAGTCTCCAGCTTCAGACATTTTTGCAGTTCGTTCCAGTCATTGGCAGCAGAGAACTGGAAGGAGAGGCAGCCGAAGGAAGAATTGGCTTTGGGGGTGACCAGTGAGATATACCTGCTGGAGCGCGTGCTACGGGTGGGTGCTGCTATGGTGACCAGTGAGCTGAGATAAGGCGGGGCTTTACCTGGCAGAGACTTGTAGATGGCCTGGAGTCAGTGGGTTTGACGACGAGTATGAAGCGAGGGCCAGCCAACGAGAGCATACAGGTCGCTGTGGTGGGCAGTATATGGGGCTTTGGTGACAAAATGGATGGCACTGTGATAGACTGCATCCAATTTGTTGAGTAGAGTGTTGGAGGCTATTTTGTAAATAACCGCCGAAGTCGAGGATCGGTAGGAGGGTCACTTTTACGAGGGTATGTTTGGCAGCATGAGTGAAGGATGCTTTGTTGCGAAATAGGAAGCCGATTCTAGATTTAATTTTAGATTGGAGATGTATACACTTCAGTATATGTAATCCCTGAGGGAAACAAACCTAGCGCCACACTATTTCCATCTGAATCACACAGGACCAATAATATGGCTGTAGGGTAATTTATCAAACTGAAGTCTCTATATTAGTCTTTTGTTGCTTCATTTACATTTATTTATTTGCTTTGTCTTGATTTGACTGCATTTTTCACTGATGATTGGCTTTACTTTTATATGCAATTACTATACACTTTCTTACCTTGTTTAGCGAAAAATATCGTGGCACCTTTGTAATTGGAGTTGTATAATGATGTAGAGAGAAAAGCTTTCGTAAATTGTATCAATATGTATTAGCATTTATTGTACACTTGCTCGATGTTGGCCAATGAATTTGAGTAGTGTTTGTGGAGTAGCACAACATGTATGATTAGCTAAGTTTGTTAGCTCTACAAGTTGACTAATGCTTTAGTGTTAACATCAAAATCCCTCTTTATCATCTAAAGGACATTCATTTCAATGCTTTTTGACAGTAAATACGTAATGCAAAAACCAAAACGTGCACCCAGGTATAGGGTAGAAGTTAAACGTTACACATATCTTTCAGGTAAAAATGAAAACAACTATTGGGAAAAATAAATGTCTGAATGATGATGATGAATGCCCCCTTAACATCAATTATCAAATGGAGGTGTCAATTATATTGTAACGACCCGGTATTGTGTTCTGTGTTCGTGGGTGTGTTATGGTTCTCATGGCTACTAGCAGGGGTTGAATGTGTCAGGACAGAGGGAAGGGGTGGGGGGTATGATGGGTAATCCCGCGGGATTTGGAAATGCATAAATAGGGATTGCTGTCTCATCTCTCTCTCTCTTTTCTGTTCGGGCCTTGATCTGTTCTTATGGGGGTGACCCTTAACCCGACATGGTGTAATTGTGTACGTTCGGTATTTAGCGGCGTGGGCTGTGGCCACAACAATAGCCCAGTTTAGGAATAAACCTGTGTTCTGACCTGCACACCTGGAGTCCGTCTCTTTTCCTTTTATGACCCAGCCGGGTCATTACAATATATACTACCGGTCCAAAGTTTTAGAACACCTACTCATTCAAGGGTTTTTCTTTATTTTTACTATTTTCAACATTGTAGAATAATAGTGAAGATATCAAAACTATGAAATAACACATATGGAATCACGTAGTAACCAAACAAGTGTTAAACAATCAAAATATATTTTATATTTGAGATTCTTCAAATAGCCACCCTTTGCCTTGATGACAGCTTTGCATGCTCTTGGCATTCTCTGAACCAGATTCATGAGGTAGTCACCAGGAATGCATTTCAATTAACAGGTGTACCTTCATAAAAGTGAAGCCAATCAGTTGTGTTGTGACAAGGTAGGGTGGGTATACAGAAGATATCCCTATTTGGTAAAAGTCCAAGTCCATATAATGGCAAGAACAGCTCAAATAAGCAAAGAGAAACAACAGCACATCATTACTTTAAGACATGAAGGTCAGTCAATATGGAACATTTCAAGAACTTTGAACGTTTCTTCAAGTGCAGTCACAAAAACAATCAAGCGCTATGATGAAACTGGCTCTCATGAGGACTGCCACAGGAATGGAAGACCCAGAGTTACCTCTGCTGCAGTTACCTCTTCATTAGAGTTAGCAGCCTCAGAAATTGTAGCCCAAATAAATGCTTCACAGAGTTCAAGTAACATACACATCTCAACATCAACTGTTTCAAATCAAATCAAATGTATTTATATAGCCCTTCTTACATCAGCTGATATATCAAAGTGCTGTACTGAAACCCAGCCTAAAACCCCAAACAGCAAGCAATGCAGGTGTAGAAGCACTGTGGCTAGGAAAAACTCCCTAGAAAGACCAAAACCTAGGAAGAAACCTAGAGAGGAACCAGGCTATGAGGGTTGGCCAGTCCTCTTCTGGCTGTGCCGGGTGGAGATTATAACAGAACATGGCCAAGATGTTCAAATGTTCATAAATGACCAGCATGGTCAAATAATAGTAATCACAGTGAACAGGTCAGGGTTCCATAGCCGCAGGCAGAACAGTTGAAACTGGAGCAGCAGCACGGCCAGGTGGACTGGGGACAACAAGGAGTCATCATGCCAGGAACTCCTGAGGCATGGTCCGAGGGCTGTCACGTCCTGAACAGTAAAAGAGGTTGTTTGTTATTGTACTTTGGTCAGGGCGTGGCAGGGGGTGTTTGTTTAGAGTGTTTCGGGGTTTGTTGGGCTATGTTCTTGTTAGTCTATTTCTATGTTAGTTCTAGTATGTCTATTTCTATGTGGTGTTTATTGGGTTGACCTTCAATTGGAAGCAGCTGCTCCTCGTTGCTTCTAATTGAAGGTCCTATTTAAGAGGGGTGTTTTTTCTATGGGATTTGTGGGTAGTTGTTCCTTGTTTAGCTGTGTGCCTGACAGGACTGTTTTTCGTTGCTCTTTTTGTTCGTGTGTTTGTTTCTTCAATAAAAGAGAAAATGAGCATATACATTCCCGCTGGATTTTGGTCCAATCCTTACGACGGCCGTGACAAGGGCTCAGGTCCTCTGAGAGAGAGAGAGAGAGAGAGAAAGAAAGAAAGATAGAAAGAATTAGAGAGAGCATACTTCAATTCACACAGGACACCGGATAAGACAGGAGAAATACTCCAGATAAAACAGACTGACACTAGCCCCCCGACACATAAACTACTGCAGCATAAATACTGGAGGCTGAGACAGGAGGGGTCAGGAGACACTGTGGCCCCATCCGATGATACCCCCGGACATGGCCAAACAGGCAGGATATAACACCACCCACTTTGCCAAAGCACAGCCCCCACACCACTAGAGGGATACCTTCAACCACCAACTTACCATCCTGAGACAAGGCCGAGTATAGCCCACAAAGATCTCCCGGGAGGGGGGGGGGGGGTGCCAACCCAGACAGGAAGACCACGTCAGTGACTCAACCCACTCAAGTGACGCACCACTCCTAGGGACGGCATGGAAGAGCACCAGTAAGCCAGTGACTCAGCCCCTGTAATAGGGTTAGAGGCAGAGAATCCCAGTGGAGAGAGGCGAACCGGCTAGGCAGAGACAGCAAGGGCGGTTCGTTGCTCCAGTGCCTTTCCGTTCACCTTCACACTCCTGGGCCAGACTACACTCAATCATAGGACCTACTGAAGAGATGAGTCTTCAATAAAGACTTAAAGGTTGAGACCAAGTCTGTGTCTCTCACATGAGTAGGCAGACCATTACATAAAAATTGAGTTCTATAGGAGAAAGCCCTGCCTTCATCAAAAATTAGAATATTATCTGCTATGACTACAAGGTCCGATAGGAATTCAGGGAACTCAGTAAGGAACGCTGTATATGGCCCAGGAGGCCTGTAAACAGTAGCTATATAAAGTGATTGAGTAGGCTGCATAGATTTCATGACTAGAAGCTCAAAAGACAAAAACGTCGGGGTTTTTTGTAAATTGAAATTTGCTATCGTAATTGTTAGCAACACCTCCGCCTTTGCGGGATGCGCAGGGGATATAGTCACTAGTGTAACCAGGAGGTGAGGCCTCATTTAACACAGTAAATTCATCAGGCTTAAGCCATGTTTCAGTCAGGCCAATCACATCAAGATTATGATCAGTGATTAGTTAATTGACTATAACTGCCTTGGAAGTGAGGGATCTAACATTAAGTAGCCCTATTTTGAGATGTGAGGTATGACGATCTCTTTCAATAATGGCAGGAATGGAGGAGGTCTATTCTAGTTCAGAGGAGACTGTGTGAATCAGGCCTTCATTGTCGAATTGCTGCAAAGAAACCACTGCTAAAGGACACCGATAAGAAGAAGAGACTTGCTTGGGCCAAGAAACACGAGCAATGGACCTTAGATCGGTGGAAATTTGTCCTTTGGTCTAGAGTCCAAATTTGATATTTTTGGTTCCAACCGTCGTGTCTTTGTGAGACGCGGTGTGGGTGAATGGATGATCTCCGCATGTGTATTTCCCAACATAAAGCATGTGTTATGGTGTGGGGGTGCTTTGCTGATGACACTGTCTGTGATTTATTTAGAATTAAAGGCACACTTAACCAGCATGGCTACCACAGCATTCTGCAGAGATATGCCATCCCATCTGTTTTGGGCTTAGTGGGACTATCATTTGTTTTTCAACAGGACAATGACCCAACACACCTCCAGGCTGTGTAAGGGCAATTTTACCAAGAAGAAGAGTGATGGAGGGCTGCATCAGATGACCGTGCCTCCACAATCCCCCGACCTCAACCAGATTGAGATGGTTTGGGGTGAGTCGGACCGCAGAGTGAAGGAAAAACAGCCAACAAGTGCTCAGCATATGTGGGAACTCCTTCAAGACTGTTGGAAAAGCATTCCAGGTGAAGCTGGTTGAGAGAATGCCAAGAGTGTGCAAAGCTGTCATCAAGGCAAAGGGTGGCTATTTGAAGAATCTCAAATATAAAATATATTTTGATTGTTTAACACTTGTTTGGTTACTACGTGATTCCATATGTGTTATTTCATAGTTTTGATGTCTCCACTATTATTCTACAATGTAGAAAATAGTAAAAATAAGAAAAACCCTTGAATGAGTAGGTGTTCTAAAACTTTTGACCGGTAGTATATATAATTGGCCTATATTATATCATACATACAGATGGAAACACAAAACACCAAATATTGAAATGATGTAGCACACTCAATTGTTACGGATTACCAATCACTTTTATTTGGTCAACATAACATATCTAGCACATATCAGTGATACGCCTCATGCTCATGAACCTCATCCCACTCATGCCCATATCCCTGAAGTTCCTGTACTCTCCGGGCCTCATGTACATCATCCTGCCTCTGAAGTGGGGCTGCTCGTACATCAGCCAGTGGCCATCCATCACGTTGCAGGACTGGCAGTCGGACATGTGGTAACGGTCCATGATGGAGTCACAGTCGTCCATCATCTCGTGCATCTGACCTCCGAAGTTATCTCTCTCGTAGATCCTCATTCTGTAGGATCCTCTGTGCTGTTAGGAGGAAATAATAATATGTTGAATGAATTAGTGAATACATCAGACTGTTGAAAAGCGTCATCGAGCCAATATGATTTGTGTGATTATGGACTTCACATAGCTACTTCGAGCAGGGCTGTTAACAGCAGACTAAATATCATATGGCCTACCATTGGGATCATGCGGCAGGACCTGATATCAGTCATTCCCATCATACTCTGGAAGTCAGAGTACTCTCCCCTCCTCATGAAGTACTGGTTTCCCATGTAGTTGTTGCGGTCGTAGACCATGAAGCAGCCGCTCTGAACCCTACAGGAGTGGCACCTGCTCAGGTAGGAGGACATGTCAGCGCAGTCGCTGCTGCACTCATAGGAACGACCCTGGAAGTTCCTGTCCTCGTAGAAGACGATCTGAAAATAAAAAGGGATAATTTCTATGAACTAAAATATTTTATGAAACAAAATTTTTTGAGAAATGTAGGAACTTTAAAGAACTTTAATGTTGTAGTTGGGGGTGCGTGAACACTAGAGGTCTTTGCATAACAATCGATGAAAATTAAAGTATATATTTTCGTTTTAAACTTACCCTGCCCATGTTCATGCTGGTGGACATGTTTGCTCACTGTGCTGCTGGTTGCTGCTCCTGAACTGATTCCTACCTGGTTTAACCCTTTCTTTTAAACCTGACCAAACCTAAAGAATTCCTAGCTCCATTGTTCAAACCCCTGACCCAGCAACATGCTATAGAAGCCTGCAGAGGCCACTGAGGTTATGTCCACATTTCCAGTGACTGGATCCCTCAGTGTCTTTAGAAAGACTGTTTCTCAATTGTCTGTTTCTCAAACAAAGTAACATAAAGCCTTTTGAGAGTTTACAACAGCTAGTAACAGCCTTGAAAAGGAATGTTCTCCATACAGTACATGTCACAATGCTTTCCTACGTTTTGCAATCTTATTTTACAAAATATTGGTGATACATGGCTCATTGTTATATGGTAAGCTCATTTGGTTTAAGACATTTAGCAGAAATCACACATATTGAATAGAGTGAAAATCTGGGGTTAACCTGTTAGGTTCAACTATATATTATTACTCATCTTTTGTTCAGTGTACTGATTTAACCGTTCTTAAACCTCAGTGGACTTCATGTAGACCGACATTCCTAACCAGTGAATATATCATCAAAAATGAGTCTTAACTTAACTAACATTTATGGTTCATAACAAGATACTACAGAAATTGTTACAAAACTTTCAATTGTATTAAAAAATATTTCAAATATATACATTTGTTAATTCCTCTAGAGTTACAAAAAGAAAAAAAGAGTTAACACTTATTTTAAAGAAGCCTTTATAAAGGGTTTATAAAGGGTCTGTAAATAGTTAATAACAGTTAATAATAATTCATAGACTGTTATAATACGTTATAGATATTACAGTATAGTTAATTCACACACAATGGTACTCTCTGTCCCCTAAAGTCAAAATTAAGATAGTTTTTACAATATTGAGGTTATGAAAACATAATATTTTCCTCTGATCTACAATCTGGGCTCATTTAGGCAAAGCAATCATACACACACACACACACACACACACACACACACACACACACCTCTCTACTAATCTATCTCTCTATTAACCACTCCCTTCTTAGATATCCCACACACACATTGTGATGACAGAGAAAGCCATGCTAGAAGGGCTATCTGCCATTGCCTGCATCTTTCACATATTCTCTGTGGGATCTTTTTATAGGGCAGAAATGTTCTGCTTTGCATCAAGTACCAACTATTTTTAACATCGCACATTCCCCAGATACTTTGGAGTACCAGGCGTGTTGCATTGTACCGCAGAGTCTGGGTTACCAGCTGGGAAGGTTCTTATGTAAAAACACCCGCCTGGATTGACCCAGTGCTAGGCACTGATCCAGTTAGAGATCCAGTATGTAGATACTGTAGATATTTAGAGGTGTGGTGTGGAGCTAAATTTGGCACCTATTGTTTTGTTATGCCAGGTCAGGTCATCACTCTACTGCGCTGATAGAGGCCTCATGCAGTCCTTTCTCTTCCTCTGAAGAGGCAATTCGTTCACAACTAAATCAATTACCTGTACACCGGCCAAAAGCAACATTCTTCCCCAGTAAGGTAATCAATGTTTCTTTTAGTTTTATGATCTCTCTACACAATCAAAAAATAGCTCCATCCATGATTTTCCCTCTCAAACAGAACCCCATGTTTCAATGTGGAGCTTGATGCCCAGATAGGCTTTTACAAGAGCCTTTTCATGTACCTGACTGACTCACATAAGGTTGGTTGAATTTGGTGGAGAGGTTTTCGGCACCTGTTCCTCTTCAAGCCAGTGGAGGCCAGCAAAGGGTCACCGCTTCTCTCCTCCTGTTCCGATATAGTGATGACAATTGTCCTCTTACCCTCCTACCACTGACTGTAGTCAAAACTTAAACAAGACTTAAACAAGAAAAATAAACCCAAATCCACCTGGCTGATGTCCTGACATTTGCACAATAATTGTTATCAGTGTGAAGTCAGACGTGCCAATGGAGACTGGGTGGTACCTAGAAAGGGTGTCACAATTACCACACCCTCACTTGTGTGTGTTGGCATCTCGCCCTTCAATGAGACAGACGCCCACATCCTGCCCCCCTCCAGGACCCTCTTCCACTGAAGCTAATGGTCCCCGTCGTCTGAACCGTCAACCTCCACATGCTGGTCACCATGGCAACAGGTTAGTGGCATGCGATAGCCCACTGTCACAGCGGAATTCCTCCTTTTAACGGTTCACTTGCCAGAGACTCACGTCAACACCACGGGGGGGCTCGCCTTAGCCCCAGTCCCTAGCAACTGGTTGCTATGCTACCCCGTTGCCATGCGGAGAGTGCCATGTTTTTTTTAACAGTTGGTGATGATCACCTCTCCAACACAGAATCACACACACACTGACCACACACATTGTCACTATTGCATACCATTCAGTGAGAAGACCCCCTGTCCCTCTTTATTCTTGTGTCACAGTAGCAAGACAGCAACTAAAGTTCCACTGATCAAGTTGAGAAGACACAAAGTGACTGTTAGAGACTTATGGACCAGCGTACAGTATAACCTGACCTGACACTATTCAAATGAAACCATTTTTGCATGCCTTATTGGATGATTTGGGGAGAAATCTAGCCTCCTCTCCATTCACACTGTGAAATGACACAAGGTTGTCATGATGAAAACCGCAGTAAATAAATAAATCATATAGTCAATAACTGCATTCACAATGACCTTCACAACAGCAAAGTCATTTGCATACACAGGCTACATAGTGCATACCTGTCACGACTTCCGTCGAAGTCGGCTCCTCTCCTTGTTCGGGCGGCATTTGGCGATCGACGTCACCGGCTTTCTAGCCATGCCGCTCCGTTTTTCAGATATCCATTTGTCTTGTCTTGTTTCCATACACACCTGGTTTTCATTTCCCCAATTAAGCTACTTGTTTCGTGTGTAATTGTTTTATGTTATGTGGTGTTAGTTTACGCGCTTTACTTTTATGTTCCGTTTTTTGAGCGAGTTTGATTTATGTAGTACTCTTGTTTTTGGAACTATAATAAAAGTGCGCCTGTTCATTATACTCTGCTCTCCTGCACCTGACTTCGCCTCCAATACACCTTTTGACAATACCATACCAATGTAGTTGAATTGAAGGACAATATGTTTTTTTCAATTACAAGACAATTCCTGCTGAAGAGAGATAATTTAGCACTTATACCCATTTCAAACGCAACTTTTGATGTGACACTGATGGCTGGCCCAAATTCCTCCAAAACAGATTTACCAGAGTGGGATAAAATGATTAGCAGGATCAATTAGCATGTGCTCTGTCTCTGATGGTGCTTAGCTGGCATGGACCAATAGGAAGGATGCTGCCTGGAGCTCAAAATAAGCCTTCTATCTCCAGCACCCACAAAGGGGGCTCCACCAATGTCATCTCAACCACCCCTGAGGTTGGTTCTTCCAAGGAAGAAAGAGAATGCCAACAGGATAAGCAACATCCGAAACTCCCCCAAATATTCAACCTTCCTTCTGCTATCTTGTGGCTAATGCTGCAACATGTTGTATAACCCACTCAGTTCAACATGAAGGGTAATGTTGTCATGAAGAGTCAACCTGATTGAATTGAACTGATTTAATTTTCCTGATTAAGGACACACAGCCTCAATACAGTGAGCAAAAGTAATCATAAGTATTTACTAACTAGCTCCTAGAAGCTAGGAGACCTCTTGTTCCTCTACTCATCTGATAGACATGCCTTAAATCCCCTAACTAGATATTGGCATAAGATCAATAGTTTATGGGAATGTTTATATCATTGTTTTAAGATTTATTTTCATAGCCCTCAAATCTGACATAGAAACATGACAGATGATGTTAGACACATGACAAATCATTGACAAATAATGAATCCAACTGTGCTTGAGCCTTAAGGTTTGTTTATATTTTGAGCCTGTTACTAAGACTACCGTACTGTTTAATCATGGACTCAGGAGAGGTTCAACAGGGGACAGGAAGTAAACAGCAGCAACCTGCGTTGCCATGTTGCTTTGTTGAATCCATCCAGGGAGGGCTGGCAGGGTTTCCTCTCCAGGGGCCAGGGCAAAATAAATGACCTGGGCGGGCAGGATTAATAGATAGTCAGACACCCAGGGAGATCTGATTCGGAGAAGGGGATGAAACGTGCAGCCTTGCGGAAAGGAAATCCAATTTAGATTATTGCAGCAGTCCCCGATACCCACCTGTGGGACCTAATGGCGCTAAAAATGGAAATGCTGAAAAAAATCATAGACCTTAACAACGTGTGTGTAATGGGACTGGGGGTCTGGCGCATGTGTAATCTATCCTGTGATCAAAGGAACCAACAAACGTAAACAACTTAATCATTTTGTGTGTTGCAGATGTACTCTCAGAGGAATGAAGAGGCCTACTGTGTGTGTGTGTGTGTGTGTTTTGTTGTGTGAGGAGACTTACATGTAATTCAATTTGGCCTCAGGTTGTATTGATGTGGGAGGATGGGTCGAAGATTCCTTAAACAGCCCATTCAATTTTTCATCAGAGTTTGCCTTTTCATCCCAGGCAGGTGGGAAGTGACATTTTGTTAGGGCTCCCTTAACTAGATATATGGGGCTTGTGACCTTCTCAGGTATTACTTTTATTAAGAGAAGCAACTTAAAACAGTAAGTCAATGTCAACCGACTGACGTTGATGGAACGGCTGCCTACTGCATGCTGGCAGCCATTGTCTGTTGAGCGGAGTTGGACTCCGGGAAATTCCAGTATCAATTTCAAATCAAAATAGGTTGAATTGTGGACCTTATACAGTAAAATGGAGAACAATCTATTGAAATCTACAGGGAAATACACAATGTTTAACATGTCCAACAAAGAATATTTAAGTATTTAAGTAAGCACGGTTCATTTCCTGTTCTCTCTATTTAAGTCACTACCATGTTATGGGTGTTTTTATTTATTTATTGTAATTATCTGCCTGCCTGGCTCCATTATCACATTTAATGTGTTCCTCTTTTCTATAACCTCTCTCTGTACTTGCCTATACTCCAGGTGATAGAGCAGAGATGCAAATGATGCATTGACATCATAATAAACAGAATTTGACACATTCAGTACAATGTTTTGGGTGTATAGAAATGTTAAGATATATTAGTGAAGGCAGCTAACAAACAGCACAGCTTGGTAATCATAAACACAATTTGAAGGTGCTAAGAGCTGGTTTGGAACTTTCACAAAGAGGAACTGGTCATCAGTCTTAAGCAAGAAATGGTTTGGAAACAAAGATCCCATCCATTCTCTCAGGCCAGTTCTAAGCCTCAGCCAGCAAACCCGACTTATCAATCACCGCTGTTTTATTCAATTAAGCATTGGCACTGAACAACTGGGAATCTAATCTATTTTGCATTAGGCTTTTTCCTTACTTTGTCCACTACTTTGGCCTGGCACAGTCTTTTGATTCAACACATTGCATTTCAAAAGGAATGTGTCTTTATTTGTTAGTCTGTGTATGCATGTAAATCACAGATGGAAGGATGTGTGTGGATACTTTGACCAGACATGTTGTCACATGATTTACATAAAGAGTAAGTATGTAGGCCAGGGTATTGTTGACGGTTAATTTGTGTGCCAAAGAACTGGTTCAGTGGGTTTGTAAAAATGGCTTCAGTAAGCTATAGTGTCTATTTTTTGGGACAGCATGGCATGTGTGTGGTCCTTGGAGGACTTACAAAAATAGAATAAATACATTATAGAACATAACTATCTTTTGTTTGAGTCCACTGAGAGGGAATAGGCCATTGTTAGGTAATTAATGTCCAACCCCAGATATATTTCATACACTGTGTTCCCATGAACGATTGGCATCTCTCAAATATAGTCCAGAGACCAAGAGAAATGGCATTCCTATCTCTGGTTTGTGATAAGGGAATCATACATTTGCATTATGATGAGAAGATAGCACAGAAATGCATCCCAGCCTCGTCTCCGTCTCTCTTCACCTTACCTCCAGGTGCAGGACTTCAGAAACCGTTGTTGTTTGATCAGCCCCTAGGACTGATCCAGATGTTTACATTCTTTCCCAAATTAAAATCATTTGATTTACATCTTTTAGATCTGTAGGCTACACTTGGCAGCAGGGTAAGGATCATTTCTCTACCCTCATTATCTTATCACATTCATTCTGGTAATAAACAATAGGTAAGAGGTAGTTGAATCAAAAGAAAAAGGAAATAGTTAGGAAATAGTTAGCTTAATGTTCCAACTTGTGACTGGCAAAGTAAGCATTTCACAGTAAGATCTACACCTGTTGTATTCGGCGCATGTGACAAATAAAGTTTGATTTGATGGGTGAGAGGATGTTCATTTGTTAGATTGTACATTGTAGTGTTCCATCTCTATAGTATGTGGGTATTGCGATATGTGAGTATTATAGTATTTCCCACACAAAGATTCACAGAGATTACACACATCTAAAGCAGGAGTAAGCAAGGTATGTGGATCTCAGACAGATATCATCATCTTCGCTATGAGAAAACTCCATGACAAGTCAAAGCAAGGATGGACCAGAAGTCAAATGAATGCCTGTATTTATCAAGAGTTAGCTTTCCTAGACAAAACAAAACTCTGAGATTGCAACAGTGTGTGTCTGTACGAAGACACTGGCTAAATAACCCACAAGACCTCCCTCCGCTTGTGTAAATAACCTCAACTGCAATTACATAGCAGGTCCTATGTACCTACAATGTTGTTACTACAGAGTTATTCCATAAATAATGTACATTTGATTGACATGACCTTGCATTTTACAGTAGGCTACTTTGACAATGCTGCATTCATAACCAAGTGGGAAGGTGGAAATTACCAGTTGTGAAGTTGTAAAACTAGTTGGATGCATGCACATGCTTTGAACTCATTGAGATACGCTGATTTGCTAATGGCCAACAAGCTACGTTAAGCAGAAACTAAAAGCACAACTATCATGCTTGTAAACAAATTATAGTGTTCAAAAACCATATTAATAGATTGCTTTTAATAAATAATATTTTTGTTGTTGCATGTAACTGCTGAAAATGCTGTTATCGAGGTATCCTAATTTTCTTAGTAGGTGACGTGAGAGGTCAGCATGTGTGAGAAGTCGTAGCTCTGGGATGATAGAGTTGGAGGGGCGTTCAAGTGGGATTTTTCCCAGTCAGTATGTGGTAAATACCAATAGTGTGCAACTACAGCCCGCAATATGGGCCGTCCCCCCCCCCTTCCTTCCTAGCTAGCGGGTAAACAGTGTCCTTCGCTCCCGCCTGTCAAACAGAACACCATGTGCTAGCTTACTAGTTAGCTAGCACACAGTGTCACTCCCGCATGCGGTGTACCGGAGAAAACTGCCTGACAGACGGGGGCGAAAGACACTGTCTACCGGTCGTCCCCGCCTCCCGCTAGCACAGCAGATGGGAGGCTAGGGTGACAGCATGTGCTAGTTAGCTTGCTAGTTAGCGACACTGTGTGCTAGCTTGCTAGTTAGTTAGCGCACGGAGTTGCCCCTGCCTCCCGCCTGCTGTGTACTGGAGAAAACTGTGTCCTACAGGCGGGTGCGAAGGACACTGTCTAAAGCATTAGGGAAGCTAGGGCGACACCGTGTGCTAGCTAACACGCTAACTTGATAGTTGGTGACACCCTCGCCTCCCGCCTGCTGTGTACCGGAGTCCTGGACCAATGGACCAATAAAAGTATAGAGAGGAGTTCCTGCAGATTCAGGAATGCCCACGTGCAGGAACTTGGGCTGCAATTGCACCCTTCTCGAAAATACCACCTTCCCACTTGTATTTGAACGCAGGATCTGAGCACCCGCCCCCTCATGAATAAGTCAGCAGCCCCTCGCGCCTCATGCGACTGTATGAGAGCGTTTTCGACACACAAACATCTTCGTAGCAATGTTTGGACCTTCTCATGCAGTCGCGTAATGAATAGTATCTCGTTCTTCTTCACTGGGTGGTTATTATTGGAGGCAAATTGAGCGCAATTACGGTATTTTTTCATCCCTCAAAACCTGGAGTAGGAGGTACCTCAGTGGGAGAAGGACGGAAGGATTGAACACGTCGAATCTTTACGCACGCTCGTGAAGGCTGTGTTGTGGTCCAGCTGCTTACTGGAAATCTTGCTGAAACGTTATAGCTAGCCATTGCACTGACGTTTATGTACGAACTGACACGGGTTTAATGGTCAGTGGGACGTTCTTGCCTCGGCTTATTTGACAGTGGAGGAGGTGAAAAAAAACAAGGTACGTGACAGCGAATGACAATGTTACATTTGAAACACGAAATTCGAATGAGTTGGCTGAATAACGTTAGTCCTAGCCAAATAATGTGATGTTCTTTAGCGTTCGGTGTCTGCTGTGCTGCACTGTCTTAGCTAGCGCTTGCTATATATCCGCATTGAAGAGTCCCAATCATCTATTGTATTGCAGGTAGATACATAGTTAGCATTCGCTATTTGACAACCATGTAATTTTCGAACATGTTTTTTACTGTAGTTATATTTAGCTGGACAACCTAAAGCCACACAGTGAAATATGTGGCCATTCAGTTACACAAAGAAACCCCTTTTGTGTATATTTTTTTTGTTGACGAATATCCCTTCGCCATACGCCTCAAATTGGCTTGCTGAACATCTTTGAATTTAGAATGACAGCTACCCCTCTGGCTAACGTTAGTTAAATAGAGAAGATGTTTATTAACCTCTTATAGAGAGTCATTATACCCTTGGTGAATTATAGCATGGCATTTGCTGAATGGCTCTGTAAACCAAATGTATAAATGCTTCATCTTTGTGCATTCAATGACCTAGCACCAGTTTACTTTAAAATGCATGGGGGTTGTGAATGCATTCATGCCATTATGGGTTATGTGTTTCTTACATTTCCAGTGATGACAGAACTGGGTCTGGTTTCCCAAAAGCATCTTAAAGAGAAATGTTAAAAAAAATGTATATATTCTTCCTATTCATCATCTCTAGCACCACACCAACATCAATATATGTCAAATGGCGTGTTTCTAGGTTTTGTTGATGTTGGGGTGGTGCTGGAGATGATGAATATGAAGTTGAACAATTTAGAAATTACCCTTTAAAGCTAAATTCGTCGTTAGAACCATCGTAGGAGCATAGTTAAATCTCTGAGCTGTTTCACAAAACCATCGTTATTAACGTTGCACTTGAAAACGATTAATCTAACATGCTGACCAGACCGCATGTGTGTCCGCGCCATCGCGCGCATGTTGATTTTGTCCCGCCACACCAGATGCGACCAAGACAAGCCAGTTGAAATATCAAAACAAACTTTGAACCAACTATTAATTTGTGGGCAGGTCGAAAAGCATTAAACCTGTACAGCAATGTAGCTAGCTTGCTGTTGCTAGCTAATTTGACCTGGAATATAAACATTGGGTTGTTGTTTTACCTGATTCTTTTATTTTACCTTTATTTAACTAGGCAAGTCAATAAAGAAAAAAATCTTACTTTCAATGACGGCCTAGGAACACTGGGTTAACTGCCTTGTTCAGGGGCAGAACGACATATTTTTACCTTGTCAGCTCAGGGATTCGATCTTACAACCTTTTGGTTACAAGTCCAACGCTCTAACCACTAGGCTACCTACCGCCCTGGCAGTGCACAAGGTCCTCTACTCCGACAATTAATCCACAGATAAACGGGTAAACCAAGTTTGTTTCTAGTAATCTCTCCTCCTTCAGGCTTCTTCTTTGGATTTTATATGGCGGTTGGCAACCAAATTTAAGGTGCATTACCACTACCAACTATGCACTACCAACTGGACTGGAGTGTGGACCTTAGTTCATCTTTCAATCACCCACGTGGGTATATGCTCCTAAATATATATATATATATATACTTAAGATGAAAACCGAGTTGACTGCATTAAAATATAAATACAGTAGGCTATAGGCTTATTTCAATCATATGTGATCCGTTTCAAGAAGCTAGGCGTATGTCTCATGTCACTACTTCATGGGAGGGGCGTTTGAACTTATTTTTTATAAATAAATAAATAAAAATAATTTAAAAAAATTGTTGGCAGAAATGCCTTCTGGAATATGTGAACTTTCATTTTGCCTTAATAACAAACTTGTATGCCATCTGTAATCAAACATTGCATACAAAATAGCATGAGAAAACTTAGAATACATAACATATGGCAATCATATAAAATGAAGACTTAAACTCATACAGTACATTCGGAAAGTATTCAGACCCCTTGACTTTTTCCACATTTTGTTACAGTACAGCCTTATTCTAAAATGGATTAAATAAATAAAAATCCTCAATCTACAGACAATACCCCATAATGACAAAGCAAAAACGGGTTTTTAGTAGTTTTAGAAAATGTATTCAACTTAAACAGATACCTTATTTACATAAGTATTCAGACCCTTTGCGATGAGACATGAAATTGAGCTCAGGTACAACCATTCTTGAGATGTTTCTACAACTTTATTGGAGTCCATGTGGTAAATTTAATTGATTGGACATGGAAATTCCCGTACCTGTTTACATAAGGTCCCACAGTTGACAGTGCAGAGCAAAAACCAAGCCATGAGGTCGAAGGAATTGTCTGTAGAGCTCCGAGACAGGATTGTGTCGAGGCACATATCTGGGGAAGGTTTCCCAAAAATGTCTGCAGCATTGAAGGTCCCCAGGAACACAGTGGCCTCCATCATTCTTAAATGGAAGAAGTTTGGAACCACCAAGACTCATCTTAGAGCTGGCTACCTGGCCAAACTGAGCAATTGGGGGAGACGGGCCTTGGTCAGGGAGGTGATCAAGAACCCGATGGTCACTCTGACAGAGCTCTATTGTTCCTCTGTGGAGATGAGAGAACCTTCCAGAAGGACAGCCATCTCTGCAGCACTCCACCAATCAGGCCTTTATGGTAGAGTGGCCAGACGGAAGCCACTCTATAGTAAAATGCACATGACAGCCCGCTTGGAGTTTGTCAAAAGGCACCTAAAGGACTCTCAGACCATGAGAAACAAGATTCTTTGGTCTGATGAAACAAAGATTGAACTCTTTGGCCTGAATGTCAAGCGTCACGTCTGGAGGAAACCCGGCACCATCCCTACGGTGAAGCATGGTAGTGGCAGCATCATACTGTGGGATTTTTCTTCAGCGGCAGTTACTGGGAAACTTGTCGGGATCGAGGGAAAGATGAACGGCGCAAAGTACAGAGAGATCCTTGATGAAAACCTGCTCCAGAGCGCTCAGGACCTCAGACTGGGGTGAAGGTTCACCTTCCAAAAGGACAATGACCCTAAGCACACAGACCTTGACATGTCCTTGAGTGGCCCAGCCAGAGCCCGGACTTGAACCCGATCGAACATCTCTGGAGAGACCTGAAAATAGCTGTGCAATCCCCATCCAACCTGACAGAGCTTGAGAGGATCTGCAGAGAAAAATGGGAGAAACTCCCCAAATACAGGTGTGCCAAGCTTGTAGCATCATACCCAAGAAGACTCGAGGCTGTAATCACTGCCAAAGGTGCTTCAACAAAGTACTGAGTAAAGGGTCTGAATATTTATGAATGAATGAATGGAGAAAAATATATTTTTGTGTCAAATTGGCAGCCCATCCCTTATGGGATTAACCTGTTGAGGACACGGATCCCCGTTCCGCCTGCGGAACCCCTAGCCAACAGCCAATGGCATCGCACGGCGCGAAATACAAAACCAACTAAAATAGCACAATTCAATTTTTTCAAACAATCAACTATTTTACACCATTTTAAAGATAAGACTCTCGTTAATCTAACCACATTGTCCGATTTCAAAAAGGCTTTACAGCGAAAGCAAAACATTAGATTATGTTAGGAGAGTACATGGACACAAATAATCACACAGCCATTTTCCAAGCAAGCATATATGTCACATAAACCCAAATCACAGCTAAATGCAGCACTAACCTTTGATGATCTTCATCAGATGACACTCCTAGAACATTATGTTATACAATACATGCATGTTTTGTTCAATCAAGTTCATATTTATATCAAAAAACAGCTTTTTTACATTAGCATGTGATGTTCAGAACTAGCATACCCACCGAAAACTTACGGTGAATTTATTAAATTACTCATGATAAACGTTCAGAAAATACATAACAATTATTTTAAGAATTATTGATACAGAACTCCTCTATGCACTCGATATGTCCGATTTTAAAATAGCTTTTCGGTGAAAGCACATTTTACAATATTCTCAGTAGATAGCCCGGCATCACAGGGCTAGCTATTTAGACACCCAGCAAGTTTAGCCTTCACCAAACTCCGATTTACTATTAGAAAAGTTTGATTACCTTTGGTGTTTTTTGTCAGAATGCACTCCCAGGACTTCTACTTCAATAACAAATGTTGGTTTGGTCCAAAATAATCCATAGTTATATCCAAACAGCGGCGTTTTGTTCGTGCGTTCAAGACACTATCCGAAGTGTAAATAAGGGACACGCGCACGACGCAATTCGTGACAAAAAAATTCTAAATATTCCATTACCGTACTTCGAAGCATGTCAACCGCTGTTTAAAATCAATTTTTTCGTAAAAAAGCGATAATATTCCGACCGGGAGTCGTTGAATCCGTTCAAAGACGATAGAATAAAAACATGGTGTCGTCTCGTGCACGAGCATGAGTCCCTTTGTCCGCTGATAGACCACTTAGCAAAAGCGCTCGTGTGTTTCAGCCAGGGCTTGGAATTACGTCATTCAGCTTTTTGCCGCCTTCTGAGAGCCCATGGGAGCCGTAGGAAGTGTCACGTAACAGCAGAGATCCCCTGTAATGGATAGAGATAATCAAGAAGGGCAAAAAATGGTCAGAGAGGTTGCTTCCTGTTTGGAATCTTCTCAGGTTTTGGCCTGCCAAATGAGTTCTGTTATACTTCCCTGTAGCCTTCCCTGTAGCTCAGTTGGTAGAGCATGGTGTTTGCAACACCAGGGTTGTGGGCTCGATTCCCACGGGGGGCCAGCACAGAAAAAAAAATGTATGATATGTATGAAATTGTATGAAATGTATACATTCACTACTGTAAGTCGCTCTGGATAAGAGCGTCTGCTAAATGACTAAAATGTAAAATGTAAATACTCACAGACACCATTCAAACAGTTTTAGAAACTTTGGAGTGTTTTCTATCCAAAGCTAATAATTATATGCATATTCTAGTTTCTGGGCAGGAGTAATAATCAGATTAAATCGGTACGTTTTTTTATCCGGCCGTGAAAATACTGCCCCCTATCCATAACAGGTTAACGGGATCGATTTGACAACAGCGGGTGAAATGGCAGAGCGCCAAATTCCCCCAAAATATTTAACTTTCATACATTCATAAGTGCAACACACCAAATTAAAGCTTAACTTCTCGTTAATCTAGCCACCGTGTCAGATTTCAAAAAGGCTTTACGGCGAAAGCAAACCATGCGATTATCTTAGGATAGCGCCCAGCATACCAACACATGAAAATCAGATTTCAACCCGCCAGGCGCGACACAAAAGTCAGAAATAACGATTTAATTCATGCCTTACCTTTGAAGAACTTCTTCTGTTGGCACTCCAATATGTCCCATAAACATCACAAATGGTCCTTTTGTTCGATTAATTCCGTCGTTATATCTCCAAAATGTCCATTTATTTGGCGCGTTTGATTCAGAAAAACACTGGTTCCAACTCGCCCAGCATGACTACAAAATATCTAATAAGTTACCTGTAAACGCTGTCCAAACATTTGAAACAACTTTCCTAATACAACTTTAGGTATTTTTTTAACGTAAATAATCAATAAAATTTAAGACGGGATAAACGGTGTTCAATACCGGATAAAAACAACGTGAAGTGCATGACCTGAAGCGCGTGACCTGGAGCGCGCTTCAAAACATTAGTGCACTAGGCTGGACCCTCATTCTGAACTGCCGTACTTCTTCATTTCTCTAAAGAAAAACATCAACCAATTTCTAAAGACTGTTGACATCCAGTGGAAGCGATAGGAACTGCAAGCATGTGCCTTATAAATCTAGATACACATAGAAAACCCATTGAAAACACTGTCACCTCAAAACAAAATCCTGGATGATTTGTCCTCGGGGTTTTGCCTGCCAAATAAGTTCTGTTATACTCACAGACATAATTTTACCAGTTTTAGAAACTTTAGAGTGTTTTCTATCCAAATCTACCAATTATCCAAGCTTTTGGGCCTGAGTAGCAGGCAGTTTACTTTGGGCACGTTTTTCATCCGGACGTCAAAATACTGCCCCCTAGCCCAAAGAAGTTAAACATTTATGGCAATTTCGAAAGCCTATGTAAATTACGATCGGCAGATTGGCCTTTACATTTTTTTTATATTGGACTGCCGTTTTGTGCTCTAAAATTAGTTTGATCCCCACAGTGAATTATTTTATATTTCGCTACAAATCGAGATATTCAATGAAATATTGATCCATTCTGACTACTAAATTTGTCGTCACACAGGACCACGTGCTGACACAGAACTATTACGGACTGGCAGGCTACGGGGAGGCTCACGTCCCCATGCACGCTCTTTGCATGTGCACCCAGCAGCGTTGGGTTGACTCTCTCAGGCAGGATGAAATTGACTACATCAACCATGATCCTTTGCTAGTTACTGCCACTTTCACCATGATCCTTAGTGTTTTTTGTTGTTGTTGCCATTCAGCCCAATTCAGCAGTATGGCGCACTTCAAATTCAAATACTTCTGGCTTGATGCGCCATCGGGAGTTTTGCATAGCAATACGCGGATGATGTCAGTGCTATCACTATCTACTGGTTTTAATGTCTATGCTTGCAGGTGACAGAGTGGTTCAAATGATTGACAGGTGGAATGCGCGCTCAACAGTGAATTCACCTGTGCACATACTTGATGGCTTGACCATGTGAATAGACCTAGCAGCTGAGAATACTTCAGTAGGCTACTGTACAATCATTCTTTGACGTTCAGTGATCAATCATTCACTCAAACGACTATATGCGACCTCCTTTATTCCCAAAACTTTTCCTCAATCACTCATCTTTCTTGAAGTGACCGTTATGGATAGGCTACCTACAGTAGAGTAGTCCATGGACATTGACACAGGGACCCAATATTTGGGTTTGTTTACTTATTCTGCTAATCCAGTTTCCTAACAGCAGTCAACAAACAGCATGCTCAAATTGGCTCATGGTGATGCCATAAAATGAGGTAGTCTACAATCAATAAGATGAGCTGAGTTTGTATTTTGGGTGAACCATCCCTCTAAACATCTAAAGCCCCCTTTCTCCTACTTATAAACATTGTTGGGCCATGAATCAAATACTGTCAGACAGCCTACTGGCTAGGCTATCTTAACTAAAACACAACCCAGATTAAATAATCACAGTTGGCCAGTGCTTCCAGGGTGATTTTTTTTTTTATGACTGACACGTAACATTTTCTTTGTAACTTTCATTTATGTGCCGGAGGGCAGCTGTGGAAAAGTGATTAGGGAAATGGATGTGCAGTCTGGGGCCTAGGGTTGGGGGCTTTAGCAAGGTACTTCACAGAAATAGCCCCAGCTGTCGCTGCAGACAGCAGCAATGATGAAAATGTCCCAGATTGGGGTGTCTGTTGAGGAAATAACAAAATCATAATTCAGTTCAGCCAATTGATTTACCGGCTGGAGTGGGTTCTTGGATCTTTATGATGGATGAGTATGGAAGGGCCTTAGCAAAACAATAGTGAACTGGGACCCCACTAGACTAAGTGAAAGGTTTTATGACATTGACTTAATTTTATTAATTCTACCTTTTAACATGCAATAAGTGAAAAGATTTTGTACAGGCTGCTGAGGGAAGCCAATTAGATCCGATGTAGAATAAATGTGACTTTGGCAAGTAGCCTACTTCCAGCAGTCCTGAGCAGTGTAATTTCTCAATGTTGCTAGTCTTGATGCCATAGGCCTACTTGTATACTTTATTTCTTTCTTTCTTTTTTACATATATATATATTTTTTATCCTGTTTTCTCACCAATTTTGTGGTATCCAATTGGTAGTTACAGTTTTGTCTCATCGCTGCAGCTCCCATACGGACTCGGGAGAGGTGAAGGTCGAGAGCCGTGCGTCCTCCGAAACACAAACCAACCAAGAGCATTGCTTCTTGACACAATGCCCACTTAACCCGGAAGCCAGCCGCACCAATGTGTTGAAGGAAACACCGTACACCTCGCGACCGTGTCAGCGTGCACTGCGCCCGGCCCCACAGGAATCGCTAGTGCGCGATGGGACAAGGACATCCCTGCCGGCCAAACCCTCCCCTAACCCGGACGATGCTGGGCCAATTGCGCGCTGCCCCATGGGTGTCCAGAGCCTGGACTCGAACCAGGATCTCTAGTGGCACAGCCTTAGACCACTGCACCACTCGGGAGGCCCTCCTACTTGTATACTTACATGTTTACAAGATTACCTTAGTTATGTTGAATATACAGATTTTTTTTTCTAAGCTTATTGCTCTAATAAGCTCTTCTGACTGAGGTTAAATGGGTTTTTCTTAAATGTCTGAAGAGAATGCAGTCTCAGGAAGCACCTCTCCTGCGCTACCACTAACACCTGGCTGCTACCAAGATATACCGCTATGATGGGAAAGTAAAGTCAACACAACTAAGACAGTTGTGCCAGGTGTTACAAGCAATTTAATGCTTCCTTTTAAAAATGTCTGAAGCCATTTTCCAGTAGAATGTTATGAAACAATGTAAGATTGATTTAGATGTTTTTTTTACACCTCAGTTGCAGCCCAATCATATAGCCTAGTAGAGTGTTTGATTGATAAATGGATTCTTTGCACAACATTATAAAGTGGGGCAATGTTATGGATTTGTTACGGCTGCTATTCTTCATTTAGGGGAACCTTGATTATTAAACACAGTCACACAGTGTTGTCTGTCTGCAGTCAGATATGCAAATTGAAGTCTGTGCTGTGTGCCTGGTGAGCTGCTGTGACTCTCGCATGTAGTAAATCCCCATAACTGCCACACCTCCAATGCTTAGAGGAAAACTTGAGCTGCTGCCATGCCTTTACTGCAGGGTCATTAAAGGCCATGCCATGAAGTGAAGCTGCATTCACTAACACCATCTCAATTCATCCCTTTGTTCCCAAGCCTCCCACCTCAGGTTTATCTTACTGGCTGCCTGTTTGTTAGACTAACACATGCACGCGCGCACACACACACACACACACACACACACACACACACACACACACACACACACACACACACACACCTTTCTCCCTTTGCTTTGATTGGGATGAGATTATCAATGGTCACAGCTGTTTCACCTCTTGGTGTTTGCTGCAGCGATAAGATGGTTGAGAATCTGACATGCAAGTAGATTTTCCTCTTTAGTCACATTTGGAGATGGCATATTGCTGTGCTCAGCGCAGTATGACGGACTGTATGTTCGAGCAGCAGGTTTGGCTTGTCTTACTCTTCCGAAATGTGCTTTCAATATGTTTGGCTGAATACTGTTATAGGACAGTCTTTCTCAGATGTTTTCCCATTTATGTCATTTATTACAGAATGTTATTACAGAATTGGGTGCCCATGCATCCAAACTATGGAAAGACGATTGACATCTCTCTTTAAAAATGTTTGTGTGGAATCACAATAAAGGGATTGTAACTGACTGTAACCATCAACATAATCTAAAGAGGTCCTTCAAGTTCAAAAAGCAGCAAAGTTGTTGTGACTGTTTTTTGTAGTTGAATCCAGGCCAACTTGTGAGAGAGCCTGACCCCCTGACTCTCAATTACCCACAACCTCTTACAGGTGGGCTCTCTGCTGTCACCTGGCTCTTATCTCCATGCCCAATTTTACTTCTTACAGGACACAATTCAGCTGGCCCCATAGAGTGAGAGGGGGGAGGTTTTTGGCGTCTGGCACTTTTTTTCTCTCTCGTCTAGGGCTATGCAGCATGCATTCCTGTGGGCTACATTTAATTGTCAGTGCCACTCAACTAGTGCTAATAATATCAAGGAGACTAACGAGGAGGCAAAAAGTTCCTGTTGAGACCACACATCAGGGTCAGTAATGCTTTGTTTGCTTTGGGTCTGTGGTTGTGTGTGTGTGTGTTTGTGTGTGTGTGTGTGTGTGTGTGTGTGTGTGTGTGTGTGTGTGTGTGTGTGTGTGTGTGTGTGTGTGTGTGTGTGTGTGTGTCTTCCGTTTGTTGTTTCTTCTATGTGGGCCAACGTCAATCTGGTTCCAAGATACCAACAGACAAGACTTTTGTTTACAATGCTGTATTATTTCCTGATATCGAATCCTGAGTCACCATCCTGAGTGAGAGAGAGAGAGAGAGAATGTTTGGATTATTTGGGGTTACTAAAGCACAGACCAATAACCCCTCCCTTATAATAAAATGATAACTGTCCCTAGTCAACCAAACTTGGTTTCTTGTTTCAATTGCCAAAGATTTTTGTGTTGCCACACAGTCAAGGTGGCATTTCTCAGTAGTAGAGATGACCAGGGACGTTCTCTTTATAAGTGCGTGAATTGGACCATTTTCTGTCCTGCTAAGCATTCAAAATGTAAAGAGTACTTTTGAGTGTAAGGGAAAATGTATGGAGTAAAAAAAAGTACATTTATTTTCTTTGGGAATGTAGTGAAGTAAAAGTTGTCAAAATTCTAAATACTAAAGTACATGTACCCCAAAAAACTACTTAAGTAGTACTTTAAAGTATATTTTTTTTTTACTTAAGTACTTTACATCACTGAACCCTGCTAATTGATAGTCCCATTGTATGCACACATTTTACTTGGTGGTCTGCTGAGTTACCTTGCATGTTGACATATAAGTGGTTCCATTGTATCCTCTCCTTCCTCAGTAAGCAATATTAAAACAACTTCATTTGAAGAAGTGTTGACTTGCACCATAAGAGCTCAGCTGAATGATGGGGGATAATAATTCAGCTAGCGTCAGACAACCAAGTCTCTGGTGCAGTACAATTGGTTTTTATAAAGAGTTAAAGAAATACATCCCTCTATTTATTTTTCTGTCGCACAGCAGTTTAATTTAAATGGACCACTGAACAATACTGTCTACACTACAGCAAGCAATGTGTCACCTGCTATGCAGAGGGGAAAAACAGCTGTGAATGCAGCCGTTTTCACTGGACCGCAGCGTTTACCTAATGGAATAGATTTGTAAATTCTCATAAATGTTATCAGTGAGGGATGACTGCAGTCACTCCAGGAAGCGGCACTTGTCACCGCTCATCATCAGGAGGCCAGTGTGATTCAACCATGTCAAGGTGACAAGACTGCCGGCTCCATCATGGAATTAGCCTAATTTACATCAGCTCAAACATTCGCATCTTTCAGTTTCACAAATGATACGTTTGCTTATATTATACTTTTTGAGACCAATTTCATCCAAGTCTCCTCATTAACAAAGCCATAATTGTTCTCCTTTTGTCTTTTTTACATGTTAAAATGAAGCCGAATCAAGCTCAGGATTAGAACAAAAATAAACGGTAGTGTCATCTGGCATATGTTGCTCCTAGCACTGCAGGTAGACTGAAGAGGAGTATCTTACAGATCCTTTCGGGCAACCTCACCCCCAAGTTTATTCAGTCTCTAGCTCAGACTTCCAGGACTCCACTGAAGTCCCAGTACATGTCGTCTCCAATGGAGCGTGCCACCAGGACCTTCTGATCCGATCAGATGGCTGTTTTGACCCCATTCCTTCCTCTTCTATTCCCCCCTCTGAGGCCATCATCTCGTTCCCGCCATCCATGCCATGGTGCCACCTTGTCTTCAGAGACCTCGTACATGTACTGAACAAAAATATGATTGCAACAATTTCAATGATTTTACTGAGTTACAGTTCATATAAGGAAATCAGTCAATTGAAATACTATACATGTACATGTAGGCTTTGTGGTGGAAGCAGTTCAGGATTCTTTTGGAAGAGGCGTTGTCGTGCCCTCTTCACGACTGTGTTGGTGTGTTTGGACCATGATAGATCCTTAGTGATGTGGACATCGAGGAACTTGAAGCTCTTCACGGTCGAGTCTTTTGTATCAACATGTCTACTTCCTCTCTGAAATTTTTGTTTCATTAGAGAATGATATCCTAGCTTAAGTCTTGCGTTTTCTCACACCAGAAAGAAATCGCTAATATATGGCTATTTATATCTCTAATACTATCTCAAGCTAATATGGCTCCTGCTTGTGAGTAAAGAAAGACTGAGGGTACTGTTTCTTAGCTCAATTGCAGCCACTGTTTCGAAAGAAATTATCCTGCAGATCCACCCTCTGAACTCAATACAAAGGAGTCTGAGGGGATAGGTCTTAAATTGTCCTCATTGGTCTTTCTAAGTTGTTACATTGGACAGTACCCTCCATTTTTTTTTTACCAGACATATTGCTGTCACCTCTAAACACCTTTGCCCGAGGGGTACAGATTGTGGTTTGCATGGTGGTTGGCATTGACATATTAAAATATGTCGCTTGACCAGATAGACTATGTTGGATATTATTAAAGAAATTACTGGAGTGCATAGAATTTGCTTCTAGATGTATATTGGCCTAGCCTACATTTGAACTGAAGCACTTCAGTGCCTTCCTTTTCCCCTGCACTTGAAAATACAGAATTACTTCCATTTGAAAAGCTGATTCTATAGATAATCTGTTATTGATTTCAGAACATCATGCACCAGGTAAGGCTGTGTGTGTGTGCGCACTTTTTATGTGTGTGCTTTTGTATGTTTTTTTTGTGTTAAAGAGGCTACTCAGACGCTCCGCTTCATGGTAGAACCAATCAAGACTGACCATTTAAAGAGCAATCTTGTGCATTCCTGTGGAAGGCTATCTGTGGTGCATCTGGAGGCTACACTAATCTGTGATGATTGGTCGTACTCAGTATGAGAACACAATCAGTTTTGAATGCTGTTCTAGTGAAGCATCTAATCCAATAGCCTATTTCTCTTTTGGGTGTAAGTTTCAACCTCTATCTCAATTTGTAAATATGTTCTCCAAATATGAGCTCATGTATTGATTCTTTCTTCTGCACCTCTCTAATTCTCTCTGACGAATAGGCCTAAACAGCAAGGATTTAGCCCATGTTTGTTGGTGTTTGCGGTCTTCGAAATCTGAGCTTTTCGACCTCACCCGACTTCACATCCCCTTCAACCTTCTCCTGAAGTAAAAAATGTTTTTAAAAAATCCTCAAGACGGCCATGATTTTTTTCCCCCTCCAGTTTTATAGAGTAGACCCTGAATATCTGTTTTCAAATCAAATTGTATTGGTTGCAAACACATGTATGGCAGATATTATTGCAGGTGCAGCGAAATGCTTATGTTTCTAGCTCCAACAGTGAAGTAATATCTAACAATACAAAACAATACACAGTCTCAAAAAACTGTCCGGAATATAAATATACTCTTTCCATGACAGACTGACCAGGTGAATCCAGGTGAAAGCTATGGTCCCTTATTGATGTCACCTGTTAAATCCACTTAATCCATGTAGATGAAGGGGAGGAGACAGGTTAAAGAATGATTTTTAAACCTTGAGACAATTGAGACATGGATTGTGTATGTGTGCCATTCAGTGGGTGAATGGACAAGACAAAATAAGTGCTTTTGAAAGGGGTTCGGTAGTATGTGCCAGGCTCCTGGGTTTGAATGTGTCAAGAACTGCAACACTGCTGGGTTTTTCACACTCAACAGTTTCCATGTGTATCAAGAATGGTCCACCACCCAAAGGACATCCAGCCAACTTGACACAACTGTGGGAAACATTAGAGTCAACATGGCTAGCATCCCTGTGGACCGCTTTCAACACCTTGTAGAGTCCATGCCTCAATGGATTGAGGCTGTTCTTGGGGCAAAAGCAGGTTCAACTCAATATTAGGAAGGTGTTCCTAATGTTTTGTACACTCAGTGTATATGAAGATAATGGTGTGTATGGACAGTATATGAGTAGAAAAGGTGTGTACGGCAGTAGTTATATAGGATGAGTGTTTTACCCCTAGACATCTGTTTCCTTTTGTAGATAATCAGAAACTGACATGATCCCCAAACAGACAGCTGTTCTAGTTTTCGGTAGCACTGTCCAGGTATCTGCTTTAGTGGTCCCCTGCAGGATTGAGTTGAAAAGAGCAGGGCTGGACGATACATCTCTATATTACGGCATACGCTGCACTATGCTGGACACAGTGCACACATGGGATTCTTGTCTGTTCCATGGAGGAAAACCATATCATAGTGCTGGAGACTGGATAGAGATAAAATGTCTTCAAATCAGGTTCAGTGTGTGGATGCGCCACCGAGCCATGCTGTTTTAAGGTTTAATGCCTTACATGGGCATGGAACCTAATCGCTTTATACGGCCTTGTGAAAGCGGACACCACTTTTAGCCCATTACCCTGCATAAAATGGATGATTTTTGCCTCCTAACTTTTCTCCCACATCTACATAATGTGACCATTTGTGCGTGGTGCTAGGAGATGGCCTTTTGTTACGCATTAGGCTAACAGTGCTATCGCTACCTCGGATTGTGTCCATATACACTGGCAACCCGCAGTGACCACTGCTCCCCATTCCCTCCCCTCATTACAGAGGTAATAGCATCAGCCTCTGTCCCCTGAGCACACAGCCTTCTATACGTTTCTCATCAGCTCATTCCCACCAAGCCTTCCATAAGCCTCCAGTGATCATTGACTTTGAACTACCTCCAACAAGCCCATGTGATCAGCACGAGCCTGTTTATTATGCAGGTTTATTATGGGGTGAGCTCCACCATGTCCCCATTCTGTCGCTTCCGCTGAAGACAGGGAAGGAAAAAAGGAGACAGTCTACTGAAATTCAGAGTAGAGGGAGGATCTGGGCTCTTTCAGAAGCCTTTGTTTTTCATTGCTGCATTTCTCTCTTCATACCATCTATACCTAACACAGATTACAGAAGAGTGCTGATTTTAATCTAGGCTATATAACTGCTATAGCTAACGTATGTAGCGTCTCCACCGTTTGTCTATATGAACGGAGGAAAGCCAGCCAGTTCTTTATCTCCTACTGGTGGAGTGGAGCAGTGACCTCCCACTGGGGCTGGTGGATTCCTGCACTCTGCTGTATAATTAATGAGATTGTAGCAGAGAAAGGGCAGGGACAGGGAGGGGGCCAACATACAATATCCAGACAGAGATACAGAACAGAGAGGGACAGAGAGAAGACTGGCAAATATGGACTGAAAAGAATGGGAGAGGGGTTAAGAGGGAGATGGTAAAAAGAAAACAGTCCCAAAAACATGGTGGAGGAGATTGAGAGCTTAGTGCTGTAATGGAGGTTCATGGGCTGAGTTACAATTGGCCTACACTACATAGCTCTTTAAACAGTGGAGACTTCTCCTCCATAGAATGCAGGCAGGTCTGACCACCGCCAGCCCCATAGACAGAACACAATCTTAAAGTATTCACCAGGTGTTTATACAAGAGACACCATTCTGTGTGTCACCTGTTTCTGCTTTAGGGTGTGGCCCTCCTACAGTAGGAGAGTAGACAGGTGTAGGCTATGCCCTCTGTTTACTCTACCTGTTCCTAAAACCGGCTTCTGGTGCACTGCACGAAGAGGCCTATGTTGTCCTTCTACTGTTTACGTAACAGCTGCTGCTTTATCAGTCATTTATCTCATTTATTCCCTGCAATAGCCTATAGCCTACTTGGAAAGAAACATACAGATGTTCAAAGAAACATCATAGTATGTACCATGCTGCCATTATATGAATGTAAACAGTACTACAGTATAGACTGTGGAGATTGGCCTACAGGCTGTGGAACTACAGTATAGACCAGGGGGTAAACTACTAGATTGAACCACGGGACGATTTTTGTTGGTGCGGCTGTTCAGGGGTCCAGAACATGATTATAATAATTTGTACACCTTAGCCAAATACATTTTAAACTCAGTTTATCACAATTCCTGACATTTAATCCTGGTAAAAAGTCCCTGTCTTAGGTCAGTTAGGATCACCACTTTATTTTAAGAATGTGAAGTGTCAGAATAATAGTAGAGAGAATGATTGATTTATTTCAGCTTTTATTTATTTTATTACATTCCCAGTGGGTCAGAAGTTTACATACGCTCAATTACTATTTGGTAGCATTGCCTTTAAGTTGTTTAACTTGGGTCAAATGTTTCAGGTAGCCTTCCACAAGCTTCCCACAATGTCAATTTTGGCCCATTCCTCTGACAGAGCTGGTGTAACTGAGTCTCAGGTTTGTAGGCCTCCTTGCTCGCACACGCTTTTTCAGTTCTGCCCACAAATTTTCTATGGAATTGAGATCAGGGCTTAGGGATGGCCACTCCAATACCTTGACTTTGTTGCCCTTAAGCCATTTTGCCATAACTTTGGAAGTATGCTTGGGGTCATTATCCATTTGGAAGACCCATTTGCGACCAAGCTTTAACTTCCTGACTGATGTCTTGAGATGTTGCTTCAATATATCCACATAATTTTCCTGCCTCATGATGCCATCTATTTTGTGAAGTGCACCAGTCCCTCCTGCAGCAAAGCACCCCCACAACATGATGCTACCACCCCCGTGCTTCATGGTTGGGATGGTGTTCTTCGGCTTGCAAGCCTCCCCCTTTTTCCTCCAAACATAACTATGGTCATTATGGCCAAACAGTTATATTTTTGTTTAATCAGACCTGAGAACATTTCTTCAAAAAGTACGATCTTTGTCCTCATGTGCAGTTGCAAACCGCAGTCTGGCTTTTTTATGGTGGTTTTAGAGCAGTGGCTTCTTCCTTGCTGAGCGGCCTTTCAGGTTATGTCGATATAGGACTCGTTTTACTGTGGATATAGCTACTTTTGTACCTGTTTCCTCCAGCATCTTCACAAGGTCCTTTGTTGCTGTTCTGGGATTGATTTGCACTTTTTGCACCAAAGTACGTTCATCTCCAGGAGACAGAACGTGTCTCCTTCCTGAGTGGTATGATGGCTGCGTGGTCCCATGGTTTTTATACTTGCATACTATTGTTTGTGCAGATGAACGTGGTACCTTCAGGCGTTTGGAAATTGCTCCTAAGAATGAACCAGACTTGTGGAGGTCTCCAATTTTGTTTCTGAGGTCTTGGCTGATTTCTTTTGATTTTCCCATGATGTCAAGCAAAGAGGCACTGAGTTTGAAGATAGGACTTGAAATACAGGTACACCTCCAATTGACTCAAATGATGTCAATTAGGCTTTAGAAGCTTCTGATAGGCAATCAGAAGTTTCTAATACCGGATAAAAACAACGTGGAGCGAGCTCCTGGTCACGCGCACCAAAACAGTAGAGTCCACCTGGAGTGACACTTACAATGAATAGGACTACTTCTTAATTTCTCAAAAGAAAAACATCGAACAATTTCTAAAGACTGTTGACATCTAGTGGAAGCCATAGGAACTGCAACCAGGTTCCTAATAAGGGCATCCCATAGAAAAATATTGGAAAATCCAATGACCTAAAAAAAAAAATTCTCCCCTGGATGGTTTGTCCTCGGGGTTTCGCCTGCCAAATCAGTTCTGTTATACTCACAGGCATTATTTTAACAGTTGTAGAAACTTTAGAGTGTTTTCTATCCAAATCTACCAATTATATGCATATCCTAGCTGGGCCTGAGTAACAGGCAGTTTACTTTGGGCACGCTTTTTATCCGGATGTCAAAATGCTGCTCCCTACCCCAGAGAGGTTAATGGGTTTCAGCTTTGAGTTGTCTCGCTGAAATGTTCTTATTCTTTCAAATGACTGCTCGACCCGCTGACTGCTCAATCCACACAGCAGACATTGTGGGCTAGGTTAGGAATGCTGTGTTGCACATGTAGCGCAACATTTTACATGGCGTCATTATGTCATGTACCTTTTGTTACATAGGTATGCACGGTAGCTTTGACATCGGCGTTAAGCTAGACATCGGCCGATACCGATGTTGGCATTTTTAGCTTAATTCTTCCGATTCCGATATGTTCACCGATATATCGTGCATCCCTGTTCTTCATTGGTTGGGATCAGACCCTAGAGAATAGAGGTCGACCGATTTATGATTTTTCAACGCCGATACCGATTTTACTGGAGGACCCAAAAAAGCTGATACCGATTAAATCGGCCGACCTTTATTATTATTAATTTTTGTTTTTATTCGATAGTTTTTTTATTATAATAAAAAAAAAATATTATTTTATATATATATATATATATATTTGAGAAAGAGAAAAAAATATATATATATATTAGTCGTGGCCAAAAGTTGAGAATGATACAAATATTAATTTTCACAAAGTCTTTTGCCTCAGTTTGTATGATGGCAATTTGCATATACTCCAGAATGTTATGAAGAGTGATCAGATGAATTGCAATTAATTGCAAAGTCCCTCTTTGCCATGCAAATGAACTGAATCCCCAAAAAACATTTCCACTGCATTTCAGCCATGCCACAAAAGGACCCGCTGACATCATGTCTGTGATTCTCTCGTTAACACAGGTGTGAGTGTTGACGAAGACAAGGCTGGAGATCACTCTGTCATGCTGATTGAGTTCGACTTTAATCAGAGGCCATTATCATATTCATCACACTTCATGCTCACTTTTGTTACTGTTTGTTACGTTTACTTTCAATCAACTAGGCCCATTTTACATCATTGTCACCCTCCCTGTTAAATTTGTCCACAAAGCTTGGAATGATATAATTACTCACATAAAGCTGACTGAAAGCAGTTTAGATGGGAACATTTGTCTGTGGTTTTTCAGGTCTGTATTTGCAGTTTCTCAAGGGTCACTTGGAAGACCAAGCCCTCTCAGGCACTTAAGCCGTATAGATACCATGCTTAGACCTGTAGGATGAGTCATACAGTAGATTTTGTGTGTGTGTGTAAATGTAGGACTGTGTATTGTCTACATAAGTGCAGGAAGCACTGCCTGATAAGAAAGAAAAGATAAATGAATAACCTGGGCCAAACCATGCCCCCGCACTCCACAGTGAGAGAAATCATAATGTTCCTACCCATGTCTGTTTCCTGGAATCTGTTTATAAAACAACCTGCTCCCTGTCTCTCTTTAACTCCTCTACCCTCCTCTCATTTCCTCACCATCCTCCTCTCTTCCTCCTCCTCCTTGTGGGCTGACAGTAATGGAGAGAGGCAGTCACTCTGGTTTAAAACCACCTCCAAACAGAGAGATGGGGATGAAATTAAGATTAGAGAGGAGAGGTAGACAGAGAGGACACCGCCGGTCACAGGCTAATCCTTCTGCCTGGACTGGAATCAGTAGGGTAATAGCCAGAAGAGACCTGGAAGGCACCAGCATGGAGCCGCTGCAGCCTGTACTGGAATTGATCTCCCAATTTATTTAATCTCTGCTTTATGGTGCTGGCTGTGTCAAACCTTGGTGAATTTGCTGATTCTGCAGCGTGCTCACTTCATCAACACTGTAGTCAAACAGCTGACCAATCTCTGATACGAAGATGTCTTTGCCAGCCCGCATTGGACCTCTTTGATATGACTATACATTGACTTTGAGAGTATGCATTTATCATAACTAGAACAGAGAAACGGAGGGCTCTACCGCAAGCTGTCACTAGGCATCTTTGATGGCTTTCTGTTGTAGGCACAAAATATTTTTTGATATAGTACAAACACCCTTAGGCTTATGTGCGTTATGGGGGTACATTTGTTTTGGCTTTTTCGTAGCTGTGCGTCATGTGTATTACTGGTACGACAAGAAAAAGACAGACTTGCAGTGTCTGAAGCCAGCACTACAAACAACAACACCCTGTTGGCCCTCAGACACATTTCTCCGATAGAAGCAGGGCAGAGACATGGCGAGCAGCATTTCTTTGTGTGTGTGTGTGTGTGTGTGTGTGCGCGAGAGTGCACTTTAACAAGATGGTAAAACTGGAGTTTCTTACCAAGGCTTACAAGCAGCATTAGCCCCAGGGCAGATAACATCTGTAGTGGCTCAAGTCACCACTCAAAGGCTGCCTTATGTTCTCTCTCGCTCTCTCAAAACAGTGGCTCCTAAGAAGCTCTGGCTAGGGTTCTGGTCAAGGGAATCGACAGGCTAACATGAGGCCAGGGCTTTTTCGTTTGGTTTTTACTCGCTTTAGGCTACATCCCTCATTTTCTTGGCTTTTGTTCTCTGAGCACGAGTGAGGGATTGTTCAACGTTGTACCCAAGGGATTTTAAAACTTGGTTTGACTTGGAGTCAAAAAATGAAATTCTACAGGAGGACAAATGATCTGTTCTGAAGGCAGATGGATGGAGCCTTCCAACCAGGCACACACAAAGGGCCCTGATGATATTCTCTGGTCATACATAATAGCTAGGCCTATTTCCATTGATATGTAAAAATGGTTTTGTCCTGTTTTGGAACATAGACTAGTATTAGATTAGTATTACTGTTGCTTTGTTCCCTCAGCCACTAGCATTGGACACAGGCTAAGAAGGCTTAGGGGCGTGATCCTATCATCTCTACTCTCCTCTTGTATGCAGAGATTAGCACACTGACACACATTGGTGGCTTGCCTCGTTTCAGCTATAAACTCAATCAATGAGGGCTGTTTACCTTGACACACACACTCCCCTATGTATTTATTTGGACAGTGAAGCTAAAAGATTTTAATTTGGCTCTGTACTCCAGCATTTTGGATTTGAGATCAAATGTTTAATTTGAGGCTACGGTACAGAATGTCACCTTTTTTTGTGAGGGTATTTTCATGTATATCTGTTTTAGAAATATCATAACCCCCCCCCCAAAAAATTGTAACCTCCCCTGTTATTGTTAATGGTGAGGTTAGCATGTCTTGGTGGTATAATTTTGTGTCTCTAACTTTTGCACTCATCACTATTCAGGATTCATTCATTTATTTATTTAACCTTTATTTAACTAGGCAAGTCAGTTAAGAACAAATTCTTATTTACAATGACGGCCTACCCCGGCCAAACCCTAACCCGGATGACGCTGGGAAAATTGTGTGCCGCCCTATGGGACTCCCAATCACGACCGGTTGTGATACAGCCTGGAATCTAACCAGGGTCTGTAGTGACGCCTCTAGCACTGAGATGCAGTGCCTTAGACCGCTGCGCCACTCTGCATTCATGATTATAGCATCCACATTAAGTGTTCAAAAACATTCTATTCACAAAAAAAGTGACTCCAAAATGAGCTAACTTCAAATGAATCTAACAAGTTTGTAGAGTCGCAAGCTTGATGTAGTCATTGCGTGTTAGGAATATGGGAGCAAATACTAAACTTTCGACTACTTTAATACACGTATATGTGAATTTTTCCAAATACTTATGACACCTTCAGAAGGTCAAGTGCTTTCATTTGTAAATGGTAAAACAGATATGTATGAAAATACCCTAAAATAAAAGGGGACATTATGTACCCTCATATGAAACATTTGATCTCAAATCCAAAATGTACGTTTTTGCTTCGCTGTCCAAATAAGTACGGAGTGTATGAACAGACATGAGATGCACTCAAATATAGAAAATGGGTTGCTGGAGACTAATATTGCAGCTTTCACTCTTGCTGATGTGCAAGTCTGCGCTCTCATAGGCCATTTATTTATAGACATATTAGCATAAGATATTTCAGACATCATGGCTCTTCTCAGAATGGTTTAAAAATTAGAATCAAGGCATAGGCAGATGATGCAATTTATGTGTACCATTTGTGGCATAAATATAAATTGGATTAGGCCTACATTTTCCTCTTAGAAAAAATGCAGTTAAACATCATCCTGGACAGAATATTAGAGATAAATGTATCTTCATCTTTATCGGTGTCTCTAGACGTGACATCGGCTCCCCTCTTTAAAGCCTTTTCCCCAGGGGCTACAAAAATGTAATTTTCTTCTGAATATCTCTTTCTTTCTCTCTCTTCCAATCTCTCTCTCCCTCTTCCGGATGGGCTCTCCACTGTTTCAGCACACGGTGCTGGCTAAAAATACCCCTCCGCCCCTCTGGTCCAGCATCCAATCCTCAGCGTGGGAGTGGGAAGAGAGATAGCGGTAGAGAGAAGCGATAGAGGAGGAGGAGAAGAGGGTGTGATGGAGGGAGGGGGAGTAGGCTGCGTTTCGCCCTGGGTTGCACCGGAATACAGAGACACTGAAGCACCTCCAACGCAGGAGCTCCAGAGCCTACTCTGCCAAAGCTCTCCTCTCCGTCAGCCAGAAGCTCAGGTCATTATAGATGTGGGAGTTGAGAAGGGATTGGCCACTTCCATGAACAAGTCAGTTTACACTGTGGATGTGATACAGGCTGCTACTTTAGTGCAGCCATGCAATCAAAAGGATGTTTCACAAATTATTTAAAACTAACTTGCGTCATTCATGTTATACTTGCCACACTAATATGAACTCTTATCTGCTTTTCCACTTACTAAAACAAACCTCAGACCATTGCAAGAAAATAAGTAGATGCACTGCAACTGAGCTCTCCCTGTTCTTTGATCTTGATGGCTCACTCGGCAGCAGCTATTAGAGCTAAGCTCTGCCAGGTGATTTTCTTTGATTGAGATCTTCCTGGCTGGTACAGTAGGCTACCCCAAAAGGCTTCTCCCTCTAAGGTCAGGGTCATTAAGTAAGGAGAGAGAGTCTTACACCTTGGTTACACCGTGTGTATGTATGTATGTGTGTGTGTGTGTGTGTGTGTGTGTGTGTGTGTGTGTGTGTGTGTGTGTGTGTGTGTGTGTGTGTGTGTGTGTGTGTGTGTGTGTGTGTGTGTGTGTGTGTGTGTATTTTTTTTCTATCCCCACTAGATGTGATCATGATACACAGGTTCAAATACCAGAACCAACTACACTATTTTTATTTAAACTTTATTTAACTAGGCACGTCAGTTAAGAACAAATTCTTATTTACAATGACGACCTACCCCGGCCAAACCTGGACGATGCTGGGCCAATTGTGCACCGCCCTATGGGACTCCAATCACAGCCGGATGTGATACAGCCTGGATTCGAACCAGGGACTGTAGTGATGCCTCTTGCACTGAGATGCAGTGCCTTATACCGCTGTGTGTGTGTGTGTGTGTGTGTGTGTGTTAACTGTACTAGAATGCTTAAAAGGCCGCAATTCTTTTTAAATATCGGTTATCAGTATCGTCCAAAAATGTATTTCCGGTACATCACTAGTCTGAGAGTCTTTAGGTGTCTTTTGGCAATCTCCAAGCGGGCTGTCATGTGCCTTTTACTGAGGAGTGGCTTTCGTCTGGCCACTACCATAAAGGCCTGATTGGTGTAGTGCTGCAGAGATGGTTGTCCTTCTGGAAGGTTCTCCCATCTCCACAGAGGAACTCTGGAGCTCTGTCAAAGTAACCATCGGGTTCTTGGTCACCTCCCTGAACAAGGCCCTTCTTCACCGATTGCTCAGTTTCGCTGGGCAGCCAGCTCTAGGAAGAGTCTTGGTGGTTCCAAACTTCTTCCATTTTAAGAATGATAGAGGCCACTGTGTTCTTGGGGATCTTCAATGCTGTAGAAATGTGTTGGTACCCTTCCCCAGATCTGTGCCTCAACACAATCCTGTCTCAGAGCTCTACAGGTAATTGGTTTTCGCTCTGACATGCACTGTCAACTGTGGGACCTTTTTATAGACAGGTGTGTGCCTTTCCAAATATTGTCCAATCAATTGAATTTACCACAGGTGGACTCCAAGCAAGTTGTAGAAACATCTCAATAATGATCAATAGAAACAGGATGTACCAGATATCAATTTCATGTCTCATAACAAAGGGTCTGAATAGTTATGTAAATAAGGTGTTTGTGTTTTTAATTTCTGTACAAAAGTCTAAAAACCTGTTTTTTCGCTTTGTCATTATGGGGTATTGTGTGTAGGTTGAAGTACAATTTTTTGTCCATTTTAGAATAGGGCTGTAACGTAAGACATTTTGGAAAAAGTCAAGGGGTCTGAATACTTTCTGAATATACTGTATATTAATTTCGGGACAGGTTGAAATGCATGAAACATTCATGGACATTTAGCTAGATAGCTGTTGCTGTAAAGTTTGTCCTGGGAGATGAACATTGGGTTATTATTTTACCTGATCATGCATATGGTCCCTTTTTTATCTGGTTATTTTTTTATACACAGAGAGCGTGTACAGAAAGAGAGGGAGAGGGGGGCCTCAGGGCCGATGTCTGCTAATGGATGGGCTAATGAGTTGTTAATTGACTTTTAGAGGAATGGCTCCTACTTTCCCACTCCAATCTAGTGCCATCTCCAGGAGAGCACTGGGGGAGGCCCGCTCAGCAGATGTCCCCCTGAGGTTACTATGGGTTTCATTAGGAAGATGGACCTAGGGAAGACATGCCAACCATATCCCCATGCTTTAGGGGCAAAGGAAATTGATAAGGCACTGTTTCCAGGAGATGAATTAGGCCTAGTAAAATCTCTTGGCAACATTGGAGCTCAGCTCCAGCTCAATCTCATTTTTAACTATCACTGAAGCGCACTGTGTGTCTGTCTACCACAGAGTTAACAAAGGTCAATGTTTCTGGAGATGTCATCCATTTCCCTTTCCCTCCATTATCCTCACCTTTACAGTGAGAAAAATGACAGTGAGTGTTTCATGGTTTTAATGGTTATTTTACCTAATATTTTAAAAAGTTAAATGCTTGAGCAATCAAAGGGAAAATGAAAAAGCCATGAATATCTTTCCACCCTTATTTTTGGTTTGTTTGTACGCGCTAGCATGAACAATGCCTTCTGGGGATAGTGTCAAACAAATTGTCATGCAAATGAAAGAAACAAATTCATGCACCTCCTTATCTCGTTCAGTGGGTTAGGGGTGTGAACGTTTAAATGTTAAAACGATTCAACGAAATCGGGATCTTTAACGTTAAGAAAAACACTTTTCCCCCCCCACAAAACTACAATCACAGTGCAGTTATCACAAAACTGTATTTTCCTTGTTATAGCCTAACTAGACGATAGGCTATAAAGGGCTGGGGAAAGTTGTGTAATTTTAAATAAAACCAGACAGGAAGAGGTGAACTTTAGGCTACTTTTGTGAATTTGGGAGGCATGCAAGACAGATTACCAAGACACATGCGCACAACGTTTTTTCAGCGTATTTTTTTCTTCTTCAAATTGTTCTTTTTTTGCCGCTAGATAGAGTCAGAACCATGCGCTAGGCCTGTCTGCCTGGTGGCCGACCTGCCTATACTGTACCTCTCTCGTCCCTTGCTAGCTCGCTATGAAAGTGTTTTGATTAGTTGCTGTACTTCCAAGAACACAGTCTCCTCCTTTCCAAAAATATGGAATTTAAGAGTCGATTCCTAGTGGAATCTAATCTTGACACTCTGAAATGGGAGTCGACGCTGGGAGTCGACGTGCAAGGAGTCAACTCTCCATCGTTCGTTGTTAACAGTTGGAAAAATGGTGGCGAAAGGCAAGCGACAGCAGCAAAGTCCTATATGGCAATACTTTGAGAAGTTAAATGAGAAGGAAATGTAAACTTTGTAGTGGAACTGAGGTACAGTAATGGTAGTACAGGTGCAATGCTTAACCATCTGCAGGGGATGCACATTTTTCATTTGACACATCCCTAACACACACACACACACCCAGTCACGGCCACAGCTTCCCAACATGTGTGCTGCTATTTTGGCTCACAGTGCTACAACTCTATAGAACCATGCATTGGATTGCTTCAATAATAACCAATCCCTGTGTGTATAGTCATCCATCTTGTACTGCTGTTCTCCCGGTATGTCCCTGCGTGCGCAGAATGGAAGCATGCACTGGTCTGAAATAGAAAAGGAATCTGTTGAAGAACCACATTATGTTCTTGAGATCAGGAGATCACACTGGAGGAAGTTGCTTATCCTGTTCCACAGAAGAGCCACTGAAATACTCACATTTGGAATGGTGGCAAATAGGGCTGAGAATTGCCATGGACCTTACAGTACGATATTATCTCATATACTTGGGTGCATGATATGTACTGCGGTTCTCACAATTCTATATGTATTGCGATTCGATACTGTGATTTTATTGTGATTCGATGTTACAAACATATTGTTCACCTTGTCTGCTGCAGACGGACAAGAGAGCTGTGAAAAAATATTATTTGCTCAATCACAGAAATAAAAGTGCTATAAATAAATTGGTTCCCTATTGTAAAAAGAAGATGGTGAACTAAGCTATAAAGGAAAAATACTGGAGTTTTGGTGCTGGTACAGCCAACTAGCGCAAAAATAATATTGTGATATTCTCAAAACTAAACAAAAGATCAAAAATAATATCCCGACATGTTACTGTGTTGATCACCATCACTAGTGGCGTAACAGTCTAAGCCTATATGAAAATAATTACATCTATCATAGTTTACTGATACCAAAAACCATTACAATAGGCTGTATTAATAACCTGGATGACTTCAACCTCGAGGAATGAAGAGAAATCAGAGAAATGTAATGACTCATTTCATTCACTCAAGTTTCAGTTTAAAAGGACATCACGGAATAGAGTGATATCATGACGCTCCAGTTTAGAGTAACTGAGAGATTGTTCCTCATGGGGGGAAAAAATGACATTTGAGATTCATCAGTAGAATCTACTTTTTCCCTCTAAGGACTTTGCATGTCAGGAAATTAACACCTCCCAGTTGGAGGGATATCATTCATTTGTTTGGGCTTAGCGTGAGTGGCTTTAAGCCTAGTGGTTAGAGTTGGGCCAGTAACCGAAAGGTTGCTGGATCGAATCCCTGAGCTGACAAGGTAAAAATCTGTCTTTCTGCCCCTGAGCAAGGCAGTTAACCCACTGTTCCCCGGGCACCGAAGACGTGGATGTCGATTTAAGGCAGCCCCTCACACCTCTCTGATTCAGAGATTGGGTTAAATGCGGAAGATGCATTTCAGTTGAAGGCATTGAGTTGTACAACTGACTAGGTATCTCCCTTTCCCTTTATATGGCTAGTAGATTTCTTGGCAGCCTCCCTTTATGCAGCCAGTCTTCTCCCTGACCCAGTTGTCAGACATAAACCATCAGGTGTGAATCCCCATCCTCTCACACTTCCTGTGGCAACGTCTGACTACAGTACTGGCGTCTTCTGCCACCTTCTAACACCAATTTACTATCCCCTCAGGCTATTCAGAGCAAGACATGTCAAAGTTCTACAGGCTTCCTCAGACGTCTTAAACACAGCACCTATGACTTTCCTCACCCTTGACTGCTCACACTGAGACTTCAGTCTCGCCAGGCAGAGTGCTACTCCACAGTCCCAAGGGACTGACTGTGAAATTGCAATTTTCCGCTCTGGTGGCACGCCGATGTGTAATTGACTTAATGAGATAGATTTTGGAAGGGATGGTAAAGGATGGGGGATGGCTAATTTTAAAACGAGGTGCCAGTAGAGCTCCTCCAGCCCAGAGAAGGCTCTTATCTCATCATACGCTGGTCCTTCTCTGGCACTTCCTGACCCACAAAGTAGTCTCACGCTATTCATCATTTCTAGGGTCCTATTGTCTACTTGACATCCTTGGACTGTTGGTCTTAACGATCACTCAAGGAATGACCCAAGTCCTCAGGATAGACCAGGGAGATATGTTGAGTGTTGTTTGGATATGCCGTCAATGTCATGGGACATTTTTCGTCTGAACACCTCACTGCAAATTTGAGACTGGATTTATGGAGATATCAGATGCATTTCTGACCTCAGATTTTTTTTTTTTGCTGTACACTGGATAACTGGCAGCAACTCGGGACCCCTCAAATGAAGGTCCAGGTCTCTGGTTAGGCATCAGCCTTAAATGCACAAGAGGCAATTCACTGATTTTGAGTTATCTAAATAATGGCTTTATATTAGTTCAGAGCAAACAATGTGTTGTTCAGCAAATTCTGAAATGATTTGTTTATGATGACAGGTGCCATATGCTATCGGAGCTGGAGAGAATCATTGTTGCCCTGATGGGTACCTCCAAGTGCACGGTTGGTATTTTCTGTGTTAACAGTAATTAAGTTTGCTACTTGCTTTCTGCTATTGCTGGGTGTGAGAGAGAGATTCTTACTAGTTTTTTTTAATGTAGTGTTTTTTTTGTGGGATTAAATTTGCAGGACTGAGTTGTGGTAACTCTTATACTGACAGCCTTTCTCTAGGGGTTTGAAACTACATCTAGCTTCACATCATGTAAAGCAGTTAAAACACTAAAATGGTTTTAATAGCAAGCTAGGTGATGTTCTTTCCAAAAACAAAACATTTTGAGAATATGATGCATAACTTGATGCAAAATTAAGTAGTTATTATTGGAATGAGAGGAGCTCTTCCTTGATTACATCTTTATGAAACCAAAGCACAGATGGATATAATGGACAGATCACGCTGTGCCACCAGAGACAAGGATCCGGGAGAAGGGAGGCATGGCTAAAATGTGGGTCTAAGCCCAGGAACAAGAACCCCCTGCTGGGAAAGACTGAGATGAAATGTGCTCGGTACATACAGATATGGAAATCTGGTGGAGCGACCGCAGGAAGGTCGGTCCTGACTGACACATCTGACAGGCGTAACCCTTGGCTCTGTGTTGGGTCCAGGCAGAATGCTAAGAGGATGGAGGACTGGGTGTCTACCTGTCACCTCTCCTTCCCTTCTTTGCTGCCTGTCCTCGTGCATCATCCCTGACGGGTCTTTTTACTGACCTGTCACTGACCACAGAAAGAACTGGGCTGGCTTCTCGCCAAGCCCTTCCCTCGCCACAGACCCCTTGCCCCTCTGCCTGTGGTGTTAACCCTGCTAAGCCCCCCTGGCAGGGGCACAGCAGGCCAACAGGAAATGGGAGCAGATCAGGCTGCTTTTAAGGGAATGAGAGATGAAGTTGGATGGCTGAGAGGGGTGTCAGGGGGAACATGAGGGGGTAGGAGTGGAGGGACCAATGTTATTTCATACTAAGGGATGACAAATGCAGTCTGCCGAGGGGGCAGTGGGTACTGAATACCAGCGGTGCTCTGAGGAGGAAGAGAATCTGCTTCATTGAGTTTCATTCTGTGTGGAATGAGTCTTCTCTTATTTGTTTTCTTGTCTGGCTGTCACCTCCGGTCTGATAGCCAAGAAGGCAAGCAATAAATTAAACCCTTTTGAAAAGAAAATCATGCAGTCAGAACATGAAAAATAGAATGAGGAAATAGAACATTTTGATGGCTCATCTCTCCAGAGATATTAAAGCTTAGTGTCTCTCTCTGTCCACCACACATTTTTAGTTTTGTTTTTAAGTTGCCCAGAAATTATACTTGGCTGAAGTGACTGCAAACACTTACTGGCCTAATGTGGCCATGGTGACAGCAAGGAGGGGGTTTTGTACTGCCCTCAATTCTTCTTCCCCATATATTTTTATCCATGTCGTGCTTGTCCTCTGACCTTCTGTTGCCCAGTGCCCTTGACGCAAACAAAGAGTGGCCTAAATATATATACTATGGGTAGCAAGTAGGGGGGCAGGCATTGGGGCAAGTCCCCTGTTAAGGAGATGCAGGACCATTTTGTGATTTATTGATAAGACGAAAATCTATAAATATCAAAATGGTCAACCAGGACATATCGAGGGCCATTAAAATCTGAAATGCACTTCCTGGAGAAAAGGATGCAAGTTTTTGGTGTACGCTACAGAGCATACTATCCTCTCATCACAAACATGAATGGTACACAGAATGTATATGTTGAATGCATCCTATAACCCATGTGTTGTGGGTTATTCAGTAGTGTTTAGGATGAATATCCTAAAGATGCAGGCTATCCGACTCCCCCTCCACATCATCTTGTAATCAAGATTTTGATCAGCTCGAAGACAGATGGTTTGCCTGAGAGCCCCCTCCCCCTTCCCTTCCTCCAATCCTGAGCTCCAGTATGTGTGTCTAGACCAGAGTTATCCAGACTTACAGAATGACCCCCCCCCCCACTTCACTGAGCCTTGGAGTCACCATGGAGTTGGGGTCATCCATCTAGCACTCGAGCTGTGCTAAAAGTAGTGGAGCACTTGGGAAACTTAAGCTGGCAAAGTGCCAAGTCATTGTGCTCTACTGAAACTGTGATATCTACTGTATCTACAAGGTGTTGGGTTTTTCAGCACCTTCAAAATGAGCACAAAAACAGACTGTTTTTAAGACAAATATATCTAATCCTGGTAACATCTCATTACTGAGCTGTTTTTTGTATCAAAACACTAATGGACTGATAAGGTTTTTGTGGCATAAAAGATCATCCCGGCTTCATTTCACAAAAAAGACATCCAAATGTAGGCTACAAATACTTAGGTGTCTGGTTAGACTGTAAACTCTCCTTCCAGACTCACATCAAACATCTCCAATCCAAAGTTGAATCTAGAATTGGCTTCCTATTACGCAACAAAGCATCCTTCACTCATGCTGCCAAACATACCCTTGTAAAGCTGACCATCCTACCGATCCTCGACTTCGGCGATGTCATTTACAAAATAGCCTCCAATACCCTACTCAATAAATTGGATGCAGTCTATCACAGTGCCATCCATTTTGTCACCAAAGCCCCATATACTACCCACCACTGCGACCTGTACGCTCTCGTTGGCTGGCCCTCGCTTCATACCCGTCGCCAAACCCACTGGCTCCAGGTCATCTACAAGACCCTGCTAGGCAAGTCCCTTATCTCAGCTCGCTGGTCACCATAGCAGCACCCACCTGTAGCACGCGCTCCAGCAGGTATATCTCTCTGGTCACCCCCAAAGCCAATTCCTCCTTCGACCGCCTCTCCTTCCAGTTCTCTGCTGCTAATGACTGGAACGAACTACAAAAATCTCTGAAACTGGAAACACAGATTTCTGCACCTGTACATAGCCCATCTATAATTTAGCCCAAACAACTACCTCTTCCCCTACTGTATTTATTTTTTTATTTTGCTCCTTTGCACCCCATTATTTATATTTCTACTTGCACTTTCTTCCACTGCAAATCTACCAAATCTACCATTCCAGTGTTTTGCTTGCTATATTGTATTTACTTCGCCACCATGGCCTTTTTTTACCTTTACCTCCCTTATCTCACCTCATTTGCTCACTTTGTATATAGACTTATTTTTCTACTGTATTATTGGCAGTATGTTTGTTTAACTCCATGTGTAACTCTGTGTTGTTGTATGTGTCGAACTGCTTTGCTTTCTTGGCCAGGTCGCAGTTGTAAATGAGAACTTGTTCTCAACTTGCCTACCTGGTTAAATAAAGGTGAAATAAAAAAATAACCATTGCTCATCTTCTGGAGGGCTATTATGTAATGCTAGATCTGGGGACCAGACCAGATACTGTAAACAATTGACTCTTTGCCTCTAACGTCTCCATTCTTCAGTAAATGTCCCCAGTAAGAATGAGGATCTGAATGAGCATCTATTCACTGTTGGCTGTGTGGTTTGGTTTGCCGTACCTCATTATCCTTCTCTCTACATACCATTATACAACTCACTTCAGCCAGCTCTACTATGAGGAAGCAACAATCGAGGCTTTCATACCATAAGTGCAATATATACACACTGCCACCCAAACGTCTGGAGCTTAGAAGTTATTTTCAACACTCTGTGTAGGAGTATGGTGCCCACGCAGAAAGAGGTTTGGGTGTGGCAGCCCTAGAACAGCCTCTAGTCTCCTTTACCTCAGGACTGCTGATGACAACTCAAGAACTGGATAGCCTTCCATAGCAATGTCCCATCTCGTGATGTTAATTAGCTAGTAGGCCTACATTTGATATGTAGCACGAGTTGACGCTGCTTTTGTAAGAGCTACTTGATTCCGTTGTGAAGGCTGTGACTGGAGTTGCCACGCTTGACTGACTGGAGGTCTTTGGTGCCCTGTGGTCGAGAGGGGCTCTGTTAAACACAGGATAAACAAACACCTCAGAGCTTCTCCCGTGTGGAAATCCCAGTGCTGTGCTCAGCGACTCCAAACCCTCACCCCCTTCTTTCCAATCCTGTCGTTATGGCAGCTTGACCCTGCGGCTGTGCTCCCTGCTCAAATCCCAGGGTGCTCAGTCTCACAGCATGGCTTTGGATTCCTGATGCTGTCGTGTGTGTGTGTGTGTGTGTGTGTGTGTGTGTGTGTGTGTGTGTGTGTGTGTGTGTGTGTGTGTGTGTGTGTGTGTGTGTGTGTGTGTGTGTGTGTGTGTGGATTGAGTATCTGTCTGTGGGTGGGTGGAGATTTTTTTCTCCTTTTGACAATTTGTCCATTGTGCTGTGTGGCTCGTCTCGTTCTCTGTGGTTTCTTTGAGCATAGCGTTTGTGTGTGTGTCCAGGTGTGTGCGTGTCTGCCCCTTCATCTGGGTCTTTCATCTTCATGTGCAGCCTGTTTTATACCTTCCCCTCGTTATTTTGTCTTTATCTCCACTCCACTCATCCTTGCTCTCACCACCCGAATCTCCCTCTCTCTTTCCTATAAACTCACATAATGACTGTTTTGTTCAGAGTGCCCAGCGACTCGTAGCCAGGATTTGCATATGTGACAGAGCCCATATTCTCTCCTCCCCGCCCGGGGCCAACACCCGCCAGAGCATGTAGGAGTCAAGGGCTGCCCTCTCAGACAAAGTGAATGATCTCTCTATCGCCTCTCAATCCTTCCCCAGCAATTCAGTTGCCCTCTCATTCAGCTGAATAGGGACCCGCGGATCGCAACCCACCAACACATCGGCCATTTTGTGGCTTGAGTAAAAATCGGTATGCATTGTCAGAGTGAGTATTGGTTGAAGCATTCACTGTAATATGGCTAACTCTGGCCCTGATATTGTCTGGTGGTGGGTGGATGATGGTGTAGGCTACTTGAAGTTATGCTGCCAACCTGTTGTACGTTGTCCATATTTCAACTCGATACAACTCAATTGTCCAAGCACCTTCCTTTCCTTTGTCTGCGCTGATGTGAGGAGGTGAAAGAACATTTCCAGTAGATTTTAGGCTAAATCCTTTCATCTTTCCTGCTTTTTAAATTCAGTCAGAAAGCTACTTTAGACTATTGAGATGCATCCTCTTACTTTCATTCTCTGGTTTGGATGACTGAACTTGTGGGTGATGTAAATTCCCCTAGCCCAGTGTGTATGCTTTCTCTGAGTGGAGGGGCTCTAAGCTTACTCCCTCAGCCAAAGACAAATAACCTAACTGGAAAATCACCCCATTCCCCTAGTGGATTCAGGGTATTGAATAATATCCCTCTGTGTCCGCCTGTGCATGTGTGTTTGTGCTTCTCCTTATATGTAACTTATTTAAAATATCTCTTCACTTTAACTAGTATTGGATCACTCTGCACTGTCAACAGCTATAAAGCATAAATAGCAAAGGCACGCCTCTCTTGCTCTGTCCTCTCTTCTCTCTCTCCCTTCTGCTCTCTGCCTTTCCTGGCCAGTTTAATAGCCAAGTGTACTGCTAAACATTGTTTGAATTTGACTAGTGCCTGAATGCGAAAATACCACATCAATTCCACATGAGATGTCAGCCAGTACAGTTTGTGCAAGCCTCTTGAGTCTGAGCATTGTGTTAGTCTTCCACATGTAGGTATATTTCACTCGACCATACATGTGTAACGCAGCCTTTCTTTTGTTATCATAAAAGCCAGTGCTGCAAGAGATTGGGACCTTTGATGCCTTGGGGGAAATCATGACATCATAGAGGATGTGCAACTTTCTTGCAGTTGAGCAGGTTCGGGTGTCGCTTACTTAAAATCCCTTGACTCGCTCCAGTCTACCGGGCTGCTCCTCCGCTTCTCATCTGTCATCTCTGGTGTTTTGGCTATAGCCCAGTCGTATCTGTATCACACACCACAATAACGTACGGGGCTTGTGTGTTGCATGCACAAAGGAGCCTAGCGTTGCCCGTGAGTTCACTTTTAGAAACCTGAGGTAAGGCCCCTTATGCATGTCTCCTCTTGTGCGGAACATTTGGAAACGTTCCATGTGCTGTAACACCGTACCCAAACCGGCCCGGCGCCATAGAGCGCAAATTGATTTTGTCCCCCCACACCAAACGAGATCAAGACACGCAGGTTAAAATATCAAAACAAACTCTGAACCAATTATATTAATTTGGGGAAGAGTCGAAAAGCGTTAAACATTTATGGCAATTTAGCTAGCTAGCTTGCAGTTGCTAGCTAATTTGTCCGATTTACCTAGCTTGCTGTTGCTAGCTAATTTGTCCTGGGATGTAAACGTTGAGTTATTTTACCTGAAATCCACAAGGTCCACTACTCCGACAATTAATCCACACATAAAACGGTCAACCAAATCGTTTTTAGTCATCTCTCCTCCTTCCAGGCTTTTTCATCTTTGGACTTACAGTTGAAGTCGGATGTTTACATACACCTAAGCCAAATACTTTTAAACTCAGTTTTTCACAATTCCTGACATTTAATCCTAGTAAAAATTCCCTGTCTTAGGTCAGTTAGGATCACCAATTTATTTTGAGAATGTGAAATGTCAGAATAATAGTAGAGAGCGTGATTGATTTATTTCAGCTTTTATTTATTTCATCACATTCCCAGTGGGTCAGAAGTTTACATACATACACTCAATTAGTATTTGGTAGCATTGCTTTAAACAATTTAAACCTGGGTCAAACGTTCCGGGTAGCCTTCCACAAGCTTCCCACAATAAGTTGTGAATTTTGGCCCATACCTCTTGACAGAGCTGGTGTTACTGAATCAGGTTTGTAGGTCTCCTTGCTCGCACACGCTTTTTCAGTTCTGCCCACACATTTTCTATAGGATTGAGGTCAGGGCTTTGTGATGGCCACTCCAATACCTTGACTTTGTTGTCCTTAAGCCATTTTGCCACAACTTTGGAAGTATGCTTGGGGTCACTGTCCATTTGGAAGACCCATTTGCGACCTAGCTTTACCTTCCTGACTGATGTCTTGAGATGTTGCTTCAATATATCCACATAATTTTGCCTCCTCATGATGCCATCTATTTTGTGAAGTGCCCAGTCCCTCCTGCAGCAAAGCACCCCCACAACATGATGCTGCCACCCCCTGTCACATCCTGACCAGCAGAGGGAGCAATTGGATTAGTTTTGGTCAGGATGTGGCAGGGGTTTTGTGTGTGTGAATGGTTGTGTTGGTGATTAGGACTCCCAATTGAAGGCAGGTGTGTTGAGTTGCCTTTGATTGGGAGTCCTATATAGGAGTGTGTGTTTTTCTTTGGGGTTGTGGGTAATTGTTTCTTGTTTAGTGTGGTTGCACCTGACAGGACTGTTGGCTGTCAGTTTTCTCAGTTTGTTTTTGTTATAGTGTTCTTTCTATTAAATTCAAGATGACGAACACTAACTCTGCTGCATTTTGGTCCTTTTCTGAAGACAGCTGTGACACCCCCGGGCTTCATGGTTGGGATGGTGTTCTTCGGCTTGCAAGCCTCCCCCTTTTTACTCCAAATATAATGATGGTCATTATGTCCAAACAGTTCTATTTTTGTTTCATCAGGCCAGAGGACATTTCTCCAAAAAGTATGATCTTTTCTCCCCATGTGCAGTTGCAAACCGCAGTCTGGCTTTTTCATGGTGGTTTTGGAGCAGTGGCTTCTTCCTTGCTGAGCGGCCTTTCAGGTTTGTACCTGTTTCCTCCAGCATCTTCACAAGGTCCTTTGCTGCTGTTCTGGGATTGATTTGCACTTTTCACACCAAAGTACGTTCATCTCTAGGAGACAGAATGCGTCTCCTTCCTGAGTAGTATGATGGCTGCTTGGTCCCATGGTCTTTATACTTGCGTACTATTGTTTGTACAGATGAACGTGGTACCTTCAGGCATTTGGAAATTGCTCCCAAAGATGAACCAGACTTGTGAAGGTCTACAATTTTCTTTCTGAGGTCTTGGCTGATTTCTTTTGATTTTCCCATGATGTCAAGCAAAGAGGCACTGAGTTTGAAGGTAGGCCTTGAAATACATCCACAGGTACACCTCCATTTGACTCAAATGATGTCAATTAGCCTATCTGAAGCTTCTAAAGCAATGACATAGTTTTCTGGAATTTTCCAAGCTGTTTAAAGGCACAGTCAACTTAGTGTATGTAAACTTCTGACCCACTGGAATTGTGATACAGTGAATTATAAGTGAAATAATCTATCTGCTAACAATTGTTGGGAAAATTACTTGTGTCATGCACAAAGTAAATGTTCTAACCGACTTGCCAAAACTATAGTTTGTTAACAAGAAATCTGTGGAGTGGTTGAAAAAAATGAGTTTTAATGACTCCAACCTAAGTGTATGTAAACTTCCGACTTCAACTGTATATGGCGATTGGCAATTAACTTTCATAAAAGGTGTATTACCACCACCGACCTCCGTTCGACTTTCAGTCACCCACGTGGGTATAACCAATGAGGAGATGGCACGTGGGCATATGGTTCTATAAACCAATGAGGAGATGGGAGAGGCAGGACTTGCAGCGCGATCAGCGTCACAAATAGAACTGACTTCTACTTTAGCCCTTGGCAACGCAGACACTTGTTGGTGCGTGCAAGCAGTGTGGGTGCAATAATTGAATAACATGCATGTCTACATTTATTTTGTAGTCAGCATGTAATGGGTCAAGGTGCGCCTTTGAGAAAACAAAGACATGAACACCAAAATGGAGGGAGGAGAAAGAGTAAAAGAACGAAGGATGTCCAGGAATGGGGCCAGAATGTTGAAAAACGATTCTGACAGATCTGAGTTTTTTTTTTCTTTGATGTTTTTCATGGCTCAGCCTCGGCAGAATCTCTCCCTCTCTTCTCCCAGGGGAGGAGTCAATCAGTCAATCAAATGTATTATAAAGCCCTTTTTACATCAGCAGATGTCTCATTGTGCTATACATAAACCCAGCCTAAAACCCCAAACAGCAAGAAATGCAGGAGTCTGTGGTGTTTCCTCATGCTGACTTCACCATGTGTTACTGTGCCCCATATTCATATGAAGCTAATGTCTTAATTAAAAATCACAAACTCCTATGTCTGCCATGCAGTCTGAGAATATAAACTTTATGAGAAAATGAGACTGTGTTATTCAGTTAGCGGGTTATGCAAAGGTTGGCTGTAATGCTGACTGTTGACACTGAATCAATTACTGATGTTTTCCCTTTTGCAGGATACACCAGAGTGCATCAGTTGGGAGATGGGAGAAGGGCTTGAGCCTGTCGCTGCCCCACCCGTCTCACTGTGAGGCCTTTGTCTCCCACTCATGGTAAGTCCCCACAGCCTACATCCCAGAAATATTTTTTTTCATGTGATGTGTGTGTCATGTGCTATTGTTTAGATGTCATGGTATACCACAGAAAAAGTCCGGGGACAGTTGCTACAAAGAATGCCAGTTTTGTCTGAGCACAGGGACAGTGTTCATGACTGTGAGAAACTGAATATCTGGTTCAAGTTGGTCCATTGTGAGTAGCCTAACTGTCCATCAAACTGTCAACTTTACAAAACCACGTTTGACATTTTTGATAGGGAAGCAACAGCAGGGTATGGACCCATTATATAGTCTGGATGAAACTGTTCAACTTCTATAAATGTACATCCTCTCTCAGGTCCAAACTACTCTTTCTCTACACTATTCCAACTATGACCAAGAAATTGTAAAAGTTCCCCAGATAGAACTGTTGGCAGACGTAAGGTAGGCAATGGTAATAGTTCCCTAGATAGAACTGTTGGCAGACGTAAGGTAGGCAGACGTAAGATAGGCAATGGTAATTCCACATGTGATGCAGTTTTATATTCCTTGTGATTTTTTTTGCATTTAAGCCTAAATACACTTTACCTTAAATTCATAAAAAGTTACATTCTCTACAGAAACTTCAATGTCAATTGGAAAATTGAAGATACAAATTGAATTTGCTGAACATCTGATGCTGTCAAAGATGATGGGTCAGTTGTATATCCAGCCATACACTTAGCATGTGTACATTTGTGAGAGATGGGCTATGTCATTTACATGTACCTGGTATTTCAAAACAGCAGCAAGGTAGGTACTTAACAAAGCTCTCCTTTCAATGTTCCTATAGCCACAAGCTAGAATTCATTGTCCTGATTGGTGACATTGTTTTGGGAACAACACAATCCAGTCACGTTGCTAATTGATGGGTAGGAAGCAACAAGTGACTGATCAAAACATTTCCACATCTCACTGCTCACGGATATCAAACAACTCCAATAACACACAAAACTGCATGGAGCAACAACCAGAAAGATGAACTTCCACCAAGAATTGCCACGCATCCCGTACTCATTTAATGCAATAAAGCGACAAGTGAGACCCAAACAAAGCCAGCCCTGTGTTGAGCTCAGTAGCCCTCTCCCTAGCCTCTCTTTAGAGAACACTGTCTTATTTTCTTCTCACAGAGCTGAGGCGAGCGTCACCATGTTCACTCAAGGCTCATCTAATTATCCAGTGGCCGACCAGCCGTGAAATTGGTGTTTGGCTGTGAAATGGAGCCAGTGTGGCTGGAGGAGACCTTGGCGTTTTGAGAGACCGTCGCAAGGTCCCTTTTCTTTAGAACGGACAAGGGCCAGGAGAGGAGGAGGAGACAACGAATGGCGTATCCAGCCCGACCAATTCAAGGCGGCCATAATGAGCACAACAACAGCGAGGGCAGACGCACCACAGTGGATTAGCAGAGGATTATTACCTTTGATCTCTTATGAAGAGGGAGGAGCTAGGCGAAGGGCAATTAGCTGAGAGGCAGCCGACTGACTTCTTTCTTTTGTGGCTGTTGTCAAGGGGAGTAAGAGATACTGTGCTGTTTGCTTAAGACGTGATGGCTGAATGGGGTAGTGTGAAAGAAACCGACAGGGACTGGATTTTCATGGTGGTGGTGCATATGTAGATGGAAATCCATAAAACAAAGACTGTTTTGAATGGTTTCTGGGGTATTTCTATCTTGAATGAATATGTATTAATGTAACAATTCTGATTTCTAGAGGCACTTCTGTGGTAGGCCTATGCTTTATATAATCATACCGGCTAATGGAGAGAATAATTGGAAAAGTCTTTCACTGTGTATTTTCAGTGACTCGTTTTATTGACATGTCAAATGAACAGACAGGCTGGTGCCTAGCTAATTGTTTCACCATTCTTGGGGATTCCATGAGATTAGGATGTAAGCCCCTCATGATTTGCTTGTGGTTTGATCTGTTTGTTACTCAAGAGGACATGATGGGATGAAAACATTACCGATGTTTTATGAGAAGGTTTAGAGACTGACCTAATGCCCTTTAAAGGGGTTAATAATGACTTCTCACAACCTTTAGAATCAGGTAAGCGTGATAGATCCCTAGGGTCCACTTCCATGGATAAAATCGCTCCGTAAGATTTTGTAACCCATGCTCAAGTGGTCCAACTCAGCGCCACTGCTGCATATCTTTCCTTGATGACATAGCTGCTGCATTACTCATACTATTAACCTAGTAAATGCTTTCAAGCTTTTGCTAATGACGTGTTCATGACAAGTATCAGAAGGACTATTCATCTGCTCAGCATTTAGCATTAGCCTAAAGCCTTTAAAACATTCTGGCGCATTTAAATAGTTAAAATCGCCTGTTGAGAACCACTGCGACGTCTCACTTTTGAGCACCGCTGTGATTAAGGTGTTAGCTCGCCACCTGTGATCAAGTGACAAAGCTATTGTGTGTTATTTTAAGCACAGGCATCTGTTTCTCAAATGTCTGCTGTTTTTAATTGTTTTGAAGTAAGTCAGCTTGCTTTTATGCACATTAAATAATTTAGATTTAACGATTCTACCCTTCGCTGTTGTCATGAGCAGTTCAATTTCAAATGCTGTCAAACCAAATAATCTTCACCTATGACCTGCGTATCTTGTAGGTTAAGTGAATTGTTTTCTCCCCTGTATGATTTGCAAAACAAGCCGTCCTTGACGCATACTGTATTCCCCCAGCATGATTGTGCTGTCATGTACATTCACTACAACTAACAATTTATTTAGCTCCGATAGCCAATTAGACTGTCTGCATGAGGCCCGGTCTGTTTACTCAGACCCACTCAGGCGTTGGAGTGCTTATTAGTTATCGGTCTTCTTGGGGGTCTGGGTGGACAGCATAGCAGTTTGGATCGACAGAGCGCCTCAGCCCTCGTTGTCCAACCGTTTGCGTCGTGTCATTGGATGCTCATGTTATTGGAAGCTCACACTGCCTCTCAAAGTAAGACAATCCTTCCAGGTCCAGGATTGGTGAGATGTCACTCATCGGGCTGGCAGCAACATGCGCAATTATCATGTTCTTTTAGTTGCAAATTGGAGCAGGCCAAGCCGCTGTTAAACTCCCTGCCTCTCGCTTCATACAGCAGGCACATTACAACTCTCGCTCCCTACATCTGCCCTCAGGGATAGGACATTTTGTCTGACAATTCGTGCCATCATGGCTGTTGACATAGTCACAGCCCTCCCTCTTTCTCACACATCTTTCTCGGTATTCGCTCTCACCTCCTTCCATCTCTCACTCTACTTCACATGCTGTAACTCGCTAGTTCTCGGTTTCTGTTCTCTCATTCCCTTTTTCCTCCTTTTCCCTTTTTCCTTCCCATTCTCTTCACTGAACATAACAGCACAGACACAAGTGAGGAGAGGTGATGGAGGGGAAGTGCGGAGAGGGAGAACGAACATAAGATTGCCGTAATTACAGAGCACCCTGTTTCTCATGGTGAGGAGGACTGAGTGTCTGAGTACAGCTATAACAGTAAACCGGCTTTGTGTACAGAGAGCCGCGGCAGGAAGCAGATTTGTTTTCGAGGAGGTCGGATACACAGTGGAAGCAGGAGTGGGCGTTCGCTCGTCGGGGGTCTCACCTGATGCAGATCTGTCAGTGGCGTTATTTCACGTCGTTGACGTGACTGTTTAGTTGATGGGTTAGACATATGTACTTTCAGGAGGTTTATCCACTCAGGTCTGTAGTAGTACACTCCACGAAATATACACACCATAGATGAAGCCCCCCCACACCGGCACATTTCCAAATGGATGCCGTTTCCCCCTCCTGTTTGATCGCTTGAGTGATGAAGCCAATGTAATCCCACTACCACTCTTTTCAAACCCCTCATCACCCTCCACACCCACAGCCCTTATGTATCTATAGGCCACTCTACACCCCCTAGGGGAGGTATAGCAATCCCCTGAATTCCCTCATCTCATTGTACATCTTTCTCTTGAGTTCAGTGCTCACAAAGAATGTACTTTCTCTACTTCAAAGTTCTCCAAGATCAGTCACTATTCTAGGTCTCCACTACTGCTTCTTTCTCTACCCTCTCCCCCTCCCCCTCCATCTCTCTTTCTGTTTTTCACCTTACCTCATCTTGTCCTCATGCATCATTCTGACCGGCTGCGTAAGCTGAAACCTTGGCTTCTGGTCCTCCCACACTGCCTGTAAACTACAGAACACAACTGTACTGAGAGATGATCTGCCAGGCTGCAGAGAACAGATTATTTTCTGAGAACCTGGGCATTCTGTTACGGGTTGAACGGGTCTGATGATGATGATGTTGATGTTGGTTACATTTGTTATTGATGATGGGGATTATGATGAATATACTCTCTGATTTCTACCAGTTTATGGGTACAGAAATATCTGATTTGACAACCCACTGAGCCCCTAAACCCTCCTCCAACTGAAAACATTACTCCAGAAGCGAAGAGGAAGAATCGAAATCTATGAATAATTTAAACGAAAAATAGAACCCTAGCTGTCAGATATTTTTTTGTATTTCCTTCTAATGCCCTCGTGTTGCAGCGGATTGAATCAGCCAGTGGCTGGTGTTGATCGTCAAGTCTTACTGACAGACCTGACATGCATTCCTACAGCCCATCTAGTACTCCTCAAAGACCTCTCAGTGGAGTGTCCAGTACCTCTGTGACTCCCACTAACTTGATCTGCCAGTCGGTCACCTGTGCCTACGTGTCATTTTAGTCCTCATGTTTCAGTGCCACTACTTAACCCCTGTAACCAGTGCTTCATTTGTAAATCGGGAGGTCCCGGAACACATAGTGGGGGGGGGGGGGGGGGTGTTGATTATCCTGGGGGCTCTGAGGTACCGTAGCAGCGCAGCAGACAGAGTAAACAGCCAAGTAGCCTACTGTATACGGTGGTGAAACGGACAGCACTCTCCAAGGTGCTGATTAATTCAAAGCATTTTAGACATCACTGCAGTATGCCCACATACTTGTGTAAGCCCAGCAGCTATACTCAAGTCTGAATTTCTTATATCCTAATTTTTGAGACATCAATGTACAGCAACATTCTTAGACAACACTGCAGAACACCTGCCATATGCATACATACTCAGCTGTGGGGCTTACAAGACCTGACTTTCATATCATTTTCAAGACATCAATGTAGCAGTAGAACAAATATCACAATTTCAGAATAGAACTTCAAATAAATAAATCAATATAGGCTACATCAAAACACACATATAGGCTTCCTGCCTCAGATTACCTTCACAGTACCCCCCTACCTTTAGTTTTCTAAACCTCCCACAATGACACTCCCCAAGTCCATTTAACTCCCGAGGGTCAATTTCTTGCGCAAAGCCGAGTGGACCAGTGGCTGTGACGTTTAGCCTCCTTCTACGGCTGTTCTGAAGACTCTGGCTGTAGTGTTAACTATAACCTGGGTGTCTCTTTAGCCTCGTCGCCACCAAATGCACCATGGTTCGGGCATGTCCCAAAAACTATTTTTGAGGGCTCTTTGTTTTTTTGTTTTTTTTACTGTACATTCCACCCACTCTTTTGCTAGTTCAATCCCTCCAGTCATTTCTAGACACAAGCTCCCTACCTTTTTGCATGTTGTCCAGCCAAACTTTTAATTCTGCATGACAAGCCAGGGGTTATACGTTTGCTTGTTCTTGAACTGCAAATTGCACCTGCTCTGAGCACTTCGTCGGTGGTTGCACTGACCCACACCCCCCAGCTCACCGTCTCCTGCTGAGTCTGACTCGCTAGTAGGCCTACTAGCTAGTGGAGGTGCCGGTGGTGATGCTCCTCTCCTCTGGCACTGACAGTACTCTGGCTCGTTCTGGGTTTGTTTTAACCATCTTTTTCAGGATTTTTGGACTTCAAAAATGTCTTTAAACTCGATTGCCTTTTCTTATCCGTTTTTAATTTGGCTTTCACATGATTCAAATTCAGTAGAAAGACGACTAGCCTAGGCTAGGCAACGTGATTACGTAGGGACCTCTTCACTAATTGACTACCAAGACCTGCTGTGTCAAGATCAGTTAATTACCCAACCAGCCCTCCCCATAACCTCTATGTACAAATAAGAGAGCAGGTCTGATATCAGTGTGTTAGGAGAGGATGATTACACAGAAGGATAGGATCACTGTGCTTTTACATGGTCTTTCTGGGAGCGGGATAAATAATTAGAAGGCAACTTGATTTAACGCTGATTGATTGTACTGTAGACATTCTAATGAAAGCAATTAATAAATCATGAGGTACCGGATCCGGGCAAATAGGTGCCGGAACAAAGTAAAATCCGAGAAGCGCCGGATCCTGTTTCGGCAGGATCCGGCTTAAATTAAGCACAGCCTCTAACCCTTTATCTTGGTCAGGGTTGTCTCCCTATTGGTCCTCTCGGTGACCACAGGGAGTTTGTGGCTGTTGACATGCTCGTATAGATGTACTCGCAGGGGGAGAAGAAACACATTTTACCAGGTAGAAAGGCACAGAACCTTTGTTTACTTTTACCACTGTGATGCAGAACTAATCTGTTTGTAGTCAAATAATATTTAGGCTAGCTAGGAATCCAAACAGTCCTTGTATCTGTGTGGTTTTTGGCTCACTGTGTCTATTCCTGCCAAGGACACTTCATTTTCGGATAAACACATGGTTTCCATTAGGAGGTCCAGAAGTGCCAGTGTCAAGCAAGGTTGTTTATCACCAAATGAAGATAGCTTGGCTGTCAGGTAACCTAGTTGCTATGTCCAGATGGAGACACACCAATTCTGTACAATCAGTTGTTCCAAAATCTAAGCTCCTTCTCCTTTTTCAGATTAGAAAATAAGTCATTTGTGAAGGTATTTGCATGTTGTAAGTTATAACATTAAAAGTAATTAGTCCCCCTCCCAGTGTTGTCTTTAACACTTCTGAGTAGGGTACTTTGTAAACAATGTAGCATGTATTTAGCGCTTAGAAGCTCATTAGTGAGAAGTTGATTTTGGAAATTGTGCCAATTTCTCCCTGTTCATCTTTTTGTCCACTGGGTAAGCATTTAGTAACAGTATTTCTTATTTCCTTACTCCAAATAGCTTCTGGATCTTATGCTTAAGGCTAATTAATTGATGGCTAATTAGCTTTGTGTTAACCTCTGAGATTTGAAACCTCACTATAGCGATATGTTACCAGGAACACCCAGACTCTTGAGTGATCGACCAAAAAGCAAGGCCCTTTCTGTACCTCGCTGCCTCTTCTTTTCAATGAGCTTAATGTTTTAGTGCTGCTTAACTTTAATTAGAGGTGCTGGCTGGCCTCGTCTGGTTCTACTCAGTCACTCCTCTGTCACACAGCCAGACAGAGCCAGGTCTCTGATAGCAATATTGGAGCAGCAGTGAAAGGGTGCGAGGCGTTTTACATGCAAACAACATGGCCGCCTTCTTCCTCTCCCTCTTATTATCCCTCTGCTTCATGTTTTGAATGTGTTTGTGGTTAGCCTATTGTTTGTATCCACACAAACCCGCGCCCATGTTTGGCCTGTAGAGGAAAGAGTCAAGTTCTCAGTCAATAAGTCCTTCAAACTACGGTATGTGGGGGTGTGTTAATCTGTTTCGGACGGTTGCTCCCTCACCTCTGAGCCATGGTTACCTTGTCTGACTGCAAATGTAATTATAAGCAAGTTAAATGCAGTTTCCTAAGCAGAAAAGCCAATTATGTTTCAGAGAAACACAAGAGAGGGAAAGCTGGGGTTATAGTCTTAGCAGTAGATGGTTTGCCTGTGGACAGATATTTTTCTCTTTCCATTTCCTGAGCTCCAAAGGACTGTGCTTAGTGTGTTTGCTGGGCTACTGGACAGAGAACGGAATGGGGGATTGCTTTTGGAAACTAATTTCACCCCTGCTCCGCTTTCAGAGATCCTTGAATAACGGCTTCACTTGCAGCCCCACTCTTCTCATCATGTCAGTGGCCTGCTTGTTGCTCCACACAGACATCTTGTAAACATGGGTGTCACTCGCTTGAGCAGCAGTGTTCAAAGCAGACCCCTCACTAATTGCTGTATGAATGCCTAGGTTTTTCGCCCCAGGGGCAAGGATGTGGGAAGTCAATAGAGTTTGCAGAGAGAGGGCTCATTAGACTGTACAGAGTTTACGACAGAGGCCCCAGACTTTAATGCTGCAGTTTGTTGGGGCTACAATTACACCTTGCACACAACGAAGGCTTCTCACCATCAACCTGCCCCTCTCAGAAAGAAAGGAACCTATTTTCTTTTTACTTCAAACCATTCTTGTTGGTAGGCCACAACCATAGTAAGTGCAGCGAAGATGGTCCTTATCCCATACTGTAATTTGTCTAAGCTGATGAAATACACACACTCATGTGGTTCTGCTGCAATCAGGCTGAAGGTTTGGTCTTCTACTTTACCTCTGGGATGCCTGAAATAGTTAGCATTTAACCAGGGCTCACCTCGCAACCACAACCTCTCCAGAGCTCACTGCCCTCGGGTTCAAGGGTTTTGCCTATAGCCTAAGCGGAGGCTGTCTCACGTAGAGAAGACTCATCCTCCTGATAGGGTTTGACATATCTCTCAGGGAATGGACACGACCTTTACCAGGCTGTAGGAACCATCTACAGACCCTTCTCTACCCTTGCATCTCTTCTTTGGATCAAGGCCTGATGGAGGAGCACATCAGACTGACTTACATCTAAATGATGCATCCATTGTTCTCTGATTACAGTACAGCTAGTGAAAAGTTTATGCCAAGTCATCCTCAAATGAGACATTACGGTATTTCCAATGTTATAATTAGCAAGTAGCCTAGCATCTGAACATTTGACAGATTCCATCGTCACCGTAATAACAGACACAGCAGTGATGATAAAGATCCTCTGTATTCCAAAGCTCCCGATCTGTACATTATTGACAACACTTGCCTCAAACCTTGAATTTTTTAATTTGCTTGTTCGCTCTTTAAAAAAAAAATATATATATATTCTCTCTCAGCCCTCTCTTGCTCCATATCCATAGGTCTCTGTCTCTCTCTTGCGCACACACACACACACACACACAGTGGGGCAAAAAAGTATTTAGTCAGCCACCAATTGTGCAAGTTCTCCCACTTAAAAAGATGAGAGAGGCCTGTAATTTTCATCATAGGTACACGTCAACAATGACAGACAAAATGAGGGAAAAAAATCCAGAAAATCACATTGTAGGATTTTTAATGAATTTATTTGCAAATTATGGTGGAAAATAAGTATTTGGTCAATAACAAAAGTTTATCTCAATACTTTGTTATATACCCTTTGTTGGCAATGACACAGGTCAAATGTTTTCTGTAAGTCTTCACAAGGTTTTCACACACTGTTGCTGGTATTTTGGCCCATTCCTCCATGCAGAGCTCCTCTAGAGCAGTGATGTTTTGGGGCTGTCGCTGGGCAACACGGACTTTCAACTCCCTCAAGATTTTCTATGGGGTTGAGATCTGGAGACTGGCTAGGCCACTCCAGGACCTTGAAATGCTTCATACGAAGCCACTCCTTCATTGCCCGGGCGGTGTGTTTGGGATCATTGTCATGCTGAAAGACCCAGCCACGTTTCATCTTCAATGCCCTTGCTGATGGAAGGAGGTTTTCACTCAAACTCTCACGATACATGGCCCCATTCATTCTTTCCTTTACACGGATCAGTCGTCCTGGTCCCTTTTCAGAAAAACAGCCCCAAAGCATGATGTTTCCACCCCCATGCTTCACAGTAGGTATGGTGTTCTTTGGATGCAACTCAGCATTCTTTGTCCTCCAAACACGACGAGTTGAGTTTTTACCAAAAAGTTATATTTTGGTTTCATCTAACCATATGACATTCTCCCAATCCTCTTCTGGATCATCCAAATCCTCTCTAGCAAACTTCAGACGGGCCTGGACATGTACTGTCTTAAGCAGGGGGACACGTCTGGCACTGCAGAATTTGAGTCCCTGGCGGCGTAGTGTGTTTCTGATGGTAGGCTTTGTTACTTTGGTCCCAGCTCTCTGCAGGTCATTCACTAGGTCCCCCCGTGTGGTTCTGGGATCATTTTGACCCCACGGGGTGAGATCTTGCGTGGAGCCCCAGATCGAGGGAGATTATCAGTGGTCTTGTATTTCTTCCATTTCCTAATAATTGCTCCCACAGTTGATTTCTTCAAACCAAGCTGCTTACCTATTGCAGATTCAGTCTTCCCAATTTTGTTTCTGGTGTCCTTTGACAGCTCTTTGGTCTTGGCCATAGTGGAGTTTGGAGTGTGACTGTTTGAGGTTGTGGACAGGTGTCTTTTATACTGATAACAAGTTCAAACAGGTGCCATTAATACAGGTAACGAGTGGAGGACAGAGGAGCCTCTTAAGGTCTGGAGACTGGCTAGGCCACTCCAGGACCATAATGTGCTTCTTGTTGAGCCACTCCTTTGTTGCCTTGGCCGTGTGTTTTGGGTCATTGTCATGCTGGAATACCCATCCACGACCCATTTTCAATGCCTTGGCTGAGGGAAGGAGATTTTCACCCAAGGTTTTCGCCCCGTCCATCGTCCCTTTGATGCGGTGAAGTTGTCCTGTCCCCTTAGCAGAAAAACACCCACAAAGCATAATATTTCCACCTCCATGTTTGACGGTGGAGATGGTGTTCTTGGGGTCATAGGCAGCATTCCTCCTCCAAACACGGCGAGTTGAGTTGATGTCAAAGAGCTCCATTTTGGTCTCATCTGACCACAACACTTTCACCAGTTGTCCTCTTGAGTCATTTAGATGTTCATTGGCAAACTTCAGACGGGCATGTATATGTATTCTTGAGCAGGGGGACCTTGCGGACGCTGCAGGATTTCAGTCCTTCACGGCGTAGTGTGTCACCAATTGTTTTCTTGGTGACTATGGTCCCAGCTGCCTTGAGATCATTGACAAGATCCTCCCGTGTAGTTCTGGGCTGATTCCTCACCCTTCTCATGATCATTGCAACTCCACGAGGTGAGATCTTGCATGGAGCCCCAGGCCGAGGGATATTGACAGTTCTTTTGTGTTTCTTCCATTTGCGAATAATCGCACCAACTGTTGTCACCTTCTCACCAAGCTGCTTGGCGATGGTCTTGTAGCCCATTCCAGCCTTGTGTAGGTCTACAATCTTGTCCCTGACATCCTTGGAGAGCTCTTTGGTCTTGGCCATGGTGGAGAGTTTGGAATCTGATTGATTGCTTCTGTGGACAGGTGTCTTTTTTATAGGTAACAAGCTGCGGTTAGGAGCACTCCCTTTTAAGAGTGTGCTCCTAATCTCAGCTCGTTACCTGTATAAAAGACACCTGGGAGCCAGATCTTTCTGATTGAGAGGGGGTCAAATACTTACTTCCCTCATTAAAATGCAAATCAATTTATAACATTTTTGACATGCGTTTTTCTGGATATTTTTGTTGTTATTCTGTCTCTCACTGTTCAAATAAACCTACCATTAAAATTATAGACTGATCCTTTCTTTGTTAGTGGGCAAACGTACAAAATCAGCAGGGGATCAAATACTTTTTTCCCCCCACTGTGTATGTGTGTATGTATGTGTGTGTGTATGTATGTGTGTGTATGTATGTGTATATATATATATATATATATATATATATCACTCACACATCACTCACACTATCTCAGCATCGTCACATTCATGTCTGTCAGATGTGGATTTGTGTGTCTGTCAGAGCCTTGAGAGACACGCCGTCTGGCCCATGTGATTGATTAACAGCTTGTGTGTACTAAAGCCCCCCTGGGATGTTGTGGCCATCAGTGGTGTTTTATATAGGCCTGCTCCCTGAAGACATCAGATTTCACATAGATTTTCACAATTTACCTCATCTAATTTGATTGAATGTGAGTTCACTACTCTATGAAAAATGACATGAAATCAGGCTATAATGGCACACAAACGGCCTCAAATTGGTTCCCTTTGATACGGTATTAATTGAACGTTTTTTTTTTTTTTTTACATTCTTGTAAATCAGTTCATATTATGGTATGCAGTATAGCACGAGGGTCTAACGATGCTATGCACCTAGTTTCTCGCTAGCTATACACCTAGTTTGTCAAGTGTTATGGGAATCTTTTTGGGGCGATCTTACAGGCATTATGGATGGTAGGTTACCCCCTTAAGGTCGATGTCTGTGCTCCCCCATGGAAATATAATTAGCATAATAAAAAATTGTCAGTTTAAGCTAGAAATCTGTTCTTTTTGCATTGGATGCATCTCAATCCACCACATCCGCCGATGTCGCACTTCTGCAACTGCGGTGGAAGGTGACAGAGCTAGAGCGGTGTTTGTCAGACCAGGAGACATCCCTAAAATTGGTCTTCTCACAAAATCGTCTGAACAGTTTAGCCTACACAATACTATGAACCATCTGTGGAAAGGTGAGACTCTCACGAACACATTAGTCACAAGACTCATCTGAGGTCCCCCGGTTCCTGTTGAAAAAATATGTGGAAATATATAAAGAGTTTGTTTTGTGCCAAAATAAGGGGTTAAATACATGTATAAAATAAAAACTATGTTTCCTGATCTTTCTTATATCTCTCAGATATAGGACAGACACTTCAGAACAAACTTCCTTTAGTCACCCCCAAAAATCTGTTGTTCCTTGTAGTGAATCTGTTATTCAATGCATTTGTATGGGCTAATAGCAGTAAGGCCAAGTGTTTTTTTTAAATATATTTTTTGGAATACTTCAAAGGGTCTTAAAATTCCAAATCAAGTAGCAATGATTCCATATAACTTAGTAGTACCCCCAGGTTAGACAGGTCTTAGACTCTTATGGGTTATACACAGAACAGCTCTCTCTCTCTCTCTCTCTCTCTCTCTCTCTCTCTCTCTCTCTCTCTCTCTCTGTCTCTCTCTCTCTGTTTCAAATCCACTACGGTTCTTTGTACTTTGAGTGTAGACTGCTAAGCCTGTAATAACAGGACCTACACCCCCTGTCTTTAATGTCGCGCTTGACAACAACTATTCTGGCTGAAAATGAAATGTTCTATTATCTGCACACTTCTGAGACATCTCCATGGCGATGGCACATTTCATCTGCACCTCATTGTTGGTGACATTATAGCATTCCATGATAGGATTCTAGAAGCCCCACGAGTTATGGTGTGGTTGTGAGGGACATATAGTGACACACAATGTATTATCCTTGATCTTGTTTAATGAGACGCTTACAGTGCAGCAATCAACGTCACTCTCTTTTTACAGTACAGGCCTAGGCTACTGCAGATCTGTAGGGCCGCTCTGACAGGGGTAAAGATGTTGCCAAATGGCTTTACAAGCTGTCAATGCAAAACACACCATAGCACTGTAATGTGCGCAGTGAAGGTGGTTTTTACTCTGCTACTGTATCTGATAGTGCTGTGCTCTGCCAAAGGGTGCTAAACTGGATGGTGCCAGACTCCAGGGTGCTTTATCAACCTATTTTGTCATATGCTGGAATAAGGCATTTTATAGCACATTCTGTGGTAGTGGTTTTGTGTTGACGCCTTGACGAGACTTTAGTGGTTCAAGACACTTTGTTACCACCAGACTGCTTAGAGTTTTGAACATATCGCACAGAATTTCCCCTGCTATGCTCCATCTCGCCTTACAGATAAAGATCTAAACGGAGGAATACTAAAAACCATACAATGCTAAATGCCGTTATATTGCCCAAAGTGTGTGGTAAGTCGAGCCATTCTTTGACAACAGCTCATGATAGTATTATCTTGTTCTGGCCAGTGCTGCTGGCCTTCCCTTGCTTGGCCGGGTCTATCTTAGCTGGAACAGGGTGTTGGCTCAACAAGTCAATCTGCTAAATAGATCACAGCTGAGCCACCAAAACACACCTTCACATTGAGGATAAAGCAAGTGACACTTGGGGGGGGGGGTCTGAAAGGGAGCAGACATCTACTGCCGCTATGGTCAGATCCAATGAGGTTGTCTACCTATCTCCTGTCCTATCCTTTCTATCAGGGGCTCGTGTCAATCCAGACAGCCTGGCTAAAAGGACCTGTTTGCACTGCCTCCCAACATCACCATCCCTACTGACTAGTATCCTAGTAGACACGGTTTGGAATTACATTATTTCAATCCAGTTTTGCCCTCAGGGAATGTGCTGACCCAGCATAACGTAAAATGCAGCTTTTTGTTTACCTCTCTCTAGTAACTACAGCACACTGCTGCCCATTTATCTTGCTAGACCAAATCACATTATACATCAACCCAGATGATAAAAGGCCCATACCACGTTTTATTCCGTACCCCTGGCTGTCTTGGGGAAAATATATATATTTTGTTCTGGTGTAATGAATCAAGACAGTATTATCGATAGCTCTGGATCTGCTGGTTTCCGTGAAGAAAAGAAAGTAGGTCAGGCTTCAGAAAATGATGAATTGATTCTGGTGACTGTCCATTTACAGCCATTAGCCACGGGGGGTGGGGGTTGTTACTCCAGGTTAGTTATTACACACATCACCTTGAGGCCACTGACGGCCTATAAACCCACTTGCGTCCTCACAAAACGAACATCCTCGTTGACTAAACAATTAAGTTTTACTTTCTTTGTTTTCTTAGAGCTACATTACAATCTAGTACTGGTAAATTACTGCGAGCCATTAATGCTTTCTGTTTCATTATTTTTATACAGTAATACTGTTAAATTATGTCTAATCCAGGGGTTCACCACACCACTATTGTATTTGTGAGATCAGAGTACGGGGAACCTTCCAAGTGTTTCCTGATTTGGTTTTAGGACGTGGTCTTTACTTCCATGTTCTACATCCGCTCGACCAACTGTAGTAAAAGGGAGTGCAAAAGACCCCCAGACCCCCCATACATTCACATACACACCGCCATACTCCCACTCTCCTGAAGGATATCCTGTCCTTGTGTGTTAGAGGAATGGCCTCATCAAAGAGGCAGCTGTGCCGGGTCTTAGCAGTGTGAAAGGTAAAGAAAACACACACAGCAGTTTGATTCAGCGCCAGGCCTTCACCCACTTAGGCTCAATTCTGAATGCATTATGTCAGGATTACAGTGCCTAAAACACTCAACCTCCTCTGCCAACGACGTTAGTTGTGGGCGCCGTGTTGTATGTGTTAATTGCACTCATAAAAGTATATGAATTTCTTCCTGTACGATTGATAGATCTCTGATTTTCACCCTTGTGTTGTGGTGATGGTAGGTTTAAGCATATCGCTGCACCATCCTGACAGCATGTTTAATGGTATAATTCCTCAAACTCGCTTTAGCTGTGTGCTTGGCTTAGAAGACAATGATGCACAGCAACAATCTTGTCTGGGTGGTACAGACTAAGCTTTAAATGGCTTCCCCCATCCTGGAAATCGAAGGTTATATCAATGTTGAGTGTTGCAAGGTAGCACGTCGCATTGGGGTTTTGAGGATGGTCTGGTCTGTGTGTGGTTTTAACCTACTTTTGGCATGATAGTGCATTGTGTGTGGATCGATGTGCACTTTAATGTGCCAATGTGTGTGAGTGTGCAGGGCACACAAAGCTGTGTGTGTGTGGGTGGGCGTATTAAAGCGATCCGCGCCATCCCAAAAAAACGATTGCGCTGCAGAATCTCTCATCAGTCCGTTTCAATACATTCACAGCCCCTCGGCCCAGCCAGACGCACCTATATAAAACACTGTCCTCTCCCTTTCATAATCCCAAGGTTGATTTTGCAGTCCTTTGTCATGCAAAGCGGAGGACAGGAGCACGTCGGAGGAATTACTCCCCTCTAAAGACCTGGAGCAGCACTCAGGATTCAGATGGATGCCCAGGGATAAAGGAACTAACTTCTGTGGATTGGAAACAAACAGAGAGAGAGACAAAAGAGTTCAAGTGAAAGAGCACACCACACATAAAGAGAAGGAATGAGACTTCTTGGAAAGTGCCTACACTTCATTAGCTACTTCAAATGGCTTTAAGTGTTTGTCTGTCACAAGTTCAGAATCTGAAAGGAAAATGTCATTAGGTTGTCTCATACATACATGGATAGATGGGTGAACACATACATATATGCATGAATAAATGTAAGTTATTATCCTAGTAATGGAAAATATAGTTTATCAAAGCCATATAGGAGGTTGGGCCACTGTGGTTTCTTCATTATGATGCATTTACATTACACTTCAGCATTCTATGGCAGCCATGTTAGCGCCCCATTAACATTACATGGGCAATATTTCAACAATGCTATGTCACCGAATGTCTAGAAATAGTCCAACATTCAAAATTCTAAAAGTTGGCCTAACTCTATTTAAAATATATATATATATTTTGCCTTTTATTTAATCAGGTAGGCCAGTTGAGAACAAGTTCTCATTTACAACTGCAACCTGGCCAAGATAAAGCAAAGCAGTGCGACACAAACAACAACACAGAGTTACACATGGAATAAACAAACGTACAGTCAATAACACAATAGAAAAAGTCTATGTACAGTGTGTGCAAATGGCGTAAGGAGTTAAGGCAATAAATAGGCCGTAGTAGCAAAGTAATTACAATTTAGCAAATTAACACTGGAGTGATAGATGTGCAGATGATGATGTGCAAGTAGAGATACTGGTGTGCAAAAAAGTAAATAAAAACAATATGGGGATGAGGTAGGAAGTTGGATGGGCTATATACAGATGGGCTGTGGACAGCTGCAGTGATCGGTAAGCTGCTCAGTTAGCTGATGTTTAAAGTTAGTGAGGGAGATATGAGTCTCCAGCTTCAGGTATTTTTTTGGAATTTTGTATTTTGTGGGGGGGAGGCGATTCTATATGGCTCTGGTTCTCATCTGGTGTGTTTACTCTTGCTAAACAAACCTGTCACAGACATGGACATGCACACACATTCATACACATTCATATACAGTGTAGCCTGTATCTCCCTCCATTTTAGAGCAGTCTGGTACCGCTGTTGCTATGCAACCATCCACTGTCGCTAACTGATGCATTAATTAGAGTTTCAATTTGAATACAATTGTTATCATCTCCTGGAATTGCCTTGGCTGGCATATTTGTATTCCGCCGAAAGGTTTTGCCACGGTTGCTTTCCATGGTAAGCGTGTTATGAACACACCCTGCCCCCTTCTGCCCATCTACATCTACTGCCATCCACTGCTTTGTAGAAATGCACCAGCTCATGCTCTGTCAGACATGCACTGCTTTCACATTGCAAGGAAAAGAGAGGACAATACAATATCTTGTGGAGTGAGAAACCTATCACAAGGATGGGGTAAAGATGCTTTTTTGGGGTTGTCATGAAATGTCTCCACAGTGGGAAATGTATTCACGGCGGGGCATCGTCCCAACAGGAACCTTCCCGTGGTGAAAACAGCAGCGCAGAACAAACCCATCAAAACGTATTAAACCAAGACCTTCTCGGTTTCCACCCCCTGCCATTTTGTTTGGCACAGAGGCTTGCTCTCCTGCCATTGTAACTGATCACTCTGAGACCTCACAAGGTTGGGGAGCAAAAAGCAGCTCCCCTCCGCCTGCTACAGTAGTCAGCTGCTACCGTGTCAGGACTCAGGGGGCATGAGGGGCACAATGCTGTCACTGAGAGAACGATGGTGTCAGAAAGCTGCATGCTGACATGACGTGTCCCTGTGAGTAAAGCATGGGTTTGACATGTCACATGAAACGCTTCGGCAGGAAGGTAATGTCATTACAACTACCTCTACCAGAGTATGAGTTAATCACAACAGCAGGAGGATTACGAGAGTTCTTCCTGCTGGAGCGTCAGGAGCTGGAATGTCCGATATTGCTGACATTTTTCCCAGCCCTCCTTTTGTTTTCTGTAGTCTAGACAATTCTCACCAATACCTTTTGCTTTGGGGAAGGACGTGATACTGATGCAGGAAGATAAACTGCCTATTATAAGTCCTTGGTCTTGTACTAACATCATTACCTGGCTAGAAGGCATTGAGACTAGGGATGTGAACTTTTTAAACATTAAAACGAAGTTGGAATTGTTAATGTTAAGAAAAATCCCTAACCGAAAAACAGTTTTTAGTTTTTTTCCCCCCTACAAAATTAAAATCACAGTGCAGTTACCACAAAAAATATTTTCTGTGTCATAGCCTAACTAGACGATAGGCTATAAAGGCCTGGGGAAAGTTGTATAATTTAAAGGTAGACTCACTCAACGATATGAAGTCGATGTAGAACGTAAACCTCATAGTGGGTCAATTTCCACAACTAAGAGTGTTGAAGTGCGAGGTCAACTTCTCCAGGGTTTTGGTGCCCTGGCTACCACGCTGTGAACAGCATGAAGTGAACCCGTGCACATGCGCAGATGCTGTGTGTGACTGTGAGAGCTAAGTGTTGCATCTGTACCATTGCAACATACAGCTTTTGATTGCCGATAGATGGGCCTAGTACACGGTTCTGACTGTCTGCCTGGTGGCCGACCTGCCTATGCTGTGCACCTCCCCTCTCTCTCCTGTCCCTCGCTAGCTCGCTATTAAAGATGCAAGTGTTTGTTGTTGGAAGTACGGAAGCTACTCAGTCTCCTCCGTTTAAAAAATAACGAATCTTAGGAGTCGATTCCTATTGGAATCAAATCTTGACACTTATAAATGGGAGTCGACAACGAGAGTCAACGTGCAAGACTCGAGGAATCAATTATTTTGGCGTTGACTCTCCACCACTACATCATCGTCCTTAACATTTGGAAAAATGGCAGAGAAAGGCAAGCGACAGCAGCGAAGTCCTGTATGGGAATACTTTGAGAAGTTAAATGAGAAGGAAATGCAAACTTTGCGAGGTGGAACTGAGGTACATTAATGGTAGTACAGGTGTAATGCTTAACCATCTGAAGGGGATGCACTGTGAAACCCAAACTGTTGCTGGCAGCAGCGCAGCTGCATTGTGAATTCGCATGGAATTTTATGAAAATGTCGTATTGTTTTAATGGAAAACCGATAAAATAAATGGCAGTTTAAACGTTAAACATTTTCCATTTGTCACATTCCTAATTCAGACGACGCATGGCTACTTACCAGAAAATCAACATGAGATTGCAGAAACTGATTGCTGTTTGCAACTTGAGGTCCCTCTAAAATGGCATTCTCCTATCAGCTTTACTGTTGCTCACTGGATCAGGGCCCAAATCCCTGCCACCTTGATCCTCCCCAGAGCTCATTCAAAAACCAAACACAGGAAACAGTGCCATGACCGGTACTGTACATTCTACCGCTCTTCGTTTCCTCTCCCATTTCCCTGGACTCTGCACCCGCAGCTGATTTATTGTTTGAGGTTCCCGCAGAATAACAGTAGAGGGCCATGTGTTGTTCCAGTGTGGTCCTCAAGCCTGTGGGCTCTCATTCACCACCTAGTGGCTTCAAAGGTGGAAGTGTGAAACCCGATGACACGATGAGAAGGCTGAAGATCAATCTGTTCAGGCTCTTTTCTCCCTTCGTCTCCTCTAAAAAATATTGAGCATTCAAATCCAGTGTGGTACGGTAATGTGTTTCGCTTCAGCTATTGTTAGTACAATGGAAATGTCAGCATTCTTCAGAGGCGTCATCAAAAAGACCATAAATATCTGAAAAGATGCAGTAGAACGTCCTCTAATTAGATGAAGCAAGTTTTATTTAGACACTTCCTTACTGCTATTGTTGTCATCCCTTTGTGCCAGCATCACGTTGGTTAATTGACAACCTTGTTTTTATGATGGTCCTCAGCAATGCAGATCAAACTGAAACTTTGCACGCCCATGTTATACAGCGGCTGTAGCTGGGCTGGACGCAGGAATGCAATTATGTGAAATGCACAAAAATCAAAAGGGTAGAGAAGTGAGATGTGGAGCTCTTTGAAACCTAACGGAACAAGCACACTCAGTTATTTTTGAAGAAGTGAACCCTTTGATCGCATGCTCTCCATTAAGCCTGCACAACTCTGTGTGCTCTAGTCTACAGAGACAACACCAACAGTCCCCCACCTAGTTGGGGAGCCCTCTACTATAGAATAGTTGATGCAAGTTGAGGCCTCTCTGCCATCATATCTCCCCGCAAAGATGTGTATAGTAACTGCTACATTGAGGTTAAGATGAGATTTAAATTACATTCTAGTGTAAACGTCAGCACATTGATTCTGTATTCAATGGTATTTACCTTGGGATAATGATAAGATGACTTCATCATCTGTGTTTGGTTGTGTGCACAAGTCAAAGACGCCAGATAAAGGAGAAGAGGCAGCATTACCCCCATTTGAACAATACCTGAACCTTTGTACTGAAGTGTCTGTACACCCCATTCACTGCATAGAAACAGAATAACCCATCAGCTCAAAAAGCAAACAGTGTCATGCTGCGACATGCGAGACCCTCCAAAGGGAACAGATTGTACGACACACCACAGTGCCTCCTCGGCGTAACAATGACCCGCCGTTTCATGGGGCGAGAGGTCAACAGTGACATCTTGTTTTCAGAGCTCAAAAAGGCCCCCACTGGAGAGAGAAATGAATGGTGCCAGGCTGTTGTCATGGGGATCTCTGATATCACAACCCGACACACGGCCTTGACCCGCTCTGCCTCTACTTACAGCACACTGTGGAGGCTGTCCTTTGTTACTTCCTTTATCCTGAACTACTCCTCTCTGTTGTAACACTAAACAATTTACTGTTTGGATTTCCTTCACAATGAACTAATTTAACACCAAGATGGTGGAGGTAATTTATTTTCATAACTTGTATTTATAATGAACATATTCTTATAGAGGAATGAGAGGAGAGAAGAGGAGCGTAAGTATATTAAGTTGATTTAATGCTGGTTCTCCTTCTTGGCTTTCTATCAAGCCTCCTGTAAAGCTCCATACTCTAGCTGCACTACCTCCTCCCCCTCTTTAATGTTATGAGCCGGTGCTTCTCTCTCGGCCTGTTGAAAAACAAACAACTTGAGATTGCTGTAACACTCCTGTTGTACTCCCTATGTTCTGCCGTGGGAAGTGGATTGGCAGTGTGAGACGGTCATGCTGAGATAGCAGCTGGTTACTGCAACACACACTGACTCTCTCCCCCACTGCTGTCAGTCTCTCTGAATCACTTGGCTATGCTTGTGTGGTACAGTTTTGGGACAGGTAAGCTATCTAACTATATAGCCTAACTAGCTAGCTATCTGTTTAGGAAATGTGATTTAAAAGGGAGTACTGCACTGACCACTACAAGAGCATAGATAGTCAAAGAAAAATGCAAGGTTGTGATGCAGGCAGCATACTGGCATGATCATTTCTTGTTTTGTTTTCAGAGTCCCTGGGATCCAGCTAGTCACAGGATAATTTAGCTTAGTTTATGTTTAACTGAAGCAACAGTATGTAGCACTCAACCACAAAAATAGGCTTTCAGGGCTCATCTCCACGAGGAAAATCACATGGCTTAAAACTTCCTCTTCAACCAGGGAGGACCCATTCATTTTGATAATATCATATATATTCACATTAGTCCCTGATCCATGATAGCGGATTATCATAAATGCTTCTCAGCTCTTGTAGACCGATAAACACAACAATGCCCCACAGTCTGTTATAGAAGTCAGATTTGAGACTGGAGTATAAAGGTCTTATTCATTGCCTTATTCATTGCCTCCCAACTCTGAGATAAGAGTTTCGGAAAATGGAATCCTTGAGCTGAAACTAATTTTCTCTCTTGAGCAATTGCAGCATTGAAACCAAAAGCTTTCATCCCATCGATTAGAGGTGATTGTTAGTCACCACTAATGTGCCCTGTACAAATGTGGTGTTGTCAGAGATGTAGCCTACTTTGATGGGAGGAAGCAAATGTGTGTGCACTTCACAGCACACTGGCTTTTGTGCGGACTCCCTTTGCTTCTTCTTATTCTTATTAGTTTTGGATATACTAGTCTCCTCCAGAAACTGGAAAGAATCATATTTTTTGGTTAGGACATTCTGAGAGTTCAGCATCAAGTCATCTAGTGCACTCAAAGAAAACGGGGTAGGACTGCAACTTTTTAAAGGGAGAGATGGGGGATCCTGTCTCAGGGTTGTAAACCTTCTCTATGTATGACATGTTTTATACCCCGTTCAAAAATGATTACTATTCTCCAAAACCAAAGCCTTACTGAAAAACGTACTGTAGTGAGTCTGATGTGAACTCATTGTGCAATACCATCCATTCCATTACTTTAGTTTACTTCAAAGTCCCTGCGGACTGCCCTCACTCGGTCAAGTTTAAAGCTTGTTTTCTCTTCCCTCACCTGTCGAGTGCAGTGGAGCTCGCTATGCTTGACTGGCAGGCAGGTAATGATCGGCGAGCCAATAAGCCAACTGTTCAAACCAGGCAGTGGTATCGACCGCTAGCTCTCCATGGGGGGATAGGTGATGTCAGGCAAAGCATTGTCTGGCCCTCAGCTAGCCTCTAAAGCGCTTTCCTATTAGTGTGAGAGGAACAGAGAATTCCATAATCGGGTATAGAGTGGGAAAGATGTGACGCGAGTTAAGCCTAATCTAAAAGGCTGTGTGAGGGGAAAATCTACCCCCCCCCCCCCCAGTCCCTCTGGGCAGGGTCTCCAGAATGCTAAAGAGGTGCAGCGGCGCGACTGAAATGGGCATCTGAGCGGTTGGCAGTGTGCGTGGCAGCTTAGGGATGGACCCTATGTAGGTTTAGCCCCCATCCCTCCCACCACCCTCCTTCTGCTTGTCCGTTAAAGTGGGGGATTTTACCACAGCATTGGATGGGTTGTTTTTGTTTCTTTATGTTGTGGGGGTCTAGTCTGGAACTAGGGGTGATTTTGCTGCTGAAACTTTTTTTTTAAATATCTGATTATCTTTTAGGTAAACATGTTAGTAGTGTATGTTGAGCATATGTGATGTCCCTTGATTATCATTTGAAAATGGTTGCAGGTGGACAGATAATGCCCTACAACTATCTGATGGTTTTGCCGTGGCCTTTGTGATGACGTAAAGGAGCAGATACGTTGAAAAACCAACAATGACTAACGTTAATGACTGCCTAAACGGACAGTTCCGATGGGCCTCTGAGCGTGATTAGTGGATGTTGATGTTGTAGTACTGTACTCCTCCCCCTCCCTCCCTTCACTTTTCACACCCATATCAGCCCTATTTTGTGGCAGGAGCAAATCCTAAGTATAACAGTAGCAATTGCACTATGGAGCAGCGGTGAAAGCACAGTCAGCCCGGTCTAATGCCGTTGGTGCTACTGCGGCACACTAGTAAGCCTCTGAGCAGGCCAGGCCATGCAGCACTGGAAAGATAAACCCTGCCCAGTTCTAGGGTAGTCTTAGACAATTCTTTCAGCTCCAAGGATGCTCTGTGCCCCTCCGCATGGGCTGTGTGGATGGGTTGTTGTCTGAGTGAACACACAATAGCGTTGAAGGTTCAGCCTCCAATCGCCATTTTCTAGAACATATGCCTAGCATCTGTGATCAGGCCTCCAAGCGGAGGGAAGGAGGGGTTGTTGATAGCATGTTGCTGAGCTTTCAGGGAAGATGCTTCCTTCTGTACCGCAAACAGACACATAAACACACCTATGTGTTCAAGCTACCACACAACCAAGCAGGCTGGTTATGGTCTTGGATTGCTACTCTCCTTGCATGTAAATTACCAGTCCTCATTTTCACTCGCCCAAATGCATCACTGTTAACTTTTCACTTGTTGGGACAGATTGTCAAACTAGCCCCTTTTCTTCTCTTCTCAGATGCTATGCCATTTGGATAAGGTCACCCCACATCCTAATCTGTATTCAGCATCAGCTCTCATTTCTTGTCCCTGTAGCCTTGTCGACGACGGTGCCCGTCTCTGACAGGCCCTGATGCCGAGCCTGTTTTTCTGCTGACGCTGTTAGCGTAAGCTGCGAAGCTGCTGTGTAAGGTCATGGTGGAGGGCTGCGCCACCACGCTGCGGCTCATTAATTACACAGTACCACGCTCCAGTGGGCACCCTTTTCCTTCCCCACATGAAGAGCACAACGGCAAGAGGAGAGAACAGGCAACACATACGGCATAGACTTGGCTAGGAGGACCATGACATCACATGGCAGTTGACTTAAAGCCTAGAAGGCGCTTCGAGGTGTTGAGGTGTGCTTGTCCTGTAGGGCACCAGATAGTGTTCTTGTAACGGGAGGATTGTGTGAAAGTGCTTCTGAATGACTTTAAGCAGTGTGCTTCTTTTGGAGTGTGCCAAGGAATTTGCCTCCTTTCTCCCCACTCTTCCCCTGTGAAATAGGGAAGCAGGGCTGGGTCATTGGATTGTTGTATGAGAAAAATGGTTTGATTTACTACAAAAATGTGTAGATATTCCCTCTCTCCACCCACCAACCCATCTGTTTTGTATTTGCTGGGCTTCTGCCAGAGTCAGGCCTGACTAATACCTTGACCAGCGTGCCGCTAAAGGCACTAGGCTATTGTAATGTACATAATATACAGGGTTTCAGACATGGGCCTACGGTTAAGTAGACTGACAAATGACTCAGTAAATGTACAATGCAAATTACATTTAAAGTAATGAAATCACACACACGTGTGTAATTAATATATATATATATATATATATATATAACACTACAGTATGTACTTCCTATTAGCTTTGCTCGTTCAATTGAACATGTGTAGAAAAAAAAAAGTTTACTCATTGTGAGTTCCCTCCTATACCTGGCACCTGCTAGAACTGACACTTCCCGGCGGTGATTGAAGATGTAGCTCTGCCCGTCGAGAGGGAAACGTTAAAGGAAGTCTGTTCGGCTCAGAATGGCTGCCTTTGTTTAAGCCAGCCACCCTCGCTGTGCTTTAAGTCCGATCTGGCTTGCTGTGTGGGTTGTTTTTTTAGATACCGAGAGAGTGAACCAGAGGAGCTCTGGATTGTATCGAACAGATTAAAGGAGTCAAAGTGAAGGAAGCTGTTGGTTTTTATTTCTTCTGCCACGTCACGCTGCTACAGTCATGGGGGTGGTGGTAAAGTAGAGGGGCAAAGCAGAGGCTTCCAGGAAATGGCACCAGGGAGAGCCGACTGTGGTCAGACCACGGCCACAGACCCCCTGTGGGAGAGAGAGAGACAAAGGGAGGGGGTCTGAGTTACAGTTGGAATACACGGACATAGAGGGTACATGCACTGTTAGCAAACATGGAGAAAGAGTGCGGAATGGAGGATAAAAAGAAAGGAGATGAATAGACCGTGTCTAGAAGAAACTAGACACTAGAGATTGAAAAGAGGATTGACTGGAGTGAGAAACGGGTGGGGGGGTATATGACGATTTGAAGAAAACATTGGAAAAGAGAGGCTACAGGTGGGGGTGGAGGGAGAAAAGAACAGGATAGGGTAGGAGAGACGAGGTCGGGGGAGCTTCACGCTGGCTCGTCTTTGTTGATGTTGTTTGGCATTGTGGGCTGCCAGAAGAAGCCACAGGGTCCAGTGTCTCGCTGAGTCATTCCCCAGCTTTAACATGGAACATCTGTTACTGTACAGCCCCCCCCCCCCCCCCCCCAGCGTACAACACAAAAGCACCAAGGCAAACTGAAACTACAATCTCCCTGGAACAGAGTCCTCTCCCTTTGCCTCTATGGCACTGACTGGCTGAGACCAGTTGAAAGAGTTTTTAAAGGTCTCTGGTTTTCCTCAAATACCAGGAACACTCCTGCTGCTAATTGCCTCAATTTGGTGTGAGCTCAGCTGTGGACTGGTTGTGTGTCGGATAGGCTTAGTCCATACAGCGTATACCAGGGTTTTTTTTCAATACTGTTTTCAATACCGTTAACTATTTCTTTAGAATTTTTTTTTTATATACATTTCAATATTTGTTGCTACTTTTTAAGTAAATACCTGCAGTTAACTTGTGCAGTACTTTAGGAAATAAAGAAGATTGCGTTCTTCATTTCCCCTGTCACATCATTTTTCATTATGAAGCTTACTGGTAGTCCCCAGTCACATGGTGTTTGTTTACAAGCACACAACAACAAGAGACTGGAGCCTTGTGAGTCACTCACTGTTGTACAGCATTACTCCAGGTGATCTAGTTACAATATGGATTTCACAACTAAATGTTTGCCAGCTAGATATCTTATAACTATTAAGTTAACTCAAATTTGCTGAATGCTCTGCAGTTGTGCATTTGGTTTGCTAATTTAATAGCTAGTTAGCTACAGTATCTAGTGGTTAGCTTCTTCCAAAATCAAGCTTTGCTTGGTAACAGCAGAGAATCCCCTCCTGTATCAAGAGCCTTGTGGTCTAATAGTTTGTTTTGTGCGTGCAGCAAACTGTGAGTAGCATTTTTGAGTTACTTGTATAGTTTAGGTCAAGAGACTGTATAAAATGTTAGCAATGCACTCGTTAGCATTCTTTATGGGATGTTACATGTACTTGTTAGCGTTGCTAATCTTTTGGAGAACAGAAGTCTCAGTGTGGTTTGAAAACAGCGCCCCTTGTTCAGTGCCGGTATTCCCAAAATATCCAGATATTGCGCAAGGTCAGTATGAAGGTATGACAATTTGGACACCGCCCAAGCCTAGTGTCGGCTCAAAAAGCTTCTAGTCTTCTGCCTCGACCTGGAGTAGGCGTGGTCGTAGTTCTCCATGTTTGACACCTTGTGTGAAAAATGTATGACATTAGTCAAACACGAGAGAATACCTGAAAAGTCAAAATGGCTAATCCAAACTTTCTAAAGATGAAGTTGAAGAGGATAAGTATGAGAGGGAACCACAGTCGGCTCTTTCTAAAAGCTGTAATGTGACCGAAGAAAGCAGAGGAGGATTTTAACAGCGTGGTACCAAAGATTCCCAAGACACTAAACGCGTGGGTCTACTCAAATCTTAGTAAAGGGATTGCTGTTCGAAGCTCAGGCGGCATTTTAGGCCTCGTCTATTTGCGTTGAGGAGAGCCAATGTTTCCACTCATTCCACAACTGTCTCTTTCTCCTGCTTAATTATCATGCAGCGTGGCAGCAAGAGAAAGGAAAGGCAGGCAGACACAATCTTTTTCTCTCTCTTTCCTTTTCTCTCTTGGTCTTTTTCTCATATACTCACACAAAAGCACCCGGATGCAAGCTAAAAAGAAGCTCAGAAACATACATATGCACTGATACTACTTTGCACATTACAAAGACACAAAGGAACATGATTTCAAAGCCTGTTGAACAAACTTACACCTATACGTACACACACACACACACACACACACACACACACACACACACACACCAGTAATTATCAGTCGTATGGGTGTGAACGTTGTTTGACGTAGGTACTAAAATATTCCTCAAGTAATTCAGTGAAGCATGACAAATCTCATGAATGAAGAGTTATTATAACACACAGGAAGGAACAAAATCCCCCTACCAGGCTGCTAATGTTATATTCACCTTTTCCCCATAGAGACTACGAATATGACATTAGTATGTATAAGAGGATGAATCATTTACCTGTGAGAAATTGCTGTTGTTGTTAAGTACCTGAATTATGTAAAACCATTTACTAGGTGACAGAATAGTACAATTACCTTCTGTACCGTTGTGGTTTTCTGTGGTGATCTTTCTGGAATTTGCAATATCTTTACCTCATCTGCCCATGGCGCTATCCCACCACTTGCAATTTAAATCAAATCAAATGTTATTGGTCACATACACATGGTTAGCAGATGTTATTGCGAGTGTAGCGAAATGCTTGTGCTTCTAGTTCCGACAGAGCAGCATTATCTAATAAGTAATCAAACAATTCCACAACAACTACCTAATACACACAAATCTAAGTAAAGGAATGTAATAAGAATATATACATATAAATATATGGATGAGCAATGACTGAGCAGCATAGGCAAGATGCAATAGATGGTATAAAATACAGTGTATACATATGAGATGAGTAATGCAAGATATGTAAACATTATTAAAGTGACTAGTGATCCATTTATTAAAGTGGCCAATGATTTCAAGTCTGTATGTTGGCAGCAGCGCCTCTGTGTTAGTGGTGGCTATTTAATAGTCTGATGGCCTTGAGATGGAAGCTATTTTTCAGTCTCTCGGTCCCAGCTTTAGATGCCAAGTGAATACCGCTGACAACAAATAATAACCAACATCAGTAAATATAGCCTACATTACATTAAAAACACTCCCTTTTTCTTCTGCAGATTTCTCTATAGCCGCTGCAGACCGGTGCAGTCATGTTCAGGAACAGCTTGAAGATGCTGCTTGGCGGCAAGTCCAACCGCAAAAATCGCAACAGTGGTAAGTCAGTCTGACCAGTGTTGTGTATGTGGTGTGTCTGTCTGTATGTGTGTAAAACTTGCTCACCCACAGTTTAACTATGTGCTTCAATAATACAACATATGACTTACTGTGGTTATCGCCTGCTATTGAAGTCACTGAGATCTACCAGTGATGTCTCTCTTTGCCACTATGAACCAAGTCATTAACTTAAGCACTTATACTTGCCTCCTTTCACAAGTTGGCATCTGCCTAGCTTTTTTTATGTTGATAAAACGTGACTTGCGGTACACGAGGCATTGCGTTGCTGCTGAGTTCAGAGCGAGATACCTGTGACTACACAGCCATGGCACCCTCTCCAGGGACTTGAAGTGGAGCGTGCCACACGATCAGTAGAGACGTGTCAAGCTTGGTAAAGTACGTCTTTGGGATGCAGCTGGTTAGGTTCACATCTCTAAAACTCGGTGCAGAGTCAGCTATACAGTACACCCCAAACACTCTCTTTTACTCAAGTTACTCATCTCCCGGAAACGAAGGTTTGAGGTCATTCACAAAGGGTTTCAGTCCCCATGAAACTGGAGACGGATTGTTTCCCATCATTAGTTCCTTTTAACTTGAAGAAACTTTATATGAATGTAAGTTACACAATTCTATTACTGCCCTTGTCTGACCAAGGACATGTTTTGCAGCATGGTGAATATAGTTTTGCAGTTTCATTACAGTAGTTCCAACAGGCTCAAAATGTTAGCAGCGTAAAAATTAGGGATGCACGATATATCGGGGAACATATCGGAATCGGACGATATTAGCTAAAGATGCCAACATCGCTATTGGCCCGACGTCTAGTTTAACATCTGTGCAAAACCGATGTCAAAGCTGACGTGCATACCTATATAACATAGGTACAGGACGTGAGGATGTCACGTAAAATGTTGTACTACACGTGCAACACAGCATTCCTAACCTAGCCCACAATGTCTGCTGTGTGGATCGAGCAGTGAGCAGTCATTTGAAAGAGTAAGAAATTTCAGCGAGACAACTCAAAAGCGAAATCCATTAATGCCAAGATAATGGAATTCATTGCCCTTGACAATCAACCATTCTCTATCGTGGGTAATGTTGGCTTTCGCCGACTGGTCGAGCACCGGTACACACTACCAAGTGCGCTATTTTTCAGATGTTGCTCTACCAGAATTACACCGTAATAGCATCACTGCTATTAGCTTCATGACTGACATTTGGACCAGCGATGTCAGCCCCATGATTATTATGAGTCTGACAGCACAGTGGGTCCACGAGGATTTCCTACTGAGGAAAGACATATTGCCTGCTCATGATTGTGCGGTTTGTCATACCGCTGCTGCCATTTCAATGGCATTTGATAACATGTTTGAAACTTGGAAACATGAACACACTAGCTAGCTCCATTAAAACAACTGACTCAATAAATACCCTCTGTCATGGCATTAAAACGCCTGCTCAACAAAACTTCCGACACAGGCTTTGAACCAGCGATTCGGTGGCATTCTCTCTTTACTGTGTTGCCACCATGCTCAATGCTCTGTACATGGACCACTACTTCGATGCAGACAAGAAACAGGGTTTACGTGAAATGTTACATACACAGCTGGACAAGATGGAAACGGACACAGTGACAGTGCGCACCGAGGAAGAGAGGCCACGGACAGCTGAAACTTCACTGCTTGACATGTATGATGAAATCCTGGTTGAGAGTGAAACGACGGAACAAATTAACAACGAAACAGCACAGCAAGTAAGTGAAATAAATAGGTTTTGATTATGTTTTACTGGTAATGGGGACATGCGTAAATGCCAACAAAATACATTTTGTGTGTGTGTGTGTGTGTGTGTGTGTGTGTGTGTGTGTGTGTGTGTGTGTGTGTGTAACCTTTATTTAACTATGCAAGTCAGTTAAGAACACATTTTTATTTACAATGACGGCCTACCCCGGACGACGCTGGGCCAATTGTGCGCTGCACTATGGGACTCCCAATCACGGCCGGATGTGATACAGCCTGAATTCGAACCAGGGACTGTAGTGACACCTCTTGCACTGCAATGCAGTGCCTTAGATCGCTGTGTGTGTGTTAACTATTTAACTGTACTAGAATGCTTAAAAGGCATCACTTGTAAAATGTGTTACATTGTGCTCTAGGTTGGACAGTACTGTCAATGGCTTGAGGAACTAAAGTTGTACCACCATTGTACTTTTGAACTATTTTATCATCAACTGAGTTGCTTTTCCTCAAGACTCGAGATTCACTGGTGTACATTTCTGCTACAGTGTAGCTGTAGGCTCATAAAAAAATGACCTGAGAGAATCTGAGCCAACCAAACATACAGTAACGAAGTTTTTTAAACCATGCCACAGTGTCAAGAGACCCTCTGTTCCACACAAGCCCACACTGTGTCCACTCTTGACTGAAAGGTCGCTAATAGCCACCATTTGAAGGGCCAGAAAGGTTTTCAAGGCAGGGGTCGACCCGGCAATAGTACCTCACATTTAATTCAGTGTCCCTGTAAGTTGTTGAAGTTGCTAATAGCAAAGGCTGTCTTCGTGGCAGTGTTCTGCACTTCAGTAAGGAGGTGTGGTAGATCTTGGCCACTACTCGTCGGGTGTATATGTTTTTCTTCCTAAAGCCAGCGCTGAGAGGAAAGTGTCCGGCTCTACGCTATGTTTACCCTCAGAACAGTGCCACCCCAGTGTGTTCAGAGCTCCTCCGTTCCAGCCAAACAGAATGAGAAATGTGACTCAGCAAACGGGCTAGTCCATTTAGAGCGGCAAGTGTAGTCCAGGCTCTAAATCTGAAGCAATAATTTATGTTTCATAACCTCTCCCTTTATCCAGGGTAGTTATGGTAATTGAGCTAAAAGCCTGTGGTATCTGTTTTACCGGAAAGCCATTTTGAATTTCCTCAGTTACTTGTCTTGTCAGACCACAGATAGTTATGAAAGGCCATAGAGGGCTAATTAGGGTAATACAAGGTTATTAGGGGTCACAAGATACTATGACTGTGTACCACAGAAGTCTCATGTTGAAGGGACTGAAAATTAACTCATTGGCCTTACTCTTGAGGCAGAAAGTACTTTTGGAATACTGTTGAAATAGAGAGAGATCGCGGATTCCAATTCAAACAGAAGAAGGTAATGCACTGTGGGAGATGGGCCATTGTGGTTTTGTCGTGGGCCATTGTGGTTTTGTCGTGGGCTGGCAGAGGGTAGCAGGCAGGGGGCGATGAGGTGGGGGGGACACAGAGCCAGAGGTGTTTGGGCTCTGTACCAAGCCTGGCGTTGATGAGGTGCACTCCTGTCTACTCATTTTCCCTCTTGAGCTGTTGGGGGCCAAATCATAGCCAGCTGTTGACCAGAATGCTGTACTGCTGCCAACATCGAAGAGCATTTAGAATACAAGATTGTTATGTGACACAGAATCTAACGTGACACCAAACTACCACAACAGTTGGTCTTGGTAAAGCAGTCTTTTTTTCTCCACGGATGGTCTGTTTCAAATTTCCCTGGGATGCAGTTGCTGCTTTTCTCTTATTGTTTATATAAAAGACCCCCCCACTAGTTCTGGCAAACCATTTGACTAGCATTCTCTCTTCCCATGTCCTTGTTATTTTGTTAGTTTCAAAGACATTTTTGTCCCTCAACGCAAATGAAAGGGAAAGGGGGATACCTAGTCAGTTGTACAACTGAATGCATTCAACTGATATGTCTTCTGCATTTAACCCAACCCCTCTGAATCAGAGAGGTGCGGGGGGCTACCTTAATCGACATCCACGTCATCAGCGGCCGGGGAACAGTGGGTTAACGGCCTTGCTCAGGGGCAGAAAGACAGATTTTTACATTGTCTGCTTGGTGATTCGATCCAGCAATCTTTCGATGTCCTCAGCATATGTTTGGCATAAATTAAATCCAAGCCACCAGCAACTTGCCAAGTAAACATGAATGATCTCGCGACACTGGAAAACACATGTCACCTTGGGATTGATGGTTACTAGCCTCCAGATTCCTCAACCTCTTGGATAAGAATCAAAGCTGACGTTAGCGCCAGCCAACTGCAACACGGTGCGATATTGTGTGCAGAGCGAGGGGAAAAAACGTAATCTCCCAACCCTGCACAGACTGCGGTAAACATTTAGAACATGTCATAACACGTGTAGATTGCAAGGCAGGGGTTTCCTGGAACAAGCCAAGGCAGTTTTGTATTCAATGGCTATTTCTACAGTGCAGAGTCAGACAATTTTTTTCCCCAAGAGTAACCGCCTCACCTCACCTACCCCTTCATAAGAGGTTCGGTCATCCACTATATACCACTACAGTTGAAGTCGGAAGTTTACATACACCTTAGCCAAATACATTTAAACTCAGTTTTTCACAATTCCTGACATTTAATCCTAGTAAAAATTCTCTGTCTTAGGTCAGTTAAGATCACCACTTTATTTTAAGAATGTGAAATGTCAGAATAATAGTAGAGTGATTTCAGCTTTTATTTATTTCATCACATTCCCAGTGGGTCAGAAGTTTACATACACTCAATTAGTTAGCATTCCCTTTAAATTGTTTAACTTGGGTCAAACGTTTCAGGTAGCCTTCCACAAGCTTCCCACAATAAGTTGTGAATTTTGGCCCATTCCTCTTGACAGAGCTGGTGTAACTGAGTCTCAGGTTTGTAGGCCTCCTTGCTCGCACACGCTTTTTAAATGTAATTTTTTTTTTCATTTTTTTTTTTTACATTTTAGTCATTTAGCAGACGCTCTTATCCAGAGCGTACTTTTGTACCTGTTTTCTCCAGCATCTTCACAAGGTCCTTTGCTGTTGTTCTGGGATTGATTTGCACTTTTTGCACCAAAGATGAACGTGGTACCTTCAGGCATTTGGAAATTGCTCCCAAGGATGAACCAGACTTCTGGAGGTCTGGTTCATCCTTTTTTCTGAGGTCTTTTCTGATTTCTTTTGATTTTCCCATGATGCCAAGCAAAGAGGCACTGAGATTGAAGGTAGGCCTTGAAATACATACACAGCTACACCTCCAATTGACTCAAATTATGTCAATTAACCTATCAGAAGCTTCTAAATCCATGACATCATTTTCTGGAATTTTTCAAGCTGTTTAAAGGCACAGTCAACTTAGTGTATGTAAACTTCTGACCCACTGGAACTGTGATACAGTGAACTATAAGTGAAATAATCTGTCTGTAAACAATTGTTGGAAAAATGACTTGACATGCACAAAATAGATATCCTAACCGACTTGCCAAAACTATAGTTTGTTAACAAGAAATTTGTGGAGTGGTTGAAAACGAGTTTTAATGACTCCAACCTAAGTGTATGTAAACTTCCTACTTCAACTGTATATACACATTCTGGTGGATGCTGATTCCTCTCCAAAATGCAGCATACGACTGCAGCACTGGGACACGCGGTGTGCTATGGCTAAGCAGCTTGTATGGATTCAGCCTTGAAAGCGGATGATGGAAAGGGACCAGGGGATGTGTGTGTCAGCTGCAGCAATCTGAGTTTGCTGGCTAATGCCGCTCAATGGCTCTGGTGACTGTCATTGCCAGCCAAGACCGTTGTGCCTGTCCCAGCACCACCTGCTAATTGCAAGCTTTTTTTTGTCAGCAGCGTCAATGAAATCCAGTCAAATTTAGAGGCTCATGCAACCGAGACCAATCAGGCGCAGAGCAAGGAAGCTGTGCACATCGACAAAATTAGAGATTTTCACTGCAGCTGTGGGCCTTAGTTACTAGGTAGGCTGTCCCCTCCCATCATCCCCATCATGTTCATTCATTACTTCCTGTTTGGTGATGAGGTTATTTTCCGCAGAATTTAGTTTACCTCTTTAAATAGCACTTGTGGGAGTGATGGTGCTGAAGCCGGCAGCTTGTCAGGTATGATTTACAACCAAGACATGCAGCTCTACTAATTGTTTCTGTTATTGAGGAGGTGCACCATGTTAACATTGTCTGAATCAAACACATTATTTTTCATCCAACGTTGTATCCTCCTCTAAATGATTGTGCTAATTGAGTTGATTTTTGTCATTCAGTGTCCTCATGTTTGCCCACCAGAGGCTGTAGTAAGACCATGGGACAGTTTATTTTATTTATTTGCTCTGCCAAATCTCTGGCGCCAATGCGTTTATCTACCTCAGCACTCACTCTTATCAGTCCACACTCCTCCTTCCACTTCCCCTTCTCCCTCTCTCTACCTCCCTGATCTGCATCTCTCCATGGTTCTCTCTCTCCGTCTCCCTGCCCATGCCCGCTGACAGGCTCTGGCCCACTGCCCAGGTCCTGGGCGGAACGGCTGGCCCCCACCTACATTCCTCTATCCCTCCTACCTCCCACTATCCCACTCTACCTCCCAGCCATAATCCCCCCCCCCCCCCCCCCCCCCCCACCCACCCCCCAAGAGTCCCTGCTGCCTGTGGAGAGAAAGCATCCCTGGAGCGAGGCCAGGAAGATGGGGGGCTACTGTGCGGCTCAGGCTCTGCCTGCAACACTACAGAGGGGCTCAGCTGTAAGACAACCTCACTACCCTTCCTCTTCTCCCATCCATCACGTCAGTCTCTCTCTGGGGAACCCTTCCTTCCACCTTTATGTGTAGAACCTTTAGATCCCTTGGAATGATGAGTGACAACGTAGAGGAGTATGGGGATTATAGGAGCTGAATGCTTCTCAAACACCAGGTGTTGCTTCAACACAGGGATCACCTTATGTAACTTGGCAGGTCATCATAGCTCACTCAAATCCCCAAAGGAACAAGCTACAGGAGAGGACATAGGAGTGCACTGCTCACTGCAGTCAGTCTACAACAGAGAGAAACTATATTGTAAAGGAATGGGTTTCGTGAGAGTCAGTGCCAGCTACATAAAATGGGAGGACTTAGTACAGGCCATTCCCCTGCTAACAATGCTCTCTCTGGGCAGTCTCCTCCCTGATACAATCTTGCACCAAAGAGCCTGCACCAGGAGTCTCCCTTTCTAAACCAGTCTAAACTCAGTTCAGTAGTAACAGACACTAGATTCTGGCATGGAACTCTGCACCAGGAGGCCCAGTGTGTGACTGATGTTACACCCAGCCCTCCATGTGACTGATACAGTCATTAGAGACCTCATCTCTCCTTCCTTTCCCCAGTCGAGGCTTTACACAGTGTCACGTGGCTCCGAGGCTGCAGACGATCTTGCCCAGTCTCGCTTAGCTCACTGGTTTATCAATGTCGTCAACCCTAACCTCCTCACACCCAGCCAGTAGCAAAGGGGTTGTAAGCCCTCACAAAAATTGACCGAATGGTACCCCTGTAGATTTGTGTTTCAGATCTGTCTCCATGATTCATGTATAGGTGATTCACACTTGTATAGTAGATTATTCAGTAGGTAAAGACCAGACAAGCTGCTGTTGTAAAAGTGTTATTCCCCTTCTCTATTGGTAAAGGTAGAAGTTGCCCTTAACCATCAGATCAGATTAGGAGGATTGAGTCCTTTTGCTTGGCAGTTTACTTTACTGTTGTACTATTGACTCTGATGCCGACTACCTACCATTGTAATATTGTGGTCTGGTAGGATGCCTATAGTTTTCAGTAGGTTACGCATGGCCAGACTCCACAAGTAGCGTCTCAGTCTTGGTGTGGTGTTGATGCATTGCAGGTTTATAGGGTTGTTTACAGCACTACAAAGCTCCACCATCCGCTTGTGTGTGTGAACCTGTCCTCTTTGGAATTCAGCCCTTTGGGAAAGTGTCACCTCAGATCATCGGATGGAACTCTTCTTGGAGTTTACGGATGGATACATGCAATCCATATTCACTTTGTGCACATACACATGCTAAAACACATGTTATCGCATGCGCGTGCACACACACACAATCAAAGAGACACACACATACGTAAACTTTGTAAGCAAGGGAACTGTCATTTATACTCGCATTAAATGTATAAGGTTCAGAGCAGACATACTCTGTGTGTGTGTTGATCACCATTGTGCCTGTACAGAAACAACCTCTCTAGTTCAGAGGAAGAGCAACCTGGAGAGGAAGAAAAGGCTTCCCATTTTAAAATAGCATTTTATCTCAACACCTCTGAATACCCGGAAATATGTTTTTTAACCTACTACCACTCCGTAGTTCAGTAGAACTGTATTTCTATTAGAAGTCAACCGATTATGATTTTTCAACGGCGACACCGATTATTGGAGGACCAAAAAATGCAGATACCAATTAATCGTCTGTTGTTTTTTTACATATATATATATATATATATATATATATATTTTTTTTTCACATATATATATATTGTGTATATATATATATATGTATATACACATACGTGTATATATGTGTGTGTATATGTGTATGTATATACACATACGTGTATATATGTGTGTGTGTGTATATGTGTATGTATATACACATACGTGTGTGTGTGTGTGTGTGTGTGTGTGTGTGTGTATATATGTATGTATATACACATACGTGTGTATGTATGTATGTATGTATGTATGTATGTATGTATGTATGTATGTATGTATGTATGTATGTATGTATGTGTGTATGTGCAGGCGGCCCAAACTGTTGCATATACCCTGACTCTGCGTGCACTGAACGCAAGAGAAGTGGCACAATTTCTCTAGTTAATATTGCCTGCTAACATGAGTTTCTTTTAACTCAACTTGCAGGTTTAAAAATATATACTTCTGTGTATTAATTTTAAGAAGGGCATTGATGTTTATGGTTAGGTACATTCGTGCAACGGTTGTGCATTTTTCACAAATGTGCTTAAATCATCCCCCGTTTGGCGAAGTAGGCTGTGATTCGATGATGAATTAACAGGCACCGCATCGATTATATGCAACGCAGGTCAAGCTAGTTAACCTAGTAATATCATCAACCATGTGTAGTTAACTAGTGATTATGTGAAGATTGATAGTTTTTTTATAAGATAAGTTTAATGCTAGCTAGCAACTTACCTTGGCTCCTTGCTGCACTCGCGTAACAGGTGGTCAGCCTGCCACACAGTTTCCTCGTGGGATGCAATGTAATCGGCCATAATCGGCGTCCAAAAATGCCGATTACCAATTATGAAAACTTGAAATCGGCCCTAATTAATCTGCCATGCCGATTTAATCGGTTGACTTCTAATTCCTATTCACGGCTATTCTGAATGTGCCCTCACTTGGATTGAAGGTTGTGTTCTCAAACACCGTTCCCTCTGATGTGACGAGTTGTTTTGTGAATAATCATGTTTACTCGTGTGGGTGGGTCTATCTATGTATCGGAGTGGGCTTATATAAGTATGCATGGATCAAGTATGTGTCTGTACTATTGTCTATACAATTATTAGGATTTCTGTGTGTTTTGTGAGTGTGATGCTTTTATGTGGTTGTTCAAGGAGGACATTGCAGTCAGTGTGCTTTTTAGAGCTTCCGAGTGTTTTCTGTGTCGAGTGGGAGATGGAGGGCGAGTCCGCCCGCCCGCCTGCCTGTTCCTGTGTGTCTGTCCTTGTATGTGTTCCTGCGCGTGCGCCAATACCTGGCACTTGCTTTCAACACTGCAGAGCTCACTCTCTGTCTACAGCTCTCCATCTCTCTCTCTCTTACTCTTCTCCTCTTCCCTCTCCTTTTTTATCACTCATAATTTGTGTGCCTCTTGCCATATCTCTCTGCCATGTCCTTCAAGTAGTTTACCATGGTACAGGATTTTACTAGCTGGAGACGCAGCCCTTTTCTACTAACTAAGGTGAGACTGACTCAAGCTTTACCTGGCTAGGGTACTTGCATAGGAGGGTGGAATCTAGGGGTGGGGGGAGTCTAGGGGATATAGAGAAGGGACAGGTAATAGTGGTCGGGTTCAGAGAAGTACATGTTTACTGCTGAGACTGCTGGGATGACTGTCCTTTAGCTGCTCTGTGATGCACACACCTCTGAGTACTAGCTAGCTAGTCTAGCACTGCCCACTGGATGTCAATCAGGATGACTGCCAGTTCTGATCTTTACGGTGTGGTTCTATGCTATGAAATTCTTCTCTCTCGGTTTCTGATTCTGCCTCATGTACTACTCTGGCTTTCTCTCTCCAGCCCATTATGCGCCTGCTCCCCCTCTCTCTCTGGTGTGGCAGGTTATGGGCGGGGAAGGGGCTGGGGTGTGGAGAACATGGAGCCTCTTTCACACAGAGTTATGTGCGCTGCATGTATGATTTCTCTCTCTGGCGAGTCGCAGGCACAGGCAGCATAATGATGCGAAGTAGCCGTTTCCTTCCCTCCCTAGCAGCACAGGGCTCCTGCAGATAAAGGCAGAACACACACACACACGTTACACTTGTTACACACATACACGTTACACTTGTTACACACATACGCATTACACACACGCGCGTTACACACACATACGTGTTACACATGTTACACACGCACGTTACACACACATACGTGTTACACATGTTACACACGCACGTTACACACAGACACGTTACACATACATACGCGTTACACACACACGTTACACATACATACGCATTACACATGTTACACACACACGCGTTACACATGTTACACACACATGCGTTACACATGTTACATGCATACCTGTTACGCGCGTTACACACACACATTACACACACGCGTTACACACACACACGCGTTACACACACACGCGTGTTACACACACACGCGTTACACACACACGTGTTACACGCACACGCGTTACACACACACGTTACGCACACACGCGTTACACACACACGTTACACACAGACGTGTTACACACGATACACACAGATGCGTTACACACATTACACAGGCATGTTACACGCGTTACCGACGATACACAGACGCGTTACACACACACGCGTTACACACACACGCGTTACACGCACACGCGTTACACACACACGCGTTACACACACACGCGTTACACACAGACGTGTTACACACGATACACACAGATGCGTTACACACATTACACAGGCATGTTACACGCGTTATCGACGATACACACACGTTACACACAGATGCGTTACACACACACGTTACTCACACACGTTACTTGGACACGTTACTCACACGCGTTACACACAGACCCATTACACGCGTTACACACACACACACGCGCGTTACACACACATACACTCTCACACATACTGAGTATACAAAGCATTAAGGACACCTGCTCTTTCCATGGCATAGACTGACCAGGTGAATCTAGGTGTAAGCTATGATCCCTTGGTCACTTGGAGGAGACAGATTAAAGAAGTATTTTTAAGCCTTGAGACATAAATTGTGTATGTGTGCCATTCATAGGGTGAAGGGGCAAGACACAAGATTGAAGTGCCTTTGAACAGGGTATGGTAGTAGGTGCCGGGCACACTGGTTTGTGTCAAGAACTGAAATGCTGCTGGGTTTTTCAGACTCAACAGTTTCCCGTGTGTATCAAGAATGGTCCACCACCCAAAGGACATCCAGCCAACTTGACACAACTGTGGGAAGCATTGGGGTCAACATGGGCCAGCATCCCTGTGGAATGCTTTTGACACCTTGTAGAGTCCATGCCCTGACAAATTGAGGCTGTTCTGAGGGAAAAGGGGGAGGGGAGGGGTGTAACTCAATATTAGAAAGGTATACAATTACTGTCTGACGCGCATCCAATCATGTACACACACTCATCCCATCAACAAGCATTATTTTTCTCTCTATTACACAGAAACACATTCACTCACACACACCCCTCACCCTCCCATGCACAGTCACACACACTCATTCTTACCCATATTCCCCCTCTCCTTTTCTGCCTCTCCCCTCTAAACACACACACACATCCCTCCACTGTCAGTATCTCTCGCCCACTCTGGGTTTGAGAGAGGGAGAGAGGACAGTGGGATCAGGTTGCTCTGCCTGTGAAATTTCTCTGCTGCTCTTCTTATTCTGCTTTAACTCTGCTCTAATGCCTAGCAGTAGGGAAGCACTGATGGCTTCTGAATAGAGAGGAAATTACTTGCTTTAAAATCCTCACATCATTAACCACCCAGAGAGAAAATACAGCTAATGGTATTGTTCTCTTCTGGCCAATCCATAGCCCAGTATGAGTGTGTAGAGTATGTGGGTAATGAGTATAGTGGGTGGCTGGTGAAGGTGGGCATGGTTGAGTGTTTGCTGGGGGCGGCTGGTTAGATAAGTGCCCACCACACAGTACAGTGGCTCAGCAGAAACATTACATTCCCAAACTGTTTTTGCACTTGCACTCCCACAACATTTCTGTGTGATTCCTCACGAAACCCAGACAAAAAAAGACCATGATTTGGGGGATTTTCATGAAATGTAAGCCATAGGATAGTGCTTTGGGGGAAAGATTGTTGACATACACTACCGTTCAAAAGTTTGGGGACATTTCTAAGGGACCTTGTTTTTGAAAGAAAGGCCATTTTTTGTCCATTAAAATAACATCAAATTGATCAGAAATACAGTGTAGACATTGTTAATGTTGTAAGTGACTATTGTAGCTGGAAACAGCTGATTTTTAATATCTACATACGCGTACAGAGGCTCATTATCAGCAACCATCACTCCTGTGTTTCAATGGCACGTTGTGTTAGCTAATCCAATGTTATAATTTTAAAGGACTAATTGATAATTAGAAAACCCTTTTGCAATTATGTTAGCACAGCTGAAAACTGTTCTGATTAAAGAAGCAATAAAACTGTCCTTCTTTAGACTAGTTGAGTATCTGGATCATCATTATTTGTGGGTTCGTTTACAGGCCCAAAATGGCCAGAAACAAAGAACTTTCTTCTGAAACTAGTCAGTCTATTCTTGTTCTGAGAAATGAAGGCTATTCCATGCGAGAAATTGACAAGAAACTGAAGATCTCGTACAACGCTGTGTACTACTCCCTTCACAGAACAACGCAAACTGGCTCTAGCCAGAAAAAGCCATATCTCAGACTGGCCAATAAAAAGAAAAGATTAAGATGGGCAAAATAACACAGACGCTGGACAGAGGTAGATTGGGGGGGAAAAAGTGTTATAGACAGACAAATCTAAGTTTGAGGTATTCGGATCACAAAGAAGAACATTCGTGAGATGCAGAAAAAAATGAAAAGATGCTGGAGGAGTGCTTGACTCCATCTGTCAAGCGTGGTGGAGGCAATGTGATGGTCTGGGGGTGCTTTGGTGGTGGTAAAGTGGGAGATTTGTCCAGGGTAAAAGGGATCTTGAAGAAGGAAGGCTATCACTCCATTTTGCAACGCCATGCCGTCTCCTGTGGACGGTACTTAATTGGAGCCAATTTCCTCCTACAGCAGGACAGTGACCCAAAGCATAGCTCTGAACTATTTAGGGAAGAAGCAGTCAGCTGGTATTCTGTCTATAGTGGAGTGGCCAGCACAGTCACCGGATCACAACCCTATTGAGTTGTGGGAGCAGCTTGACCGTATGGTACGTAAGAAGTGCCCATCAAGCCAATCCCACTTGTGGGAGGTGCTTCAGGAAGCATGGGGTGAAATCTCTTCAGATTACCTCAACAAATTGACAACTAGAATGCCAAAGGTCTGCAAGGCTGTAATTGCTGCAATTGGAGGATTCTTTGACGAAAGCAAAGTTTGAAGGACACAATTATTATTTCAATTAAAAATCATTATATCCTTATCAATGTCTTTCCTATTCATTTTGCAACTCATTTCATGTATGTTTTCATAAAAAACAAGTACATTTCTAAGTGACCCCAAACTTTTGAACGGTAGAGTATATTTGACATAATTGAGACATTGATCAAAGTTGACATATTTATGACATTTTAAGGCCTTACCCAGACTCCATAGTGTTTCATCTGTAGTCGCTACAAAGCAAACATTGGTGTCATATGAAGCGTTACCGCTTGCTCTGTGATATGTGTAGTATTTTGATTTCAACATTTGATTGCTATATATTGTTAAACATAATATATTCTAACCGGCTTTTCAAAGTTCCAGAGTGGGATCTCTCCTACTTTTAGTTAGGATCCAATATGTAAGCATTACCAACAGAGTGAATATGAAAATTGATTCTGCTGGTGATTTACTGGATGTGCAATGATACAAGTAAGAGGAGGGCTGGATTGGTTACCTTGCCTACTGTGGCAATGTCTCTGTATTAAATGGGCCATAACTTAGAACTAGCAGAGAGCATATTATGTCTGGGTTTTGTGAGGAGTTATCTTCTGTTACACTCTGATATTGTCTCCATGTCCCTTATCATTTGGATGATAATGTTGTCACAACTTTGCTTTAATGTTCTCACATTGTTTCTCTAGGGTCCCGCTAACTCCATATATGTAACATCATGGTACACAAGGTCACTGACTCGCTTCTCCTCCTTTTCTTTCCCCTCTTCTCCTCCAATTAGTGAATTCTGCCGACGCTGCTGGATTTATGGGCTTTATCATGCAACGTCTGCCGCTGAGCACAGCAGGATCCACACAGCTGTGGATCCACACAGCCTCTCACAGCATTCATCAGCTACTTACCACCCCTGTTTACAGCAGTACAGGCTAATGAAGCTCTATGAAGTTTAAATGTCTCCCAATGTCATTCTTTGATGCACAGGATTGCTCCCCCTGTCATTAAGCCATGGTTTCATCGATGCTCCCATCAACATGTTGTAGTGTCCATTGAGGAAACCATCTGATGACACTGCCTGATGCCATCGTCTACACCTCTGCCGTTAGCTTTAGCCTGTTGCTAACAGACGCCTTCGATTTAAACTGAATGTCAGGTTACTTCCCTCTCAGTGTATTTTTAGGAACAGGTCAGGTCATTGGGAAAACCTCTGGGCCCTATTTATAACCTTGTCGTTTTCATTGAAGTGGGATAAACAGTGCTCTGCTAGCAAAGCCTAGCTTGTAGCAGACGCCACCAGATGAACTTTAGCATGCTTTGTTTGGAGAGCGAGAGAGAGAGCCCAGTGGAGCACTTGATGAGAGACAGACAGACAGAGAAGAGGAACAAAACAAAACCGATAGAAAACAGGAGTGGAGGAGTGGTGGCTCACAGCCCGGGGTTTTGTCTTGTCTCCTCTCCTCTATTTTCTCCTCCTCTCGCTGGCTAACCCACTCCCTCATGCTCTCGCTCACACACAGCCAGAAAGCTGAATTGTTCAACAGTGCAAGACTACACCAAAGCATTGCTTCTTTCTCCAGGCCAGAAACACACACACACACACCTTAACTAGCATCCCTTAGCACGTGACACGTCGCAACTGGAAGTGCGTGTTTATAATGGCTGCTAAGCTGTACAAGGCTTTAACATCTGGAACCATGTGGAACACTTACCTCCTCACATGCTCCAAACAAGCAGGCCAATATTCCCCACAGCAAAGAGAAAACAACAGAGGATTGGAATTGTATGTTTAGGTATGGTACCTAAGGTCTTGTTTCCCCCATGTATAATTCTATTTAGAGAAAAAAAAAATACTATTTGTAGTAACAAAATAAGCCTGGCAAGTAAGGTTATAGTACGGTACCTCTAATACAATGATTAAAGATGGTGTAGCTAACCCTGGGCTAGGAAAAACTCCAGGCCCTATTGGTGAAGTCTGGTCTATCGCCTCTGTGTCCTACTCAGAAGGATTGCTAACAAGACCGCTAAATAGCTAATCAAATGACTACCTGCATTGACCCTTTTTGGCACAAACTCTCTTGCACTGACTCTATGGACTCACACATACAGTACTTACACTAACACCCCAACACACTACATACTGTACGCCCACACACGCATAACACGCTAACACATGCATACTGACGCCACACACACTTTCACACTCACCACATACACTGCTGCTACTGTTTTATCTATCCTGTTGCCTTGTCACTTTACCCCTACCTATATGTACAGTACATACCTACCTCAATTACCTCGTACCCCTGCATATCAACTTAGTACTGGTAATCCCTGTATATAGCCATGTTACTTTTACTCGTCATTATTATTCATTAGTCACTGTATTTATTCCTCCTATATTTTTTTCATCTTTAACTCTGCATTGTTGGAAAAGGACCCATAAGTAAGCATTCCACTGTTAGTCTACACCTGTTGTTTACGAAGCATGTGAAAAATGATTGGATTGATTTGGAGCTGGAGAAACACAGCTGGTCACCTTCAGCTCAGAGTAGACCAAGGTCAGAGCAGATATTTGTCTTCATCAGGGGTCTCTGGCCCTGTTCAAATAGGTATAGGTTAACTCCTAATGTGCATATTGGATACATTAAGTATAAACCCCTACTTCAGAGTACAATTCATCAGTCCACATAATTAGAATAGATTGTCTTGCATACTCATGCTATGACTAGTACATGCATTTATTAAGTTCTAAGTCATTTTAATTGACAGGTCTGATTTAATGACTACTTTCAGACACGATGTACACAGATATAGGGTATGGTTACTGCTGGTATTGGACATTTCTTAGAGGAATTCATTCAAATATTGGGTTCACCCATTTCAAATAAAGACTTCCTGCAGTTTACTAGTATCACATTTACAGTTATTGAATCCCACCTGTCTTGTAAATACGTCATACATAAGGCTTCCACAGGGCTCTGAGACCCTTTATTGCCTAATTAAGAGTGTGAGTGAACACCCCATCAGTGTAAAGTGTCTGCTTCGTGGATGTCAGGGCCGCTCTCATATTGATCCATGTGGTGTGTCTCACCAGACAAAGTGGAGAGAACTAGAGAATGTCTCTGAATATTAAGCTAGCCTAAATGATGTGAAGAGGCACCAGGCATGTTGAATTATTCGAAGTGCCAGAAAGTAACCATTGATACCCCACTATAAGTGTGTAAATAAACTACTAGGTGCCAGCTGAAGAATAGTGTTACCAAACAATTCTTCCTGCCACAGCCCAGTCTTAAGCTGCAATGCAACCCAGTGTAATTGGTTGGGATCCACCATGTGGGATAAGCTGCCATAGGGTAGTGCTCCCAGGCACTTCGGTTGGTTATAGGCAACAGCCTTTAGGGAAGGCTACATGACAACACAGGATGGAACATGTGTTCCCATGACACAAGCAGCTGTCGTAACCGCCCCCTCTGCGCCGTGTGTGTGACTAGGGAGAGTTGCGTCATGGACGTGGCTTTATGCCAGAGCACCGTCTGGCGTTCCACTTTCTGCCAATAGCTCTCTGTGGTCCTACTGTTGGCTATGGTGTTAGCATGCTATCATTAGCATGCCATGGTGTTATACTATGATGTTAGCATCATAGCCCCCCCCCCCAAATCATCCCAGCTGGTGTTGGGGGTGGTTGTTCCCATGAAATGGGACTTTGGGCAGTGCCACACAGAGCAGATTTAGGCCATGCTTTGGGCTTAGGACCCAAGCTGCTGGGTTTTGCGTTGGGGGGAGGTAATGTACTAGAACAATTGCTTTTCAACATGCTGGACCTGATAATATCATGCCTACAGGAGAAATTTGTATGGAAGTTTTCCAGTCAACCCATATTGTAGGTAATTAGCTTAGATAATTTATTTAACTTGTCCATAGACGACAGGGAAATATTTGTAAAACTGAGGTTTCTTTTTCTTCATCTTTACTTTTTCCCTTGTTCTCTTTCCCTGTCCTCTGCCTCACAATACTG